>NC_092829.1:10765369-11399369 GCF_039878825.1 Excalfactoria chinensis | reverse complement strand
TGTATCTGGACACTGCCATCATAGGCATCCCCATCCTGTGGTGGCCAGGATTGCATGCAACCATTTGCTCAGAGCTAAAATCAAAATACTCTGAACATACAACACTTTGGTCTGCTCAGCTTAAACTGAGCTACCTTATCAGTACTCATAAATCCTTCCTGCATATATCTAACAGTAGTCTTCCCTTCATCCAATACAGTAGGGCATTGTTCTCCTCCAGATATGCAGCATGTAAGCAAGATCTCTGCCTCCCCTTCCCATATCCCCAGAAATCACAAGCATACAGGTCCTCGCTGTAAAATATAAACACCATCTTGCACATAGAAGTACAAAGTCCAATCTTTCCCCTCCCCAACCAATTCCCCCTTAAAAAGCACACTGAAGATATGGTAAAGATTTTGGTTTCATCCAAGCAAACATATTTCACAAGTTCCATGCTAAGAAATTCTGCTCCTACACCAGTGAGATTACCAGAGAGCCAAGAGTATTTCTCTGCTAAAAGCCAAATATCTGTTTGACACAGTGAAAGACCTCTTCTAAGCCAGATGTTCCCAGGTAGATCACTACTAACTGCTTATTTATGTCCATGCCCAGCTACCAGGGAGTGATTTGAGATGCAGTAAGTTGTCCTTGCTGAAGGTAGAGCTATTTCTGGTAGAGGAGGCTCAGTTGTGCTTGTCTCACTCTCCATAACTCCCTGAAAGGGGGTTGTAGCGAAATGTGAATCGACCTTTTCTCTCAGGTAACAGTGATAGGGCCTTATGTTGCACCAGGCACCCCTGGTTCAGGTTGGATATTAGGAAAAACTCCAAAAAAGTGCTAGTGCATTGGGAAAAGGCTGCCCAGGAAGGTGGTGGAGACACTGCCCCTGGAAGTGTTCAAGATGAGGGTAGGTGTGACGTGGAGAGACATGGTTTAGTGGGCATAGTGAGGATGGTTCTGTGGTTTGACTTGGTGATCTTACAGTTCTTTTCCAACCTTGGTGATTTTACAACTCTATGAAAATGGAGGCAGATATACCAACCTAAAAGAAAACAAGAAGAAAAGCTCCTCCCATATCTCCTACACAGAGATGCAACAAAGAGGATGATTGCTTTTTTCTTTCCATCCTTCTTGATCTCAAGGATCAGTCTGCCCTGAGAAAGGCCCAGACCACTATATACTGTTCTCAGTTGTGAGTAAAATGTCTCTTGTGGAAACCCTTCTACTTTCTGCAAACAATTAAATATTTATTTGTCCATAGACTTGGACCTCGCTCTTCCTTGTAGTATATATTATATTATGTAGATATTACTGCACTAATATCTGGCAGTAGAGTCAGCCTCTCTCCTCCTCACACTTGTAGAAGTGCTCTCCTCCTTGTGTTCAGGGAATCTTTATTTCTCATATAAAGTAGAGAGTAAACTGAGAGACCAAGGTATCTGATTACCGGAAGGTAGAACATGATGCTAAAGCGATATGCAGCAAGCAGGTAAAGAGTTTAAAAGGCGGTCTCCACTTCCTATTCCAAATAATGTGATTTCCATTGTATACAATGGGAAATTTGTATGGCTTTGCAGTTTTCTTGAACCCAAATATATTGGGTATGTAAGTAGTTTCAAATATAACTCTGCTTTTCTAAATGGACCTCCTCTAATGCAAAGCTTATTACTTTGATGTAACGGAAGTCACATTTGGCTGATATCCAATCTTTTCCTTGAAAAAAAGAATGCAGTTTAGGGATGAAGGAAGCCCAAAGCCACGTCCACCTGCTTATCTATCTTGGGTTAAATGATGCCACTCTTCAAAACAAATTTCTAGCCTATTTGTTATACTGACACTGACTTTTTTCTGGAGAACTGCAGGGTTTTACCTGAGAATTTGTTGTTTGAATTCTTGAGTCCAAGGTTAGCACAAAAAGAAGTTCTCAGAGAAACTGATCTTGTAAATAAACAGAAATCTCAACACTGTTATGAACACTGTGCTCTCCTTCATACCCACATACCTGAGAAAATGTTACTGGTCCACTTACATGAATGGTCAAATGCAAACAAAAAAACACAGTTCATCCCCTAGAAAATCTTTCAGACTTCTGGAGAGAACAACTCCAACCATTTATCATCCTGCTCCCACCTCCATCCCCCCCTCTCCAAAAAAACACCAAACAGCAAAGAATCTGCCATTGTAACTATCTTGAAAGTTGGCTGTACCTAGAATGCTTCTGAGAGCATTTTTCCAACACTGAAAAAAAAAATAAAAAAAATTGTCATGACAACATATTATTAATAACTAAACCTGCTGCTGTTCTTCCTCTGTGGCACCAAAATGCTAGAAACTACTTAAAGCAGGAAAGATAATAATCTGTTTAATAAACATGTTTGATTGTGGAAGACAGTGCTTCTAAATCTTTTCTAGTTGAAGAATCACCTAATGTGTTTTTAAAAACAAAGCACAACCAGGGAAATCTACAGACTTTTGGAAATCATGTTCATTTATTTTTTGTCAAATGCTTTTTGTTGGGTTTGCTGTTGTTTCTGATGGTTTGTGAATGAGAAAAAACAAACAAACAAACCAAAAAAACCCATAAACATTCAGGAATTTATGCTTATTTTTGTAATTTGCATACAGTCTGTCTGACCAGGGTGGACCAGGGTGTCAGTTCCTGGGCCAGACTGTGAAGAGTATGTGAGTTTGAGTAACAGGATGCCTCAGCAGCTTAGCAATGAGAATAAGTGACGTATTTTGATTTGGTTACTAATTCCAGCATAGCCCTGATGGTCACCTCTGATGGCTGCTGTCAGCAAACTAACTACTGCCTAAGAGATGACTACTGTTAAGACTGGTTTAGTTATAGCTCCAGTAACAGGTGTGATTGCATGGTGCTTATTTTCAGTGCAGACCAGCAAAACCATAACGAGTTAATGACTGACCACCTATGCAAATCTCACCTAATCTTGATTCCTACTCCCGGAAGTGTGCTGATGGCCACCTGTGAATAGCTGTAACCTCTTATGTACACAGGACATGAGGGCACTGCCTCCTGCGTAAGCATCCCTATTGCCAACCCTGGAGCTGTAGGGTCAGGCTGGTGTTCACACAGAGGGGCTCTTCTGCCCCCGACAGGCACCCCTTCATAATAGGATGGAAGCATATCAGCAGGGTGTGAGACAGCAGTATGCACAGTTACCGTTCAACCTGCACCTATGCTGTGGCTGAATACATGCCCTCAGGTCTACAGATGGCAATACACAGCTTTTCTTTAAAAAATATGTTATATTGGAAAGCATTCAGCGTACTACAAAGTCAGTAACGGGGTGTGTCTGTTGAAACTCTGAGTCATTTCTCAAGTCCACTCCAAAGACAAGTCATTTGAGTCCTAACGGGCAAAAGAGCAGTTAAGCAATTACTGCAGCACTGCAGTCCACACTGCTGATAAGAGAGGGGCATGGGTTGTTGTCAAAGCTCAGATAAATGACTGTCCCCAATTTGATATTAACCAACAGGGCTAAGGCTTTAATTCTCATCCTTTGTCAACTTAGTTGCCACAGGATGTTAAATAAAATGGGATACAGATTCCTTTCAATGAAGCCAAGTTATAATTATTGGTCAAAAGTCACAATGCCAGACACATTTATTGTTGGTTATCTCAGTAATCTTTAACCTTTCATGGCAAAAGATCTCCAAAGAGAAATAGAAAACAAACAAGGGTTGGGCATTAAAACATAGTGACTCAACTGAACCTGAGCTAGCTTAAGGCGCTATTTTCTCTTCTATTGTTTCAAATGTCCCTCCAAGCTTGTAAAGCAAGCCTGACATCTGTACCAGGGCACAAGAGGTGTTAATAGTGATTTCATTCATGGAGCACCTGTGAATGCATCAGGTTCTCTGAAATTCATGGGTCTGGTCCATCAAAAAGAAAAAGATTCCCTACAGCCGTGTAATCTTCACACACTGCTTAAAAGTCTGATTTGAGCAGAAGACATTCATCAAGTCTGTTCCACCCTCCTTGTTAGGTTCTGAAAGGGTAGATACTTCAGT
Source organism: Excalfactoria chinensis (assembly GCF_039878825.1). NCBI lineage: Eukaryota > Metazoa > Chordata > Aves > Galliformes > Phasianidae > Excalfactoria > Excalfactoria chinensis. Next base: position 11,395,352 of record NC_092829.1, on the reverse strand, counting down.
TATTGTGCAAAAAGCTCTGAAAAAGTGCACATCGCTGTGTTGAATTCATATGCCACTTATTATCATGTGCACCAGAGCACATAAGGTATGTCCAGAGAGAGCTCACTCACCTATTTGTTAAATATGCAAACTGATTCACGAAATGTCACTGGTGCAAACAGAACTAGACAGACTTCAGCCAGAAAGGCAGATGAGCTTGAGTTTAAAGCTCTAAGGAGACTTGGGCTCTAGCCTTAGCAATGACTTTCTGTTTGACCACATGCCAATTACTCAGATAATCTTTGCAGAGCGGTGTGAGATCTTTGATTAAGAGATGGTGTAAGTGCAAAGTGATGGAAACTTTTGGTGCTCTGTGGTGTCTGTGAACACAGGACTGAGGAAAAAAAAGAAAAAAAAAGAGCAGTGTGAGAAACCAAGATTTCATGTCACAGGGATTCATTTCAGTTTGCTCTGGGAAGGAATTACGCATTCGTGTTTCATTTTTACTTTGGGGGTTCAGAATACCCAGTTTTGTCCCTAACATTACGATTATCAGTGGCATTACTCTGATGCTTTCAAAGATGTTCAGATCCTTGGTGAACTGAGTCTGTGGCTCATACATTTGCAGGAACTGAGAGAATCTTAGATGTGTTGTTTTTACTTTTTTCTGGGAATGAATCACCAACTTTCACCTGGTTTTGAATTGACACCATGAGAGAGTACTTTTGGCAGTTTTTTTAATCCAGACCTGTGAGTCCTCCTATCTCCTAAATACTGTGGAAATAGCTTTAGAAACTCAAGCAGATTAGAGAGAGAAGAACAGAAAAGGAGCACACAAGGGAAAGAAAGAGAGAAATTTCTCAAAGGGCTAGCAAATCTCAGTAACCTTTTGACAAACGTGGTCTGAGTTCCAAGTTTGTGATGAAACCTGAAGCCAGGCAAGTTTCTTGTGATTTGGGGCTCTGCTATGAACATTTTGCACATCTCCAGCTAAAAGGATCCGTCCTGCTGTGCTGCACTCTGTGCCCTGTGCACAGTGCATTTGTCACTGTGCAGAAGAGAGGAGGGGAGTACAGATCAAAGGCAGCAGGGAAAGATGGGCTCAGCAGCATCCGAGGATCAAGGTGCCCCTTAAAGTTTTTCCGTTTTTCTGTTTGTTGTTAAATACCTTTATTTGGGGACAGATAGGGGCAGAGAGGACTCTGCAACCCTCTCGTTCTGTGTTATGCTGGTCCTTCCCATCCCTTGTTCTCTGTGCCCTTCTCATCAGCTAATGTCCCCGTGACAATACAGAGATATGTTTGTGATCTTCACATACAGAAGACCAATCTGATTCCTTTCTGGATAAACTCTTGCCTTCCAGAGCAGCCCAGCTCTAGAAGTCCATTTCCAAAATGGTTTGTGGGTTTGGAAAGGAAGGATTTGGATTAATTTCCACTGCCCTGCTTATGCACAGAGATCTTCAAGCAATCAGAAGCATCACCTGCAAATCTTCCTGACAGCACAATTTTGCCTGTAGCTATAAGGTTCACCCATACACAGCACATCTTTCTTCTAGTATCCTTGCTCTCAGAACAGTGCTGGGCACATTTTCTGTTTGCATTATGCTTAAATCATAGACTCAGCATTTAGCATTGTTTGTAAGTCTATCATTATCTTTGTTCTTATCAACATTAAAAGCTTTCTTGTGCATGTATGTGTATGTGTGCTATGTGTGTCCATGGGGTCGGGGAGCCTCTCTATCAATCAATCAAGCAAGCAGGCAATCAATCAGAGTACAAGCATCTGAAGCTGCTAAATACAACAAGTGAGCATGGCAGGCAGATACCCGGGTTCTAATTAGGGCTAGGTATTATTCTAATTTCTCTGACTTGTTCTGTACTTTGTAGGACCTGGGGAAGTACTTTGTCATTAACATGTCAATAAAGCAATACAAATGAGACTGGAGGGAGATATCAGATCCCAGCACCACAATGTCAGCCCTGGTCTCTGATGCATTCTTCTGCTGGGGGGGCAGGAGGGGGGAGCACACTTTCAGACGTAGTTGATCAAAGAAATATCATATACAATAGATTTTCTTTTCTTCACTCTAGTGGCTGGGTGGCCCATTGCGATTGATTGAATTTTATGAATTAAGCGAATAAGTGAACACACAATGACAAGGAGGTTGTATTTCAAAAGCTAGGATGCCAGATTCTGCATCCCTTAAGCTGGTGTCAGCTGGGAATAATTCCAATGGCAGCAGTGGAGTTACCCTAGATTTCTTCTGAGGCAGCTTTGGTCTGGTCTGCTTTGTTTTTTGATGGCTGTAATTTAGTTTAATTATTTATGCTAACACCTCATGTCATACTTTAAATGTACTATGATATATTTTCTCAAGGTAGAGAAAATTTAGTAATATAGGTCATTACTACAACATTAACAGTATCAAATCTTTGGAGAGATGAGAGCCTGCTGCTGATGGTGTGAAAATGATGAGGTACGTAGATTAGCATCAAACAGGAGAAAAACATTATACTTTAAAAGGAGGGGGAAGAAAAGACGATTCCTTTTAATATCTAATGATATCTGCAAATATCACTTTTTGTGCATGTGTGTGTGTGGTAGTGGTAGTTATGAAGTGGAACAAAAAATAAGGAGGAAATCTTAGGGGCCCTATGAAGGTATCTTAGGAATTAAAAGAATTCATCTAAAAACTCTTTCAATTACAGCGTTCTTTCCCCTGACCCCTGAAAATTTCTCCATTGCATCGATGACAATAAAAAAAAGCAAAAGAATATAAGAAATAAGAGCTCTGATGACTGAAGGACCTGGATAATTGTGCTTGGTAAATTATAAATCTTTATTCTTAGGTGGTTGCATAACACAAATAACTTCAAGGAAGAGCTGCTCTGTTCATGAGATTTAGGGATTGTTTAATGCATGAATGAACTGCTGCCATCTTCTGACTTTTCTGAGTTCTGCAAATTAAAAAGCCAATTTTCTACTGTAATCAAGTGCCCTGGGGAAAATACTTGTAGTGCTGGAATTTGGAGGTGCCAAGGGCTTCTAAAATAATTTTTAAAGATTAAACCCTTCTGGTATTTTTATAAATATTAAAACAAACAATCAAACAAAAAGAACACTTAAAATTGGGTTGCATTGGTAGTCTAACAAGAAGAAAAGCTGATGAATATTTCCACCATTGCCCAAAAGATATTCCTTAATGCAAAATTAGAGCTTAATTTGCTCCTCTACTGCCATATGGGCAATCACATTCTATCACTGGGCAATGCCCATGTGTGAACACAGAGAGAGGGAAAGAGAGAGAGAGAGAGAGAGAGAGAGAGAGAAAGAAAGAAGGGAAGGAAAGGAAGGAAAGGAAGGAAGGGAAGGAAGGGAAGGAAGGGAAGGAAGGGAAAGAAGGAGGTTTAAACTTCTGGCTCAGAAAATCTGTGAATTTAAGCCATTTATTTTTAAAATCTTCATATAGCTCCTCAGTTTTACAGGGCACTACATTGAAATCCCATATCTGAACATCCTCACCCTTGGGGGCAGTTGAAATGCAGAGCCAAGCACTGCAGTTCTGGCCTTTTTGAGTATCACTGTCTTCTTATTTAGTAATTTTTTTTATTTATTTTTTTTTTTTTTTGTATGTTTGTTTATTGCAGATACAGTGTTTGTGTACATTCTGGTTGTTTTTCATTAGTCTACGTGTCTCCTAACTACCATCAAAGGACTACAAGCTTCTGCTAAATTTGATAATTATCACTTAGGAAGAAAGATACTATGGGTTGCCTTCAGTGAACTATGGGTATTGCATAGGGTGTTAGCTGCTGTTGGATTTTCTCTTCCTTGTATCTGGATTCTACTGAGGTAGGATTGCCTGAAGAAAGACTCTAGGCTGAGTCTGAAGGTTGGCTATTCACATGGTTCAGAGGGAGTCGTGATGCTCTCTGGAGGGAAAAATATTTTTGAGAAAGAAACTTCAGGTCCTATGGTAAGACACTTGTGGCTGCCATCTCTCAGTTGTTCTCAGTATCAGCTGTTCCCAGTGCTTATGGCTAGTTTTCAAAAGGTCTTTGTTCTCAGCCCATGGTTTTGAGTATCTGGACACTAATTTTGATGTCTGATGGGGACAAGCCCCACCATCACACCACAGAAGCAGTCATCTGTCTGCAAATACATCCCAAAAGCCATTATCCTCCTTGAGAAACAGAGGTATTAAGCAAAGTACCCCTGAGTTCCTTTGGCAGTGTGCATCCCAAAAGGAAATGATTTGAATAATTTAATAAATGCAGAGTTTCAGTGGGACTGTGCACATAGTCATAAGGAGCAAATTAGACTCCAAAAATCATAGATACAAACATTTCCTGATCAGAAAGCCTTCCTCTACTTCCCTAGGAGATGTCTCTCTTCCCACTTATCCCTTTGGCACTGTGGAAGAACAAGTTGACAGTACTGTTCTGATCTGTGAACCTGGCACATAAGATAGTTCTTTGCTCACTTATCCCTTTACCATGTGCTCCTTTCCTTAGTACCAGCTGCCCAAATCATACACAGAGACAATGTGACCTTCACTGAGACTCTCATACCCACCTTGGTGCACACTGCCAGGTGTAATAGAATAGAAATGGAAAACCCCCTTTGCTGTGTGAAGAGGCAGATAGACCAAGAGGAGAGACAGAACTGAGGTGGTACTTCTGGTAGGGCAGGGAGAAACCCCAGGCCAGGCAGCGCATCTGAGTGTGGGGCTTCTTCAGGCCAGAACTTCAGGCAGCTCCTTTTTCTGGAGAAGCAGCAAGGTCCCAAAACATCCTGAGACGCATCTCCTCCTCACTGTCAGTCCCGACTCCCACCCTCAGTTACCCACCCTCCACTTTGCCCTTCACCTGGGTTAAAAATGAGGGAAGTGCTACTCCCAGTGCTCCATGCGGGTGGCTGGGAGCCCCTGGAGGCACGGTGACCCGCTCTCACCCTGGCAGCCTGCACCATCATGCCTACACTGTATTTACAGTTCCCTGGTGCCAGCCCCACTGCCAGCTGTGAGAGTGCCAACATACTTCCTTTCTACTGCCTGTGGAGAGCCACGAGACAAGAAGGCTTCTGCCTGTGTGCTGAACCAGTGCTGGCTTATGAAGCATATTTAACATCCAAAGGCCAGCTGTGCTCTGTTCCATCCCTGAAATCTCAAGCCGGTGAATAAAATGAATGAAATGTAAGTACTGCTTTATTAGCTTCTTTTATGTAGTCACCTCAGGCTGCACAGGTGTGCTAGGAGCTGTTGGGATGTTAGATGTATGCACTCAGTACGTGGTTAAATGGTGCGGAGGCATTTCATCTCAAAAGCACCAGGGGGGAGGAAGAGAGCTCCCCAGGGCCAGGCTGGAGGTCTGTTTCCCTTCTCAGAGACCACTGGCCTGGAGCTTTATATGAGATATAATGCTGAAATATTGACTGTGTGTGGTTATCAAGAGTACTCTGTCCTTAGCCCTGGCTAAGCTCCGGTGTGGGTAAATATATTTTACAAACTCATTTTCTTCCTATATATTCCAAAAGAATGTAGTATTTTCTTCTTCCTGTCCTAAACTACCGGTAATTCTGCCTGGAACACCTGTACTCTTCTGTCCCAGGGTTCTGTTCAGCCTCTTTGGAAAGACCTTCCAAATACCTTAGCAGATTTCCACATTATCTTTGGTTAGGAAAAGTGTTTCTGTCATGCTATAAATCCTAACCCCAAGAGTCCTAAGGAGAATTTTGTGTTATTAGATGATACTTCTAAGGGATGAAAGTGACAATTTTTCCATATGCTCTGTTTTTCCCCCAGTCTTTTGCCATTAAACTGGAGATCCAAATTTGTCATTCTCCCCAGGAACACACACTGCTGCAGTCATCTCCACAGCTTCAGAAAGTGCCTTCTTGCTTCATGAGGAAAGCTCAGATTCCCTAGGACACCCTTGAAAACCTGTTTATGCCTGTCCATGAAATTCATTGAAACACAGAATAGTTTGAGTTGGAAGGGACCTTTGAGATCACCTAGTTCCAACCTATAGCAGGGATGCTTTCCTGTAGACCAGATTGCTCAAAGCCCTGTCTGTGAAACAAAAGAAAACAAGATTTTAGAAGCAAAACACATTAAAAGTTGAGCTTGTTTGTTGTTGGTTTTGTTTTTTTCCTTTCTGTCAAGTGTTTACTGCAAAATGTTTTGAACTATGCTCATTTAATTAGTAAATTGAGCCTTTCTCAAGAAATCTGGCAAGACCTTCTTGTGGTTTATAGCCCACATTTGTAGCCATGCAGATTCTGGTCTGCAGTAACTGAGCTTGGCAGAACATCTGATGAACTCAATCATACCAAGTCTTTATGATGCAGAAACTCAGGAACCCAAGATGGCCAAAGGTTCAGAAGCAGATGCTGCATAGGAGAGTGCGGTGGCACTTCTAATGGAGTGCAGTGCCCAGTTCTGGACTCCTCAGTTCAAGAATGATGGGGAACTACTAGGAGGGTCACATTAGGGGAACCTCCTTTATGAGGAAAGGCTTAGAGTCCTGGTGCTGTTCATCTTGGAAAAGAGAAGGCTGAGAGAGGACTTTATCAATGTTTATAAACATATTTTTGTGGGAGTCAAATGGATGGGGACAGGCCCTTTTTAATAGCGCCCAGTGACAGAACAAAGGGCAATGAACACAAACTGGAACAAAGGAAGTTCCACCTGAACACGAGGAAAAACTTTGCTGTGAGGGTGACAGAGCACTTCAGCAAGCTGCCCAGAGAGGTTGTGAGGTCACCTTCAGAGATGTTCAGGATCTGCCTGGATGCTTTTATGTGTAACCTACTGTAGGAAACCTGCTTTATCAGATGAGTTGGGACAGACGATCTCCAGAGATCCCTTCCCACCTCCACGATTCTGTGATTACACGTCCCAACTTTGTTTTCTTTGTTGTCATCTCAAAGAGTATTTCCAATCCCAGGATTTTTCCCACCTGAAGGTCAAATTCTTCCCCCATTGAGGAAAACAAAATGTAAATAGTTCTCAGTTTTACCCTCTGTGCCTTCACATCAAACCCCTATACCTGTTCACTCAAAGGAAAAAAAAATCTACTTCCTCTTCTAAGAATGGAAAACTGCTGGTCTTTCATCAAGACCAAGCTTGTTTGAAGCTTGGGTCACTTTGAACACATGAGATCACACTGTTGGAGAGCAGGAGTGAGAATCCATTCTGTCGCATTAACACCATCCCAGCTCCAGACCGACAGAAATTTCAATGGAAGAAACCACCTGCCCCATCGTGGTCTGCAAATAAGGGTGGGAGGTGAAATGGACAGTGTTTCATGTGCATAGGTTTTCAGTACAAAAATTCAGTTGGGGAGACTTCAGGAATTGCTATGAATAAATACTGGTTCAGAATTGTCAAAGCAGTAAAAGTAGAATTTCAACTGCTTATTCTGGAAGCTCAGCTGCTTGTTGTATTCCTAAAGAAAGTTTTTCACTGAAGGGAAGGTTAACTTGCATATGATTGAATAACCCCGAGCTGATATATATATATATATATATATGTATGTATCTTTGTGTGTGCTATAAATAAGTACCTTGAAGATTTATATGTGTTTCTTTTTCCAGAAGATATTCCGCAGTTATGTCTCTTTTCACAAATCCCATCTACACTATAGTGTCACTCCTTATTTACCTCCACTTGGAATAAAAGTATACTCTGAATATCTTAAAACATAACTGATACACAAGGTTGTCCTGCAGCGACAGAATGAAGCTTAATTGCAATAATTTGGGTTCTATGATTACAACTCAATTCATATGTTAAATACAGTTGAAGGTGGAAAGGAAATCCACATTCTTAATCATACACTACTCAACTAGAACTGGCTTGAACCTACGTGGTACAGTGTCAGTGTTAAAAGTGTGATGATTTAAATATCTTCACTTTGAAATCCAGAAAAATCTAGGCTTTGCCCACTTTTACTTTCCATGGAAGTAAATAGAATTGCACTAAGGTGGTGACTAACATCATTTATAGGAAGTTTGTTCCAGAATAAATTGGATTTGTTCTATTAACTCAAATATTTTTTCCTTTCTGATGCTGGTAAGCGGATAGCAAAGTGCCCCAGCAGCAGACCAGCTAGCTGATGATGGTCTTGGCTCCATCCCCCAGCTCGGTCCAGCTTCAGTATTACAACAGCATGAGCCAATGAGACAATGGGCTCATAGCTGTTGGTCAGTATAAAGACTGGCTAGGAGGTTGAAATGATAGTCTGGATTTTGGGGGGAACAATAATTTGAAAACTAAATAAGATTTGACTTTTTTTCACCATGTTTAGCCAGTAAAACAGCAAAGATCATGGGGGACATCATATATTTTTGTTCATCTGTGCACTGCCGTAGTGTTTTATACCAACTGCATTGTCTTCACTGGGCTTTTAACTAGACCCAAGCTGCATATTATAAACTGATTACTCAAAGGACACAGGGGAGACTGTAGACATCAGGAGTGCTAACCTTGGGGCAACAAACATACATGTTGTTATATAGCTTTTCCTGGAGTTTCACAGTCCGCTGGGTGGGTAAAGTGATCTGCTTACCAATGACCCAAACAGATTGTGAAAAAGAAACAATAGAACTGAAGTGCTTTGTGCACATGGGAAATAATTAAGACATTAAAAAATTGTTCTCTACATGTTATGGGAGAATGATTCCTCCCCCTCACTTTCCACTGCACCAGGGAGATAGTAGCTGTAAGAAGAAGCCAATGTGTTTTCGGTTGTGTTTGCTTTCAAATTGCAGCCTGAAATGTTTCTTTAATCAAATCCAAAGGAAAGAAGTTGCATTATTGATTTCCCCATAGATGTTACTGGTTCATAAAAAGGCAGTACAAGCCTCTTGACCTCTTCAGAGGCTAACTTCAGGCACCTCCCCTCTGACTTTTTCTTATATTGCTGGACAAAGGCACAAGCTATGAAGTAAAAACCAAAAAGCTGCAGAGCTCTAAGTGTTCTTCTCTACGTGGACAAATGGCAACATCACCTGTTGGGTATAACAAATTCTAAATCCAAGGAAACGTGCCAGTGCAGTGCAGAAACATTTAGCACTTTCCTGTCCACCTCATATAATGTCACCTGCAGCATCAACACTCTGCGCCTGAAGTTTGGATCCTGTACAGTGATTAGCTTTTAATTATTTTTCCTGAATCTCTCTCCTGATCCTGACCACTGCTGGAGGGACAGAACTGTAAGCCAAGTATTGAAAAATCATTTGAGAAATGATTACTCTTATTTCACTTCTGACAGGATAAAAAGTTTGAATGGGGCCCTGGGCAACCTGATCTAGTAAACATGGAAGTTTGGTGGCCCTGCCAGGCAGGGGAGTTGGAGCTTCAAGATCCTTGAGGTCCCTTCCAACCTGGGTCATTCTGTGATTCTGTGAAAAAGCAGAAAAGCCATGTTCTGTAGATATTTTCAGATTAATTCTGCAGTCCTTGCTGTTGCAGGTCAAAGCTACATGGACAGCCCACAGAGCCATCTGTATCTTAGAGTGCTTACCTGAACTGAACTGTCACTTTGTTGGAAATTTTATTTCAGGCTGATGATTAGCTTTGAAAAGCTTTACCAGCTCTAGGCAGGGTAGGCAAGGATGGAGCTGTTGGCTGAGTCTGTCTCCACCACCTTTAGAAGAGAGGATGAACCTGCTGGGCAACATTGCCAAGGCATCTTGTGGCAGCTATTTGTTTGTCCTGTTACCACTGACCCTCTGACAGTGACTCTAGCTCTTGGCTATTGCCAAACAGGAATTATAAATTAGTCACTGGTAACAAAAAGATAGTGATTACTTCAAAAAGAATCACCACCATGAGTGTGTGTTTGCACACACAATTGAGATTTTGCAGTGAAAGATTTTCCTGCCCATCATTACTACAGACAGTGAACCCCAGTTGTAGAAGAACCTCTTTAAGATCTGAAACTAGTCTTCCAGCAACTCACTCTGTAGCCTGTTGCATTAGAAGGGAATTTACAGAGGAATATATTAGAAGATCTTATAGCTAGTGATGACTTGCAAGGAATAAGGCTTTAAAAGAAAAACTATTGTTTTATGCTGCCAAAATTCATTCATTCTTGTGAAGCCTCAGATTTTCTTACTGCAGCACATTCATTCTTAAATGTCAGACTCCATGCACACAACCCAATTTGGTATTTATATGATGAACACCTCAAACCAGTGCTCCTTAATATAGCTGCAGCCTTGTGATGGGATTATTTCCCTCGTGAAAAAGCAGGATATTAAGTCCATTAAAAGATACATGAAGTATGGCAGGTGCATAGCAGTTTTGCAAGGCTGAAGGCAAAATGATACCTTGATATGCTGAGTTGATGCCTTTTCTAATTGTTGACAGTTTACATTTTCAAGATATTTGGTAAAAATCATCTTTGGTTAACACCACTGGAGCAAATTCAACTGTCAATAATGTGGGTGTAGATCTGGAGTAATTCCATTCTGAACAACAGATCTACTTGAGATGTATTCTAGACCCACTGTCACACAGGTGACATGATGGAGGAAGACTTAAAGAAGAAAACAACCCTTGAAATGGTGATTGCCCATGGCTGGTATGTTTATACCTATCCCCAAGGGAATCACAACTGGGGATAAAAGGAACCCTCCCTATGGGGAGAAAGCACCTTATTTCAGACTGAGCTTGTAAGAAGCAGTCTGAAGTAGAGATCTTGTGCAGAGCTGTGCAAGACTTTGAAGAGGATTTTTGTCCCCTGTCCCACTCTGCCTGATGGGGAACCAAGGCTCACAGACAGACAGTGCTCCAGGAATACAGAAAGCCATAAGCTGAGAGAGAACTAGAGTCTGATTCAGAGGTGAGGCTGGTGTATGAACTAAACTGGAAGGAAGTGCTGAGATAGATTTGTACAAAACAACTTGCACATGGTCAGGCAAACTGTGCAGGACAGGAAGAAGGAGTGCATGGGGATCCTTATGTCTCCTGACCTCAAAATTCATCCTGAGATTCAGGATGTCATTCAGCCAAGTTTCCATCCCTCTACACCCCATCCCAAAACAAAGTCTGGTTAGCAAAAACGTGATGCAGCTTTCCATTTGCTAGGTCCTGATTCTGCAAACTCATTCATAGAGGCAGCCATTTGCTTCTACAGGGTCCTGTAGAGGCCAAGTGAGTGTTTGGGGAAGCAGAGGAAGACAAGGAGAGCAGTGGTCCTCAGCTTGAAGGTTCTGCCACTATCAGGCAGACCTGTATGAGAGAAGAGACAACACACCTTTTCCATCAGTGTTCCCTCTGCTCCCACTGCCCCTCTCTCCCCTTCACAAGTCAGCACATCGTCCAGGCTGTGATTCTACCTTCACAAACAGGATGGGCGTAGTGTGCTGCTGTATACCCTCTTCAGCTCGTGGTAGCTGTCTCTCATCACTACCGTGCTGCTAAGGCATTCGTGACTCCTGTCCAAGCCTAACAGCTGGATTTTGGCTGCCTTCCAGGCACATCCACTAATGCAACTCCAAGTTATCTCAGGTTTTCCCACGAGGTTCAGGATGCTGCTGGGCTCTTAGGGATGCTCGCTTTTCCCAGCTGCCCTTTATAAAGGCTTTAGCTTTAATTTTGGGTCATTCACATCTCTGGAGTGGTTAGAACTGGGAGCTGTGTGCTTCTCCCTGATTATGTATCATGCCAACCTTTCATGAGGGAGAGGCGCAGCTCTGGTGATATATGGCACCAGCGCATCATCAGTCAGCCATCGCAATAATGATGCATTAGCGTAATATGCCTTCAGGATGGAGTTGTACTGATGATGTATTTTCAAAAAGATGGAGTCCCAGAGAAAAGAAACAGTCTGGAGCTAATTCAGTATGAGCGTGGCCACTGAGAGCATGCAGTGTGCAGCTGATTGGGATAAGAAGGATGACTATACATCACCCACGCTGACCCTGATCCTTTCTTTTCTCATTTTAATCTTTCGTTCTTCTTTCCCTCCTTTGCTTCTTTTCTCCTCCACTAACACTTCTCCTCTCTTACTCTTTGTTCCTCTTTTTCTTCTTTCTTTTTATTTTTCACACTGGTGACTCTCATGGCCACTGGCTTTATTCATATATTCTTGTCTCTCACAGTCTGACCTTGTGTCATGCTGTATAACTTAATATTATCCCGCTAGAAACTTTTTCCCCCCTCTGAGTGAGATAATATTAAGGTGACCTGTAAGTGCAATAGATAAAAATCTCCAGGCCATCTAGGCAGTGACATTAAAAATCATCACAACCTTTAAGTGACGGAGGGGGGGAAATCATATGGGATCTTTTCTTGGCAAAGACAGCAAATGTGGGCTGAGGAGTGGCTACCCCTGGGATTTCTCATAGCCTTCAGCTTCTGGAAGATGAGAAGTGTGTTAACCCATTCACACAGCTAACAATATTAAAACAACAAACAGTGCTCAATCAAACCCAGCTTGTCATCTTTCATTGGATAAAAAGTAACCTTTCTAATAAACATTTCAACTAATAAAGACTACAAAAGTAATTATGCTATTAGCTCGCTCGCCCCTGACACCCAGACATTCATTTCAGAGTAACTTTCCTGCAGTGTTTAGTCCTAGACAATTGAATGACAGAAAGATATTATACTGAGACAAAACGTAAATAAAATTGGCTTCAGTCTCGTCTGGAATTCAGGCTATACATGGAACTCAGATAATGCCCTCAGTCTAGTTTGAACATGTTGTTAGCATCCAGCTCAGGAGTAGATGAATTCCAGGAATTTGATCTTTCAACACTTTCAAATGTATATTCTCAGAACTAGAGCATTTTGCAATACCTTTGATACTAAAGTGTTTTGGAATAAATGTTCGCTCCTGAAAATGAAGAAGACTTCTAATGACATTTAGAGTGATATTTGATTTTTGTTATTCCTTTACCACTCTATTTATTAGTACTGTTTGTTGTTCAAATTACAGTAATAGGCAGAGATACCAATCAAGACATGGCAACCCACTGTGAAGGGACCAGAACACGCTTAGCAGAACGGCAGCTCCCGCTGGGGTTCTTGGTCATGGCAGGGGGTGGACTTTCCTTTCTGGTTAGAGTGTGTAAAAATCTTCTGAAAAATGCAGAGCCTTGTAGCCCTGGTGTCTGAAATCACCTGTTTATTTATGTATAACTCAGGCACATCAGTGCACTCCAACACTGAGCAGAGCTGGCACAATGGATTCTCCACATCTAGCTGGTGGCTCCTCTGCTCTGAAAGCCACCAGGCAGGTCAGCAGCAGGGACATGCAGAACATAGAGCACAGTCCCTCTGCTTATTTTACAGAGCCTCCCTTGCTGTCCTTAGGCAGGACCAGGAGGCAGTGACATAAAAGCTCAGCATAGTTCCATTCTTATTTGTCCAAATTCATATTCAGTTAATTGTTCAAGTGGGAAACTGTGGTATAGTTGCGATTGATGTCTCATTTTTCATTTAGTCCCAGCATGATCTAATTCTTCTCAGCTCATCCATATGAAAAACCAGGTATCTTTATTCCCATTTTATAGGAGGGAAATTGAAGTAAATTTAATTGGCATACTCCAAGTCATAAAAGGAAAGAAGAACATGGAGTAGCTTAGAGGTAGGAGTTTGCAAACCTTAAGCACCAATTCAGCTCCAGCACCAGAAAGCCAATGCTGCATTTAGCTTTTACCCTTCAGAAACACAACTTCCAAATATCTTTTCATTAAGCATCAACATGAATAATCATGCATTCCTTTGATGTTCTTTTCCCATAAGCTGTCATGAGTTCCTCTACCAGTATTAGGTCATAAAGGTTTGGCTTGCACAATGAATGCTGCCATATATAGCTAAGAGATGATCTCTGTTGCTCTCCAGCACCAAAGCCCTAATTGGCTGGTGAGATTGATTAACATGTGAAGCAAAGCTAAGGTCTTTAATCAATCTCAGAAGCCATTTATTGAGAGTATATGACAAAGCCATAAAGGTTATTGCAAATGACATATTTTAATATTAAAAACAGAGCCTTCTCCCTTTGTGGAGGTTTGAATATGCTTTTTTCCCCTGTTTATAATGAATTAAGATTAAAATTAAATAGATACAAAATAAAAGAACGAGTTCAGGAATGTAAAACTCTTTATCATTATTCAGTCTTCTCCAGAGCACTGAAATTCCTTGCCCAGAATGCCTCAGAGCCCAGCCTAAGGTTCATTCACCCCAGCTAACACCTACTATCACTCCAAAGCGGTTACTTATCATCATGTCTAATCTTGATGAGAAATTGTAAAGCACTATGCACACTATTCTCATTTCTCTCTTTGTAGCAGTAAGGCTGACTAAAGTATAGGTGGTTACATGAAATATCAGGCTTGATGCATAAAGAAGTCATATGCTGAGGGCTGATCCCCTGCTCTGCCAGGTGGCAAGGAGCATTTATCCTGCATAGATATCAGATTCAGAATGGATCCATAGGGAAGTTTGGGGGTTGTAAAGATAAACCTGTTCCTAAATCTGAAAGCTCAGCCTGAGACTACACTTCTCTGTAAGGAAGGGATGTGCCAAGAGATTGCATAAGCATCTGACAGCTTGCTAGCTGGATGAAACAGAGAAAGACACCTCTTGGGTGATCTAACATATAGATAGTTATAATTATGCTTTTCTATTTCTATCCACCTGTCTTGAAATTGAGTAACTATGCTGTTAAATTTGGATTGCATGAAAAGCAGTCTTCTTTGCATTTACCTTAACATTTGCCGTATGTTCAGAATGATTTTAGAGGAACTGGAAGTCATCCCTTTGTAAGGACTTGGCAGTACCCAAAATCTGAGCTCTGGACCAATCCCTAGGATTATCTTATTGGCAGAGGTGAACAGTACCTCAGTGACATGTAGTTCAGATCCCCAGGGACACCCGGATAAGATGACCATTGCTCCTCTTGGCTTGGGAGCTTTTCCAGAGGACCACTGCAGAAATCAACAGCCAGTGGAAGAATTTACTGGCATTTATTCTATTTATTTCCAAATACCACGTTCTCAGTTTTGTTCCAACTACAGATTTCTTACCATGTAGTTTTTTGTTGTTGTTGCTGAGCTGCTACTCAGCTCCCTTTCCATCACCTCAGGTGAAATGGAAGACCAGTCACATTCAAGATCAAGCAAAAATGTCAAAACAAGGATTTCCACAGTGATTCAGAATCAGCCCAGGATCACACACACACACACACCCTCCCCCCCACCCCCCTCATCCCCCCCCATGTGAGATTTTCATATATCTTGCAAAGAATAAGGAGTTAAATTCCACAAAATTTGCAGCCTAGATTGCTAGATGAGGAAACTGAGGCACAGAGAAATCTACTTTAATTTTTTGAGCCTTGACCAAGGAAACAATATTTCTTTTTAAACTTTTCTGAATTGCTGTTAGTCATTGAAGTGTAGAAGCAACTCTAAATTCCTGAATCAGTGTGTATAAGAAGAAAGGATCTCCAACAACAGTTGAGTGATTTGGCTCACAAAGGTTTAAGCGAAAGACATTCTGTTGAGCACCAGAAGGCCAGTGATGACTTAAGAAGGCTAAAACCCATAGCTTTGGTTTCTCTGGCCAATGTAAAAGTCTCCTAAAATAAAAAGGAAAGGCCAGCAACAGATAAGAAAGGAGATATGTGATTTTGTTTTACTGATGGAGTCTGTATGATCCTTACCGACCCTCTCCCACCTTTGGGCTCTCAGTGTCCTGAAAGCAACAGATGCACAGGCAACTAGATCAAGGCCAACAGCACAAGATGGTAAGTGAAAAACACCTTTTTTCAAATGCTGATCCTGATCATCTGCCTATTGAGCAGGAGTTTCATCATGAAGGAAGTGTACATATAGAAATTAGAGATGGGAAAGGCTATCAGGTCATCTTGTCCATCTTCCTTACAATGAGAGAGGCTCTGAAAGAAATACAGTATTAATGTGGGGCCAAAGAACAGAAGAAAAGGCAGGAATTAAGTGAAATAAGTTTCAAAGGCATTAGTAGATGTTACAGGTAATACAAGTTAATAAGTAACATTAAAGCAGATGTGGCCATTAATTGACCATTTAGATTTGTGCGTGTGTGTGAAGTTATTAATGACAGCCGAGTTCTAATATATCCTGACCATGTCTACAGTAAAAGTCCGAAAGTGTCTTCATTCAATAGGATAATGAGGCTGTTAATGGATGATCTGGCTATTTGATCTGTATTTTTAGTGCTTTTAAATAGAATAACTGTAATATGGTAAATATAGCTAATACCCACTAAGTTAAGAGAGAGAGAGAGAGAGATGACACTTCTTTGAAGGCAAAGAGGCCGGAAGCAATACTTCAAAGTTCAGACTATGTTGAAGAAAGGCAATAAGCACAGGGGAGAGGCTATATCACATGAATGACTGCTGGAACTTAGGTGAGCTGTGGAGTCTATCCCTGGTATACCCTCAGACCCACATCATGATATTTTTAGTGGAGAAATATTTGTGACAGCTACAGAGTATCCTGCAGGTCTGCCCAGCTGGTACCAGCTCTTCAATACAAAGAAAAACCAAAGCCCCAAAACTTGGTCATAGCACTGCACAGCCTGCACACACAACCTGTGACTGTAGGTAAAACAACTTATGCTCCTTCAGTAAATACAAAATTTGAGCTGCTTGATGGTCCCAGAAATTTGCAGAGGCGATGCTGTCACCACCCAAGTAGCAGATAATAACTCCACAGCTCCAGTGTTCCATGGTCTCCAAGCAGATGGATGCCCTCTTGGAATCCACCATGATAACTTGAGCTTAGCAGTGCAGCATTAGCCCCACTGGCACAACTCAGGCTGAGAGATAGGAAAGATAATAGTGGGAAGCCACTGGAGGCAACACTTGTCCATAGTGCTGTGTGAGTGGGACCAGAGTGAATACAGAGAGAGAGAGAAAAATAGATCCATAGAGAAAAGAAAGAATGATCCTACAGCTTAGCAGGTTGTCTAGTTCCTTTTGGAATTCAACCCACAGGATGACAACTGACTCAGTGTTTCACATAGTTTTGAAAGGGCATGAGGGAGAGAAGGTGATTTTTTTCTCATGACCGTTAGAAAGTATTTACATACACAAATATGCAAAATGTGTACAACACCTCCATCTTCTGTTTGCCAGCTGGCTCTGTGACCTCCTCCCACAGAGCCCTTCACGCCTGTTGCAGATCTGCCCAACACCTCAGCATGTCTGCTGGCCTGACAGGGGAATGTGGTGTCCTCTGAGGACTCTGGCTCATGGCTCACCAAGACAATGGGACTGCATCATCACCACAAGGGGCCATGGCACCACCAACAGGGTGTGTGATGAGCATGGTCACCACAGCCCCAGCACCTGGTCTTGCTCTGAGGAACCCATCTGAAGGATGATGTCTGAAGGAGGAGGTGGGAATCTCTCCAAAGAAGGAGTTAAGTGAGGTAAATCTCAGGTCAACCCAAAGATGCCCATATCTATGCATCTGGAGAGAAGGCCCTCAGTTCAGATATTAAAAATGTGGTTTTTTAAGAAGGCAATTATTGCCATGTGACTTCCTTGTGGGATGTTTCACTCACCCAGAGACTGTGGGTGAAGAACCAAAAAGCAGTATTCCCAACACTTTTTCCCAGAGAGCCAAGCTACCATATTCCCTACCCTCCTGAAAGGGTTAATGAGAAACGTTTTCTGTGCCCCTGACTTTTTCTTCCCCCCTCTCTGTATTCTTGCTTCCCTTGCTGAATCCATTTGCAAATGATATCACTTGTCTGCATATTGTCACTCGCCGCCTGCCCACCCATTTATCAAGTGTCTGCAGCTCGGAGTGAGCTTGCCCTGTCCTCCCTGCTCCATTGTTCCCAGTGACCCAGGGGAAGGTGTGTGTGTGTGTGTGGGGAGGGAAGATGGGTCTCTCCCACAGCAGTGGGAGCAGGGGCCCAGGCGGGCGTGCAGTGCAGCTGGGAAGGCACAATTACATGGGGAGAGTGACAGCTCCCCCTCCCCGTCTGGCAGTGACAGATGACCTTGCAGGGACAGCAGCCCTGGGCCTCCCCACAGACATGAGCTGAGCTGATATGATGGGCTAGACTGGACATGCCATGCTGAGAACGTAGGAGGTAGGGAAATCAACCTGGCTGCTCAGTGAAAATCAGCTCCGCCATTTACTTTCACAATAGGTTTCCCCTCAAACTCATAAACTTGTTTCTCTGTAACCCTAAAGCAAAATGATCGTGGAATTTGAGCACAACATTTACCAAGTCCTAATGAATAACATAATTATCACTTTATGCAAATCGAAGTTCATTTACATCTGTGAATATTTAACTATTAAAAACAGCGCTTTGATCTTGAATAAAAATATGTATATCACATAATCATAGCCTTATGGAACATGAAAACCGTCTTTTTTTCTTTCATTTTTTTAAACCGTACAGTTTTGCTGTGCTCTGGTTTGCTGTTAGAACCTTCTCAGTGGGGCTCCATCTGTGGAGCTCCTTCCCTGAGGATGTCCACCAGGGTCACTTGGTGACTCTGCTCCAGCTGGGCACGCCAGGCCCTTCCATTGAGGTCACTTCATCCTGGAGCACAGCAGCATGCATTCAGCTCGGCTTTTTTTTTTCCCATTACTTTCCAGTCTGGTGGCAGGAGAGAACCCTGACTCCGGTCCCCCTGAGTCCTGGAGTTATGCACCGTGCCCAAGATATGGGTACATTGTGCATCAATTACAGAATGATGGAAGAAGTCAAACTCCACTCACATATTTAAATCAGGACACAGTGATGCAGATTTTTAATTTAGGGAAAGATTACCAAATATGACAGTGGAAGCATGGGTCTTTTAGGGGACATCTCTCTGCTGAAAGCTCTGAATCTGGGTCCAGTTGCTTTGGGCCAAAGATCTGAGTGCATTTGGTTGCCCAAATCTCACTAATATCACCTTGAAGTCAGTAAGAAAGTGATCTGAACACTCAGGCCCTGCACTACAAGAAGCAACAAAGCTCCTCGTTTCAGATGCTGGCACTTGTCCTGCGTTGTGTGTCACTCACAGCAAAATTCAGATTGAAAGAAACCTTCGACTACATCAAATAGCTGCTTGTTTGCAAAGACCTTTGTAGATTATTAAACCACATAAATTAAAAACATGTATCTGGCAATCCCAAATTTCCCCAAAGCATGTCCTTTATTATGGACCAATTATGGTCAATGGGATTGTCTGGTAAGTGACCTCACATGTGCCTACAGAGCTGGATGGATAGAGAATATCGGGGCATTACATCTCTCCTCCCTTCTAGGCTTAGCCCAGCTGCACCCCCAGTGCTGATGGAAAGGTCCCCTTCCTGCTCCATCACCCCATCTTCTTGATCAGTACTGGCCCTGCAGAGACAAGGACACAACACTCAGCAAGCACGTAGGTGTGCCAAGTTTTATTACTATTTTATTTTTTCCTCTAACACCAGACGATTATTCTACCAAACATTTCAGGCAGCTTTCACAGGACAGACTGAAGGAGTCCTTCCTGAGGATACCCTGAAATTTTAGAGATGAAATGCTTTTCCATTGCTTGGGAAACTACATGAGGGTCATCCCCATCCTGGCGGAGAGCACCAACCGTCGAGCTGTTGGAAAAACCGGGAGTGGTGCAGAAGGAAACAGGTGGTAGCACTTGCACCTCTTCTGATATTTTGTAAGCAAAGGCTGGTGTGGAAATTTAACTCCGTGACTGCTTGTAGAGCCGTAATTCCCAGTTGGACTTCAGTGACTTTAAAGTCTGCGCTGTTTAGAATTTGAGTGTTGGTTTGAACTTTGCAGTTTGGGCTTCAGTCTAGCAAGTGCATATTTTAAACAAAGAAAACATTTGGCAAATAGTTGATTCTGCATGCAGGCAATGTCCCTCTGCTCCACACAATTTATTTTCACAAGGGTCTGAGGGAGACACATTTCTCTAAAAATAAAAGGCATCCACATGAGGCTAAATTATTCCTTCTCAAACACAAACTGATATTTTGCTTGTTTCCAAGCACTTTATCAAATTATAACAACAAAGCAACACTGTACTCCTTAGGTTAATGAGTCTATGAGTGCACCTTTTAGTCTCACCCTTCCCAGCCCCTATACAAACACATCACTCCTCTGATGTTTTTGTCCATTCAAATTGATATTATGCCCCCCAACCTTTGAAGTTATTTTGAAAGTTTGCAAGTTATATGCAGCATTTCCTACACGTTGTTTAACATGGTAAAGCCGGCATCTGATGTAAAAGCAAATGATTGGAAAAGGGTAAAATATGATGGACCTGATTTGAAGTGGAGTTTTTCTTTGTGACTAGCACAGGAAGATGGCTTTCTTCAGAAAGGACCTAAGGCCTCTTGACTTGCTTTACTCACAGTTCAGTGCAAGACAGAAACTCACGCTTCTGTGTAAAGGACTAATGAAAACACAGCATGGATACCGGTGCTAGTTTGGCACTCTTAATAGAGGGCCAAAAATCATACAGCATATTTTAAATGAACTATTATATATATCTGCCCAACACACAGCAGTGTCCCAGCATGGTATGTACAAAACCCCTGTGCTGGGCTCTGCTCCCTGTGCTTCCAGGCTTTTCATCAGCAGGGAAGCCACAAACAAGCAGAAATGTACGCTTGAGCATTTTGATTCAAAACATGTAGAGAAACAGGTGAAAGAGTATGCGAATGCGAAGTGTGTTTGTCATTGCCCCCCTTTTTTTTCCCTAGGTGTAGAACAATGAGGCCCAGATGTTACAACTGTAGGAATGCTAAAAATTTCATAAGTTATTCTGCAGGCAAGAAAAGCCACAGAAGGTCAGGCCAAGTGGGCTGAGGTTTGTGCAGGGCAGGAGCTGTTCAGACAGGGTCTTTTTAGTGTGCAGTATCCATTACCAATTGATGTCAGAGATCCTCTTATATATGGATCACTTAATGGTTTTTCTTAGAAGGCAGAAGAATATCCATGGCAAAGTTTCAACACATGTATTTGAAGGGAAAGTTGGAATTATGCAGACAGAACTTCTGTTTTGACCAGCTAAGAATGGCAAGTTCAAGTTTTATCCTGCTGTCTTTCGTTCCCATGGCAGGATGATTACCATTAAAAAAAAAGAGTTGGAAACTTCTACGCTGCGTAAGAAAAATCTTCTGGAGCTCTCTATTTCTGGATGATAAGTGAACCAATCCAGCTTTCATCTAGTATCCTGCTGTCAAGAGAGCAGGTTTGAACAGGCTTGGCTATATTAGTGTATGTAGTGCAGCATGCGCTGGTCTGTGCTTCCAGGACAGAACCCCAGTTTAAGTAAAGTTCAAGGTTATACCCGAAGCAGAACCATGTGGAGAGTTTGCAAAGATCCCCCAGCTTCCAGCAGCTTCCCCAAACTGCTGGGCAGGCTCAGAGTGACTGCCAAGCCCTGGGCACACCGCTGGCTCCTGGCTGGAGCAGATAGCGCGGTGCCTTTGCCAGGACGTTTCCCATATCACAGGGGTTTCCCACGTTACTGTACCTACATGCCAGCTTCTGCAGCAGTGGCTGCAGCAGCTCCTACTGCCGCAGGCAACATTTGCATCTCACAGCTATCCACTGCGGGATGAAAAACCCACCTCTGCTTTAACCCTTTGCTGCCTCCCTCCTGCAGCTTCCCCAGCAAATTTTCCTATCCCCTATCCCTTGACATCCATAGCAGCTTTGAGAAAAGATCATGCAAGGGGTATCCATCAGAGCCATCCCACTCACAGCCTTGGTTCCAAAAGAAAAGGGATGGTAGTGCCAAAGTCAGGTTTCATTTACTCATACTTCTTATGACTCCTTTTATTTTGTCCATAATTTTTTCTCTTTTCTCCTGTATATATCTTAACTAGAAATCCATTCAAGCAGAATCCCCTTAATAAAGCTTAGGAGATATGCAGTGAAGAAATGTCAAAATATACTCGCTTATAATTGCACACAAATATGCAGTTTTATATATTTACTTCACAGAGAGGAGCCTTGGCATATATTAATTAAAGAAATGGAGCCTGCAGGAGGTCTTGGAAAGGAACACATTGTGTTTTGGTTTGGGGTGAATTTCAGTCTACTCCATAACTTTATTAACTTTCCAAAGCATGAACTAACTGTGGCTATTTCTGTAGCAAATGGGAAGGAAATAAAACTTAGAAGCCTTTGGAAGTGGTTTTAAACATAGCAGGAGAAATCACAGTATTTCATGTCAGAATCTAGACAATTATTACAGAATAAATGGCTGCGTGCAAGAGATATAAAATTTGAATCAAGACTGTTAATTGATACTTCAACAAAGGAGACATTGTTTATGAAATAGAAATTCTGAAACAGACTTTTAGCACTTTTATCAATTAACCAACAATAAAGGTTTACAGTCAGCACCTGGGTAAACCTACCATGTGATTCTTGTTGACATAATTTCTTTTAATTAAAGCTATCAACGTTAACCTGAAGACCTCCCGAAAGGGAATCCAATAAATGATGCTGTTGGCTCTAGGACAGAATGCAGAAATATGTCATTTGAAAGGCTGGCTAGTGTATGGGGGGTGAAACTAGATGATCATCATGGTCCTTTACAACACAGGCCATTCTACGATGTACAGCCACAGCTGGGCACTGCAGAAATGGTGCCATGGCAACAAGAAGGTGACAAACCATTCTTCTGGCTGAAACTCCCAGGGTAGAGGAAGAATTATGGAAACAGTGAAAAAAAGTCTTGTAAAAGGTGAATAATTCTATTTGTTGAGTAGGGTCAGGTGTTAGACAGTTCCAGACCTATGAACAAGCTGAACCTGTCATTTTCACTGTTCCTCTCTTCTGCTTTCCCTCAAAGGAACAAGAGTGGTTGCTAAAATGTGTGGGATCTGGGTTATCTAGCACTGAAGTAGATGTAACTTCAGTTTAAAAGAAGAGAATAAAAATTTCAACGGCAAGGCAAAAAATCTGGTAAACATCCCGTACAAAACCAACTTGTTCAACCAACTTGAAGAAGAAACTTCAAGAAATATATTTATTATTCCCCAACCAGTTATAACTATGGCTAACTGAAAAGTGTTTTGATCTGTAAAACCAGAGTCATGTACCAGTAGGAGTATTGGCATTGCTTCCATGCTTCCATTGCTTTCCTGTTCCATGCACATGGCAGAAAATATAAAGTAGGCTCAGCTGAATAGCCCAAAGACCTCCAGAGTGCAAGTTTTGCCAAAGTGAACTCCTTGCAGAACACCTGAGAAAAAGAGCCATAGTATCACGTCTTGATTAATTGTGTGCATGTTCAGGCCAGAAGCACTGATTTCCTCTGTATTCAACATGCTCATAGTTGCTATAAGAGGGAATCTCACACCAGACAAGGAAAAACACTCTGCTTCAGTATCTAGCTTGCACATGCCCTGGTTCATGGTGGAATCCTCAGCCCTGGGTTAGACGCAAACGTCCCATGTTGGCAGGTCAGGCATAGAGAATGCTTCCAGGGAAAATGTCATACTTCAGGGTGGGATTAGAGAAACTGGAGAGGAGAGGAGAGGAGAGGAGAGGAGAGGAGAGGAGAGGAGAGGAGAGGAGAGGAGAGGAGAGGAGAGGAGAGGAGAGGAGAGGAGAGGAGAGGAGAGGAGAGGAGAGGAGCTACTCAAGCAGAGCAGGAAGGTATACCTACAAGAGGCCTGTGGTGTGATACATTTAGCAGCGAGGCAATTGAGCAGTGGCAGCTAAATAACTACCACTGGAAAAGAAGGATGCCTCTGTGTCTTTTGGGACTCCTAGCTGTCAGTCTTTTCCTGGAAATAAGAACAACACTTTAAAACAACTAATAATCATCTTCCCTCATTTATTTATTTATTTTTCCTTAGCCACATGAGGGGTTGGAAATTGTCTTAGTTTCATCTGAGAGAGAATTTCTTTCCTTCAGAGTGTCTGGTATAATGTTTTGGTTTCAGAAGAAAAACAGTGTTGATAGTACAATGATGTTCACAGATTTTGCTGAACAGTGTTGCACAAAACCAAGGCCTTTCCAGTTTGCTTAGCTGCCAGCAAGGGGTTGGGGTGGTTCAAGGAGATGGGATAGAACAGAATCAGGACAGCTGACTTTGTCTGGCTAAAGGGATATTCTATACCATATGACATTGTGTGGAAGAAGAGTTTTGAGGGGAATGGGAATTCATCTCTCTTCCACTGCTTGGGGGCTAGCTGGACATCCATCAATCAGGGAGCGGTGAGAGTTGCCTGTGTGTTACTTGCTACATACGTTCATATATATATATATATATATATAGTCATAATTATTACTCTTTTCTGTATTTTAGTGAATAGTTTTATCTCAACCCACAAGTTCTGCTTTTTTTCCAATTCTTTCCCCCATCACACTGGGAATGGGGGGAGTAATCAAATGATTTTGTGGTGTTCAGCCACCTGCTAGCTTAAACCACAACAGAAATCTGCTTTCAAGTCTTCTTCCTCTCTCCTCACCCACACACCTGATTAGGAAGCAGAGATCTGAACTTTGGTCTCCCATTGAGGAAAGTGGCCGCACCCCCACCCTGTCAACTATCTGGGAGCAGGACTTTCTTAATGCCTTCTGCTGAATCTGTTCTCCTTTGGCATAGATAATAAGATACCTAAATTCAATTACAAGCCAAACCTGACTCTCCCACTAGTTTTTCTGTAGGGTCAAAGGATAAAGATATTCCCCCAGGATGCAAGCTTAAATCTCTGCTGCCCTGGAGATGAGCTCAGACAGCTGCAAGTATTGAAAGGACAGGTTCCTAGAAGACCTTAAGGCATTGCCCACTGTGCTAAGCATGCTCAGAAGTGATCACCTCAGTATCAGCTGCACCTGGAGCATCCCTTTCAGGTGTTCTGCTGGTTCTCAGAACCTCCATGCTTTCTCTGGAGCAGGTTTGAGCAAGGTGGCCTCACTGACATCTGAATGTTTGGCATAAATGCCTTATAGTTGGACCACCCCAAGGCAGCCCACTGTTTTCAGAGCTGTCTGTTACCTATTGGTGCTGTCAATGACTGTCTGATAGGTCAGTGCCCATCAGGAAATCTAGCTGGAGCATTGCTCCTCCTCCTGGAGCACTGCAATAATAAGGGAGCTTATGCTCATTGCTGCACAGTAAGTAACGGAGAAACATTTTGCCAAGTATAGGAAAGACTGACTGTTCTTCCACCTACTTTCAGTAACAAGGGGAAGTATTAGAGTCCTCTTAAAGAGAAGAAAATGCATGGACGTGAAAATAGGGTGGGAGGATGAAACCTGTCTGTATCAGGCATCCTCCTCCCTCCGGTACTACAGATGCCCTATCAAGAGGAAAAGGTTACATAATGAAGCCTGCCTACAAAGCCTGCTGCTACAAGACTTTGCCAAGAAAATAGACTCTTGAGAGAGTGCCTTTCAATCGCCTTAAAATGAGACACTGCAAACTGGAACCCCAAAGCAGAATCTCTGACTAATATCCTAGAAGGGATTGAAATGATAGAAAGATTGCTGAATGAAGTAAGAAAGAACACAATGGGGAATCTCTGGAGATTTTCATTCATTAATGTTACTGTTGTTGCAACTAAAATACTGTTTACTTTTTTTTTTTTTTTTTTTTTTTTTTTTTTTTTGTCATAGAATATAGAGACCCCAGTGACTAGGGCTGTCTGTATTTAGAATTCAGCAAGCACTCAGAGGGTGGTGACACACTGGAACAGGTTGCCCAAGGAGGTTGTGGATGCCCCATCCCTGGGTGCATTCAAGGCCAGGCTGGATGTGGCTCTGGGCAGCCTGGCCTGGTGGCTGGCGACCCTGCCTGTGGAAGGGGGGGTTGAAACTGACTTTTTAGATCCTTTTCAACCCAGGCCATTCTATGATTCTATGAAAAGAAGAATTTGGATCTAGCAGGATGATGGGCAAATTCTTACACCAACCTTCTCTGGTGATTATTATCATCTCCTTAGGCCCATCTAGCATGGTATATTTTGTGACTCACATGACTGATAAGACCATGATTCATGTAGGAAGTATGATTAATATGACCAATGGAAAAATAGAAATAGGATTTCTGCCCACTACTTTCCTTTTTTCCAGGGAGTTTTGTTTTACTCTACTTTTGTGTCGATTATATTACTCTCACAGTGAGGACATGGAAATGCATTATTGGCACAAGAGAAGGAAAATTTAGGCGTTTAAATTCTTGGCTTTCCAGTGAAACATGAAACAAAATACTCATCCCTGGTTTGATCCAAATTTCGGTTAACAGTTTGAGATTGCCAGAGACAGATGCTGGTAAGACTATTACTCTTCCCAAAGTGGTCAGCTTCTGATAGTTCACTGATATTTCTGGAACTGTTCATTGCCGTATGTATGTGTATTAAGTATACATCATTTTCTTCCCTTGAGCACTGTGATTCACATGCTGATGGTATCAAGAGATCCCCAGCAAGATGAGGGCCCGCATGGTCTATGGGGCATGGTGCACATGCTCTGTCTGTCTGGAAGGCAGAGCAAAGCTAGGGGCAAGAAAGCTTTGTGGTCCCTTTTTACACACAAAGAACTGAAGTAGAAGCAAGCAAACAGATCTACTGAAGATGCCACAGGCAATCTATGGTGGGGCTGGGAACTGAATTCAGATTTCCTGAATCCTGTCCAGGGCCTTAACCTCAAAAGCGTCCTTTCTCACTAATCAGGTATATCAGACGAGTCAGACATCTGTATGTATATCTGCTTACCCTCAGATTTGGATACCTCTGTGGTCCTGAAAACTAGTTTGTTCTCTCCTGCCTCACCCACAGAGGTTTGATAAGGTGGTAAAACCAGCTTAAAGATTTCCTTTGTTCTAGTAGCAGGCACTGCAAATACCAACTCTGCCCAAGCCTCTGACCTTGGTCCCAAGGTCCTGAGATATGAAACAGCTGACAGATAGGCTAAACGCGTATGGAACTTCATCTTGGCTTGTGCCACCTTAGGTATGCATTAGAGTATTGATGGGACATGTTGTCCTAATTAAAGCAGCATGTGCAAACTGCTGGAAGTGGCTCCTCAACAGTTGCCCAAAACTACATTGCATGTAGACAGGCTACGTCACAGTCCACTAGAAAGAAAGAAAGTGAACAGATCTCAAAATGAGGAGCCTGTAAGCCACCAGAAATCACTACTGACTTCCACAATCAAGGATTCAGATGCCTTATCTTAGTAAATCCTATCAAATTAGGGAAGCATATGCTCAAGATCTGTATGAAAACTCCAGGTGGATCAGTTAACCATGGCTCCATTACTATCTCCAAGAGCAGGTGCTGCACACCTTGTCTCTAGGCATGATCGAAGTCTGCTGCATTGAACAGAAAGTTGACAGAAGTAGCAATAGGCATGACAGGAACATATGAGAATCCTTAAGCTAATCATTAAAGCCCAGGATCAAGAAAGCAAGTGATTGCATGTGCCTCTGACAGCCTTGTCAAGCCACGAGAAAAAGAGGAGACGGGAGATGAACTGCTGAAAATGTAACAGCTGAAAAGTGAGACTGGTGTGATAAGATGGCAATTCCCAAAGAAGGTGATGCAAGCCGTAATATATGCTAGTATTAGCTGAAAAACATGAAAAGCGCATAAGGAAAATGTTGTGAAACTGGCAAACCTTATTGAATGTAGGAAGAAATCAACAGTTTTGAGACACCAGCCTATTATCACCAGAAAAAAAACACGTTTACTCTGACTGGAAAAATAAGCAGGGGATCAAGTTTTAGACCTGCCGCAGTTGGTGGCAAAACTTTACCGATTTCAGTGATGTCAAGACTTCATCCCTGGAGCCTTATTGCAGGGAAAGAACATATCATGATTCTGAGCAACGCAAAATCTTGAGCAGGGAAAGGCCGAGATTCTCAGCTTTTCTATTATTCTGACTGCCCGTGGATACTCTGGTTTCCCCGTGATACCAGCGTCATTCCCAAAGACCAGGATAGCACGTGGGTTCATCTGCACTGCACATTATAGCACTGAGTTAGCTCAAAAAGAACTAGCTCGAGGATGAGAAGCAATCCAGACTTATTAGCATGGTGCTCTACCCATGCTAATTTATTGTGCTAATGCAGCTAAATCACTTCCAGGTATCCCTGAACAACACAGTGTTGTGAGATCTGCATCAGCCAAGAACACAGAAGACTGAATGAGGAAGGTCTGAGCCTAACAGGTTGGTTAGTAATGTGAGGTACACCGAAGGAGGCTATTACTTTGTGCTGCTTTAATGCCTTCTAATTTTTTTAATTAAAGCTCGGTTACAATATCCCGTAGGGAAAAATCCCGCATTGGCAAAAACAGCACGCCAAAAAAACTCACAAGCTCTTTCCTGGTGTTAATATCTATTACTCTAAGTAGCAGTCCAGCCCAAACTTGTAGGAGAATAAAGCTACCACACTCTTACCACAAAGACTGTTGCTCCGTGCCAGTAATTGAAGTTTTTCCATACACAAGGACCGGATCATCTACTTTCATTCAAAATGACTTCTTTTAGATTAAGGGAAAACAGCAGCAAGAAAGAAGAGAGGAGGAAATTAAAAATTAAAAAAAAAAAAAAAAAATAGAAAGAAAGAAAGAAAGTGTGAGGTCTCCAAGAGAGATCAGTGTGTGTTTGCCTCTGTGACAGGCTGGAGCAGGCAGCAGGAAGATGGCAGCTGCCTCCGCACACAGACGGATTTCTTTGAAATCCCAAGTGTTGCTGCCAGGCTTAAATGTTTCCTCTATTGCATCGGCCTTGCAGGGCTCCCAATCATTGGCCATGCCAATGTCAGCCCAAGTGGCTGAAGTCCATTGCATAGTAACAAGAAAGCAGAGAAACAGCTCAACGCTCATGACAACTTTTGCTAGAGGCCATTCAATGGCTTGTCCTGCTGGAGGAGGACGGTAGTGATGCAAGAAAGCTATTGATCTGCAGGGCTGGGCAGACAGCCTGATTTATGGTTGTGTCACTGCCTGGCTCAAATGAGCTGCGGCCTTTCCCTCTCAGCATAGGTGTGGTCATCGCTTAATTATCCCAGAGAAGGTGGAAAGCATTAAAACCTCAGGAAACGCTTGTGTGTGTGTGAGAGAAAGTCTAAGCTCTCGGCAGATGGAATTACCTGTTAAGCATTAATTTGACTTTCTCTGAGGCTCTGCTGCTGTTTCCACCCCACACGCACGTACACTCCTGCACACAAAAATCCACACACGCAAATGCTAAACAAATACATCCACCTTGAGAACATTATTGACTATTCGATATGGTCGGATTGCTTAAGTTAAAAACTCTCCAAAGAAAAAGAGTTTGCAGATTTCTGTCAGCCAGAGATCTATTACTCATGCTTAACCATCTGGTATTTAATGAGGATATGACAAGCTGATTGTGTTGTGTGTGTGGTTTTTTTTTTTCACATGGCAAATTGAAAAATGCGACTTTTTGATCTGTATTTTAATTACACCCCCTCTGATCTCTCTCCCTTGCACTTTCTTAGTAAGATGAATTTGGAGAGTAAACACACTCTGACTTTCCCTACTGGCCCTGCCTCTCCAATGGTTAAAAATTGCAATTTCTTTACTGTTCTCTAGGTCACCTGTGATCTGCGGTGTTTGATGTGAGCTTTTCTTTGCGCTCAAGAGCCAAGGAAGAACCTCTGGTGAAGGCTGAGTCCTGCAGGCAGCCTCAGCCCCATGTGCACCCAGTGAGAGCAGCAGCACCAAGCCCCCCTGCCTTGCCCATGGGTCTGCTCCCGTGGATGGGGAATTGCTCACGTTATGGGCACGGGGAGGATGATAACATCGCTTGAGCACTGGAAACATAATTCAAGCCAAAACAAAACTTGATTTTTGCCACAAGAAGAGGGGAGGGCACAACAGGACACAGAGATCAAGATCTCCATCAACCTGACCCCACTCACCCCTGGCAGGTTGCTGTCTGCTCTTCAGGCCCCATGCTGGTAGCTGCAACGCAACAGGGCTCTGTGAAAGCATGACTTTAAAGGGACCAGACCCAGTCACATGACACGTTTTTGTCCAAGTTCCACTATCATGTGACAATCTACAGTAGATTTATGAAATTAAGCACAGATGGCTACTTTGTTTTTGTTCTTTGAACTGACAGCTGCTGGTGTAAAAATAAATTAAATTAAATTTCATATAAGTCAGACTTTGAGTTTGGTTTTTTGTTGCTTTTTTTTTAGTTAAATAATCTTTAAGGTCTCCCCCCCCCCCCCCCCCCTTCCCCCTCCTACACCCCCCCCCCCCTTCCCCCTCCTACACCCCCCCCCCATACATGCACACACACAAGTTCATTTCAATGCTTCACTGGTTCTCACCTCTCACCCCATGCTCCTGGCACACCCTCAGGAGTTCTCCCCACCACCCAGCCATGACCTCACTCTTCTCTGGGCACAAATTTCCTGAGGGATGTGGGACACCCTGCCCCTGTCCCCATGCAAGCACCTGATGACATGGGACAACCCATGCCAAGCCTGCCCAGTGGGAAGAACTAGAGCAGGACATTTTAAAGCCACTTTCCATCAGGAAACCCTGCTAAAAGAAGGGAAAACCCCCACTAATTCTCCACCCTGAAAGCCTGCAGGAGAATATTCCCAAGCCCTTAGGAGCTGTCAGCTCTGAAAGGCTGCATCTGCCAACAAAAGTGGGAGGATTGTTACTAACGGGGCTGCTAATAATCCAATATATAGGGAAAAATGAAGGAAGTCACTTCAAGGTAAGGAAAGTAATGGCAGGTGCATAAAAGAGAATGAGCTGACTTTTTAAGAAAACAATGTTTCAGGATTAGCCAAAGGGTTCTCCTGTATTCACAAATCTCCATGGAGCACTTTAAAGTCTTCTGTGTTTGTATCACTTAAAGTGCTGCTATTTTAGGTCAGTGTAAATAAGTCATGTGTGCCGTCAGCCTTGTACAAGTGCTTTCAGCTGCTTAATAATACATGTCCTTGTCCATTATAGGGGCTACATGGGTATGTGCTGGGATCTGGAGGCAGTCATGCAAAGATCCTGTCTTTGGCATGGCTGTTTAATGCTCTCTGAGTGAGGGCATGGGATGTATACTTAGGGTGACCTGAAGCAAGGCAGAGGCTAAACCCAGCTCTGATCACAGCACTCAATAAATAATTCAGGAGAGGCTATACCATATCTCTACTTTTGTCCCCAGCACCACTACCCTTATTACAGTGGTACCAAGATAACATGATTCGAGATAAGAAGGGGTGCAATTGCCCTCATCAGAATTCTGCCATTTCAACAGCATTTCAGCTGTTTGCTGGGATTTGGTGAGTGTTTGAAGAAAAATGTGGGAGTTTTACTACCTCCAGTTCTCCCAGTGAGGTGCTTGGCAGTAATGCTGATGTACAGCTGCAGGGCAAGGCTAGCAGAGCCCCCTGCACCTGGTGTTCTCAGAGCACATGCAGGTGCTGAGCTCCACCTCATGGTGGTCATGTTATTTTGGACATCCAACAGTTTCCCAATCCATGCCAGCCATTCAGCTGCATCTACAATGACCCAAAAGGAGGCTGTAGCAAGGTGTGGGTCAGCTTCTTCTCCCAGGTAACAATGATAGGGCAAGAGGTAATGGCCTTAAGTTGCACCAGGGGAGGTTCAGGTTGGATATTAGGAAAACCTTATTCTCCAAAAGAGTGCTAATACAATGGCTGCAAGGGGAGCTGGTGGAGTCACCATCCCTAGAGGTGTTTAAGAACCATGAAGATGTGGCACTGAGGGACACAGTCAGTGCACATGATAGGGATGAGTTGGGACTGGACCAACCTTAATGATTCTATGATCCTAAGTTGGCTTCAAAAGGGAGCAGAATGCTTCAGAGATGACATCCCCACCATGCCAATACTTGCAGCTTGTGCATTGTTCATCCCCTCTGCATCCCAGCTCTCTCTGGGTCTCTGTTTTGATTAATACCAAGGATTCATCATTACCAGGACTTGCATCATGCATTCATTAGCACAGTGAGGTCTGATGCTTAGATACCCTCTGGGTAGGATATTGTCAAATACAAGAAATTTTGCTAAGGCATAAATGGTACTGTAGTGTCACATGTAATAGTGTGAATAGAGGATGGGGGCTTGAACTTCCTGGATATCAACCATCTGATTATTTTGATATGCAGAAGCAATGGATAAAGCCTGTCCATGCTGTATAGTTACCGAGTTAGTGTTGAATAAGCACCACAGCTCTGGATGCAGCACAGTGCTGCTAGCAAGCTGTTCTGACATATTTTCTTCAATTTATCTGCTTGTTACTGCATCTGACCAGGTAGCCATAGGGTTCTCATAATCAGAGATGGGTTGGAGTATCCACTTTTCTTGATGGGTGTCTGCAAGAGCTAATTAGTCGATATTTGTAAGGGATTTTTCCTTATGCTCAGTGATTTCGTCAATTCTTCCAATGCCATTCTTCCAACAGGAGGAAAATTCAGCCAATAAAAGAGAAAACTATCTCATTAGAAAAGCCAGAGATCTGAACCCACCTTGCTAGGGGATGGATGGCAAAATACCTCTACAAACCTCTGCCTCAATACTAGTGTCAGGTTTGCAAGGTTCAAATGCTATAAAGAATAGTTTGCCAGCAAAAGGCTTCCCCAGTCTGACTCTACTCCTGCATTTCAGACCTCCTTGTGCTGCTGAAACTGAACACAATGTCTGTGAAATTAACAGCTATGGAGCAATTTGGTAAAGGAAAATTATGAAAAGGGGGAAAAAAAAAATAAGTTTAAAGTGGCACTTTTGTTTCCCCTTCAACTGTTACAGATCTGATGTTTTTGACAGAAAAATAAGTACGTGTGTGTGTCTATACAGTGAATTTTAAAGAGAGGTTTAGAAACAACATTTAAGATAAAAAACAAAGGCACTTCAGTTAATAAGCATGCATTAATGTTGAAAAAGCCCCGTAATAGTGTTTCTTGTGCATATGTGGGAGTGAGGGATTGTAAGAACAAGTGGCGGTTGGTTGCCTAGGTTTATCAAAACCCAGTAGGGCAAGATCACCTCTTTGTCTTGGCTCTGCTCATAGTCATCAATCCCTCCTGTTTCTTCCGGAGCTGTGAAAATGTCAAGGGAGAAACGCCTCCTCCTGTAACAAACCCCAAGCTCTGTGAAGCCTAGCTCCAGGGCAGACACCCACTGGCAGCTGGGTCTGGGCCCCACACCACCACCCACAGCGGTGGGGCTCCTGCAGGGCAGGCAGCCCTTGGTGAAGTGTTAGGGGCAGGGAGCCATGGGAAGCTGGGGGACTTTTTGGGCTTGTTGCCTTGGGCAGGGGCTGGCCCTATTTCCATGCCCCGGCAGGGCAGTGCTGGGAGCGGTTTGCTTTGGTTGGCTGAACTCGCATCTGAAATCAGCTCCAAAACCACCTGGTTTCAAATGCCTCAAGCTCACCCTGCTCATCAGGGCTTCTGCCTCCTGATCTCCTTCCCACTGGCTCATCAGCTCAGCTGCAGACCTGAACTCTCCCATGTTTTAACAAGGCAACCCCCAACCTGTCTACTCTATCTATCTTCTCAGTGCCAAAATGAAACCCTGTGGGGGTACAATATGCTGAAATCCAGCAGCCCAGGTATAGCTTCCTGGGGGGCTACAAGCCAGTCCAAACCCAGTGGGAGTGAAATGAGCCCTACTACTACCCATGAGAGATGGGGATGGAGAGCTGTGGATGATGGTCCCAGTCCATTTGCACAGCGGTGGGGTCTATTGGGCTTTGCGGTTTGAGGCAAATGGGGCAGACAGAGAGGAATGCAGACAGGGAGTGAGGATGGCCGGAGGGGCAGCGAAGCAGCAGGAGGGTGGCTGAGAGCAGGAGGAGAGAGGAAAGGCTGGAGGATAGGGAGGAGCATGGAGGGGGTGATAAGGTGCAGGATGACGTGGGAGATGTAATCCAATTCGGTGCTGTCCGGAGCCTCCAGGCTGGGAACCAGGTGACTGAACATGATCTGAGGAAAGCAGATGCCTTCACAGCACCTGTGTCACGGCCCCCACCCAGAGGTAACCAAGCTCATTAGCTTGCTGCAAAAGCTCTCTGCAACAATACAACCCGTGTGTAAAAGGCTTTACACCAAAGGAAGAAGTTTGCACAAATGTTCCTCCTTATGGCAATGCTGATAAGCTGGAATCAGATCCTTTCTCTGCTTCCTTATTCTTCTGATGGCAAAGATAATCTCCTAAGTGCTCTGACCATAATCCCCGTTGGTCTCATATCTTCCAACTTGCATATATTCTGGAATAACAAATAGCTCTCAGAAATATATAGCATTATATTCCTGTCAATGAAGCTTCATTGCTAGTGGTGCAATTCCTGTATCTCCTACATTATCCATTGTCCAGATCCCCCCTTCTCTGTCCAAGCTGACCAGTAGCACCCAGCAGTTTCCCCATGTATGAACAGGCATTGGCAGTATAGCTTTGAGAGAAACAAGGAACATTTACAAAGCTTAATATAACTTTTCTACAAGAAAGAACTAAGTGGGTTAAACGAATCTCTTCACATTCATGATGTAGCAGGTACATCCTGATGTACTCAAGATATCCCATCTGTCCTAAGAACCTCATTATTGCCACATTTCCAAGTTGTCTTCAGCATTTGCAGAGAGAGCAGAAAGGGAGCCATGCTGAGGAGTGAGCCAGCAACTGCCCCACCTCACAAGTGGGGCAGATAAGTACAACGGGAGATGAGGACAGCCTGCTCTGCCCAGCAGCTCTTCTCCCTTTCTCTGTGCATGTTTCCGACTGCCTGTCAGCTCCTGTTTCCCTCCTGTTGGGCCAGCCACCTCCAAGTAGGCAGGGGAATAGGCCAACCCAGTTTTCTGGCATAGAGACATATACTTGTTCCATTTTCCTTCTGCACCACGACTAGCTTCTTCTGCCTTGGGAGTTGTTATCCTCCCTGCACAGGAAAAATGTGATGTAGAGAAGAAGCTCATCTCCCACCAGGGCTTAGGAGAGAGCTATCTTCTAGACCAGGCAAGTAAAATTTGAGCCCCGTTGTCACCAGTGGCCATCACAGCTCAAGGAAAGAAAACCTGAAACATCATCACAGAGTTCATTGCCTTCAACGGTTACTGATAGGGCATTAAAAGCTATTTCAAATAAATCAAACTGAAAAATAGCCCTAGATTGGCTCACAGCTTCAATACACATTAAGAATTTATGCCTGCCAGCCCAAAGTTGATAGTAAGAGATGTTTCTTAGTGACCTGGGAGTAGGTATGTAAATAGTGAATTAGCAAAATGTCCGGATGACACAGAATTTTTTAGGTTACTCAAGACCATGGGGAGCTACGACGTGTTCCAGCAAGACTTGACCAGACAGCATGATGGAAGATGAAATTCCGCATAGACGTGTGCAAGTTAATGCACACTGCAGGAAATAATTTAAGCTTTCATACATGCCAAGGGACTGCGAATTAGTGATGCAAGGCATTATGGTGGACACACAATGCCTTTAGTGAAACTGGCTTCTTACAGTGTAGTCCAGGTCAGAAAGAGAACGATGGAAAATTCAGCTTTCTAAAGGGCTGATACTTATGCTGGAGTAACCTTCTGGGTCAGAATGGAACATAATGTAAAGCTACCTGGGAATGAGGCAGCTCTGGAATTGATTCTCTCTTTGCCTCAGCCAGATCTTCCAGGGCTCACCTTTTAGACATCAAGAAGGTCATAACCAGTTGGTAGGCCTTTTAAAATATCTGAAACTTACTGAATTCTTTATTCATCAATGAAGCCCTTGAAAAGCTATAGATATCCTTACAAAGACTCAAATCTGCCAATTAGATTCTTATTAGCTGGAATTAGAAAAGATATCCCACTTATCCCACTTATATGAATAGACTGAATAAACTGTATTTGGAGACAGTTTCAGCAAAGCAACTTCCCTGGGTTTTACTGTGAATTAGCTAAATGCTCCCTCAGCACAAGGCACTACTATCACCTAAAACAATTAATCCCCCTTACAATATGGAGTGGAAAATTGAAGACTTTTTTTTTTTTCCCCCTTAACACAAGGGGTACAAAACAATGGCTGGGAATGAAAGCCCTGTAAATTAATCTGTATTGTAATTTCTACAACACCTTTGTATATAAATGGAAGTTATGTACATAATTTATGGAGGATGGTATATGTGAATTGGAGTCTCAAACCCCTTGAACACACTCGCTCAACCATGATGTGTAGAACACTAACGCTCTCAGACAGAGTGCAGATTGCAATAGTAAAAAAAAAAAATCACTCTAATACTGTGCATTACAATAATAAATGCAAGAATTAGAGGTTTTTACCTCTCTGTAAATAAATTATGCATATGTAGTTTTAAATTAACCAAATTAAATGATTAAAGACACTCCATTCCTTCATAAACTTGTCTCGAGAGTGAGGAATGCAGCACACAAGCAGAGGTCTCCAGTTCCTCTGAGCCTTGCTGTTTCATTTGCGGCAGTCTTGGCTGCAGTTCCCTTTCCTCCCAGCCTTGCAAGTAGAAAAGGCATTTTATTTTCCCCTCAGCTAATTCTTTTCAGATAAATGCAAGTGCTGTGACTGGAAGCACCACCTTTGTTCATGTCCTCACAGCTGGGCATTGCTGGTGCTGGAGGAGTAGCCCTGCCCACAGTCACTGCTCCCTATGTTTCCACCTCTGAATTTAAGAAAAGGGCTCAAATTAGGTGCAGCTCTTCAGGACTGGGATGGAGGTGCAAGTGGACACCATTCCCAAGATGGGGGTCTGTAATGCAGTCTGTGTGCAAAGTGCCATGCTGGTGTTTTGCCAGCAATGACACGATTTGTCATGGTACATTGGATCATGATTCACTCTTGGCTACAAACGTTGCTGCCCATTTGAATGTGGGAGTTTAGGCCATAGCTCATCAGACTCATTTCTTACTCATTTTGTGAAATATCACTGTAGCCTTAAGCTTAAACTCATCAGTCGCAAGGAGGAGAAATTAAAAGTTTGAAGGGTGTTTCTTTCCCCATGTTACCACCATATTACCAAACAGGGCTTGAACCTGCTGCACCCCAGATACCAAATGAGCAGAGTTCTCCTAGGGAACCTCTGGACAGTATCTATTAAACTCAAAGCACAGAAGCTTAAAATGCTTTGTATCTTTATATAGATGGCGAAAAGAGAGCACCAATCTCAAGATCTCTGTACAGGGCAGTAGAAGAGCTCAAACACGTAGCTGTCGGGTCTGCATTCTGCTCCTGGGCAGCACTCCTGCCTGAACAGCAGTCATTTCATCAGCTGAGCCATCGCACATTGTCTTTTGTATTTTACCCTACAGCCCAGAGTAATTTGTTTCCTAGACTACTCAAGAAATTATACACTTTAAAACTTCTCAAGACTTCATTGTTAGTAAGCCTCACTGAAATCTGCACTTTTATAAAATCAGGAGTGGC
Source organism: Excalfactoria chinensis (assembly GCF_039878825.1). NCBI lineage: Eukaryota > Metazoa > Chordata > Aves > Galliformes > Phasianidae > Excalfactoria > Excalfactoria chinensis. The sequence goes on along the minus strand of NC_092829.1, from coordinate 11,357,996 downwards.
CACAGTGTAGGGTTTCCAAATGGATTTTGCTTGTCTCTGCTAGGGAGAAGTGCACAAAATTGTCACTCTGTATAAAAATGTGTATTTTAGTGCATCCTTCTCTGCACAAATCAGCTCGAGTGCTGTTTATTCAGAGCTGTGTGATAGCAAAACGAATAGTGGTTTAATTGAAGGTGGTGCAGGAATGTCACAGTTCACAGAGTTTGTTAGTATTTCTTCTTTCATTGTATCTGCAACTACAGTGTGCTTGAGAAATGCTTTAACTCATTGCATTTTGGACACATTTTCCCCTTCTTGCAATACAAACAGCTTCCTCCTTAATGATTTGCATGTATACAGCCATATCTCCTGAACCATTCCTAGCGTTCTGGAGAACCCCATTTTCAACAGTAGAAGAAACGGATTCATCACATCCACAGAAACAGGGCTTCGGGAATCAACTTCTAAGTACAGGCAGTGGGATCAAGAGACATAACAGGTTTTAAACTGCAACTTTATGAGTTTATGAATGGGATTATAGATAAACATGAAAACCAATAGCTTCAGGGAACCAGACTTACTAGCACAGAGGTTTCTGCCTGTCTTTGGTACAGTAAGCATTCCGCCCATCTACTTGGTTAATTTGGTTTAAGCTTTGCAGGAAAGCAGGGAGCAATTTTCATCTCAGAGTGCTGGTAACAATTTTGCTTGATCCTAAACAAATGAGGTTCAAGTTTCTTCCAAGACAGATTTTTGCACACCGTATATAGCTCTCATTGAGATCTTTACTGCAAGTTTCTGAGCACAAATATCTCCTCATGGCAAACTGAAGATTATAAGCTCATTTTGTTCATACTTCAGCCAGGGTTTGGGGATACAAATACACTGAGAAGAGTGGTTATCTTTCAGTTAAAGTATCTTCTCTTCCACACTTATACTCCTCAATAGCTAATGTGGTATTAGAATTGGGAACAATGGAAAGCAGTGTTCATACAAAATAATGGCAGGCTATGGGCTCCTTGAATTATTTTTAGTGTGATGAGACATCAATCTGTCCGTGGCCTCCAGCATTACTACAGTACAAATAATTAGCTTTCTACTTCAAATAAAATAAAATAAAATTCTTGGATATTTGTAGAACTAACACATTCTCAGTGGCACAAGAAGCTGTTATGAGCTGAGATCCATGTGCCATGTGTGTACATCAAAACACGCATCACATGGGTGTAAACAGAGGAGATACTTCACATTTTTAAATCACCTTAGTTCTTTTTCCTGTGTTTGGATTATGTGTGGGACATATGTGAAGGAGAGAGGCTACAGCATCAGTGACAGCACGTACACAACTTGGGTGGCTTGAAGAAAATGCAGGAGGGATTGAAAAAAATGGCCTCAACAACAGAGGAGATGGAAAGAATGGCTTAGGATGGAGTGGGATGGCAGGACTCTGCCTCTGCTTCCTGCATTCATGGTTTGACAACACCACACTCAGAACAGATCCCACTCATGTTTGTCTTTAGGCCAATCAGGGCCATAGTTTTCTTTGAAGGCAAGCTTCGATACAGTGAGTTGGGCAATTAGACTGGGGTTTTCCACTGAGCTAATGAGAAACTGCATGTGGATGAGATTAGATGGACATGACTTCAGTGGAGGTGGTCAGGAGCTAATCCCACTTTTTGTGTCACTTCAGAATCCATCAGAAAGCACTGGAAATGCGTAGCTAAGGGAAGGTGGATAATAATCCAGGCTAAGTTATTTTCAGGAAAAAATGAAAAGGTTTGTTTAAAATTCATACAAACATTCTATAACGCTGACAGAAAACAGGCTTTCCAAATTTTCCTCACTCAGCTGAGCCTTCCTATTCTCTTCTTCCTGCTGTCCACCCATTTCCCTCCCACAGGGACTGCTTATGCAATGCAACTTCAGTCCTTCACTTTCAGAAGCAATTTAAGGTGATGCACTCCCACCTCCCTTCCACAAGTTCCTGGTGGTGGACATGGAACCCCACAGCTCTGACACAGCTTACAAAAGTCCCTGTGATGACACAGGCTGACTTAGCAAAGGTATTCATTTTAGACCACTTCCAGGACATACCTCTATCAGGAACTGCCTAGCACAGACAATTCATGTTCTTCCTTAGGGAATGATGTACAAACTAACTGCTGAGCACGAACATATTTAACAAAAGCTATAAACTCCGTCGCTGTGCGGTTCGTGTCCTCTGTGAAAAGTAAAGGTACTTAGAGAGACAAGTTTTGATTGAAGCCATGATCAAGAGAATTGAATATGGAGCTGAACTTCACAAACATTTCAAGTGGTTCTGTGCTGTTGTTTTTTCTACAATTTTCTAAAATTATGTCTACATTTGAAAAGTGTGGAGTTTGGCGATATCTGTTCCAAAAAAATGTACTGGAGAAAGTCCCTATTTTTATCTGTGGTAGTAAAAATATTCCACAAGGCATTAAGCTTGACTATAAAGCTTCTTGTCAGAGCATGGCATACAATACACAAACTTAGATTAAATAAATAAATAAATAAATAAATGTCCAAATCACCAGCATCGACCAAGCAACCAACATTGGACTTACAGAAATAAGAAAATCAATCAGAAGAAGAACTGAAGAAGAAATAATAACACCAGGCATGACAAATGAAGATAATTATGCTGCTCTGTCTCACTTACCGGACCAATTACTAAATGAGATCATGAAGACTAAGAACTATTTAACTCAACTGAAATCAAAGCCAGATTTCTAGGAACCAGAATACAAGTTCCACCTATAGACCGGGGAAGTAGTATCATTGTTAATAATGATTCATGTGGTGAGCAAGGAACTCAGTAGGGGAGAAGCACTGACACAAAGAGGACTACCAAAAAACTTTGAGGTTTGACCAGGCAAACTGATAATTAAAACATAACTACTATTATAAACTACTATATATTCTAACAGAGGAATCTTCGAAGAGCGCTAAAAAATTAGTAGAACAAAGAGGTGACACCCCAAAATGATTCTCAAGTTGGAGGAAATGGTTTACAATGTGAGGCTTGATTCATCAAAGGAAGAACCCTGGGAGGTAAACTTTAACATCGTGTACAAGCCTATTCACAGAGGGAAATTTCCAGTGCCTAAAAGGAGCTTTCGCATCCAGCAAAACAAAGCACTACAGAATCAAACCACTACGACTTGAAGTATTAGGCAAATGTTATTTTGAAAATGAGAGTGATCAAACATAGAGAAAATTTGCCAAGAATACCAAAGGAATCACCATCACTTCCTGTCTTTTCATCAACACTGGATGCCTTTGTTTTTCCAAATGCACATTATTCATAAATAATAAGTGGACTGTAACATGCAGGAGATAAGGGTCAGTCAACTAGTGGTCCCTTCCAGCCTCAGGATATAAATTGAGTGCTGGAGTTTTTATTCCTAACGCATTCTAGAAAGAAGATAAGATCTTCTGCCTTGTGCTTCAGGGCTTTCATCAGTCTTTTTAAAGGATCAAGATAAGGATCTTCACGAAAGCTGTTCTCCCAAATCTGCAGGTTCCTGAGCTACTTGTCCTATATTTCCATTAAGCACCAGGAATGTAGATGCCATTTTCTTGTGCTTCATCTGTCTTTTTTTTTTTTTTTTCTTTTTTTTTCTTGGCTACCTGGACCACAGGGAGGAGCCAAAATGGCCTCCTGAACATACCCCTAGATGACAGCAGCTTACCAGGCTGTGTCTGTAAGGCCTCTCAGAGCCACAAAATTACCCAGGATTCACAGAGTTCAGCTTATTTCTGTAGGTGTTCCTCTGCAATCCAGGGTTAGCTAATGAACAGCTCAATTACAGCACTTGTGAGAGATGATTTACATTTTTTCATTAAAAATGTCACTGGAAGTCCAGTCCTCCCATGCTACAATATTGAAGCCACTGCCAAAGGCATACATGGCTGATATTAATTAAAGTAGAAGATGACAGCACTTGGAAAATGAACACTCTTCTCTGCACAGATAAATGACCTTTAACGAGTGCTTGTTCTTTAGTTGGACTAGGTCATTACTAGAGATTACTGAGCATTTTCAATATAACTGAATCTCTGACTCATCTTCAGTGTTAATCACTGAAAACTGATGGCAACTCTTCTGCAAATGCTCCACAATGCTGTCCACCACTGTCACTAGCCTGCCCAACCACTGCAGACAGCTAGCAGTCTCTGAGGATCATTTTACTTTGAGCAGCAGGAGAAAGGAGGTGGCGAACTTCATTTTCTCCTTTCCAAGTACAGCCTTTCTTTTGCTGGGTAGAATCTGCCTTGGGAGAAGGGACAACACCATTCTTTTAATTGTTAACTTTGAATTTGTGGGGAATTGAAGAAAAGTAAGACTACAGCCTGCATTGTCACAAGATGCAGTCATGTTCAAAATGCAGACAGACTGAGCTTCAAGTAGTGGCATTGCTGCACTTAACCCCTTGGCAGGACAACCTCTTCATCGTAACTTTCAGCTGGGCAGCAAAGCTGCAGTTGGTTGGTATCTGATGCCAAAGGCCTTGATGCAACTGTTCACCCTATTTTCTCTAAGGTACCTGACAGCTGCAATCTCAGCATGCTTTACTGGGACAAATCCATTTGGAGGCTGTGCACTCACCTCAGCCACATACATGATCTCATGGAAGAGAGGACAAAGCTGCAACCATGGCAGACACCATGCAGAGGAAAGGGCAATCACTATTCCAGTACTTCTGGACAAGATGTGATGAGGGAAACAAAAATCTCCCAGTCAGCATCTTTGTTCAGAGAAGAGGACTTCTCACCAAAGTCCTCAGCAAGTGGGGACTGATAATCCTGCTCCTTTCTGTGCAAGACGTTAAGTGGAGGTTCTGGGCATACAGTGCGCTGAGAAATTATGCTAAAGCTTAAGACAGGCAGAAAACAGGGCCTGCTTAGGAAGCAATTTGAAATTATTGAGAGCAGCACTTCACATTTCCACAGCAGAGGCATTATAGTTTCAAACCTTGATCACTTCCAATTGAGCCACTTATAAAAAATGTGCACTGCTGGAATATTTTAAATGACTGTGTGCAGTGTGTACTGACTGAACATTAGGGGCTTCAATTAAATAACGGTTCAGAACATAATGAACTGAAAAATTTCACACTCTCTAAAGTGAGATAAGCATGAAGTGAAAGAAAGAGAATTAAGAAACAGTGCACTGACGGTGGCACCAGCCACTGGCTGTTGAGATGCAGTCAGAAAAGCAACAGAACAGCTTGTGAACCAGAACTGTTTTATTTTTCAGCACATTGAAGGGCACAGGATATGGTCAGATTCTTTAATTATTATTATTATTGGGAAAACAGTACTTTGGAAAAAGGTTCTACTTGTGTTGAAAGCAGGGGTGCACCCGACCTGGGAGCATGACTTGGCCGTGTCTGACACTGGGCTCTTTGGAAGAAGAGGTACTTGTTCTCTGCTGTGGGGTGAACTGATAATCTGGAGTCTGCATCTGAGATTCTGACCTGAGATTCAGTTCTTAGGCCTCCTGATGAAATGAACTTCTCTTACGACTTCATCTGAACCAGAACAGAGTCAGTACAATGTCTAAAACCCTGCCTGGAGTTCTGGAGAACGATGCAACAAGGACTGTTTATTCTGTAGCAGCGAGTGCTCAGCTGAGCTTTGTGATCCTTGCAGTGTCACTCACTTGCTATTAGCTGCATTTATAGTGCAGCAGATGCTTTCTGGACTTTTAAAAGGGTGGATCCTATCCAGAGGCACTCACCTACCTTCCCTCTGAATACACACCCAAGGTGGACTTCAAGCAGGAGTTCCATCCAAGCTCTTAAAGGCATCTGACCCTACTTCTCAGGTGCCTTTCATTTAAAATTTGCCTCAAACTTCACTCACTCCTCTCCATTCACTTACCTTTGCTGCCTACTCTGGATGTTCTCTCTGCACACTGATGAAAGTAGAAAGAGAGACAGCAAAGGTAGCGACCATTGCCCCCAGATTATCCCCCCCCCCCCCCCCTCTCTGTTCAAAGTCATGTTTTCAACTGACTCATTGCTACCAAGACAACCCAGCGGCACCTGTTCTATGCACATTTTCCTCCTTGTTAGTAACTCCAGTTTACCTGACATAAACCCAAGATATGAAAAAACTGAAGCAGACTACACAAGTCATTTATAACCACATGCATTACGTTTAATGTTTTAGGAGTCCTATAAAAATTGGAAGTATGCTCTGATCTTCAAAAAAAGTTTGTCAAATAAAACAAAATAGAAGAGAAACTTATGCACATTTCCTCAAGCTCCATATTGCCAAACTGATGAGACTCAGTCATCAAGGACTCAGTCTGACTGGTCTTATGAGGAATGCAGGAAATCCAGCTCAGACCACTGAACTTCCATTCTATCATGAATAGAAAAAGCATCAAAAGCAATGCAAAAACCTATTTCCTTAGACAACTGTGTAATTACCTGCCCTCGGATAAGTTCATACCTCCCCCTCTCAATTTGAATCTGCTTGTAGTTCTTGGGCTGAGGGCTAATTATCTTCTTGATTTTGTATATTTATTTCCTTTAACAGCAATCTGAGGCAGTAAGATCAATGTTTTGCCTTTCCAGATTCTTTCTGAGTAGTGGGTTTCTTGTTTTATAGCACACGGTGTCAGTTCAAGGTTTCCTGTCTTCTAGGTTACAAGAGATGGCCCTTCGCATTTCTATTTAGAGAAAACGAAATGGGAAAAGGAAAAAAGTCTGGGGCTGGACCCCTAAAAAAACAATATTTCCATCCCAAATTTGTTCTTCAAATTGCAACAAAATCCTTTCTTGACCATTTGTACCAATGGAAAACAAACATTCAAATCACGTGCAGGGGAATGTGAAAGGATCATCAGTTCTGTTTCATTAATAAATCAGCCTTGAAACGTCGAGACAGAGGTCTGCTTTGGCAGATCCAGTGTTTTCAGGAGTTTTCCACATAAGGAAGGCATGCTGATACTCACCCTTTCCTGCAGATAGGTGCAGTCTAAACCAACACCTTTCCAGCAGAACATTTTGTGACATCATCAACCAGCTGTATCTTTCACTACAGCGCCTTCCACTGCTTCATGGATCTGTGTCACAACTGATAAAGGCTGTGAGGCTCACTCATACAGAAGCCCCATTTTGACTTTGTTGCCTATGTTGACTCTGTTTCTCTAGTAAGTAGGATGGCCAGACTGCATCACCGCATCCTCTTCTGTGTTTTGAGTGCTAATATTCTATTTGCATTTGCTGTCACTGAACCTAGAGAGAAAATCTGAGTCAGGACAAATGCATTTACAGTCACGAATGCCACCCTGACACTGGGACCAGCTAAGCACTGTTATTGCAGCATTACTTTCTTCCCCTCACCCACGACTGTGAAGAAAATCAATACTTAATGATCTATTCCTAAGGATGAACTGCTGATTATAGCAAATATTTGTTACAAACAGGTAGCAGGCACATATATTTCTAGAAATAGTCTCGTGGTTTGTTCACAGCACCATTTCTCATGATCCTGAAAGCATTTAACAAAGGCATCTCTTGTCACCAGAGCCACAGATTCAGGCTCTGGCATCCTATTGCAGCCCCTTCTTCATGTCAGAAAACATCATAATGCTCCTTCATCTCAGAAAAGTACTGCAAAAATTCAGCTTTGCGAGAGCTGTGAGGCATTTGGAAATCATTGGGAGAAAACGTGCTATGAAAGTGAATGCCTTTCACTGCGTGGTGCAAATATACGTTAAGCAATAAAATTCTGGTTCCCAAATAAACTTGCCTTGTTTTGATATTCAAGGAAATAAATAAATAAATAAAGATATACACACTTCTCATTTCATCCTGACAAGATACAAAAACAGCCTATTTTTATTTAGTTGCCCAATGCGGAGAATGAAAATAGCTGTCTTAATAAAGAGAAAGGAGAGGAAAATGCAAGATCTCGTGACGCAAAATCCTGAGGCTCACCTCAGGAGCGCACATCATTCTGGGGCTGAAGTTCTACCTGCTGGTTCCCACTTCTTAATCACAGAAGTAAAATCTGAAGAAGAGATTAATACACTTTGCTAAGAGTAAGCTTGAAAACCACAATTGTGCTGTGAATTTGCTTCTCGTGGCAGGTGATGTTTGATCATTTGAAATATGTGGCTTTGGCTGAAAATCCTTCGAATCAAGTGGCTATAAATCATCCGTCCCACACGTATTGCTACTAACCAGTGAGCATTTAGCAGCATTAGCACGGGCTGATAACTGCTCTCAGTGGGAAAAGGGCAGAGTACCTAAAGCACGTGCATCTGTGTCTGTAGAGGCCACTGGGGACAACACAAGTTTTTAAAGCAACAACCAGACCTCTCACGTGGAAAGTAAGCCACAGCAGTGACAAAATGCATGGGAGTATTTTAAAATCATGAGCCACACTTCTGTCTTTTTTTTTTTTCCCCAGAGGGAAAGGAATTTCTTCTAACGATGATATTAGAATACAAATGCTGTGCAGCCACATGGGTACACATGCTGGATACTGCGTACCTTCACACTTTGTTTTTCTACAGACTGAGAACTGAGAAGAACAACATCGCCACTTATAAGGTTTGGGCAACTGGACTTCTTCAAGAAAACCAATTCTAGAGGAAACAGGCTATTTTCAACACAGAGCTTCTCATTCTCTGAGAGATTTGCTGGTTGTACCTGTATTAAACTGTTCAGCACCAACCCACAAAACAGCTGTGGGAGCACTCCAGAGGCTTTAGTCAGTAGCTTAAAAGCAGGTGATCACATATGTGAAAAATAGGTTTCCAACCATCACTCGGCACTGACCTAATCCTAAAGATACACTGATTGCATTAACTTACAAGATGACTACTTTGATTCCTCAACGGGTGGTGCAGTTTAAAATTAATAAATATGCTTTTTGATGTCAGCAGTCAGAAATGACAATATATGTCAGCACTGAATTTCGAGTGATAGCTTGCTTTAGAAAACAACAAACCAACGCGTCCTTTAAGAAATGATGCCACGACACAGAACCAAGCATCTATTCCTGTCCAATCTTGCAGCTCTCTGAAATGCAGGTATTAATGAAATGCAGAATAACAAGGCTTTGGTCAGCTGAAAACACCAACCCTGTTTTCTTACTCACTTTGTTGGTTTATGCCTTTCAGCTATGGATAGATGCTGCTTGACAGCTGTAGGAAACCTCATATGTATACATGAAAAAACTTAAAGGGACAAATTGCGTATTTGCATAATTGGAAGCTAAGGTAGAGCAAGTTAACGGGGATGCGAGTGGAAACGTTTTAAACAGCTTGCTGTGATCTATACTTTCCTATTTCATTCTCCTGTAGTCTTAGGCTATTCCTTCTACTTCAAACACACAGTGGTTCTGGTCCTTTTGTTACTAGCCTTTCAATGGTACCTTGACAGCAGAACTACATCTTCCTTCTCGTTTAATAACTATTTATCATTCTGTATCTGCCCATTTTCAAGAAGGAATAAAGTTAAGTGTTCCAGAAATTGGAAAAAATTGAAGCTTGACCTTTATTAAGTGGGTTAATTGTCACAATCTCAGCATGTATGAAATTAATGACCAAAAAGTGGAACTTCAGAGTTTCAGAAGACTAGGTTAATGTCCAAAAAAGTCTAAACTCTGACCTTCTTGACATATGCCAAAAGAAACAGCCACCCTAATAAATTACTACCTGTGTGCAATTATAATAAACCATCCCTAGCATCCAATCACTTGAATTAATTGCTGCAAGGCAGTAGGGCTCTCTTACAGATATTCAAGTTAATCTAAAAATTCCTTTGCAGTTCATATGAGGCTGTTTGTGAATGCTCGCTTCTGTGCAGGGATTCAGTTTCAAAGCACGTTATTCCTACCTTTGGACCACAAATCTGTATATAACATCACTTCTTAGTGCTAAAATTAGGCCTTGGCTGAATTGCCAGCGGTGCTGAATGTGGTGAACCAAGGAAGAATAAAGCAAAGGGAAATGAATTTGCCTGATACAGGACACCTCCATAGCTCCCCTTTTTCTCTTACAGAGAAGAAACAGAGTCATTTTTTTTGTAGGAGTGACAACAAATTGCAGAATGATTAAGTCAAACCATAACCACAAAAAGAAAGGTAAAATAAAATACTCTGCACTGATCCATATTGAACAACAGCACAATACAAAAGCTACAGACTCATAAAGGGATGGGTTGGTGGGGACAGCCAATATTTCTCCTCTGGACAGCAGCGCCTCTACAGAACAGAAACGTGATCCCAGCCTGGTGCAAAGCAGCAGAAAAAGCACGAAACACCTGCAAGTGCAACAGGACATGGTGCAGAAACCCAGCTACTGTCAGCTGGAGCACAAAGAAAGCAGAGCGGGATGGGATGGGCAACCCCACCTCATCCCTGTTTGGAGGGCAAATGCGTCGTGTTCAGGGCTTCAAGCTGGCCCATTTTTCAAGAATGATATATGCTTAATATCAAACACAATGCTAAGTGTTTAAGTTCAGTTATATCTGAGTCTGCTGGTGTCCCGATCTGCGCATAAATAATGGCAATTCAGCTGGGAAACATGAGTAGGATTTTATTCCCCGTCCTCATGCAGATTTTAAACAACTTTCTGAAGAAGAAAAGTCTCAACGGGCTGCAGATCTATTCATAGTATCATAGTATCATAGTATCATATTCCACCCAAATCCAAGTTAAACTGCTTAAAGGCACCAGTTGTAGCGGTCAGCAGTCCTTATTTTTATTTTTTCATGCAACAAAAACAGTCCTGTATGCAAAAACATGAGCAGGACTAACCTCTCCAAGTTCAGACACACCGTTGTCCAGGTGACCATCCTGAACACAGCACTGCCATGGATTTCAATGTTGCTTCCTGTGGCTCTGAGCAATGCTCCTAGAAGGGATTCACGAAGCCCCTCTGTAGCCCCAGCACCGAGCAGCTTTCCTGCAGCAGCCAAGGGGCACAACCAATATATGCCGCTCAACAAAACAACTTATTTGGTCATACTTTCAAGCTTATTACAGATAGTCCAGGAGAATGAATACTAGAGCACTGATATTCAGCAGAGGGCTGAAAAAAAATAGTAAAAAAAAACGGATGTTCTGGTTTCTGCTCGGTGCCACAGGACAGGCAGTATGGGATTCAGGAAAATGTGAATGTCGTTGCGTTTGTTTTTCACTAAATGAATTCACAGAAATAGATTTTACTTGTATCACCGAAGCTGAAGTTTGTGCCATTCATGCTAACTTCATAGCTGCCACCCTTTCAGTTGTGAGATATGCTGAATGTTTGAGTGAATTTAAGGAGAGACAAAAAGAATCTACGTCCTTTTATGTTGTGTCTTTTCCTCATAAGCACAACTGAGATTTTGATCTTATTTTAAGCATAAATCTTGCACAATTTCCAAGCCTGCTGCACTTGTTAGGAAATAGATGTGGACACCAGAGAAACGCTAAGGAAGCTCTTCAAACCAGTGAGTCACCAACTTCCATGCTGTACTTGGCGCAGTAAGACACCTGAAGAAGGAAGCAGGTGGTAATTATGTGATAGTGATATGATCACGTCTGACTTCCACATGCATTAAAAGTCTTCTTGAGAAAAGGATCGGATGCTGCTTTGTCTGAGTGTTTGGTAGAGTGCTGTCGTGTCCAAACGCTCCTGTTTGGCATAGGGTATAAGGAACACCAAAAGCTCACTTTTGGTTCAGAAAACCAGGAAAGAGCAGTGAATCTGGGGAGCACCTTCAATGCATCAGATTGAAACACAATGTTTTGTCATTTCTTCACATCTTTCCATAAGGTAAGAACTAGCAGCCACAGGTATTACATAGTTTCTAAACATACAAGTGAGAGAAAAGCAGAATGCGTAACTTAAACCTCTCAGGATACCTTTGATATACCCAAGTTTCATGACTATGATGCTCTGTAAAGGCAAATCAGCTTCAGGTATACAGCTACTGATGAGCTGAACAGATCTACACATATGGCCTTTAAACAACATCCAACCTCCACCCTACCTCCAAGCTAAAAGTCTCTTGGCTCACGACAACACTTAGCCGCCTATGGTTGAATTCACACACTTCACATCTTTTTTACAAAGTGGAGACTGTAGCTCTGTTTCCTGTGTTTTACGACTTCAGCAACAGGGCTGGAAGCATCCAGCCTTGCAGTACGCAGCCGAAGAAGCTGCAGGTTGTTAGGGAAACGATTCATCAGTAGGTAGGTTCATGCAAAATTCAAGAGGTTTATTTTTCCCCTCCCGTTTTGATTTTGGAGAACAGTCTGAGAAATCCAAGCGATGTCTTTCTTGCATGAGTACTTCACACAGACAGCTAAACAGAAGCAAGATTTGGCATTTAGCCTGGGATTAGTGTGAACAGCCTCTTAACCAAACATTATGAAGAAAGTTAACTTAAAAACGCTTTGAAAGGTCTGTTTTCATGACAGATGGTAATAAGGGCTCATCAGCGCCAATTTTCTTTTTGCTTCCACCTCAGTTTTCAAAAGCTGAAGTTTTAGGTTAGTTCTGAAAAACCACCACACGTGTAAAGGAAAAGAAAAATGCAAATTACAGAATTAGATTACTCACTACTTTTATTGTGTGCAGCGTTTTGCTAGATGACACTAACACCTGAAGAGTAAGAATTTGGCTGGGTGCTTGATAGATCAGTTTCTGTTTACTAGAATCCCCCTTTTAATTGTCAGATATTTCTCCTTTGACCTTCACCTGTGTACCTGGACAGTCACTCCTCTTCCCATACCGCACAAGATACAGCAGTCAGCAGCAGGTACAGATTGTGTTTGTATAATACACTCACTAGGGAAGATATTGTAGAACTATATTTTATTCAAGAAAACCCACACATCCTGTCCTGTGGTGACCACAGGCTTCGCTAAGCCATAGTTATCAGCAAATACTGGAACAAAATACAGTGTATCAGATTGAATCAAAGCATGTAAATTCTGGATTACAGTTATAGTTTTCAGGAAGGTTAGATTCAGGATTTCATCATAGTATCTACTACAATGTTGTGCAATGTAGCTGGCAGAAACAGAAATGGAATATTGGTCCTAATAAAAAGTGATCAGTAACTACTCTTGTATGACATTTAAACTGTCAAGACAACAATTCATGACATTCTACCAAAGGCAGCATATAGTTACAAAAATACTGGTCCAGCATCTCGTTAGTGGTGAAGCAATACCCAAGGTGCAATGGCAACATGCCGTTCTTAGTGAAATATTTCTTTAAAAAACTATTCATATTTTTTGTTTTCCCCACACTGATACCAGCTGAACACCAAAACTGCTACGACAACCTGAAAGTCACTACTTGTGTGCATTGCACCAGAAAATTATGCAAAAAACACGTTTTTCCAAGTTGTAGTATGAAAGGAGCAAAATGTAATAAAACTATCTAGATGCCAAAAAGACACTTAATTGCAACTGACCTTGGATGAACAGCTTGCAACATTAATTGAACTTTCAGCTGCTGTCCAAGCTTCTCCACTCGCTCTAATATCCTGATTTTAAGGGAAAACGGGTAAAAGACAAGTCCTTATTAGTGAGAGGAGAATTAAATCCCTTCATATACCTCTCCATTTGCTCACAGGTAATTTCAAAGTCAGACCTTGAAATTACCCTTGTCCTATGGTAGGATTGTAATGTTTCCAACTGTAAGTTAAAAAATTGTACGATGGTGACCAAAATTGCTGGAGATGGTAAACCTGGTTAACCTGTGGAGGTATCCAGAGAAATGTGCATCAGAAAGACACACTATAAGTGGCAAAGTATACCGCAGACTAGGCTTTGGTTTGCACTTGGGCCAAAAATACATTAGCCTACCTGCCATTTCCTTCAAGAAAACAGTGTCAGTGAGCATCTTAAGCAAAAGACAAAGCTGAATAGGATCAGGTAACCATGTCACATTCAGTATTATATCCAACAACAAAGAAATGAAGGAGTAGCAGACAGGAATATTAATCATATTTATTTTCCTTTTAATAATGGTTTAGTCAAAAGTGGAGCTTTGAAAATCTCTAGCTAATTGTGAAAACCTGTAGAAGCTGGGAAGCAACCTCACTTTGAATAGTACATTTTAAAGCTGTGGCTTGGCCTATCTGCTTTCAAACTCTCCAGTAGCACTGCCAACCTTGTAAATAACAACAGGTACCACCTGGAAATAAAAAGTCAGCCTTTAAAAGTTGGTGAATGTCGTATCGTAGCAGCCTAGCTCTGACTGAAGAAGAAAGATGAGATATTTTTATACAGTAAACAAAGACAAAGTAAACTGAAATTTTCAGAGATCACTTTAAGTGTATACAATTTGGATTCTCATCAACATTTAAAACTACCAATCATAAGGTTGCCACCTTACCTTTTTCTGGACTGGCATACTTAATTTTAAACAGGTTTTCATCAAGTCTCCCAACTTTCTGATTCTCTTATCCAGTTTTCTGCTGTACTGCTCTCCCACCTTCATGCTGAATACCGAGTCAGTCCTGCCTTCTGCCTTTCTTGGCAGGAGGCAGAGCAAGCTTTTAATTTCGGTAGTCAGAGTGACAGAACAACAAAAGCACAGCAGATAGAAGAGCTTAATTCTTCCCCAGGAAGAAAATACATTTGGTTCAACAAAGGGCTGCAAAATCTTCCAAAGGCACCTCTATCCCCAGTTTTTGCCTGAAAGCAAGATGGCAATCTTAATTGAAAGGGGGTGCTAAACCTTTTTAATAACTTAAAAATTCATTTTTATATAAAGCAGCAAAAACATTTTTCTCTGCAGAAAGAGAAATGTTAACAAAGGAACACACCAACATAAATGCACTGTTCATAAACTTCAGCTAATTTAATTTCACAAGAAAGTCAAATTTTAGGACTATTCTTTAACCTCATCAGTACTTTCTGAAGAAGATTCTTTGGCATCTTCAGTCTCTCTGTTGCTTTCCTCTTTATTTAAATTTTCACTTTCTGATTTGGTCCCATTAAATAGAGAGTTTTCACCATTTACAAACCCATTTTCTGTGACTTCTGCATCCATAGCTTCATCAATCTTTAAGTCCCCCTGCTCTTCCACATCGTCTAGGTTTCTCAAGACAATAGGGAGTCTAGAGTCAGCCACAGTGTTCTCCAGCAAGGCAATATTGCTCTCTTCATATTTAGGAAGCGGAGCTCCATCCTCCATTTGTTTGGTATAGTACTCTCGGCTAGCAGCAGCACTCTTTACTGCCTTCTCCAAGATCTCTTTTTCACCCAGTCGCAGCTTGATAGCCATTGTCGCATGTGAAGTAAGGTCATGGGTCTCCAAAAATGACTTATCATCCTGGTTGAAAAGAAAAAGCAAATTTTTGTTATCAACAACCAACAGCAGAAGCAATCCCTTAACTTTTCTCTCTATGCTTTAACAGTAAGTGACAATAGCTTCTTCATGCTGATGCAAAGGGACGTACAGGAATGAGGGGGCCTGCATAAAGTTCCAGTGAAATTTGTCACATATCCATAAAGAAGCCAAAAATTTCTCCGCATAGGTCAGTCTGCATAACAAGCAAAGTCAGGAGACTTCACAAACATATGAAACATACACACTCTGTTAAAATATGCCTGCAGTAGTAGCATGTTTCTTTGCAGTTTAGAGAATACAACTAACAGACAAGTTGAAACGGATACCCAATTTTACTTGCAGAGAAAAAGCAAGTAGCCTTTATTTGCTGAATCAAAGAAAAATTACATTAACAAAATTTTCTTTCCTGCAATCTTCTTTGATTTTCCTTAGATAATGCAAATATCCTTCTACGCTTTAAAAAGTGCAAAATGAATTATATACTACTGTTCAGAGGAAAGTCTGAAAGGAGAAGACGGTGAACAAAATATCTCTTCTTACAATCATAATACAAACTATTTCAGATGTTCAAGTTGCATATAATGATAATTTTACCTCCACTGTTGTTTTATAGGTTTTCAAAAGAAGGGATGCTCTGGCTTCCAGGAATGTCCAAAGTTTAACTTCATTGTCCCAGCTAATGGGAAACTCAGAGTTCCCCAGAGTGAAGATTTTATCAATGGCATGCTCGCCTATCAAGTGTTCCTTCAGCTCTTCTGCAATAAGTATAAAACCAATCTGTTAAAAACAATCTTGTCATTCACTTTGTTAGCTGACAAACTGCAGGAAAGTTTGTCTTCAAGAGAATAGCTTTGAGCAGTTAAGAAAAAAAATGCTTTCAAATGAGAATTATCAAATATGCTGATTAATTCCAGGATTCTTCTCAAAGAGGCAACGGGAAGTCTTGTGGTGAGAAGGGTCTTCCCTGCTCTACAGTAAGACGTGTTTATTTTAGTATCTCACACACAATGTCATTCTGACAGTGAGATAGGATGCATTGTATTATAACCGATAAACTAAACAGAAAGGAATAATTCTTCAAAGAGTTTGGTGAACTTTTTGATAACAAAAGGAACAGGGCAGAGAAAATTGCAAACAGTAATAGATTATTTTCCCAAATATTTTACAAATCTGTTTCAGCAGCAGAAACTACCTATGGCTGGTCCAAAGAGACACCCATCAGAAACCCTTATAGGGAGTAGAAAATGCTTAATCAGCTTGCTGACATTACATGAATTCTATCAATCTTTAGTTACCAAATTTCACTCCTGCAAAGCAGCTACCAAAGACTTCAAGAAAAACACATTGCAAACAGCAGAATGATGACTGACATCTACAATATAAACTGCTATGTACTTAAATTTCCACTTGTTTACAAGAGGATTACCAAAGTCAGTATCTTTCTCCTAATGGAATAACTCCTTGCATGTAGTTTCCCAATAAACTGACCAGTTTTATCAGGAAGTATTACAGACACATGAGTAATCAAAGCACAGTCGTATCTGAGAGGTGCAATTTAGATTTCCACTCATTATATTTCCTTTTCCAAGGCAAAATTAACCCGCCTGTAAGATTCTTTGCTTGAATTTCTTAAAAAGTACTAAAGGGTGGACAACAGGATGCAGCAAAGTCATGACACTAAAGAAGGCAACTTTTTATCAAAGAAAACAGAGCACATGCAAAAAACTTAGCAGCACCAATATTCCTAAAGGTATTAATTCTGTACCATTTGTACAGCATATCTGACAGCAAGGCAATTCTCTTGCTGTCATGTAAAAGTTCTATCTGTTTTCTCCGCAAGTCCTTCCAACATAAGAGAAACACTACAAAAATTACTAAATACATAATTTGAATTTAGATTATAACTTGTCAAAGTGCTTTGAACACTCAGCTTTGAAATCCCTCTTCCATATTTGTCATACTATACAGAATATTCCAATTCTGTACGTGAATGATTCAGGTAGTAAGACTAATCTGCTATGGTTTTAAGAGCGTAGTAGCATCCTAAGTCTCACATGATCTTGTTTTGTGAGAAGTAAAGATCAAGCTCCAAAGCTCATTCACTCAGCAACAGCCTGGGAGATTGAATATCAATTGGATCACCTCTTCAGGAGTTCTGAAAGTCTATACTACTACAAAGTTCTTTCAGACAACACTGACAAAGATTGGGTTTCTCACTGGCTTACAGATGTGCTTGCAATGTCAACTCCAACGTATTCCTTTTTCTGATCTTCTATCTTAATGTTTTATATAAATGTCTACCACTTTCCTGCATAATAAAAACAAACAAAGAAATCAAAACTGTAAACATGAGTTATGACTGTTTTATCTTACCTTCATTCATACAAAACACTCGAAGGAAAGCCAGGAGCTGGGCAGAGATTGGAGGTTCAATGGAGTGCAAGGCAAAAACACTAGAACTAACAAAAGAAGCAATCAAACAAGAGAAAATGCAAGTTCTGCCATTATACCTTTGAACTTATTTAAAAAGACCTTTAAGAATATAATAAAAGCAGTGGTACAAAAGTAACTTTAGTTTAAACTGAAGAAAGTCTTTTCTAACCTGTATCTGAAAAGGACAATTACCTCTACAATTTTACACTTGGAATGATTTTTATATGGTTTTCATAATAAATGCATGAAAATGCAATGTTTCATGTCTGCTGCTCCTAACACTACCCTCTGGACTGAAAAGACTAAAGGAAAATGCTGTGGTTCACATACTGAGCATTGCAGTATGTCTGCAAGGGATAGGAAAGAAAGAAAAACCACAGATTACTTCAAATTAATCCTTGCTCTGTTTTTGTTCAAATAGTTATTAAAGCAAAGACTTTTTTCCCTTATATATGGTCCAAATTAGATGGTAATATAGCTTAGAGAACTTCTGTAAATATTATTATAACAACTTTAGTTTATTATACAAACATGAGAAATATTAGACACAATTTAGAAAAAGCAACACTATATTGTGTTTTACTTACGTTGGGATACCAGCACGAGCTAAGACCTCTGCCTTCATAGCATACAGCCTGTCACTTTTACTCACACCAAGCTTTATTTTCACTCTGTCATGTGAATTATTATCAAAGAAAAAACCACTGTGGATCACAAATTCAGCGTTTGACCGAGTGCCATAAAAAATGTAAATCTAGAAGGATGAAAAGAGAAGTGAAGGGACAGGAAAAAAAGCTTAAGATTAGCTCTCAAATCTGACATAATTTGAAAGTTATTTCTTGGAAAAGTTACTATTCACAGTACAAGTTACACTTGGTCATATGAAGAAACATGCTTTGTTTGACGTTATCGATTCAAATGCTATACATCACATATAAACTTCATAAAGCCTAGAGGTAGAAGTAAACATATACATGTAACTGAGAAACTGTAAGGAGAGAAAAGATTCTTATTCCATACGTAAAAAAAAAAAATGCTTTGTTTCTTACAATCTTATAAAACACTGCTATTCAGAAATAACCTTCCAAAGATCCTACATTGTCATGGGCCAAAAAAACATTCTGAGATAAGGACAACTCATTAAAAAAATTGATGTTTCTGGGGTCATTTTTTCCCCTTATGCTCAACACAGAGTAATGGAAGGATCAACTTTGGCTTGGTTTTAATGTTACCTAAAGACACGGGTATACCAAAGTAAATCATACAGAGATCAGTTCCATGTTAAGCCAATATTTCTTCTTGTGCTACACTCCAAAACCTTTATCTAAAGCAAATGCATTACTTTATTTCATGCAAAAAGACCTGTTCCTAAATTTAACCTGCACAAAAGTTTAACAAAGAGTGGATAAAAGAAAGGCAGTTCTGTGAAAAGCAGAACAAGCAAAGTCTCTTTTCTTACAGGTGCTTTTGTATCTCATTAATTTCGGTGCCTATAAAGGGCAAAATTCAATTAAGTTTTCTTTCTGTTTGTTACCTGTGGTGGAACAGCATCCAACTGAGATCTGTTTCCTATGCCCAGTAACTGACTTTCCTGAAATACTGTCATGGTTTTGCAATTTTGTAACTACTTACAAGTAGTTAATAATCTTTGATAGCCACCACACTGATAAATTTGGTTAAAAGACATTCAAAACCTATTAGAGTAATCCATAGCACTACAAACTCACAGGGCTAAGCTGTATGAAGTCTATGGGACAAGAGGTCTGAGTAGTAGTACTCTCCTGCATCAAGAGGATATTATTCCATTTTCCTTGACAGTGGAATCACCAATCAAAAAATAAAGTTTCAACAGTTACAGAACAACCTGCTAAACTTTAGGACAGGGCAATGCTCTGGATATCTGAAAGTCTGCACTCCTGGCTAGTTGACAGAAAAAGGCATGATGTTCTCTTAAGGGCTCAACAACCCTCGCAATGCCATTTACTTTCCTAGTTTTCAATTTTAGATTGGAAGTATTTGCCCTAAGCACTAAATGCTTAAATGCTATATTTAATTGTAGTAGACATTATACATTAAGGCAGGCATATAATGAATGAATGACCTGCCTATGTATGCAAGGGCTAAGTCAGGTCGGCAACCCCCATCCTCCAAGAAGGCCCTTCCAAAACGTGCTTAGGAAAACCATGGGAAATGAAACGCCAGTGCAGATCTCCACTTGACTGCAGGAAACGTTGCCCAATCAGAAGAAACTCTGGCTCAATTAGTTCAGCAGTCCAGTTCAAAAACTACTGCGCTATATCTCATATTAAACTGTCACAGTCACACATACACTATACAGTATTCTCTTACACAAGAAGGCAAATTAGGCCATAAGAGAAGCTTCTGAATTTGAGGCCAGTGTTTGATAGACTCCGTGGACTCGCTTTTTAGCAACAAAAGCAGGCACTGTGCTCTTTCCCTACTAAAACTGTAAGGAATAACATCTTCACGCTACATTAAAAGACTAACTCATTACATAATTAGAACACTTTAATGACACCGATAGCAGTTAAAATTTGCATGGATTAAAAATAAATAAATAAACAGCAAAGTGAAACCACTGAAATAAAAAGAGTGAACTCCTCTATAATTGAAATTGAGAGAGCAGTCAGAAAGCTATGCAACACGTCTATTGCCAGCTGTGAAAAATCATAAATTGGATCACTTCTGGAAAAAACTGTGGACCCCTTTTAACTCATCACTCTGCTATAGGAAAAACAGCCAATATTTGACTACCATAACAAATTTTAAGATCAACACAAAAAAATATATACAATCACTGTGAACCACAGCATAGCAATGAGGATAAATATACCTCTGGAAAGCCATACTTAAAAAAATTCATACGTATCTTTGTTCAAAGAGAAGGTACCAATACATAAGGAAAATGAAAATCAAAAGACTATAAAGAGTAAGACTAGCAAAATAATACACTTAAAGGTAGTAACTCAGATACTGAGTTAGAAAACATTTCAGAATGTTTCAAAGGAAGAAGTCTCCTTTTCTTTTTTTGGCCATGCAGACTGCTGTCACACAAGCAGTAGGAAAAATGGAGTGCAGCAGCACTGAGTGTTTATGCTGGCTGCTGACACAGCACAAGAACGCTCCCATCAGAAATTTCCTACAGCCCCAAACCACCACCTTCAATGCATCACTTGACAGACTTAGTTTGAACATCCATTTTTTTGTTTCTTCGCAGTTCTGAAGAGAATACTGGAATCTGAACTGTTCTGTGCATTTTACCAGACTCATTCTTGTTACATTCTGTTTAAGGATGAAGATGTGTGTATGTGCAGGCATGTGAGTGGGAAAGGAACGGAATATATCTTTAGGCTCCTTCCCATTTTCACTAAGCATGATAATAGAAACATGAGTAAAATGACTGACAAGTATACTGCATTTAATCTCCTCTCCGAAACTAACAAGAAAAGTAAAACAACTACATATTCACAGTCTACAACCTGCCAGTGCAGATAAAGCAAGGTTCCAAATCTAAAATGCATTTATCTTTGGTCCTTTGGATACAAGTCCTTTATTAATCTTAGCTAGAACACTGTAGTCAGTGTCTGTGCATTCAGCAGTAGTTCCCAAAAACATGAGGAATCAATGCCCTCTTAAAACTGGGGTGTGTTAGGTGATGGAAGACCTTTTATTTTGCAAATCATGTACTTAATTAGCGCGGTAGCATTTTTACACTGAATTAGCTAATAATAATAAAATTCAATTGTAGCAGGGCTTAATCCAAACCACTCATATTATAATTTTATAGGGAGTTTTCAAGTCAAGTGCTTTTTCTGGTCCAAATTTCAGTAGCAGATTAGCAAAACTGTTGCAGCTAATTAAAATCTCTGAGATCAGCTATCTACTATACAAGTATTGGTAGAGACCACCTTTATCAGAGTATCCTTCACTTCCCAGTACATTTCTGCACAAACCTTCATAGAAGAACTATTATATACACAGCTGTTCGTATTACCTGTTCTCCAGCCTTGAAATCTTGAAGCGCTACACATTCACAGCGGTCATCTTCTAAATTGTAGCCTGTAGTGATCTATCCAAGGGAAGAGCAACAAAAGGACCTTCAGCTTTTTTTTCTCTTAATCCATCCCCCCAGGCATCATCCAATTGGAAATACATATTGACAGTAGCCTTTATTTCTCTACCCGCTATAATACAGATAGTAATAAATGTTTTATGATTTCTAATCAGTCTCTTTATTCTAAGAAAGAAAATAACTGAAGTGAATGGAAGACTGTGAGGCAAAGTATGATAGAATCAGAGAATCAAAGAATCATAAAATTACTTGGCTTAGAACCTGTTAGGGTTCCAACCTCCCTGTCATGGGTGTTACCACCCACCAGATCAGGCTGTCCAAAGCTCCATCTAACCTGGCTTTGAAGACCACCAGTAATGGGGCATTCACGTTTTCTCTGGGCAATCTCTTCCAGTGCCTCACCACCCCCTGAGTAAATAATTTTCTCCTAACATTTAATGTAAATCTCCCCTCTTTCAATTTGAAACCATCACCCTTTGTTCGATCGCTATTAGACTGTGTAAAAAGTTTGCCTCCCTCATGTCTATAAGCTCCCTTTATGTACTGAAAGGCTGCGATGAGGTCTCCCTGGAGCATTCTCTTCTTCAGACTGAAAAAGCACAGCGCTCTTGACCTCTCTTCATAGAGGAGGTGCTCCAGCCCTCTGATCATATCCATGGCCTCCTCTGGACCTGCTCCAACAGTTCCACATCTTTCTTGTGGTGGGGCCCCCTGACGTGCATGCAGTATTCCAGATGGGACCTCACGAGGGCAGAGCAGAGAGGAATAATCACTTCCCTCACTCTGCCGGCCACAGCTGGTAAAGATGCTGAAGAGCACAGGTTCAAAGACAGACTCTTAGGGGATACCACTTGTCCCTCGCTGTCTCCCCTATGTGTTCCATGCTAAAACCAGCTGCTTCTTATAAAGTTCTTGAGCTTTCAGTTGCTCCCACAAGGCCCACAGGAGCCTCTGACAGTTCTACATTCTGTGTTTTATCTTTCAACTACTAGCACGTTTTTGATCTCCCAATGAAAATGGATTAGATAACTGTGGATCTTTAGGGGACGTAATTTTCAGAAAATGATATTTTACATGCAAGTAATCTCTTTATCTAAATTTAGGTAATATTCTTAACACACTAAAAGGATTTTTCTTTTAGTGGACAATGGGAGAGGGCAAATTTCTTAACCAACCTGTACTTCTCCAGAATGATCAAGTGTTCACACCACCAAGTAAGGCTATTCTAAAAATATAATACTTTGACATTACTTTTGAATATTATAAACATACAGACACAGATGCAAACACAAGCTGAAACAAAATCTGTTGCACAAACAGAAAACAACTATTATGGCAGGCATTCTGAATTCAGTCTTTAAAAAGCTAACTTACTGAAAAATATGCTCTACAGAAAAACTTAGGAGGAGTCAAACTTTATCAGTCTTTGTAAATGAAAACATGTTTCTTCATAAGCTGATTTACAATCATGTTTAGCTATACTGTAATTCTCATCTCGATGGGATGGATGAAATTTATTCAAAGACAGAACTCCATGGGTTATTTTGAAAGCCTGGTCAATGGTTTACATATTAATAGCTTTACACTGCTTGCATAATCAAAGGTGCATTTGTAAGCCAAAACAATGCTTTCAAAGTGACCACAGGGAACTTGCTTCAGACGCAGCACATCCAAAATGGCAGCCACAAGCTAGGGCAGCCTGGCCCTGTGGGACACTTGCGTAACTGCACTGCACACAGATGCCACCACTTAATGTCTATTAAAAGGATTTGTGGTATGTTGAGATCAGAAGAGAACACTGCAGTCATACAATACAGGCTACTGCGAAAAACAGACTGCGGTGTTTCAACACACAAGTTCCTGTGCATTTATT
The DNA here is from genome assembly GCF_039878825.1 of Excalfactoria chinensis. Classification (NCBI taxonomy): domain Eukaryota; kingdom Metazoa; phylum Chordata; class Aves; order Galliformes; family Phasianidae; genus Excalfactoria; species Excalfactoria chinensis. Next base: position 11,334,269 of record NC_092829.1, on the reverse strand, counting down.
ATGCTGGATTGAACAATTTCTAATTAAGATCCACCGTTTACAAAGTTATTCAACCTTGAACTGATAGTTGCAAGTGAAGAAGATTTGCCTTCACTATTACAAGGTACCTCTGAGTTGTAATATGGTAATACGGTTACCTTCTCAAAAACTGCCAAGAGCATTCAAAAACAGAGAAAACTCTTGACAGCGTTTGACCTGTCTGAATGTTTTTTTTTTTCTTCCAAGTATAAACTCAATGAAATAGATGAACACTCCTTTCCAGGCTCTCCAAAGGACTGTGTAACAGGAGAATTTCAACAACCGGAAGAATTCCAGTATGCTAAGGGAAGGATTTGGTCAGTTTAAGCATGCTTCACTTGACTACCACTAGTGTTCTGAGGCTGTTTTTCTCTCTCCTTTTTCTTTTTATGGGTTGAGGGGTGTTGTTTTCTTTCCTTTGTTTTGAACAGCAACACATCTAAAAGGCTTCTCTGAAAAGCATAATGGAGTGCTAGACTTATTTCCTCTTTCTTTCAATAAGAGTCATGTAACAGAATTAACAGGGTGATTACTTCCCTTCCCACATCATGGCTGACAAATTGCATCCCTCCAGTTTTATTTCCGAAGCAGACCAATATATGAATTTCAAGTTTTGCTTAAAGCAAAAGTAGTACTTTGTTGTATAGTTGCATGTTGTATAGTATAGTGCTCTGCTTGGTCGGTGATTATGGATGGACCCAGCCCAATCGGCAGAGTGTAGCTTATTTAAAGCTCTGGCAGAACTGGTAATCAACCTCTGACTGTCAAAATACAATCCCACTAAAGAATAACAATGAGAAATGCATGAAGACAACCATTTTGATATGGTTCTTAGAGGAAGGTTGATCTAATTAATACTGTCAGAAGCACGAAAAAGCAGGATGGACCTGGCTTCAGTTAAAACCCAAAGAGCATGTTATTATCCAGCTTGGGCAATGGGTCCCTGCAGAATACAGCAAGAACAGGAATATGTAGTAGGTCACTAACTCAGGAAGCATTTCAGTATGTTTGGAATATTCTAGACAGTGGTACATATAATACCATCTCTCAAGTCTCATTTGCATACAATGAACTATTCATTTCATGTGCGCTATCTCCAGCAGAATCCACCCTCATCCCACTCTACAGCAATATAAACTACAACACAGACAGCTTTCAGTTACCTTAGGAGTTGTTTTGTGGTTGTTTTTTTTTCTTCTCAATTTCTAATATACAATACAGAATGAAAAGGGTTGAGTAGCTTTTCTTATTGTCCGTGTTGTAGTTGCCTATCCTTCCTAAGCCTACAGCCACTTTAAAGTGGAAATATGAAACAAATGAGTAAAGCCTGTATAGAAATTCAAATTATTATTTCAGATTCCTCCCTTCCCCTCTTCTCTTTTTTTAGGATACACTTAAGCATAAAAAATTGCTTAGAGCCCTGATATACTACCGCACTAGCAGGTTTGGCTCCAGACACTGGCTCCATATCAAACCCAACGTGAAGGAACATAATAAAGATAAAAAATGACTTTATCAATTTAAATATAAGTTTGAATGACTAAAACAACGTACCTAGTAGCTCTTTTAATATGGGCTACATTTTTATTTTATTTTCCCTCCCAGAACCTTAATTCTCTTCCCCTTTCCCTTTAATCCCAACTTTGAAGGCATTCATTAAAAGCTGTCTAATGACTACAGGCAAGTCCCTGCGAAAGTATCATAAAGAAAAGCCCAGCAGAAGGGTACAAGAAGCACTGATGCATGCAGCTAAGACTTACATGTCAAAAATACACATTTGTGAATTCAGAGCGATTTTCTTGTTATCAGAGATTCTCATACAAGAGAAATTGTTGTGAGATTGCAAAATAGTGAAAGGCAAGGATCAGTATTAAAACACAAGAGAAAAAAAAAATACAACAGCCAAACATGCAATTTTGTAGCCTGGCTCTTGGTGCTGTAATTGGAACAATCATGGTAAAAATAAATTAACTAAATATCAAGTGAGAAACAATTTGTTTTACACTTCGTTCATGTAAAGTAAGCTTTTCTTACACCAGCAATTGTAACACATGTTGTTGTCCTAACGCTGGGGCCAACTCTCCCACAAAAGGACTAGATCACTTGAGATAGAATGGTCCTATTTACTACTTAAATAACACTATCTACTGGAAGTAAAATTTTAGAATATAAATTCTGAAGCATACATGATGCTGGCTAAACAACACCGACAAACTGTCCTCTTACAGTCTTCCATTTCCTCACTTCAACATTAACTAGCCTGTTAATGAAATCAAGACCATATCCTCTAAACCAGCTCACGTAAGACAAAATGTCAGCAGATCTGACTTTCTATATACGTGTCACCTTTTAAATGTTTAATATGCCCTAAAGTAGTATTTTTGCATTTTGTTTCTTTGATGTAGTAACAGATGTACTGTTTTTGTTGAGCTGGGCTTTGTTCTTGTCGTTGCTGTCTCCATAACAAGGTTCTCTGGGCACAGTTAAGGGAGCAGGCAGTATTTCTTAGCTGCAAATTTCTAACCACTTTCCCTAATGGTAGCTACAAGAGGTAACCTCCATCACTGTCTACTTTCATATTCTCAGTACAAATCTATCTACTATTGTGAATCTTTGTCAGACTAGTCAGAAACAAAACTATATGTCAGAAAAATGGCTGGAAAAAAGAAAAAGGAGGTATCGTGTAGCTGAAACTCTTAAAGGTATGTTATACACACATGACACAACTGTATGCAATAATTTCTAAACGTTTGTTTAAATGAAGGAAGCTCTACTGAAAAACCAATATAAGACATTTAAGAAATTGATAAATCTTTCAGCTATAAGTTTTTTTAGGGTCATTCAGGAAGATAAGATAACCTGTATTAAGAAGTGTAATGAAAAGTTATTAAAACCGTTTGCTGGCATTTGAAAGGCTTAATGCTTAAGCCTTAGAGCCTTTCAACAGCACTGAAGTAAACCTTACCAGTCCATTAGTATGATTACACATGTCCCATAGAGGTATTAGAGCCAACGTAACTCTGGAACCATCTTCCGTTGGAATCTGGTTCTGCCGTGTCATAACAGAGGAAACTGCCCATCTACGAAAACAAAGAACATTAGGTGTTCATGTTCAATACATCGAAGTGTGAATAGCCTGTAACACAATCTGGAGCAGACATTTACACAAGGAATTTCCAAATCTATTTATTTTGTAATAATATGTTAATAACAGCAAGAGGTAACAGAAGAATCATTCAAAACCCTTTCAAGTCAGGTTAAGCTAATGAAATTTCAGCTATGTATTCAAATACAGGAATCTTTGGAAAAGCTGAATATCCCAGTATTTCCTAATTTCTGGAATTCCATTTTATTACATTTCAGACAAAAATGAATATCTAATGCCAGAAAGAAGAAATCTTCAAGTATCACTACGCTCTGGTCTTAGTATATACATCATTGCTCTTGAAAAAAGGAATACCACCACCAGGAGAAGGTCAAAAGAATTGTAACTCCCCACACTCCATCAGTAATAAAAAGGATTAGACTTTCAGAAAGCCTGTTATTTTCCAGAAGTGCTCCAGATTGCTTACAAAGGTAAAGTCAACTTGAATTGTAATTACTTTAATTTCTGAAATCACAAGATAAAACTGTGGATAGCTTTGATATACAATATACAAACATCATGTGAAACATAACTGTTGTATTCTTCTTTTTTATCTGAGAAATTCTTCTTCACTTCACATGCAAGTTGGTGTGTTCCTCTGCACTCTTGCAAGTGAAGCAGGCATGCTTTGGATATGCCAGTTTTGTAGACTTACCCAGAAGCCTCTCAGACCTCACGAACCTTTTACTCAAGCTATTTTAATCGCTTAACAGAATTTAAATCGTTACTTTAATTATTCTTATTCTTATTGTAATTGTGTCACCCCCAAAGCACCTCCGAGTGACATTCACGGCTCCTATGTACAACTTAAGTTCTTCAGCTTTCCAGTTCAACATGCACTGTAAATATTTGGTTTTGCTCCTACGTCTTGGTAAAGCCTCTTACAAAATAATTTAAAAACAAATAAAATCCACAAAAACAAAACAAATCAAACTCCAGCAACGTGAACTGAATTATTTTCTTAAAAAATAACAAATTAACTTACTAATCTGAGACTGCGTGTGCCAGTTGGCTAAATTTCCTACTCATGCCTATTCCTTTGAAATGATTAAAATCTGCATATTTATTTCGCTTTCCTCATTAAGTATATCAGTATCAAACCCTGCGTTTAACATTTCAATAACAACTGTGCTTTCCCATCAGTGAAGCATTTCCAGGGCCCCTCAGTTCACACAAACACACAAAAAGATTTAAGACAGATAGACCAACCTGTAGTCGTCATAAGTGAAAGAATCCTTTAAGGGTAGTTTGCTGGCATTAGGATGGGTCTGAGAAACACGAGTTTCAGAAAAAGGTGGAAAGAGAAAGAAAACAGAAATCAGTCAGCAGAATTTCATTATTTAGCTGCCTAACAGATCCTAACAAGAGCCAAATGAAGCAGGAGGCGTCCAGCCGCGCTACAGAGGGATCATCATGCTATTATGCTCTCATACATCACTGTCAACTTAATTTGTTGTGCCCAGCAGCCGCCATAAATCTGTTTCTTCATATTTCAGGACTGGAACCCACAGACATCATATAAAAATTAAAAAAATTTAAGGTGGACCGAGTATGCAAAGGTAAAACAAAATGCAGCTCTGCAGGGTGGGAGAAAGAAATCAGACAATAAGCACACATTCGGTTTCACCAGCTCTCTCTATTTCCTCTTTCCTGGAACAGCAGTAAAGCATTTCACTTGTTCAAGGAAAAGAATACACGTTTTTCATTTCTTCCCCTCTACCTGTAAAACTTTGTAAGGTTTTTTGTTTGTTTTGGTTTTTTTGTGGGCTTTTGTTGTTGTTTTCTTCTGTTTTTCAGTAAAAGCTGCAGAAATCAAACAGACTAAAATATTTACACAGCCTTGGTGACAAACAGATGCGACCGTACCTGCAACAACTGTCCACACACACTCTGCTTTAAAAGCAAAATAACCCCGTCTGAGAAAGCAAACAAACTGTAGTCCTCACCAGCAAGCAAAATCTACAGATCTGTGAAAGGCTTTAAGTAGCCCTAAAGCCTGTTATTTTCTTAATGAATTGACTTGTTTCAACTTTCAAAAAACACAGGTAGTTTTCAGCCCACACTCACACACTTCAGAACTTCATCCCAGTTTGCAAATGGAAAGCCATAATAACATAAATCCTAATCTTCAGGTTCAATTAGGTCTCAGAGACAAATTGAAGCAAGTGATCAAACGTTATTTCAAGAGATACAGATGAATGCTGCCCAGCTCCGTCCCTGTGACGCTGGTGAGGCAGCAGCTCCATGCAGCGCCTTGCTCCTGATGCATTAGCATCACAAGTGCGCGGCAATTCATCATCGCTCTCCGTAATGTACTTGCTGGCACCGTGTGCAGGACAGTAGGGGATGAGGTAAAAGTGGCTCAAACCGTAAATCAATTAGAAAACAAAAGCTTGCGCTCACCGCGCAATTTTAGGCAAATTATACATTACAAAAGGCTGCCAATTGGGTGTTCGGTCCCAGGTGCCCCACTCCTCAGCGCCTCGGTTAACCCTTTGGGTGAGTCGGCTCTAACCACCTCCGTCCTTCCCCTCTCTATTTGGTTTCGTTTTAAAGCTCATCTCCTCCAATTTTCCATCGCACCGGTGAGCCGGGCACGGCACGATGCATCTCGGCTTTCCCTGCTGCGGCACTTTACGGAACTATCGCCTCTCACGGAGCCGCTCCGTGCAAGCCCAAGAGACACCCCGAGCAGCACGCTTCGGGAGATGCCTGGCCTGTGTTTGTCCGCACAAACAGGCAAAACTCCATCTCCCACGTTATTCCTTCACGACAATTTCATGTCAGTGTTTTATTGCTAGCATTAACGATCGGTTCTACAGCGACAGGACGCGATGCGCTAAGCGAGGAAAGCCCGCAGGCAGGAGCCGACCCGGCCGTCCCCGAGCCTCACGGCGCCTCAGCGGAGGGCCGCCCCTGCCACCTGCCGGCCCCAGGCGGAACGGCGCCTCGTCCGGCTGGGAGCGGAGCGGGTCGGGGCAGACGAGAGAGGAGAAAAGTCCCCCTAGCAGCAACCAGTGCCAGTCCGGGGTCACTTTCGTGACCAGTGCTTGGCAGAAAGGGTCCGAATGCAATGAACCAACTTGAATTTTGGATTCCACTACATGCTCCACGGCCCTCCCCGTTCGTAACTCCCTCCAACTCTGCATTGAGACACTTCAGACATCATTCCTACAAACAAAAACGCTAGTAAATTACAGCAAGGTATAAAATCAATAGCCTTCCAATAAAAGACAAGGCAGAATACAAACCCTAGTGTACACAATTACCATATTTATAACATTCTGTGACACGAGAAACTAGCAGCTGTTTAAAAGTTAAGATGCTCCAATGTCGGCACATTTGATCACATTAGCTTTCTGACCTGGATTATGTTAGTACGTAACTTAAAAACCCTACAGATTATAAGACACAGGAAAAAAAAAAAAAAAAAAAAAAAAAAAAAAAAAAAAAAAAAAAAAAAAAAAAAAAGAACAATATTCTGATTAAAAAATTGATTTAGTATGCAGCTTCTCTTTATGGTCCCTTGGTAAAAATGAAATCTCCCTAACAAACACTTAATAAAACCTGTCAATATATCTAGAAAGAAAAATGACACAAATGCATTAAGTATTAAATACCCTTGAAAAAAAAGTCACATATTCCATGAATTTTTGATGCACTATCTTGACATTAATGTAAAACCTTGATATTTATAATTGACAGATATTTAATAAAGTATAGAAGATGTCTGCTGCACAGCATGCAAATTGCTTAGACTGATCAAAAAGATACAGGCGGATTTAAGCTCAACAAACACTTGATACATTAAAAAAAACACATCTAGCTTTTATCGGTTTATACACTTAGGTCTCTATAGATTAGCTATGAAGCATGACATATCCAACACATGAATCCTGATTTTAACTTCCCAAGTCCATTATGAAGTAGTTCCATAAAGTTCCATGGGAGGGGAAAAAGCTTTAAATAAAGAACGGAAACACGCAATGTGAATATATTCATTTAGATGCAGGTCCTGACGTTCTACTGAAAGAGTTACTATGAAGAACAAATACCATCTATTTAGTTACCCTCTCTGTGAAAATATTGTCAGAGCTGGCAATCAGGGTGATGACCACTGCAAAAACAAACAGCGGCATGTTGAATTTCATGTTTCCTCCCGATGCTGCTATTCCTAAAGAAAAAAAAAAATATTAAAAAACATTTCTTCCCCTTCAGCGTTCCAAAGCCTTCTTGGAGACATTTGGAGGATATCTCAAAATAACCAAAAATATTAAAAAGTAACAGTGATTGCTGCCAGATTGTCTGCAGCCACTGTGGAAAGAGACAGACTGTTATTCTAGTCACCTAAAACACTATCAGACTAGAAGCCAATTACACAGTATGGCAACCGGATAAAGGGGGGAAAAAAAATCTCCAGCAACAAGAAAAAAGGCTTCTAAATATTTTTGTCTCTGGAAAGCAGTGATATCCAAGGGTTCACATCTCATGTTCAGTGTTGCACGAGAAAGCGCAACTCCTGATGCCCCCAGAGGGGCCTTCACACTAATAATTTCCTCATCGTGTTTTTGGACGGGCTTTAGAAGATTAATGACTCTCAAATCTCAACCCAGACGTTAGATGACTCCTCCACATTTGAGGGGGCTTATTTTTATTTGGACAGGATGAAGGATTAGATGTAGAAAGGGTGGGTGCCTTTCCAGCCGAGAAGCCATCACAACCTCACTCCTGCTATCCAGCCTACACAAGCATTAACCTCCTGTACAAGAATAGGCAGACTATCAGAGACTACACCCCTTACCCCATTCAATCATGAAATGCCAAAGCTCATTTATCAGAGCTCCCAATCTCAGAAAAGGCACTGCCTTTAAAAGGAGCTTAATACCTGCTTCTTTACCAAGTGATGCAGTGTACAAGTCCTATTACTGTAACATGCAATAAAGCTTCTGGATAAAGTCAGAACTAGAGTTAAGTTTACAAAGTATTAAATTTGCATTTCTATGTATGCTACTATGTTTCATGCAAAGAATTGATGTATGTGCAAAGACATGTTGGCCAGCACATTTCTTTGTACAATTAGCCCTTCTATCTCCCGAGTAAGAACAAAATCATTGAATCACTGGATATAATCAGAGTGGGCTATTTTGATGTTGTTTTTTTGGATTTTTTTTTCTGAAAGACACCACCTCTAAGTTGAAATAAGCTGCCCATCTGAATAATCTACTATCCACTATAGTGGAGTCACTATAATACCTAACTAGAAAACAGTCCTTGTTTAAATCACTTCTCTACATTTTAACTAAGCACTGTACACAGCCTTCAAGTAGTGACAGACCCATGCATAAGTTTCATGTGTTTATAGATGCAGAGGTGGCTGGATTTCTGTGAAGAATATTTCAAGTACTCACAAGTCCAAGGAAAAGTAACAGACAATCTCTGTATCAATATTACTAAATCAGATTTCAATATTCTCAAAAACCTCTTGTGTTCTGCTGAAGTAGAAACAGCTCTATTTCTATCTTGGGAAAACATCACAACAAGTGCTGAGATTATATTGAGGCCATCACTCCCCACCCCTGCAACCCCAAACCCAAAACACTATGAGTATTAGAAACCAAGTTAAAGCCAAAGACAGTTTAAGCTTCCATCCTGTTAACTTTCATTCCTTTGAACAAAAAGCCCAAGGGTTTGTTTCTTTTGACCAAACAATTTATTTCCTCCCCTTCTTTGCAGATTCTCCCCTCTTTCCACTGTACTCATTAGCATGGGGAGATTTTGTTACGAGCCTTGTTGGATGCTACTTGATGGTTTCGGGCCAATGTGTAGGTGTATGAAAACACAAACACACACCACACACACATACTTTCAGGGCCAGAAGCAGGAAGATCTGTCAGCATTTGCTGGTTACTGTCCCTTTCCTAGTTCTGGAAACCCTTTGAAGCAGCAGCCTTGAAGAGAAACTCCTCTCAGTGGAGCAGCTGAGGCTTTAACTGCCCTAAAGCTAAGTAAAATAAAGAATTCAGAATGGAGGATCCTAGTGATCTACAGGGAAACAAGAATTCTTTTTTTCCATTGGACGTATGCTGCCTAACCTAACAAGGGAAAGCCAGTTCACCATAAAGGATAGGAGATAAAACCAAAGATTATTTTACTTTGTAATAACATTTTATAACTACAGAGGCATGCTTTGGAATTTTCAAACAGCCTGATTCATTAAGCATTAGGAATCAGATCCACAAATGTACTCTGCTACATGATTTTTCTTATGAAAGAAAGACAATCCTACTCCACAAAATCTAATCTTAAAATTAAAGACATATTGCAGGACTGAAACTTGCTAATCTAACAGTCTTGCTTATTCTTTATGTCAGCAATTTTTATTTACTTTCTGCCAGTATACACACAAGAAATCACCGTTCCACACTGTTATGGGATTCAAGAAGCAGAAGCAGACAAGAATGACTCCTCCTGGTACAATGGAATTTAACTACACCATCTATTTTTTTGTACCTTCTACCTGAAAAAAAAATGTGTTTAGTTGATGAGAAAGCAGTGGCATAACAGACATCTCAACCATGACAGCAGCTACTAACTTGAGGGTCTGAAGGACCAACAGCCCACCTCATATGGACATTACCATTTATTAAATGGAGGCAAGGCAGTGACCGACTTTTTAACACCCGTTTCATGAAATACAGGATATTTCTTTATTTTTTCCAAAAAAAGAAGCCAATTAGTTATGACACAAAATAGTGACCAAGTTTCCTCTACCTTTTCTGTCCCCTCACAGAGCTAGATGTAGACCCCATGGGGCTGAAGGACCAAAGAGAAGAGCAAACAGGCTGAGAATGGGCTTGTTTTGCAATGAGGCAGCCCCCCAGTCACCCCTCAGACAAACTAAGCCTATACCTCCTTTGGTAAATGGCCTCACAAAACATGTGTTGTGTTCATGCTGAGCCTGAGATTGATAGATTTGGATTGTAGCTCATCATGAAGTTACAGTAAGACAACTACAGACCTTTGTAAGGAAACTTTATTATGTCTGCATGTGGGGACTTATTTACTCGTTTGATTCTGTTTGAAGTTCAAAGTTTACTTTGTTCATTTTATCTAGTGCAAGATAACTATGCTTCATGCTCAAATTCATCACAAACCTCCACTTCTGATTCACTGAATCACAAACTACACATAAAATGCTTTGATGGAAAGCCTGAAGTTAAATGCTTCAGGAAGTCAGGGACAATACCTCCTATTCACCACCACTCCTCTTCCAAAAGAGCTTCCTAACAAGCACTAACATTACACAGTGTGGACAATGCTCTGGTACCTGTGAATCGGCTACTCAGGTAAATCCACTTCTGTGGAAGCTCGGACTGTGACAACTAAGCTACTGCACTGCACAAAGGGACACTGCATATTGGACAGGCTAAGTCCTGGAGCCAGTTGGAGTAGGACTACAGCACACACAAAAAACTAAGAACTATCACTTCCTCTTCAACTTACATTCAAGTGATAGCACAAGAAAATAAACTTTGGTTTACTTAGCAACATATCAATCTCCTACTGTGTGGAGTATTAGCACTGAGTCTGACTGTAGAGGATAATCCACTTTGTAATTTAGTTAAATTACTAATTTTAACAAACGTAAGTCCCCTGTATAATTTCGCAGTGCTTAAAGAATACATCCTTTGAGTATTCCATTCTAAGAAACATCAGCTTGTTATCATATTTTAAATTTATGGAACATTTGTAACTGCTGTTATATCAGGAAAAATATTAAATCTGCACATTAAGTACAAACTTTATATGAGAAAGTATACTTGCAAGTGCATGATGATCTTTCGGCGTCTACTGAGGCACTCACTTCCACAAAAGACACAGACAGCATCTCTGGGGATAAACTCAACTGCCCCAGAAAGTGCAACTTGGTTAAAAAATAGGAATAAAAGCAAATAATGGAAAAGCAAACAGACAAACAAAAAAAGGCTCTGCATGCTATTGGCTGTAAAAACAGATGCTTATCTGCATTCTCAACCAGGAGGATGATTGAGAACCCTATCTTCAAAAAATAAAAAAAGCCTTTAAAGACCACAAGACTAACAAGAAAATGTATTATTCCTCCCAAATGTGGTTTAAACTGTGCAGAAACACATTTTGCTTAGTGCTGGCATATAAACTTTGAAGTACATCTCCGTTTCTCTAGAGGAAAGAGGGCATTTAGGCTAGTAAATGATATAGATCACAAATGAATGCTAACCATTCAGAATATAAAATAAATTAAAACCTACCGATTTGATCTTAACCACAAATGTCCAAAGAAAGATGAGATCCTCATCCAAACCAAAAGATATATTTTACCCTGCCTTGTCCCCATCCAATTTTAAAACATTCTGGCTGTTAAGAAATAACAGACACCACGTAGGATGTGCCTGCATTTTGATCTAGGCCAGCACGGTCCAACTGGCACCCATCGGCTGAATCTGGACCACAGGATGCCTCCATATGGCCTGCCACCTTTTCCTTGGAGGAGCTAGGGAACAGCTGTTTGAGGAGCAAATGCTGCCCAAACAGCCCAACACCTCCCCCTGTGTCCGGCTGGCTCCAAGCCCAAAGCTGTCGCCATGCTCCAGTGGGAGGCAAGGAGGGAACAGAGGAAGAAGGAAGGAACCCTCCTACCTCTGCAAGGTCTTGAGCTCTTCATCTGGCCAAGACAAATTTAGATACACATAAGCCAGCAAAGCCTGCAGCTGCTTCTCTCATAGAGAGGGGAAGCCACAGGAATGGCCCAACAAAGCCCTAGGATGCGCTGTTATTGTCACCATATCCAAGGGTGAGATATACCAGAAGTGACATACATACATACATATATATATACATATATATATATATATCTCAGGATATTGGCCCAGGTTTACAAAGTCTAAACCACCTTACAGTAAATACACTGAACGGTACAGTACAAGCAAACGATCGACCTTCAGTTTGCTGCCAGCAAAACAGATTAATACAGTACTTTTGCCCCTTACAGAGAAGAAAAACACAGAAAAACATAAATATATTCTATCATTAGCTGACTATTGATTTATTATTGATCAAGCAGAACAACTCAGCTGCTGAAATTTGGACAAAGCAAATATAAATAGCAACACTATCATACCTCTGTAACTGCCCAGACAATGAAATTTTAAATCTCTGCTAAGGCTGACATTTATAGCAGATAAGTAAATAAAGAGGAAAGATACAGAATTTACAACAGTGCCATTTCTTTTCCCCAATGACACTGACATTACTTCTTGAAAAAAAGCTGTTTGATTGGCATGCCAATGAGTATAAATTAAATGGGAGAAAATACAGAGTTCTGAGGACCTGGCTGCTATTTGATCAAAACTGTATTCTGTTTCCAAATACTTTTGGTTGCGTATTAAACTCTGTAGAAGCATTAAAATATCCTGTATCTATTATATCGATATAAAACAAACAAAGAAAAAAAAAAATCCAGCTTCCAAACATTTGCCTAAATAGAGCATTTTAAAAGTTACCATGTTTGTCTGCATTTAACTCAAATGTTATTTAACGTGTGAAAGTTACATGGCTATATCTTAAAGCTAAGTACAGACAGAAACCAGACATTCCACTTGACACTGACCTGGAAAATCATACACTGTACTGGAATAGTATAGATTAGAAACAGTATGGAGAAATAAAACAAGACTGGCTCTACCCAATCAGCTTCATTCTGAAATTCTTAGTTATTGATTGACAATCATTCTTTATTCACTGATTTTTATGCTACCCTTATGCAAGAGTAAGTTACAGAAAGGAGATCCCATGATAAGCATTTCTTAATAAGTTAACTCCTACTGGCCAGAAAAACCTTCTGCCAGGATGCACTGTACTCATTAAAGGCACCTCAGTTTATTGGCAAGAAGGAAAACTTGCTTCCTAACTAAGTTAACATTTCTTTTAAGCAAGGCAGCTTAACAAGTTAAAAAGAATGCATACGTAATTAAAACATGACTGAATTAATTTAATCCACAACCAGAGACCTTTGCCTCTATAAATCAGATTATAAGAAGGTAGCTATTTGCAAGCACCTGGAACTTGACATTTCTTCTAAATTTAAGTCAGCTATTAAAGTACATACTATTGCAAGTCCTTTATAAACAAATGCTGATTTTCTTTATGTTATTATATATTTTTAAAGGTTTTGCTACAAAGTACTTAAAGTGCCGTGTTATGGCTTAAGTGCAACAGGTTACGGTTTGAGCAACAGGTATTTCCAGTATTCTTCCATTCACCCAAGTGGTCAAATTAGCCAAATGAGAAATGGCTCAAGCTTCAGACTCAGAATGGTAGAGATTGGAAGGGACCTCTGGGTTCATCTGGTGCAACCTCCCTGTTTAAGTAGGGACACACAGAGCAGGCAGTCCAGGACCATGTCCAGACAGCATTTGACTTTCTCCAAGGTTGCAGATCCCAGTCTCTCAGGGGAACCTCAGACAAGCAATACTCAGTCGTCCTCACAGTAAAAAAGATGCTCTGACCAAGTTTCCTGTGTGCCAAGTGGATCACCTTCCTCAGACTGCTGCCAATGCTTCTCCTAATGCAGCCCTGGACGCCACTGTCCCTCCATAGCAAAGACAAATTACTGGCTAGTGTTCAACTTGGCCCCCAGCACATTCACAGATTGCTCATGAAGTTCCTTGTCAGCCTGTTTCTTCAGTCTGTTAAATTCCTTCTGAATGGCAGCGCAACCCTCTGGTGTTTCAGTCACTTCTCCCATTCTGTGTCATCAGCAGATTTGCTGAGGGCACTCTGTGCCCCATCACCTGGCTGCTGGCCAGTCACTAGTGGCATTCCTCTGGGCTCAAGTCTAGAGTTGGTTCTGTTCAAGATTTTTATCAATGAGTTTAATGCAGTTGAACACATCCTTAGTGCATTTGCTGATGACACTGAACTAGGAGGTGCTGCTGAGTCCCTGGAGGGATCAGAGGCCTCATAGAAGAATTTTGATAGTCTGGAACATTGGGCAATTATCAATATGAAATTTAACACAGGTGCTGGGTTCTGTACCTCAAACAGAGTAATGGTGAACATATGTGAAAAGAGGGCTCAGGAGGAGAGGGACCTGGGGGTGCTGGCTTCAGCAGGCTCAGCATGAGATAGCAGCACACCATGGCAGCAAAGGTTGAAAGATGCACTTCAGGATTCATCAAATGCAGCACAGCCAGCTGCTCAAGAAGAGGTCATTCCCTCCATATTTACTGCTGTTACAGCCTCACTTTGAATATCATGTGCAGTCCCATAAAATAAGAAGGATGTTTAAGACACTTGAATGCGTGCAGAGAAGGGCAACAAAGCTGATAAAAGGGACACGTCCAGCAAGGAGAGACTGTGAACAAACTTGTTTTGTGTTGGAGAAAAGGAAGTTAAGATGCTCACTGCTCCTCACCCACATGAGGGGAAGCAGAGAAAGAGATACCAGATTCATATCCCCAGTCACTGATGACAAGACGTAGTAACAGCACAAACCTGCATCAGGGGAAGTTCAGACTGGATATTAGGAAAAATGTAACTGTGAGCACGGTCAAATACTGAAATAGTCTCAGTAAAGAGATGGTTAATGCTCCATTACTGTGCTCAAGAGGCATTTAGATAACACTTTTAATAACATGCTTTAACTTCTGGTTAGTCCCAAAGCAGTGAGGCAGTTAGACATGATGATCTTTGTAGGTCCCTTCCAACTGAACCGCTTTTTTCCTGACATTTATTAATGAATATGTTGCACGACACTGAGCCAGTACTGAACCCTGGGGTACACTGGCCTCCAACTGGACTTTACAGCCATACAAAGGCTCAACCAGGTCCTCCTTCCTGCCCTTCTGGAATATAGAAATGGTACTTAGCTTTCCTCCAGTCCTCTGACTTCTTTCCCAGTCATCATAGCCATGCAAAATTTATCAGCAGCAGCAATGGATGTGCATATTCCCAATCAGCTTAAGATTTCCCAGACTGATACTCTGGCCACTGGTACATCACTTCCCCCCCCCACTATCTCCAAGACCTAGGATTCCTGAAGGCTATTAATTCTTCGCCTCTACTTTCAATCTCCTTTTTACAAGATCACTCACCTAGCTGACCAAAGGAAGCCTGCTGGCATAACTGATTCAGATTTTAGCAAAGCTTTCCATATTGTTTCTCACAAGTATTCTTGCGGACAAAACGTCCAGCAAATCAGCTAGGCAAAAACATAATGCAACGGATGAACAAGTGGCTGACAGGTCAGGCTCAAAGGGTTGCAATAAATAGGGTTACACTTGGCTGGCAGCTAGTCATTATTGGGGTTCAACAGGGCTTTATTTTAGGGCCAATTCTCATTGCTTTCATCAATGACTTGGATACAGGACTTTAAGATGCACTAAGTAAGTTTGCAGCCAACACTAAATTGCCGTTAATCCCTTTGAGGCTCTGCAGAGAGACCTTGCCAAATTAGAGGGCTGGGCAATCACCAACCACATGGAGTTCAACAGGAACAACCTTTACCACATTTGCAGTGTCCAAAATGATTAAATAGTATCATGGTACTTCCATCTGCTCTAGAAACATTCCATGTCTTGTTTTGATTTACACAAGTTTCTCTTCAGTAGACTATAAACAGTCATCCAGGTGCAGCTGTGAGAAAAAGTAGAACAGGAAAACCACTGCATACTACTTTTTAAAAAAAAGACTCAAAGCATTTATTTTCTTCACAGATATAATCTTACTGTGAATGTCTGTAAACTATATGGCTCCCTCTTGTGCTTATTATGCCACATTTCAACCTACAATATATATTTTCTTAAATACGAAGCCATAAATATTTGGACTCTATTCACCCTTTACTACACGTGCAGTGCCCATAAATGTTAATGGAAGTCACACACGTACCTTCCAAGGGAAAAGAGAACCCTGCCGTTTACTAAACTCCTCTTTGGAATAAACTACAAAAACTTAAGACAATGAATCTGCTATGATGAAAGTACTCCTCTGACCATTCACTGTATTTTGATAGCAATGCAGAGGCCAAATACACCTTTAAGGCACATCTGCAAGAACTTTCAACTATTTTTTAGTTATCAAATTACATACATTTAGAAAGGTGTCAGTGTGGTTTATAGACCCTGGCTAACATGCTCAAAGGTTTATTTTTGTCTACTCAACATCACACCTGTTTCTGCTTATCAAACCAGACCACAGTTTGGCTTGCAACAGCTGTGAAATGCATAAATCTGCCCATTCCTCATGTGTATCTGGACTATTCACTTTGAGAAAGAGTTAGAACTGCAGTGCTCTGAGAAATCCACCATCACTGACAAGCTCGTGAAATAAAACAGACCAACACTTGTCAAGTTGTTTAAATCTGCACATGTATCAGAAACAGAATTATTTTAATAACAGTCTAGCGATCCTATATGGAAAGACAATGAAGCACTTAAATGGTTTAACCCTTTTCTTCCCCTAGTCATTACAGACATTTTGCAGACTAAAAATGCTAGTTCACAGATTAATCCCTTTTTCAGTGTCTCCAGATATTAAAAAAAAAAAAAAAAAAAAAAAAAACTCACCCTCTTATTTTAAGATTCTACTGATTTCCTGTGGTAAAATGAACCATAAAGAATGCAAATATAAGACATTTGTAATGCAAAATGGGTATTTAAAATGTTTTAAAAAACACTAAGACTGCACACCTGAAGGGAAATCAAAATCCTGGTCAGAAGCATCAGCTTTCCTTAAAATACTTATTCAAATGTAGCAGTACTGAATGAAACAGTACGCAAAAGTCCCATGTTCACTTTCATTAAGCTTTTGGAATGCTCTGCCCTTCATAAGAAAACAGTTCTGCTTTGCCTTCTTTTCATTTTCATGATGAATCTTTTTCATCACTTTTCCCCTTTTCCATATGTTCTTGAATTTCCAAACACCACATTACCCTTTGTGTTAATATTTTTGAGTCAAATTTGTTTATAAAATAAGAGCACATGCAAGATGATACAAAAATTCACTTTCTCTTTCCTAAACAATGAAAGTAATGCTTTGGTTATGCGAGAAAAACAAAAGAAGGCATCCTGTGCATGGTTTTCCTCACTATTTCAAACACTATAAGCTCTTAAAAATATGAGTAGAAACAGTGATCAAGTAGTATTAAAATCTTCCATGACTTTTCACCAAAAGCACTGATTAGTACTTAGTACATTCACTTGGCAGTCCTGGATAGAACTATCTATCTTTCTAATGTGAGATTTTTGCTGAATGCTAGTAAGGAAGTATTCAGTTGAAAATGTGGTTACCTAGCATGGCACCAAATAATCAGAACGTACCTAATGGTTTCCCAGTAAATATTACTACTCAGTTTCTAAAGAACAAGTAAAATAAAGCACATCCTATCTGATCCATGTTCATGCTCATGTTAATTTTAAAACAGTAGGTATGTTATACAAAAAGCATTTGTTAGGAGGTTAAGAAATATCTGGTACAGTTTTTTTGTTTTTTAATCACAAATGACCAGAACCTGTATGTTTAATATTTCACATGAAAGACAATGGCACCACACTATATTTTTTCTTTGGTATACAAATAGGAAGCTTAGAGAGAAGAACATAATGTATTTAAAACCTATTTCCACAAAGTTATCCATTGCAGCAGATGAAGCTGAACTGTACTGGTCTCAAAAGTATCAGAACAGTTTCAGTTGGAAGGGACCCTACGAGTATAAAGATCAGCTGTCAAACTATCTTGGGGCTGACCCAAATTTAAAACATATCATTAAGAACACATTATCCAAATGCCTCATAGACAGGCAGAGAGCATCAATCACCTCTCTAGAAAGTATATTCCCGTGTCTAACTAACCTCCTGGTTAGTTTTCCCTGATGCCTAGTCTGAACCTTACTGCTTTCAGCCATTACAGTGTGTCCTGTCAATCAAAGGACAAAGGAGAAGAGATCAGCACTTCCCTCTGCCCTTCTCCTCAGGAAGTTAGAGAAAGCAGTGAAGTCCCTTTTTCTCAACTTAACCAACCCAGTGTGTTCAGGTGCTCCTCACAGGACGTCTTCCAGCTCCTTAAACAGGTTTGCTGCCGTCAGTATCAGTATTGACGCATTCAAGTATCCTAACATCCTTTTTGAGTTGTGGAGCACAGAACTGCATGCAGTATTCCAGAAGAAGCTGCATCAATGCTAAAACAGTGGAAGAATCACTTTTGACCAGATCATTATGTTTAAAGCACTCCAAGGTACAGTTTTCACTCTTGGCTGTCAAGCCATGAGGGCACGCTGCTGAGAAACCGTGAAGTACCATACCAGTTTTGTTGCAATTGATAATATAAAAAAGTGCAAAAGTACAGTGTATTTAAAGCCTCTTACCACATACAGAAAACCATCATCAGGTTTCCAAAGACAGTCTGCCTCTGAATTTATCCTACTTATGTTATTTTCTTTGCTTAAGCTGTAGCTCCTCTTACCCTAACAATCAACAGCGTGGCCTTTGATACCAAATATGAATTATTTAGTGAGATATTGCTTTGATGACATTAGCTTAAATGTTAAACAAATTATCTTTGATTAGCTTTAAGAAATAATAAGAGAAATAGAATAACTTGGCCATCCTTAAACAGATTTTGTTAGTCATAAAACTTTCATGGGCAAAAAACGTTTTGTCAAACACTCAAACTATTTTTCTACATAATATATCACATGCCATTAAATCACTGTATACTATAAACATTCTTCAGTTGTTTGTGTCACCTTAGTATCAGCTAATATACATTCATCAATTACTTCAATCACTGAGAAGAGGTTCAGAAGTACTGGACACATGGCAGTCCCAATTCGGATTGTCATTCTAGATCTTGTTTCTCTACAGAACTGTATTTTTATTTTCTTACTGTTGTAATCACATAACCTCTCACACTGACTAATGCTGCTGTAGTAGTGTTAGGAAATTGTTAGAACCAACCACAGATTAGCTATCTGAGTAAGTATCCCAAGACCATGAAAAGCAGTTAGAAGAATTCAGTAATGTTACTCTGATAACGTTACAGGAGAATATAATGTTCTGTGTTTTCCGACCTCTCCTATGGCCAAAAAGCATCTCTCTATTTCTGCACATTTGTGGAAATTCAGTACATCATTATGTTTTTTATACAGATACAAAAAGCTTTGGATGATTGGACACTGAATCTGACCCTGACAACAACACATCTCTATTCACCTACAACATTATATCAAGACAGTCAGAGTAACAGTTCTGTCTCAAAAGCTCAATTTAAATCATTACTTCAGAAGATGATGAAAAGCCCAAGAATCTCACAGGCTCCCCGTATTCAAAGTGTTACCAGATGTGTTAACTTATTTAAAACCAATCAAAGTAATTATGTTTAATAGAAGGGAAAGCTACAGGTAAACCACAGCCCTTGAAAAGGCTACATATGCAATATTCTCTTCCATCAATTAAAAATTGTTTTTGCTTTGACTACTGTAAACTACATTTTTCAATGAATCAAAGGAAAAAGTTGTATGAGAACTTTGGAAGTCATTGAGCCCAGCTACTCAGAGGGAAACATCTGGAATCTGTCTACCACAAGGAAAAAGTGAAAGAAATAACTGGACCACCCCTTACTTCCTCAGATTGAACAAGTTTAGTGTGTCTCTCTTTGCACAGAAGGGCTAAACAAGTGAGGTCTTAGCCCTTCTCTGCACTCACTCCATTTTGCCAGTGTCCTTGTGCTGGTGGGCCTAAGAACATACAGTACTCCAGGAGAAATCTCGACAGCACCAAACAAAAGGCAGTAATCACTTCTCTCAACCAGCTAAATACATTCTCATATATTCACAAAACTACTGAACTGTGAATTTTTAAATAGCAGTTCAGAAAAACAGCAGGAAGTTGCTTTGATGATTCAAACCTTTTAAGAACAGTACACTTTCCCTATTACTAAGCATCACCGTTTCCATACCTTTCTCAATCATGAGATGAACTACATATATATACTATATTTAAGATGCTTACCTGAATGACTTTGTAGAAATATGCATATTGTCGAGCTGTGTTTTTATATTGGCTAAAAACATCATGTATGGCCTGAGTTGACCGAAGATACTGTACTTCATCTTCTTCAAAGTAGAGAGGAGTATCGTATTCATTGGGGAGAGTCTGGATGTAGGGCATCCAGAAAGAGTTGGGGTTGGCTCGCTCACAAAGAAGGTGGAATGCCAATGTTATATTGCCCATGGCTTGAAGAATTCGATCTTGAGAATACAAGGAACCTGAATTAATCAAAAAGGCAAAGCACTAAATTAATCAGCCATGGAAAATATCACCTTACACTCACTTTTAAGTTAAGATTCTGAAATAACATGTAAGAATCCCCAACCAAGAAGAGTTTTTTAGCTTTCTAAAACATTTGACCACCTGCATCGTATTTTGCTACAAGTTATTTGAGTTAGTAAACACCTCCTACAATCACATGGCTGAAGACATGAAGCTAGAAAAATACATAGTGTCTGAGAACATTTCATCTTGCAGTATGATAGAAACTACATGATACATTATACAGAGAGCACTGTACTTGCTACATATGTGTTCAAAATCCTGGAATACATCAAATATACCCAGTACACTGGGACAGAAACAGAAGTAAGCTTTTTCCACTATGCTCAAGCTGCTGGATATGCCAATCCTGATGGTGAAGGTAATCAAGTCCTGTGGTATAATAGATCAGATAAATAAGAGACTTAAATTAAATGATCTCATACTTCTTAAGATCTTCCTTAATATCTTACCTAATACGGAGTTTTTAGCTGACTCAACTGTCATCAACAGCTTTCTAGGTACCCACAGAAATAACTCTTCAGCCTACAGAAAGAAAAAAAAACACACAGAGAGTCAATTAGCATTTATATGATGTGTCAAGCATTACGTATACATCATTAAATTGCAGGGTTTTCTTTTTTTTTTTTTTAAATGAGAATTACTTCACAAAATTCTTCTTTCTCTTCCACTGAAAACTAAACACTGCAATAACTGAAGTGTCCAGATCTGCATTACACAGAAGTTAAAACAGATATGTATATTACAAAATAAAGGGCTTCACTTCCTAGATGCCAACATGTAGGCTGTCCACGACATCCTCAAAACATACAATATCCATTATATTGCTATTAACTGTGCGATCAAATATTTTTTCCCAGTAACCTTTTCCACTGCCCCTGATTTTAGGAGAATGGTCTTGAGATTTGAATCCTTATCAGTCAGCAGCGTTAGTCTTCAGATCATGCTGCTAAAGCCCTAGAGTGAACATAGCATACTCATTCTCCAACATTCTTTCTACAGCAGCTGATTGTCTCTTCCCATCCTCCATTTTACAGATGGGAAACAGCTGTAAAAAAAAAAACAGCTTAAATGCTGACCATTCAATAGTTCCATCTATTTTCCTTACCTGACATTTGAAAGATATTCAGTATGGGGTTTTGTTTTGTATTTTTTTCCCTTCCAAATTCACTAGAAAATAAGTATCACGGTACCTTCTGCGAGGCAAAAAGACCAGTGCTTAAAAGTAATGTGAAAGAGAAGATACTAGAGCAGTTAGAAAGTATGTGAGCAGGCTACATCAATAAGGTAAGAGCACTCCTGCAATTAGGTAATCATTATGGGCAAACAAGGATAAAAGACCAATAAATTCACAGTACTATTCAACAAAGTAATATTCAATTTTATTAACATTTTATTTCTCAAGCACACAGTTAAGCTTTTCAAAATAGCAGTTTCATCAACAGCCAAAATACGGAAGAACATGAATGTTTCAGAGCTCAGCAGCTACGTTTCAAACATAATTTGCTAATCAAGTCAAGTGTTCACATGCTCACCTTTATCTCTCTTGTTGCTTTCAAACCAAAACCCTCCTCTTCAAAGTTAGCTATTTCAAAACCCTCCGTGGATGCTCCGTTCTCAGTTGCCCATTTTATCAATTCAGGGAAATAGTCATCTCTTTTTCCATCAAAGACAACAGACAAACCTATATACAAAATGTATTAACATAGCTGAAACAAGAGGATCTAGAAAGATAAATACGGATAATATAAAGGTACATGTAAACAGCTCTCTGATACCTTACAGCACTTCTACTTGGAAGAAGCTGAGTCCAAACTGTCCTCTATTAAGCATTACTCGATAGTAGACAAAAGTCATACTTAGATAGGAGTAAGCCAGTTTTGCAGCCTCACTTTAAAAGTGCAGCCATTTGAACAGAGCTGAGCTAAAATATGAAACTTCCCCCCTCTTCCTCTTGGAAGAAAATATTTCCCAGCTGAAAATATTTCCCAGCTTAGTATTGATGATAACACAATCACCACAACATATTAATACAGTCTTGAGGTGGAACACATTGAAATTTCATTAATTGAGCACTGGAAATAAAGGTATGTAGATGACAAGCTCCTTCTCTTGCATCCACAGCATTTGGCTTTTTCATATAGCACACGGATTTGCTAAAGTAACTAAGAAGTGATCAATCCCTGATATCACAGTCCTTCCAAACTGCAGACACTGCTTCTCCAAAGTGCATGTGGTCCACACCACTGAAATCACAAGTTTCATTCACTTCCTCAGCTTTTCCTTTAACCTTCATCTAATTGAAACCTACACATTATGGTTCCCAGTTAGATCCTTCCACACCTCCTTAAGTTCTTTTCAGTCCAAATTCTAGAATCAGATCACATTAAAATTGTTCAAAAGCCCCAGAAATGCTCAGGCCATTGTATGAGTGACAATATGCAATCAGAAAATCACTCACATTCAAAGATATTTTGGTTAAGCACAGTTGTTAAATAGATCTTAGTGTGAGAAGAGTTTTAGAAAAGAAGAAGTCATGTATTTGAGAGTTTTATCCTTGAAATCACGCCTTTAAAATTCCAGAAACAATCAAATCTGGGCTCATCATTGACAATGTAGTATAAAAGAGGTACACTGATAAATTCTTTGTTTTGAATGTAACGAGAATGTGGCGCACAATAATTTGCTTGTTTTTAACCAAGCTAGCATTTTTCTTCATTTCATACGCATTTCATTAAATTATTTTCTGTGGAATATATTTAGAGATTAGGCTAGCCAGGCATACCTAGTAATGCTAGCTGCAGAACTTCTGCAGAACTTCATCAGATTGTTTCATCAATTCACAATCCCATTCCTACCTGTTTAAAGCTCATTTTAATCCCAAAAAACTATGTAGTATAAGTTAAGTTCAATTCAAAAAATAGCTTTGAAAGACACCATACTATTCATACTCACTATGTAAAAATGTACATTAGAAGACATTTGTATGGCAATAGTGTTGTGGCTGAGCATCTTTCAAGGCAAAAAAAAAAAAGTGTCCTATTAACAAATTCTACTGCTGCCAACAGATTTTTGCCATAAATAGTTCTGCCCTTTTGGTGCAGGAGACACAGCAGAAAGCTCCACGCCAACACTAACTCTGTTCTTGTTAACCTGAACTATGTTTTACCAGAACAAGTGGATTACATTGTAGAAAATAGGACACATACCACAAGTTTATAGAAGTTACAGGACTGTAAAAGAATGAATCGGGTTCAATATACAGTTACAAGTAGTATCATTTATTCTTTGATGTGTCCTCTGCTGGTAACTACAGTTCAGGGGTTTAGAAGATCTTTTATGAACTGTGAGTTTTATACATTAGTCAATATATATTTTAAAAGGGGCAAAAAGCTCCTAAACGGAGTCCTGTGCTTCAAGCAAATACACAAAACACTCAAGCTTCATGCAGTCTGGCTCTTTCCCCACCCCTCCACCATATAAAAATGAGGGAAGAAAATGGTAAAGACATTTTCTGGTATTTCCAGTCTGAATCCCAAGTAAAAAAAAGATGGTTCTTAGACAATAAAACAACTCTCTGAAGAGTTTACTTTTATTGAATACTAAGTGGAAAATATAGAACTTACCAATAAAAACAAAGCTACTATAGAAATAGCATCATTAGATCAGTAAGCTATTGCAGAACATAGTGAAAGCAAACTGATCTAATCTGAACAATAAATATACATTAAACTTAGGAAAATCATCAATAATAGCCCGTATAAACTGTGATATCGTAAGTATGTACTTAATTTTGTGCCTGGTAAACAGCAGATAGTTGTCTATTTTGTATATTTATATACTTCCATTTTATCTAAATTTAATGCCATTGTTTTAAACGTAGAAATCATTTCCATGGCCAGTAAAAGTGCTCAGATTAAAATACTTACTAAGTTTGATTTCAAACGTTCCATAAAAAGTCAAAAAAAAAAAAAAAAAAAAGCAGACAATCAGAAATCAAAGAGGCCTATTATTCTCAAGTGGTATTTTACTTTAGTCCTTCAAATTGTCACCACAATCTCAAGCTGTCTCTTCTAATTGTGGGGAAAAAACAAAATCATTTGTCTGCGGTATTTATTCATAAACACAAATATTAAAATTGCTAATGCCAGCGAGTACGTTCATCAGAACATTTAAGACACTTAAATATACAAAGAAGCCACATATCAAGAGAACTAGTATTTTTGTCCCAACATAATAGAATGGCACAATATTTATATAACCACAACAAAATCTCTCTTTTAGCTGTCAACAGAAACAAGTCTTAGGGCAAATTAGTACTGCATGAGCCAACCATCTCTCACAGTCTTTCACACTTACCCTTTTGTTTCTTGCGAATTTTCTCAACAAGTGAACGAATCTGTACATATTCTTCCCATTCCTTACCAGGACCTGGGGTAGGACTGCTGCATTCTGGAAAAAATGCCAAGCAAAAATACTTTATATGTATATTTTAACATCAGATAGAAGGTCACAGTTTCACAGTATCTTTACCTGAAGCTTAGCACTAGTCCTTTGAATGTGTTTACACAGTGAACACCATCTCTGCTGCTAAAAACATCCTGGTTTTTTGACATGTAATTGCTGGAGACTTTTGAAATTTTCGTAGTATAACTCACCCGAGTTATTTTACTTCCATCTGCTTGTCAGATAGAAGAAACAGCAGGTCTTTAAAAAAGGCTTAGAAGAAGAAAGACGTTTAGAACCATAACTTTTGTTTTCTATAATCATCACAATTTACATTAGTCTTTATTACATTTTTACATATGCATATTACATTACTCCTACTGTAAAGAAAGCAGATAACAGTATCACAGAGTTTATCTTCAATAAATGAAGAATTCGCTAGTCCATCTGTTTGATCTACCTAGTTAATAGAATGCTCAAAGATGCATACATACTGGAAGGATAAGCAAAACAACACTTAGCCAAGCTTCAGTGTTAGATTAAATCCAATGTTTCTGACAGTGTTCTAAATGCCAGCGTGTGGATCTGAGCTGCATAAATCCAAGTGGGCAGCTGAAGATTACTTTGTTCAACTGATTTGCAAATCTTTCCGTTGAACAAAATATGGAAGCTTGACAAAAAGAACAGCTGATACTTGGCTTTGCTTAGAAAATTAGATCTATATTTTATTTTTGGTAGCAAAGCACAGGCCAACTGTAGCATAAGCACAAAACTGCTCTGCCAACTCCTTGTCTCCTCTTTATGAGCAATGCTAAGAGAAAACTGATTTTTCAAAGGCAACATGCAGATGTGCCCAGGGTATGAAAATGCAGACCTGCATTTCAACCACAGTGTAGCTTCACTACAGATGCCAATGACAATAAGAAGCATGAACAGTATCTTAACATCATCATATGAATTTGTGTTCCATTTTTCATGTTTTGTAGAAATAAAGGATAAACTGCAACGTCCTCAACAAGTGAAATAACCTTTGGTCTACACACCAGACCTGAGCTCCACGGAAAATTTCTAAACAGCGATAAAAATAAGTATTTTTACTTAAGACAAAAGTAACAGTGCAGCTGAGTTGTGGTGCTGCTTTCCACTGTTAATTTCTCCACTCTGGTATCAGTTCAAAGTGCTGTTCAAAAAGCTTAACAGAAATGGTGTCATTCTTGAGGTTTACAAGAAAAATGCTTTTGACAAAGCTGCTATGTTAAGTAATCCACAGCACTTCTTTTTGTTTAACTGCTCTCACCGAGTGTTTAGGCTTGAATGGCGACAGTCAAAAGCTGCCCAAATATGCTGTGTTTCATATACAAACATAATAAAGCTGTAAAGTAAAACAGATATGCTATATGCACTGTAATGTACAGTAATGATATGTAGATATCTTTTATCGTTACAGTATATGTAGTACTATGAAATACTCCTGTATTTGAAATCAGTTGCAAGGTTGGCCACTTACAGAAAATTAAGTAACTGTTAAAGAATGATTGAATATTTTCGATTATTTTGCATGTCACTCCTTTTCCCAGAAAGGCAATAAATGACACTTACTTTGCAACAGCTCACTAGTCAGATTCAACAGTTCCTTCGGAGATACCGTCGCTGTGGCTCCTGTACCTGACTTCTGTGTTTTCACTCTGCTTTTCTTCCCCATCTTCCAACTAAAACAGATTAACGAGCACACCATCACCAACTACTAAGAAATCAAGCAGTACAGTTGAACAGACAGCAAGACAAACAAAATTCTTTCCTTGGCTGATACTAAACACAAGAGTGAGACAGACTGTCCCCAAGGACATGGAGAATATGAAGTCTGGGGGCACAACAAGGCTTCTTTTATCTCCCTAGCAGATAGAGATTAGAGGCTCAAACAACCCAAGTTCGCTGTTTCATTTTATCAGTTCCCCCTTGAGTTGCATAATTTAATTTTCCAGCATCTCTTCTACCATGACAAGCCCTTATGTGCAGACTGGTAAGAAAAGACCCAATAGATTCACATCCTTTATAGTTTTCAAAGGGACATCCACAAGCAGTTTATTACACATGCTACAAAACTGGGATACTTCCTCAGGTCATAGGAACGCAAAGGGCAACATTCATTAGGATACCCATGTGAATTTACATAGAGTATGTAAAATCCAGCTTCTCAAATATGATATAAAGAAAAGTATTAAATGATGGTAGGTATTTACATTACTGTTCTAAGTGGATGTTGTTTTAGAGACTAGAAAGTAATCTCTGGCTGAATATGCTCTTGTACAGTATAAGATAGAAGAAAGTCAAGGCTTAAAAATCAACAACATACATCCATATTATGTAGAGAAAAACAGCTTAGCTAAGCAATGCTACCTGCCGTATTTAACCAGTAGATGAGTATCCTGATAACACAAGAACTGATGATAAGCACACGGTTTTTCTGTGAAGCTACTTTTTGTAACTTGAATTGTATTCACATCTACAGTTCACAAAACAGATTTTAAAGTTTAATTCCGATTCTATAGAAGATTCTGGAATTTCAAACTTGTAACTTTAAAAATATTTTTTAATTTGAAAGAAAATTCCTGAACTTAAGCATCTGCATTTTTGCTTATATTAAAACCACACCTCTGAAAAAAAAGGAAGTATAAGCCTGTTTCTCATAACAGCAGTGAAAAGACATGCCGTCCGCCAGTACATGAATGACTGCAGGGAAAGCTCTATAAAACATAGCTGCATAACTTGCAGAGAAAGAAGCCTTCAGGACTGAGATGAACTGCAAACTTCATAAATATCCGAGGCAGTAGCACAACATTTCAATTGAGGGGGTTTTTGTTTGTTTTTCTTCCCCCCAAGTTCACTTCTCTTGATGTTTTCTGGTTAATAATTTTTAAGCGCAATGCCATGTTCCCTTCCAAAGGAAGGCTGCTTAAAATTCCTGAAATCATTCTGCAAAGAGAGAGTAAGCTGACAGCAATGATGAATAAGCTCGGTAATACACAACACAGCCACATTTCCAAATATAGTGTATCAGCTGGCTTGGAAAGAAGGATCATGCCAAAACACTAGCAGTGAAGGGTGTAAATGATCTTTTTACCCCTTTTAATACTGCTGTCAAAAATGATCCATCTCCCCCCCTTAATACTGCTGTCAAAGAGCAGTTGTGTTGTGTAAGACTTTGAACTTTTTTTTTCCATATCTCACACAAATGGTATTTTAATGAGCTGTAAAATATTCTACCCTCGACTTACAGCTTTAGAGTGAGCGTGTACACCTAACAGCTTTAGTAGGTAACCACGAGAAGTCTGTATGAAAATCCCAAAATAAGTTGTTGGTTTTTTTTAAAACACAGAGATAAAAATACTACTTAACATTTCCTTTCAGAAAGCTAATACTTATGATATGAGAGAACTCGACCACATCACAGGGCCACATTTCCGTATGGAAGCAATGTGAAGCATGGATGACAGGAATATGGATCTTAGCAGACAGTACTTTAAGGGGGAAAAGAACACTAGAAGTATTCCACTCTTAACTATTAACAAAAAACCTCAGCTCTTCCCATTCACAAGACCACCAAAAAGTTCATAGCAGCCTTTACAAAAACACAACTGCAGTTAAGTTTAATAGAAAAAATGTCTATGACAAGAAATTAAACTATAAAGATTTCTTCTCACTCACCAGGTAAAAGTAGAAGCTTGTAAGCTTCTACCTTGTAATTATGCTCAGCAGTGAACATAACTGCGCTAAGCAAATACTGTATTAGCTTTAAATATGTTACCACTAGTTTTTAATAACTCCAAAGCTGTCTCTTTCTGTATCATACACACCCTTTCAGAGATCCCAGAACACTTACAATGCTCTCCGTTCCCCTCCTCAGTTTTTTGTGGACTCCATGCTACCCTCAGAGGCCTCCCCTTCTAGCTGGGTGACATCAGCTTTTGTAAGTCTGGCTACATCTAAGCACACTGAGCGAAACTACCACCATTCATGTTGATTGCTGGGCAAACAAGCCAAATAGATATCCTGTTCTCAAGGCAGCTCTCCCTTGAGCAAACTGACCATATCATGCATGAACTCTTCCACTCTGAAACTGGATTGAAAACGTCCAACACACTGACTGATGAAGAAGGAAGAACAACCAGCAGACAGAATTGCAGAAGCCTCATTTGCTTCAGCCATTATCTTTTGAGTTACAAAACAGCAAACAAGCTACTCAAACTTCATTGAGCTTTTATAACAACCACCACGTCTGGAATTCCCACAGCAAGAGTTACCTGTTTAAGACAAAGGGAGCACCAGCATATTTCTAATGCAGTGGAATATGATAACACTGCATCACCTTTGGTTCAGATCATTGTAGATGCCAATTACATTATGTCTTCATTACATAAGTTCCCACCCCACTCATCTCTTCTTGCCATACACTAGCACAGAAGGTGAGGGGTGCAAATCCAGAATGGGTGTTAGAAGGACAGACATGAGTTGATGGGGGCAGACAAGGAGAAGACAAAGGAATTCTCAAGATATGCAAGGAGCAATGGGAGGTGAATACAGTAGGTGGTTGTGGGACACGATCCTTGGCTGCACTGAGAAGGAAGACAGATGAGTAGGATGTACACAAACCAGGCTTGCAATTTTATTTTTTTTCCCCAAAACTGACTGACTAGACCAACTCATTTTCCCTTCTACTTCTGTTAAGGAAGCGCATAAACATCTTATATCAACATACAGTGCATAAGGGATGTGCTTATAGGCAACTGATATCAGTTATCCCATCTGTAAGCAGGAGAATGCACTTTATATTCTATATGGCCAGGCTGACTGGGAACCTGGCCTTTTGTTTCCAATACTAGAGTTATGGGTTGGGTTTCTGTTTTGTTTTTAACTTGAATCTTATGACTGCTGGTAAAGATAAACACATTTTAGTGAATAGAAAGCATGAAATCAAGAAGTGTAAGAACAGTGTAGGTGGAGGAAGATATCTGTGATCTTTAAGAAAAATACAGTTTATACACTTACAATGAATGCTACATTTGCTTGTAAAAACCACCTACATCATGTCACTTGGAAACCATGTTAACTCTCATCTCTCTTAAGGTATTAATCTAGATGTTCCCAGTAAATAAATGGCTGTTATAATTTCAATGCCTTTCCTTTCAGCTCTCACTCATCTTTGTTGTGCTATATCCCTTGTTGCTATTACCTTTCTCCCAGCACTGTCCTTACCTTTTTTTCTTCCATTTCCCTTATAAACTTGTCTCAAAAGCTCTATGAAATACAGTCTCATTACAGTTCACTATGTAACTTTTCTCCAAAATGTTTCTGTAGTTGCATTTAAACTGTAATCTTGTAACAATGCAGTCCTTTCCTCCAACTTTTCAAGGGCATTTGAAATACTACAATATTTCAATGGTAACAAAAACTAACTTAGGAAAAACCCTTAAAAGATTGATGGTAAAAAGCCCACACCATTTCCACTTAAAACAGCATTCCTTTCTGAATGCAATGCAAATGAACATTTCCCAAGAACTCCCTTTGCCAAAGCTCACATTATTCCATACATTTAGAGCTAGCTTTGATACCTGCTGCTTGTGGCTAGAATCCACACTCAGAATCAATCCAATGCACAACCCAGCAAATACAGGTATCTCAGCATTTCTCCCTTTCTCGTGCCTGGTCTCTAGCATCAATGCTGGATAAAAGTCACAGGACCTCTACCTCAATCTTCTCTTTCTGCAAGCTACCTATCCTACAGAGGCAACAGCCTGATCAAACAACAGTTGCCACATCCCCTAGTATCTCCCTGTTTCTATGAAGAAAAGTTGGGCAGCATCCATCTTCTCCCAAAGGGATAGTGAGAAGTTTCTCTGCCTCTTTTCATGGAGTATTATTTTCATCCTTTGCCTTTTTTTACTTCTTCGCTCCTGCCAGACTTTTACCATAGGAAGAACCATGACAGCAACCAAGAACAGATACTTTTGGAGCTACAAGAAAAGCACCACGAAGAGGGATTTTTCTTCAGTATGTTCATCCAACTTCTTGTGGTCTAGGCTGCAAAGAAGTAGGCTTTCTTTCTTTACAAGGTTATAAAACTCCCCAAGCCAGCTTCTCCTATTTCATACTGAGTTTCATTTTTATCTCCCTTTGAAAGGCCTGATTTAGACATACAACCCATTTGTAATGGGACTGCATAGTTCCTCTCTTAGGAGAAGTGAATGATTTGTCCCCACGACTTCTCACCAAGAATAGCCTTCCCAAGAAAAGCTCTCTGCAAACTTCGTGTTTTTTCATTCAGATATTTCCTCTCTATGCATTTCCTCCACTATTAGCAAGCAGCTGGATTTCACTGCCCTCAGGAACCCTTTACCTCTGCTTCTTCTCCCTGTTGATTTTCTTTAAGAGATCTGTCAAGCTGGTAGTTCTGAGCCTTGTTGTTCCTTAAAGAAAGCACAGTATTGTATCCAAAGTATAGGCATCTACAATTAACTGAGTAACGTTTGAAAACAAAAGAAACACTGAATACCAGCAAAATCAGAGAATAAGAAATATCAGACCAACACTGAAAATTTAACTCAGGTTTTCACTAATGAAAAGAACTTGGCAACAAATGGTTTGAGATCCATGCCTCTTCTCTTAACACCTCCCAGTGAATATTTTTCTTCTTCCTAAAGTATGAGCTTGAATACAGATACTGCAAATGAATGTGTTACTATTTCAAAAGCAGTTAACATCAACTAAGTATATAAAAAAAACACTGAGAACACTGTTGGTTTTGTACTTAGAAAAATCCAGTTCCTGCAAAGGAACTATTTTCCAACAAGATGCTGTTTTTACTTAATTTTACAGCTGGGCTCTTTAGGAAGGCATAAGATAGTCACGTGGCTGACACATGTTTCAATAAACCCTGATGTAAAATACATTCTGATTCTTTGTGAGAATACTTCTTACATGCTTTAAGCTCAATGAGCTGTTTTGCTATGGTTACACGACCCAAAAACAACCCCTCAGAAGATAAAAGAAATTTTACTAAGGTTTGGTTCACAAGCAATTGAGAGCAGTTGCTGCCGACAACAACCCTCCCTATGCTCACTTGAGAGAATTCCCCAAAATACACTAAAACCATTAATAAAAATATGCTAACATTGCTCCCAATTTCTATTGCCATAGCTACACAGAACAGCCACAGGGGTATACCGGTTTTCTTAGGTACAAGCATTTCAACTGTACAGGTATACCAGAAAATAACACACTATAAAAAGTTGAATCCCAAATGGTTGTATGCTAAAACAGGAACTAGTAATTATGTCCTACCTCTGTTTGTTGCTAAACAGATTTCCAGGAGTTGCATAAAGCCACAAAAATCCCATAAATTGGGATCAAAAAACTCAAAACAGCTCCTGCAATGGCTTAACATGACCTGTCCTGCTTCCCAATGCAGCATGCCAACAACAGTCAAATATCCCTGAAGCGTGAGTTCAGAGACTTCCTGAATGGTATCTAAGCATGCATTTCAATAGGAATTACTTCTTGAAAACCCAAATACAGATTTCACATGGGTCAGCCACCACAACTGCTTCTTAGTCAACGACCTGAATAATTTCAATGATCAAAAGAGAAGACACATCTTTAAAACAGAACTCCACGTAAAAACTTGATTCTTCCCTCTGCCTCTTCCTCTGTAAAGAATAAAATATGTATTTTGATATTGAATGCGAATTCTTTAGGATATACAAAAAATAAATAAATCAGATATTTCTTGATATATGTATCACTATATTACTCTGCTTCACAGAGCAGACAGAGTGGAATAAATTCTGCCTGAACAGTAAGAAGTTCTGGGGTATCACTGCACAGATTATCATTATTATTAATATTACTAAAGTCCTCTAATTGTATTATAGTCAATGACATAAATAGCACAAAACTAGGGAACAACATACATTCAAATTAACTGGACTGTCTCCAAGGAAGAAATTTAAAGCAAAAAATGCTTAATGTCAAGGACTAATATTTAATTGCAACAATAATTCCACCTAAGTAGAAAGCCCTCAAGCAACTTAGCAGCAATAGGGCCCTTGATTATTTCTATGCAGTGGAAAAAAATGAGGTCTATCAGTTCTGTTTATTTTTTGTTTTAACACTTTTGTCTACCCTCTGCTTTCTACACATATTACAACTCCAACATCATTTACCATTGCGTGCTGGCTGCTCCTTTCAGATAATTACAATCATTACAGGACAGCCCACATCTCTAATCACTGCACAGGCAGCAGATGCCATAGATGCTCCTCCCAG
The DNA here is from genome assembly GCF_039878825.1 of Excalfactoria chinensis. Taxonomy (NCBI): domain Eukaryota; kingdom Metazoa; phylum Chordata; class Aves; order Galliformes; family Phasianidae; genus Excalfactoria; species Excalfactoria chinensis. The sequence goes on along the minus strand of NC_092829.1, from coordinate 11,300,972 downwards.
TGTCTGGGCTTTGCTAATGTAACTAATCCAAGCATTAAGTACCTCATCCAAACAGCGAGGTGATACAGAATGTAACCATACAAAGACACCACTGGCCTTGCATTCTGAAGGGCTTCCTACTCACACACATTCCTTACAACACTTACATGCTGTTAAAAATCCTTGCAAAATATCCCTACCAGAAAGCAGGGAGGAAGGAAAATATCCACAGCACCAAACAAGTTTGCACAGGCCTTAGGACCTGCTCCATGTTACACAGCAGCATATGTAGCTGCTGTCCTCAAAATGAGTTTAATTATACTTTCATCTCTTCTAATAACATAAGTGGGTTGACTATTTCAGCACCATGGCTTGAGCCACAAAACCCTTCAGGACCTTCATTTGAGCACCCAGTTGACACTACTCAGTGCATACGAATCTGCTAACAAGGGAATTGAGAGGACAATTTGGGCAGCTTTAAAGTAACTGCTGTTTTTCTCCAAATAACAGAAAAACAGTTTCTCCTAGCTTCTCCCCACACTAACGTATGTGTGCTTGAAAATGCTTCTTGGCACCACACCCTCACTAGTAGCACTTGGGATTGCTATCAGACCACCAAGAACATTCCCCCCCACCCTTCCTTCCCCTCCCTGCAATGGATATAGAAGTGTATACTCAAAGCATAACAATGCAGAAGACATCAGGCTTTAGCCATGAACAGTACGTACTTGTCTGAATACATATTCATACAAATATGTGTATATGTTTTGAAAAGCTTTTGCTATGAAAGCTTTAATTACGTAATGCAATGTAGGATTTAACACAGCTGGAAGGCCTTCCAAACTCACTCACCTTAAGACTACACCCCATTTAGTGGAGAAATCATAACCAACTTAGAAGAAGAGTCTAGACATTTTAGCTGAAATACTGGCAGTAATTCTAGACCTTGGAAGTGAAAGAGCAGGTTCCTCTTAGCCTCTTTTCATCTCTTGGCATTCATAGTTGGAGCCTCTGAGGGCTTAGGCTGCCAAGTTAACTCGAAGTGACAGTGCAGGGGTTTGAAATGGAAGCTTCTAATACATGCATTTATTAGGCTAGAGGTATAAAAAAGATGCAGAAATATAAGTGTATTTGGCCTCAGCACTGACCTTCCAGATGCTTGATAAAGTATACATAGCTTGATAGAGATGTACACAGATCACAAGGCACTGTAAACTGCTATGAAACTTTAATTACACTTCAGAACAAGCATGGTAGGCACACGACCCAGTAGTTCTGTTTGTTTTGGTGTTTATTTGCATGTTTGCAGGTGACAAAACAAACTAAAGCAAAGATTTGAAATATTTATTTTAGCACAGAGGTGCCAACTGTAAATGCATTGCTCCCTGCACTCCCAGAACACAATCAGGAAGAAAAAAATAACATTGAAGGATCTGCACTCCTGTTTTACTAGGACACTCTCTGCACAGTCAGGGTATAAGAAAGGGAAAAAAGCAGAAGCATGGCTTTTGACAAGACTGGTATTAATATTCGTATTAACATCCTGCTTCCCAGCTCTTGTACTAAAGAGTTTGCTACTTCCACAAACAGAACTGTTTTCCACTAGTCTGACAAGTCACCAGATACAGATTCCACACTGGAAGCACCCAAAGAATTCTTCCTTTGAGAACACAAGAGGCAGTACTGATAAGAGCACTGACTGTGGTCGTACAGGGGCCACTCCTGACACCTCACCAGTCCATCACTGTACAGCAGAGAAAACGCATTCTGGGAGTAGTAATGAGCAAAAACATGTTCAAGTTCTTTGTCATTCATCTGATCCAACATTTCTGAACTTGCTGGAAAATAAAGTTGTATCTTTATAGAACATGAAACTTTCCTCAAAGTTGCCAAGACTTTTGCTTTCCTCAAGCACAGGAGTAAGGCCCTGGTGGAACACATTCAAGCCGCATCACTACATTAACTTCCCAGCTTTAAAGCAGGTATACACTAAGACTAAGGCTGCAGTTTCAAAGAGTTAGCAGCACACCTTTTTGGTTGCTTGTATCATCAGAAAAAAAAAACACAAAACTTTGTATTCCTACCTCTGATCCACTTTCAGAGACACCGCAAAGTAAAGCAAACATTTATCACACTAAGCTGTTGCTTCACTTTAGTCTTCCAAATGCCTGAATAAAAGAAACTACCCCATTGTAATTGATCTAAAGGTTTAATAAGCCAGAGAAACAGGTTGTGTGACTCAGGCATCCTACAATGATGAATTGCAACATTATCTACCATCATGTTAAAAGCAGGACTTGCAATTTTTATTTTTACATAAAGCAGTGAGATAAAGGAAAAAAATGGTACTTAATGAATGCTTGCAGACCTCACTTTTATTCCCAAGAATCATCTAGGAATGAAGTCAGGAATAACTGTTTGAATGCTGACTTATAAAAAAGGCACAGAGAAGAGATACTGATCTGCAGCTGACTGCCATGTGAGAACACAACAGTCATTTTCTATGGCTTCAAGCTTTACATGGAACAGCTTCTTCACTGCAGCAGCACACAAAGCCTCTCCAATTGGGCAGACAACACCAGCTTCATTTGCTCCTGACTGACAGAATCAGATGCAGCATGCTCTGGACACTTCTCTATTTTAAGGAGTTAATATATTAATATGCTGCCAATGCAACTGTGCATAGCAAAGTGGAAGATTAGATGCTGTTGCTGGTCATCCACAGCAGACAGCTATTCTCTGTTTCTCACCAGACAACCCATGCTACTTTCCACAGGTCTAAAAATAATGCTCCAGCAAGCATAGGTCCTCGAAGAATGAATCCATCCATGCATAGCTGAGCTTCCTGCTGAGACACACTATTTGCAGAAGGTAGCTTCCAAAGCAAAGACTATCCAGCCACAAGATCATAAGCACAAGTATTAATGTCAGGAGTATCAAAACCCAGGCGGTATTTCATTCTTCATAGTGAGTAGCAGGAGTCATAAAAATGCTACTGGTTTAGAGATGTTAGCAATGGAACATCAAAGACTGTTGCAATACATTAGTTTCATCAGGTTCCTGAACATTTCTAGCCATGCCGTGTGAAAACTCATGGCCCACCCAGACTGCAGTTCTACAAGGCTATGCAGCATTCACCCAGAAGGTTGTGAGCCAGTTTTGAAAAGCCCATTTTATGTGTAAAACTAAAAGCTGAGTAAGACAAACGGGCCACAGGATTTTAAACACACAATAGCAACTATTTCCTAATAACACGTTCCACAAGAAACAAGCTGTGCAGATGCATTAAAGAATTGCTTTTGTATTGAGGGTTGAACTGGTAGAACTCAAATTAATAATTAAATGTGCAAGGGACCAGCAAAGACTAGAAGATATGAATATTTTAAGATATATCTTATATATAATACATGTAATATATATCTTACATAAATATAGTCTAAGATAATATATTTTATCACTGGTTTTAAAGAACTAAGAAGCCCAGATTTGTAAACCTCTTTCACACCATTAATAGTCAACAGATTGGTGACAAATCTTCATACTCCCATGTTATTCTGGAAGAGCAATTAAAAAAAAAACAGAATGAGGTGCGGTAATTTTCAGAGCAGAACAACCATTTTGCTGTGAACATTGAAATGCTGTCGACAAAAACAGAAAACTGTAACAAAGCCCTCCATATGCCTAGGCAGGACTCTTTACTTTCAGACAATACTTTTCCAAGTCGTAGTAGTCCACTGCGAAAGGAGAAAGACATTGAGAAGTGAAGGACAGGAAGCGCAATACTCTGCTACTCCTTCATTTAAGACCTGCAAACGGGTGAGACTTCTCAACAATCACCTCCTCCAAGCTCAGAGACTGTTGCCACATGCAGGATGTTAAGCAAAGGTGAGAAGAAAGCAGCATGAATGACTGTTGCCATTTAACCTAATTTGTTGCTCAGCATGGTGCTAATATGGTATGGGACACTCCTCTGGCCAGTCTGGGACAGCTGTACTAGTTCTGGACACCCCCTGCTCCCCATTGGCAAGTCAGTGTGAGAAGCTGAAATGTCCTTGGTTTAGTGAAAGCACTGCTCTGCAACAACTAGAACAGTTACCAGTGTTATTCTAAATCCAAAATAGTGCTATAGAAGCTACTAGGAAGAAAATTAACTCTATCCCAGATACTGAACAGGGTATTTCTGACAACACTCAACAAAACAGAAGAGACTGAAATAGGACTCAGAAAGATGTGGACACTGCGCGCAGGGATGAGGTTAGGAAGGCCATAGACCATCTAGGGTTTAACCTGTTAAGGAACATGAAGTCACCTCTAAACACATGAAGGGCAAGGTGACTAGGGTTACTCACTGTGGATTTATGAAGAGGAAGCCATGCTTGACCAATTGATAATATTTATCTCTATTAAGGCCTTTGAAACTGCTGCCACCACATACTCACTGACAGGCTGATGAAGTACCAACTAGATCAGTCAAGTGAGGCAGGCTACAAACTGGCTGAAATGCTGGGTTAAAAGGGTTGTCACGAGTGGCATATCCTAGAGTCAGTACAGGGACAAACACTATTTACTACCTTCTCTGCTGACTTGAACAATGGGACAGCATACATACACAAAATAAACCTTATCATTAAGTAAAAATAAGAGTGTCTCAGATGGGCCATAAAACCAATCCACCTCCTAGATGGCCTGGCTGGGGAGGAAACAGCCTGCACGTCATGCTTGGTTATCAATGACCCTTCCTCCTAGAGGAGCTCATAGCTTAAGAGGATCAAGTTACCATTGTAAAAGCATCAGTTAGACCCAGCATATCACAGATACTGCTCTGTCAGTGCAGGTTCCAAGGAAAGAAAACTTCATACCACACCCTTTACCTGCTCCACTAAAATAATACATGAAAACTAGTAGTAGGGCTATAAAGCACTAAGACAAAGGACAATCTCTCTACTTCTATTACTTGCTAAGAAATACAGGCAGTATTTACCAGGGACTTACTTTTATTGGGTTAAACAATTCAACCACATGCTAACATAAATATAAATGAATACAAACTATGAATTAAGCCACATGCAAAAGTTTAGAATCCAACTGCTAGCAAAAGAGATCCAGAGATGCATTCACTTCCAGTGCAGGTTACTGACACTCTTTGCAGAAGTCACTGCTAAGCACCTCATTGGAACAGATACAATTTATAGTCCACGCTCAGCTACAACAATTTCAGCCTACAATAACAGGCTGTAGGAAAACTCCAGTGGTTCAAGCACTGCTGTTCAGTCACTTCCAGAAGAGCTGAGTCACCTCTTCCAGAAATCAGGGACACAGAATAAAAAAATTAAGCCAGTATGTAAGTACTAATCTCTCATCCTCTTTGACCTGGTTTTGGCTGGGATAGAGTTAGTTTTCTTCCTAGAGGCTGCAACAGTGCTGTGTTTTGGAGTTAGGACAGGAATAACGCTGATAACACATCAATGCTTAGTCACCAGTGTTTACACCAAATCAAGGATTTATTTGCTCTTAACATTTAAGCCTGATGTTAGACTGTTAAAAGTCCTTCTGAAAAGTACAGGAAATCTCAAAATAGAAGTTCTACTCCATTTTGATTTTTAATAGGACATCAGCAACTAGAGTCCCAGAAACATGCTTTTTCCTTATGTTGTATTACCTAGATGTTTACAAGCTCTGAAGCTGTCCACATCTGTTCATATGTACACACAGGAGACAAAACCTACCTCAACCAAACCTTTCCCACCTCAGCATGCTTCAGCGCCGGGCTAGAAAGACAAGCAGAACTCTCCCTGCATCTCTGGCCTGGTAACAGATCCTAGAACTGAATGTGAGCCTTCGGTGCCAATTCTTCCCTACTTCAAAAAGTAAGGAACACAAGAGGCATGAGTAGAATTGCTGAACAGTATGGGAAGGATAGAAGACAGGGGTAGATTGAACAACCAGAATCGTCATTTGGTGGAAAAGCCAATGTAGGGCAAGTAGCTAAAAACAGAAAAAGGGAACAGAGAAGGTTACAGCAGACAAAGGGCGAGTACGAGAATGTAAAGCAATGTTAAAAACACTCTCGGGCACTGAACTTATCTTTTAATTACTAAAATACAAACCTCTTCTAAGTAGGGCTCCAAATAGACCATACTAAAGCTATACAACACCATTGGAGCACATTCAACATAACATCACAAAGTAATTTACTTTCAGAATTTACATTCAGTATTCTCAGTTAAAGTACTGTGAAGCTCCTGAAACAAGGCACATTCTCTAAGTTGCCTCTCTAAGTTGCTGGCAAAGGGTAAATAGAATTCAACTCATCTGATATGGAAAAAAAGGTACCATCACAGGTTCACAAGTCTACAGTGTCAGTAAAGGATGTTGAACCACTGCTACACACATCACAGCAAAGAACAAGTTCCATTATTCTCTCCTTAACCTGGAGCTACGATGGGTTCGATTGTATGCAACTATCACTGTGATACTGGGAAGCAGCCACTCTGCAGAGAAACTGTAAAGAAATCCCTACAATGAGCAAAGTCCTTCTTTGATCTGCTTACAAAGAACACTGACACCAAGTCCAAATAATCATTTGGAAACAAATCTCAAACGCATTCAGTTTTTTAGCTAGAATCCAAGAGAATACCCAGGGCAATAGTCTGACCTGGGATACTGAAGATGCTCCTAGATCTACATAATGCCACAGTCCTGTCAGTTTGACTTCTGTTTCGCTTCAGTCACTAATTAGATAATACATTCAAGACTGCCTCAAATCAATAACTTCTCACCAAAAGTTTAATTCAAAAGTAAATCAAAATGCTAAAGGGTAAAGAATAGTGGTTAAATCCAAGGCAACATCCCAAATCCAAGTATGTACTTTATAATCACTGTCACTTAACAGCTTGCTAATTCTGAACTACTATACTGAGAGCTGTAGTACTGTACATCCACCCTCACCCGCCTTCTGCAGAACTTACTTAGGCAGAAGGAATGCTGCTTACTATAAACACCTCGCTGATCTTCCAGGGAAGACAACTTACTAGCTGCCATGCAGGAAACAAGTCAGGCTCTTTCTTAATGATTAATAGAACCACTGCCTCTCCTTTGAACTAACTCCTCAACAACTATTTTTTTTTACTTTTCTGGTTAAGTAAGGGCAGAAAATAAGTAAATGGACTGTTAAACTTTACCTCTTTATTTTTGTTATTTCGTTGCTTTGAGTTTAGCTCTTCCTGAGGACTAACAGATCTTCTGCAAATTCATTCTGAGCAGAATTAGTGATAAAATATCGTGCTGTTTTTATTTCTGTTTCCATTATTAATCTCATGTCATCATAATACAACTTTTGGGAACGAAGCAAATTACCCAGCTAACTGCAGCTATCAGCACACAGACTAAACAGCCCAGGCCTCCAGAACTACTTGATGCTCGTACCACAGGCATTGGGACACCATCCATAGCAGTGGTCTACTAAATACTCACATGGTGACAGGGAAGCTACAGAATCCCCGTGATCTTTAATACTCACATTACCTCTTCCTTTAAGCAAAAACTACAACGCTCATTTATATCAAGGACCACCCAATATGTCAGTTAAACCCCATAATCGGCACCACTATGGTGAAGTATAACACTCTAGATACAGAGTTTTAGTGCCACAGAGGTATTTTCAACTGTACTTCAGCCCAGCTAGCTCAACATAACTCAAAGCTCTATCAAAGCACAAGCTTAAGCTTCTACCATAGTAGGTTACTTAATAGTGTAAAGTTATCTGGAAGCATTCCTGCCTTCCCACCATCACACCATTCCCTTCAGTTTGTATATTAAAATGCATATTACACTGTACATTTTATACCAGGAACCAGATGTGGGGCATTCAGAACAGCACAGCCATTTACCTACAGTAGTTTCAATACACTTTTTATTTGTTTTTTTAAACAAGCTTACAACTGAAAGCAGAAGCGTTGAGATGTCAAAGTAATGTTGCTAACACCCATGGAATGGAGGCATCATTTGAAGAGACGGGTGGTTATATTACACACTCTCAAAAGGGAGAAAGAACTTGCATGCAACTTCAATTCATGAGCAAAATTAAGTTCATAGAAGAGCAGGTACCAGGCTTCTCATCCCAAACTCCATGCTGCATAGAACAGCTTCCAAAAAGGAAAGCTGAGATTGTTGTGACAGCTCAGTGCTGTGTTTGGGCAGCAAATCAATTGCAAATCGAAAATTTAGGAAGTTGCTCAGAACTAAAGACAATTGCAGAACACAGGCTTCACTTAAGCAACCCGATGCGAGCATGGGCGGGAAGAGGATGAGGAACAGCTGTGCTAAGTTGGGTTTTCAGCAGCCTCGGGGGCGGGAAGCACCGAGCTGCCCAAGGAGCGACCTCCGTGCAGGCAAACAGCTTAAACGGTACTCAGAACTATTTGACGTTTGACCCAACTCTACGGTCGCCCCCCCCGGATCCAGTGCTGGTGAACGGGAGGGTCAGCGGGAGCGAAAGGAAGGAGCGGGCAGCGTGCGAAGCGCGGCACGCACAGGGATTACATCACGGGGAAAGCAGCTCCAAGACGGGCGTCCCGCTCCGGCCTTCGAGGGCGAGGCTGAAAAGAGAGGGTCGAGCCGGGCTCCCCACAGGCTCATCCCACCGGAGAGGCGGCGGAGGGAGAAACGCGGCGGCGGGCGGGAAGCGAGGGGGCGGCGAGGCCTGGGCCGGCGGAGCGCGCCCGCGGCGCAGGAAGGGAGGCGGCGGGGAGGGCCGCGGAGGGAAGGGCTCTGGGAACGAGCCCGCGGCGCGGGAGGCCGACGCCTGAGGGGTCCCCGGCACGACCTCCACTTACCTCCCGCGCGGAGCGGCCGCGGCCTCGGCTGCTGGGAGCGGCGCCGAACCCAGGCCGTCCCTCCGCCGGACGCCGCTGCCCGCGGGTGGGGAGGCGGAGAGCGAGTGAGGCCCAACCCCGCACGGCCAGCGCGCAGCCCCGCCCCCGTGCCGCTATTGGTCTAACCGCGGCCACAAGGCAAGCTCCACCCCCAGCGGGACGCTCAGCAACCAATCCGCTGGCTCTCCTGTAGGCCCTAAAAAAGGGCATGGCGGCACCCCCATTGGCTGGAAGGTATCTCACTTCTTCGGCAGCTCATTGGCTTGAGAGGTTTGCAATCTTGTCTCCTAAGCCCTTTGATTGGCCCATTCTAAGGAGAGGCGAGACCGTCTCGGGACTGCTCCTCGCGCTTAGCGGCCACTGAAACAGACGGGATTGGTTGCGGGAGGGTCCTGCCGCTTCTCATTGGCCGCCGCGCAGGGGCCGCTCAGGGCTGGCGCGCTGAGTCTCGGTGACGTTGACGTGACGACGTAACGAGTGGAGTGGCCTGCTTCCCAAGATGGCGGCGCGCAGAGCGCGGGGTCCGCGCTGTCGTTAGAGGCCCGGCGTTCCTCACCGCTCCGCTGTCCCGCACGAGGCTCGTGAGTACGCGAGGCGCGGGCGGCCTTCTCCTGGGCGTACGGAGGGCGGGAGTCCGGTCCTGAGGCACGGGAACGGCGGGGAGCGGGGGCACCGGGTGTCTCTGTGAGCGGGGGAGGTGGGACGGAGCCGGGTGCGAAGGCCGCTCCTTGAGGGGAGTGCGAGGGAGCCGTGATCGGAGACCCGAGGGCTTCTCGGGGCTGGCGGGGGCCGTAGGGGGCGGCCCCGGTGCGCTGTGTGGCGGGTGGGGGTGCGCGGAGGGGCGGTTCGCTGGGAAGGTTTTCGGGCTGCAGGGGCTCTGCACGCGGAAGTGCCTTCGCCTCTGACAGAAGCGGGCCCGGCTCTTTAAAAAGCTCGTTAAAAGTCACGGCCACGAGTGGGGAGCAACCGGAACGGCTGCAGCGCCGTCAGGTTGGGTAAATGAGGGGGGAGCCGGAGAGAGCTGTAAGCGGCTGTTGGCGTGTGTGTGACAGCAGTCAGAGGGCTGTGTCAGTGGCACGGGGAGATGTGGAGGCCCTTCAGTGCAGCAGGAGGTGCTTTCCTTCCTTCCTTCCTTCCGACGGAGAAACTTTCCGAGATTAAGAGAGGCAGGTTATTGTCGTGTTTGTTCTTCTGGCTGTTCGTCTGTCCTGCCGTCCATTTTCACAGTGGAAACATCTGGAAAATCAAACTTGATCACATTTTAGCAGGCTTACACCTGGGTCTTCCTCTGACAGTTTTGCTTGGAGGAAATCTGTTGCATTGTATTGTAATTGGCATTTGTTAGTGGAAACTTTGCCAGTGACTGTGTGCGTGGTGATTTGGGCACACTATCTGTAGTTTATTGAATTATAATAGAAATAGACTCGTGCCCAAAAGAAACAAAGGCACCAATACAGTCCTCAGTCCCTCTGTAAATTGTGGAAGGGATGAACACGGCTCACAATCCCAACACCAGAAAGCTCTCTGCAGAGCTTTGTACTGCCTGTGTGGATACATGAAATGCTGGTCAACACAGACTGTAATCTGCTGCCTTACTTTGGTGGTGATTGTAGGTGGCACCTTACCATACAGATCTATATCAGTTGTCTTGTTCTTCATATATGAAAGAACATGCATCTGTACTCTTTGTTTTTTTTTCTTATGTAACTCAAGTGCTGATCATTTAACAAAGGTTTTATCCAAGTGTTGCAATTCTGGTAATGTTTCCAAGAGACCCACTGGGTGTTTAAATTGCCTTTTAGGTTGACCTAACATATGTGTCCTGGTTATAAAGAGTGATCTGATTTCATCTCCCTCTTTCAGCTGTTCAAATCTTGCTGCTGCCATCACTAAATTGTTTTGTCTTATTTTATGGACAAAATAGATTAAAGTTGTTCTACAGAAAAGGAGCAGGTGCTTTTGATAAAACGTTGAAGTTCCTCTATCAAAGAACAACAAAAAGAATCATATATAAGTCTAGTCTTTGAATTGCATCTGTATTATGTCAGGAAGATGAGAACATGGTTAAATATTACTTGTCTATGAGCATGGGAAAAAGAGTCCCCTCCATTTTAACATAAGTTCTTTTTTGCTTTTCTTAAAGGTTCTGAAGCTCCGTACTGGAAACTTTTTTGAAAACGTATCAAGCAAGATCAGTTCTAATAAATGAAGGAGAATAAAGAAAATTCCAGCCCTTCTGTAAACTTGGCAAATCTGGACCATACAAAGCCATGCTGGTACTGGGATAAGAAAGATTTGGCACATACACCTTCACAGCTTGAAGGGCTTGATCCAGCCACCGAGGCACGGTACCGCAGGGAAGGAGCCAGGTTCATATTTGATGTGGGAACACGTTTAGGGCTGTATCCTTTAAACTCCTGATAGAGTGAAGTCTTAATGAACGGGGGTTTTAAGAGTTAAATGTTGCAGAATATGTATAGTTAGTTATTCAAATGTTTCTTCATCACAAATCAAAAATATTTTTGAAAGTTACTTCATAGTTTTAGCCATTTGTTGGGTAATCAAGGTGTTTTCTGACCCCCTTTGGTAATAGAGAAGCAGGAGAGTTTAGTTTTGTCAATTATGGGTATTCTGGCAGTTACCAGATATGGCCTCTTACTTGATTTCTCAAACTTTGAATTTTGTGTTTATTTTTCTATATTGCTTAACTTTGGAGATTCTAACCTGTGATCCACCACCCCCCACTTTGTTTTTCTTATAGGTTGAGATCTACAACTTTGTGTATGTTGGTAGTTTCTCCCCATTGTCTCACCCCATGGATACCACTCAAACTTTTTGCTTGCTATATCCCTGCTACTTCTTTTAACCCCATGAGTTCTTTGTGTAATAAATCTTGAAGATATAATTTTGCATTTATTCTGGTGGAGAATAGTAGGGAGCATGTTCAGGTTGAAGCTGTATTTGTAGGTATGAATATTCAGTAACTATTTTCTGCAGTAACAGTTTCATGAGACGTGATACTCATACATAGTGATACTTTTGCTCCTGTTTGTTCTTACCTCTGCTTTTGACTTTCTTGAGGCTGGTGGTGCTTATCATGCAGATGACCATGCATAGTTGTGATATGGACTTTTCTTACTCCCAGTAAATGCTTTAGGTATCGGCTGCATCTGGATGGAATTTGCAGTCCTAAGGGCGGTGTGGCTTCTGTTTCTCTTTTAATTGCAGTGTTTTTCGGCCAGTCACTGAATGGACAGTTCATTGAGATATTTGATATATCTTAGTGTATCTTTTTCATTGGGTGTATTTGGTTTTACATTTGTTCTATGACTTGTTTGAAGTTCCTTATCCTGCACCACAGACACTATGATACTCTAGCAACAGGAATAATTTATTTCCATCGGTTTTATATGTTTCATTCCTTCAAACAGTTCCCAAGATATGTAAGTATTTTCAATATTGATTATCTAATACTGTGAGTATGTGAAGGGTAGGCTATCTGAAATGGCTACAAGTCGAGGGCATTGCTCCTTGCACAGCTCTCGCTGAATAAAATGATTAAAAATTAACTTTTTATCTCTTAATCAACACAGCTCCTGTTTGTTCACACATTTTTTATGGTTGGAAATGTGTTTGTGTTGGTAACATCTTGCTGATGCTTTTCTGTCACAGCTGAAAGAAGGCAAATTCTACTTAGGGTCTTTAACCAAGAAATAACGTTCTATCAAATGGTCAGTCCTTCGAATTCTGTGTTTTTCTTTAAGAATGAAAAGCTTGAATTAGCAGCACAGTAATATTAGAAGTTAATGTGCTTATTAAATCTTTTCTGGGAAAATTCTACACATCTGTTAATGGAAATTGACAGTGCTTTGCTAATGTTGTACTGTGCTGAATATGCGGGCAACTCTTTGAAAGCACTTTTATTTTTTAGGTGACAGGAGCCTGCTGTCTCTTCCTGGCAGGGAAAGTTGAAGAAACACCTAAGAAATGTAAAGATATAATTAAAACAGCCCGTAGCTTGCTAAATGATGTGCAGTTTGGACAATTTGGTGATGATCCAAAGGTAAAAAATACTCACATTGAACTCATTTTCATCCCATTGTACCCAGCAGCACGACATGCCTTAAAACACTGATTGGTTTCAGTTGTTGCAAATTTCACATTCAACGTGCGTTTATGGCTCTTTTGGGTAACGTAGTAGGTAATTGTGGAGATAATTCTTGTTAATAGAGTTCTTGCTAATACAAGTAAAGACTACTGCAGTAAGCGTTTATATTAATAGCTTATATTCGATTTCATCTGAGCTCTGGTATTATTTTGCAATTTCAATCTGGAATCAGGTTGTGGTCAGAGCTAGAAATGCCATCGGGACATCAATCACGCTGGGCAGGCTTAACAGTGCCTTTAGGAAAGAACCAATTGAAAGTCTCAGGTCAAATCAGAGCATCATCTCAAATGTTTTAAGGTTCCTGTTTATAATACTTAGCTTAGCAAAACTAAGTGTCTCTCAGAATTGTTGCAAATGGTTTACTGTAAATGCGAGAGAGATACAAAACTAGAGAGAGATGGTGAAAACTTAGCTTTTTTCTTTTGTATATTGAGCAGTTTTGTGCCATATTTACTTCAGTTTTTTGTTGCATGTAGGAAAAGGAATTTAAAACACAACTTCTGCCCTTCTGCCCCAAATAACTATGAAGAAAAAGTATCCAGGTTTAAAACAGTGTTTAAGTTGGAAAGGTTTCTATTCTCCTTGGAGACAAACCCTAATCAAGCTAAAGCTGACAAACACGTTTGCATAGAGATGCTCTGTAGTCATACTTTATACCAGCATAAAACATCTGTGAGTAAAAAAAGGAATAATATTGTGGTTACCTTGTTGTGTGTTGTAGGAAGAAGTGATGGTCCTTGAAAGAATCTTACTACAAACAATAAAGTTTGATTTGCAAGTGGAACATCCATACCAGTTCCTTCTCAAGTATGCTAAACAACTCAAAGGTAAAATGCTGCAGGGTGAGATAGTGCTGCCTGTTCTTAATTTTTGATGTTTTATTTACATTAATAGTGCAGGTATGTTCTTCTCCAAACTGTTTGCTTTTCTGATAACTTTGTTTCTTTTACCTCCTCTGATTGCTTTTCAGGAGACAAGAATAAAATTCAGAAGTTGGTTCAAATGGCATGGACGTTTGTCAATGACAGGTGAGATGATACCCAGAGACGTGTTGGAAATTAAATGGTTACTGTTGCTTACTCTATTCTGTGTTGAGGTATTTCTCTTGCTTATTGAATGCTTTCTGCTCATAATAAGGACAGCTGAGTTATTTTTTGATCTAGGTATTTTTTTGCTATTTATCTTTACCATATTCTTTCCATTGAGCAGAGCATCTAGGATGACTGCAGAAGTAGTCCATTAAAACCTTGATATTTTATGGGAATGACTTAATATTGCAGTCAGAAATGAACAAACAAAACAAGATGTTTATTGAAAAGACCAATACAAATTATAGATGTCAAGACAGAATCTGGCTTCTTGCCCACCTGAGACATGTAGCTTATTCTGTTTGTTGCAGGGGAGTTGGACTAAATGATATTTAAGGTTGACTTCCAACTCAATAGATTCCATGAATCCAAATATGCTACTGGATTGCATGCCAGAGGATAGCAGCAATACTCTCCCAAGCTTTGGGCAGTAATCTATTTGGGATTATGTGGTGTTCATGAATTCTTAAGTATCCCATTTGCCTTCAGTCATCTGTAGCCTGCTGGAGAGAAAACTGATTTCAACTACTGCATATGATACTATTTTGCTGCATTTAAGGAAATAGTAACAAATACATCAGTGAACTGTCAGGAACTTAGTTGGCTTGTTCCTTTGGGGAGAAAAAGGGAAAAAGGAAAAGAAACAGGAATGTTATAACTTACTATTAAAAACCAGTGGTTTTGATTATGACACGAATGTACTCATTTACTATCCATAATATCAGTTAGTTTAGTATTAACTTTGAGAAAGGCTGTCTAGGAGATAACCTGGATTAACGTGTTTTGAAAACTTAGATCCAGCTTGCTTGACAGCTTGCTTCACAATTTCATGGCAGCTGTTCTGCTTTTTTAGTATTTTACATTTGTTTGTAAAGTGTTTGGAAAATCTAAGATCCAATTGGAGCATCAATCCCTAAGCAGTGAAGTGCAGTGATGGCACACTTCAGTAGCAGTGAACATAAATACTGTGTTTAGTTAACACTGCAGGTGAGACTGCTTTGCCGTGTGGCTGCCCACACTGGAATATAACACTGCCTGTTTCACTCCCATGTTGCGCTAGTTTTCTGTTTCGGAATTCCAAACTCGGTAGAGTGTGGTGTAGTACTTGTGCAAGCATCTGCTCTTCGTATTATGTATGTCTGAAATTGCTGTGGTAAAACAGCACAGTGAAGGAACAGCTTAGTTTTGTAAACTCATTGCGCTTAAGTGGCTGTTTGTAGGTTTCTCTGTTCAATTTGTCTGCGATGTTTAAGTGCAGTGAGAGTCAATGCTGTTAGTAATAGCTGTTGTAAATGAAATTTCTGTTTGCTTTTTTGTATCCCAGCCTCTGCACTACTCTGTCACTGCAATGGGAGCCTGAGATCATTGCTGTTGCAGTTATGTACTTAGCAGGCCGTCTGTGTAAGTTTGAAATACAGGAGTGGACTTCAAAACCAATGTACAGACGATGGTGGGAGCAGTTTGTCCAAGATGTTCCTGTTGATGTTCTGGAAGGTATGAGAAACATTTGCCAGAAAGAGAGGAGTGTTTCTTTCAACTGCATGATCTAAATCATAAGGAAATGCAAATTGCTTTCTTTATGGGCCTTTAGTGCTACGTCCTAACCAGATTTGTAACTGAACTTTTTAAATGGCCATTTTAGACTGGTTATCATAGTTAGTCTTCTGATCAGTGTTTGCTTTACTAATTTGTTTCGTTTATAACACAGCTAATTAGCTGCTAATATGTGATGTGTTGTTTTGCTGGGAGTATTTGTTTGTTTGCTTTAAGTTATTATTCCTTTTCTCCCCATTTTTAGATATGCAGTTCTGTGAGCACTGGAACTAATGCAGCCTGCTTTCTAGCAAATTACACTAGGGTTGCAGTCACCGAAGTTTATTTCCAGTAAAAAGCTTAGTTAATTATGGTGAGTTAAGTGTACATTTGTACATTATGAGTTGATTGTAATTGAGTTCTATTTCTTTCTTTTTAAAGACATCTGTCACCAGATACTGGATCTGTACTCACAGGGAAAACAGCAAATGCCTCATCATACTCCTCATCAGCTGCAGCAGCCACCGTCTCTTCAGTCTACACCTCAGACACCTACAGTGCAACAATCACAGCAGTCCCAGGGTTCAGAGCAATCGCAGACTCAGCAGCAAAAAGAGCCACAGCAGTCATCACAACAGCAGCAGCAGCAGCAGCAAACACAAGCACCGCAACCTAAAAAGCCTTCTCCTCAGCCAAGTCCTCCCAGACAGATTAAAAGACCAGCAGTAAGTTTAACTTTGATCTTCAACTTGCATTTTATTTTTAAGCTCATCTGATGTCACTTTTATTTAAAGGCTGTGTTGTGCAGCAGATTTGTTTGCTTTAAGAATCATCCTGGTAATTAATTTTTTATGGTAGACTTCTGTTAGTTGTATGGTAAGTATGTTAGTGTAGAACAGCCTTGACAGTTTTGGCATACCGGTATTCTCATTTCACTTGAGGCAAAACCAAGTGGACAGACATTTAAGTCAACATCAACTACTGAGGTTCGTGGTTCTGTGCCATCTAAATTTGTCGTGTTGCTGTTGAGCAAACTTAGTTAAGGAAAGGTCTCTATTTTCTATTACCACCTCGTTGAAAATAAGAAACTTCATGAGCAATAGAATAATACTGTAGGTACTCCGCATGCTTTTACAAGGTCTTTAACAAGTTATAGCTTACAAGGTATAGCTTGCTACTGGAGGAAGAAAAGCTGTGCTGTGCATTGTGTAGTTCTTGCACTGAGTACTAACTTTAGAGATATTCAGGATAGAAGGCTGATTAAATGTGTTCAAGAGCTTGAAAACTGAGAGAGATCTTTATAGACAGTGTGTGTATTGGTTTTCTTGCTTTTTTCTTCTGTCAGCACAAACTCTGCTTGGGTTGTTGGATCTGTAGGGCAGGAAAGTCTTTTCTTTTATTCAACAAGAACATGTAGGATTTGGGCACATTAGAAATCATAGACAATAACTGGGATTTCTCCAGGTGTCTCCATCTCAATTGGAAGCTCTTAGAAATACTTGTTCTGAAAATCTTCATTTAAAGCACTACTGACTGCACCCCATCCTATGCATTAATGAACTTTCTGATGGAACAAAAACAGTGCCTTCAGCATGAGCATTGCCTGTTGCTCTTTCCTCAGTTAGATGAACCATAAACCTGTTTGAAAATGTTTGCCTCCTTCTATAAATAAGGCTTTGCATGGCATCTCCTTCACATTGTATGGAATATAAATAGACTTTGTTCCCAGAGGCTAGATTTTCCATTTACATGAGCTCCTAGAACTCCATTATTACTTTGTACCGAGCCAAGATATTTTCAAGCAGCTGAGGCATTGGCCTGTGACTTACAAGTCCATAGTAGCTGCCTCAAGCATATGCACATCCTCTGCATCTCTAGTGTTGAAGAGCACTTGAGTGTTCAGTTGATATTGCTAAAAATACACTCATAAGCCATTAGACAGTAAGCTCAGTTTGATTAAACCAAACATTATTAGTGGTAACGCTTTTACTGCATGTAGAAACAGCACTAAATGAGTAGTTGTGTTATTATGTGGATTAAGCTTTTTATGAATATAGTAAATAACAATTAGCATGCCAATAACACTCATGTTAACTCTGGTCCAGTTGTTCCGTCCTTGTGGTGACTGTGACATAAGACTTAGTGACATAAGACTAAGCTTGTCCTTAAAAAGCAGGGAAGCAGCCAGAAGGTGGCTGGAGATAAGTTGAATTGACTGTCAAAGTGATACAAGATTGAAGTAGTCTTAAGCAGTCCTCGGACACCTTTAGACAGCAGAAATTATGAGAATCCTTGGCAGAATGAAGAGGAATTTGCTGTTCTAATTGGAGTGAAATGCTGTTCCATTCTTCCTGCAGAAATTGAAGTGATGGGAACTGAGCAACAGTTGGTGAGGGCAGAACCACGAGACCTAATATTCCCTCTGTCATTCAAAAACCATGCACCCTTCTAACTTTTATTTGAATTTGAAATGGCTTTCTACAAACAAAGAAAGAAGTTGTTTCCAGTTGTGCTTGCTGTTTAGGATTTTGAAATGCTTTGTGTTTTGCAGTGCTTGTATCCACCTTTCTTTTTTTTCCTCTCTTCTTTATTTTCAATACAGGCTGTCTCTCCAAAAGAAGAAACAAAGACAACGGGTAAATGCTAATATTTGGTTCCTTTCATTTTATGTAAGCAGTGCAGTCCTGAACTCTTTTAATACCAATGCTGTATCTGTAAATGCATACTGACAATATATTTTAAATGTTCCCAACTGCAAAGCTTGTAAAAATGGAACATAACCAAGCCCCAGTAGTCCCTCACTACAATTTATGCAGTAGACCTCTCAC
Organism: Excalfactoria chinensis; assembly: GCF_039878825.1. NCBI lineage: Eukaryota > Metazoa > Chordata > Aves > Galliformes > Phasianidae > Excalfactoria > Excalfactoria chinensis. Next base: position 11,282,503 of record NC_092829.1, on the reverse strand, counting down.
TAAACTTTGCTACTCTCAACGTACAACTCTTCATCATTTGGAGCAGTGCTTCAGCAAGCAGTGGGACCCTGAAATACCTGAAGATGCCATGCCACTGAATATCTGCACTAATAAGACTTCTGTTGGTAATTAGTGACATTTTAATTGGTTGCTGGCATGGCTAACAGTAAAAAGTATCTAGCACGTTTGCGTAGAGTAGTGTGACAGATGGTAACTGTTAGAATGGCGCTGTACATGGACTTTGGAAAGCATTGCAGAGCCACAGCTAATCAGGAACTTCCGAATGTGTTTCAGAACCACCACCGCCATCAAAAATTCCTAAAATCGAATCTTCACATCCACCAATACCTCCTCCACATCCACCTCCAGGTAAGCTTCGATGTTCCCAAACACATTTACTCTTGCAGTTTATCTTTCGTTCGTGTGGTTGGGTGGGGAGGAATTTGTTGCCTTGATGAAGTAGCTTGGCAATTAAATGCGTTAGGTAGATAAGCACAAGAAGGAATTTCATTTTAGTAGTATGGGCTTTTCCAAATAGAAGGAAAAAAGTTATGGTAGAAATAAGACCATACTTTGTGGGCCAAAGCTTTGACATTTAAAGGTGTAGAAGAATGAAGCCAACTCTCCAGCATGCAAAATATGACTGACTAGCAGGCCTAGGACTTATGATCTGGAAAAGGATGGCAGATGCCTTACTGTCAGCATAGCTTCCTACTGCCCTATGGAAGTCCTGCATGCTACATCTTTAATACAGAAATTTTACTTCAGAATAGTAAAGTGGATGCTTTGGTGTGTCCCAAAACTGGGCTCTGTCTAACAGAGAGCTTTAGCACTGCACACATCTTACCTTCACAAATAAAGTGTACTTGCTTGCTTCCTTGACACATTAGCTACCCTTTTACTGACCCTTAAATATGACATACAGAGCACGGTCTGTAATGTAACTCTAAGATGGCCTCTTCTAGCAAGAGCAAAAAACTGTACTCTGCACATTTTTTCCTGCATTTGTTGAGAACTACTTAAGAACAAAGCGATTCTTCCAGAGATCACATTCGTCATTCATTCCATCGTTAAATATTGAAAGCACATCTTAAATCCAGAGCGATAATGGCATTCAGCAAATGGAGAAATGATTGCCTGTTATAATGTGGGAGTTACGAGTCCTGGAAATGGCGTGCACCACAGCCAGCATCCCCACCTTGCATCATCTAATGGCACAGCTGCCCTAGTGGGCAGTTTTGCTGGTAAAATGATGGCAGTGGAGATGAGGTAGATCCTTTTTATGCAGGTAATGAACTTGTCTCCTTTCCTACCTAAGCTTTTCCTCTTAAGATTAGTTGATGTGAGCACGGCATTGTATAAGCACTGATACATTTTAACAGCCTTTGGAGGCCCTCTCCTGCCTGTCCTCTGAGGAAACAGCTGTTGAAAGCTAAGAGTATTTATTGACCAAATGAATAAAAGGACTGGAAGGCTTTATCTCAAATAGTGTTTAGCTGTGTCAGTTTGGTTGGTGGATGTCACTGGAAGTGACTGCCTGCTTCTAACTAACTTTTCTTAGCTGAGCAATGTTTTAGGTGCTTATATGTACAAAGAAGTTGAACATCAGAAGCCCAAAACCTTTTTGCTTGGGTATTTTGATACAGACTGTGTGACTGTACAGAGACAACATTGCCTTTAGGTTAGCCATCTTACTGTAGAATTCCTTACTTTACAAAGTCTGTATTAGAAGGGAAACATATCCTTATTTGAAGGCTATTTAAAGCACATTCTTAGTGGAAATGGCCAAGTATAATTCTGTGAAAATCTGACCTTTTTGTGAACTTCCTCAGACTGTCATATATTGAGCTCCCTGAAATTCATCAGCATACAAAGCTGATCAGATTTCATGTTCTAAGTAATCTACAGCAGTTTTTTACTTTTTTTTTTTTTCCATTAAAAGGCTTGAGACTTTGGCCTGTATTACGTAGTGCTTCACGACATGAGAGTAATCCCAGGCCACCTCCTGGAGTATAAAAGGGCAGAAAGGGGATGCACAGACTAAAGAAGGTGGAAGCTCTTACCAAAAGATCTCTGCTATCCTGGCTCTCAGGACTTTTTAGAAGTCTACTAGTTGTGATTTTCTCCTTCCAGTCAGCTGACTGTAGAACAATATTTAAATTAAAGTAGTAGGAGGGAAGGAAGATGCATTTGAGAGGGGGAAAAAACTGACCTTGGATCTTTGTTCTGCAGTTTAGTTATTTTCTAATGACAGAACGAGGTCTGACTGTGTACCATTTGGCATACAGAGGCTTAGGAAATTGTTGAGTGCTCTTTTGATAAAATAACTGGAATACAGATGTTTTAAGAAGCTGTTGCAACCATAAATGACATTTTCTCTTCCAGAGCGCAAGCCTCCTTTGACAACCGCAGTTTCCATGGGAGAAGCAGAGCAATCTACTACTGTGGACTCGGTTGATATGCCAAAGGTCCAGATTCCTCCCCCTGCTCATCCTGCCCCGGTGCATCAACCTCCTCCGCTGCCGCATCGCCCCCCACCCCCACCCCCCACCAGTTACATTACAGGAATGTCTACTACAAATTCGTACATGTCGGGGGAGGGTTATCAAAGCCTTCAGTCCATGATGAAAACAGAAGGACCAACTTACGGAGCTCTGCCACCAGCCTATGGACCCCCGACTCACCTACCGTACCATCCTCATGTCTATCCTCCCAATCCCCCGCCACCGGTTCCCCCTCCACCTCCTGCGTCGTTCCCTCCCCCCAACATCCCACCTCCTACTCCTGGATACCCTCCTCCACCTACATACAATCCTAATTTCCCACCTCCCAGGCTGCCTCCCACTCACGCAGTGCCGCCTCATCCACCACCTCCAGGGCTGGGAATGCCCCCAGCCAGTTACCCCCCTCCCACCGTTCCCCCTGGCGGGCAGCCACCCGTACCACCTCCCATCCCACCGCCTGGGATGCCGCCCGTAGCAGGACTCGGACGTGCTACGTGGATGAGATAGCATGAGGTGATTTGCACGGTATCCCTTTGTGTTGAGTAGGCAGGAGTAGCTAGCAAAACCTACTTTGTAAAGACGAGGAGGGTAATTTGTATAATTTAGATGAAGAAATGAGACGGTGAAATGAAAATTTAGCTGATCTGTTTGCAGTCTTGTTTATGGTGAGTTACATAGGCTTCTAGATTTTAATGAGCTCTGCAGTATCTATTCTAACTTTATACGTTTGTCTTAAGTTTAAATTGTCTTGAGTTATTCCAGCACTGGATTACTTTGTACTAGCAAAAATGTTAACCAGCCATATTGGCTCAATTATATCAGTAAGAAGTAAATTTCCTTCTAGAAATCAGTGCCTATTTTTGAGTATCAGAATAGCCAGATACCATGAAATTTCATCTATCATAAGAAACTTCATTTTTAGTAATAATTAAAAACAACACAATGTCGAGCATAAAAGCTACTTTATTTAAGGAGAGATTCTGAATGCTGACTGACTGGAATCGTTTTGAGGTGTTTTGCCTTGCTGATATTTTTGTTTTGGAATGTACCGGTATCTTAAAGTATTGTTATGTTTACACCTATTTGCAAAGTCCTGTACATAATATATATATTTTCTAAGTGTGAAAGTCTGAATGTAACAACCTACTGTGATGTACATCCTGGTTATAAATGGGACTAACTCCATTCACATCATCTACCCAAATAAAATTGGTTCTGAATTCAGTGGGTTTCCAGGTGTGTCGCGGCACTCGGAGTTTGGCTCTCACTGTAGGGTATCCCAGCTGCCGCCTCCCAAGTCTTATTCATCAGCTTATTGAAAAGGGATGTATTTGAACGTATTCGACTAGAAGTATACGCTATCACAATCAATCTCTTACTTCATTTTTACTAAAATATTTCAAATGAATGTTTTACACACATTATCAAAAGAATCTGTACTAATACTTTCCGTCCCCAAAAAAGCCAGAGTGGTTCAATAGTAGGTAAAAACGCGTGCTAAGGTCTAAAGAACTCTGCTATGTACACAACGGCGGGTGCTAACTTCTCCGGGTCTTCGTAATTCATATACAGAAAATATAGCAGGGCTGGAAGATCACGGGTTTAACAGAAATCAAACTTGAAACTGATTTCTAAAGCAGCACAAATAGACTTTCCCCACGTTATGAAAAATATACAATTTTCTCACTTTACAGTCATGCACTCCGTTTGAAAAAGATCAGTAGTAACTCCTTCCCCCGCAGTCTCTAAAAAGATAAAAGGTCACTTGAACACTGGTTCATTTCAATAGGTAATATTTGGATAAAAATGTGCCGTTCTCAAACAAGGTTGTGCTCAGCAGTCTCAGCGAGGCGCAAAGAGCCGACTGCAGCCGGTTACACCGCAGCATTCCTGAACCTTCCGTGGAAATGCCATTCACTTCAGTCGCTCCAACAAAGGCCAAGGATGTCATTTCACTTCCCTTAAGCAAGCAAAGTCCACTTGTGATCGCTGGGTGCTTCCTTTGCTAGAGGATTGCAGAACGTAGGGTTTCAAACTTGAGGAAATTACATTTGGTCCGCTGTCCAACAAAGAGCAATTCAGTGGCCATGATTTCAGGGGATGCTCCCCTCCAACGTGATGTACAGAAACCAAAAGCTCAGTACGTGGGTCGATGCATTTAAATATGCAGATATTTCAGCTTAGCGTCCAAACCATCCTGTAAAGTCATCAAGCGTCATTTTAATCCAGGAAGACACTTTATGACTCAAACGGAGTTAAGAGCGGCATGCCTAAATTTCCTCAGACAACGCCCTACTGTACAGCACTCGTGTTCTGCAAAATGAATGCACATCTTACACTGAAAATCTATGATGCCAAACAGAATCATCCAAAAAACAACTGTTGCCCTAAGAGTAGCAAAGGCTGTTCAGCTGGACTGCTGGCTCCCCTGGGAAGTGGCTCTATCATCTCTGCAGCACTACTGGGCCTCGATCACAGCACTATTTCCCTTGGAGGTGAGCTCTTCAGGCTTTGCTTAAAGTCACTGAATAGAGAGCGATATAGGGGATACTTGAGAGAGCTACATAGCTGGCAGGGCTGGTAATCTGATTAGCAGAGCTCCTGTCTCCTTGAGAGGACTTGCTAGTCTTAATAAAGTCCTCAAATAGCAAGCACGTCATCAACGCAATTAACACCCCCAAAGTGCTGGCAACGTTTGTGTTGTTTTAGTTAAAATTCACTGACATAAATTAACCTTGCTCCCAATGTGATTAAATTCTCTGCTTAATCCAGAGATTAGATGCCACCGAAATTAAAATGGGCTTTCAAGCAGACAGAAGCTAAAGTAACCCTCTGTTAGGCATTCCATGCTGAGGAAGAAGGATGGTCTGATTCGTATCACCTGGTACAAAAAGAACTACATTTTACAGGGTGAAGAAACGTAATCCAGGGTGACTACAAACTGGAGGTTAAAACTCAAAGCAAGAAGGAGGAATTCAGGATGCTTCTGCAGATGGCGTATTTTAAAGGGGAGTCAGTCCTGAATGGATCTTTCCAGACTACACTGGGTATAAATATAAATAGCAAGTTCAGTGTTTGCTGACCGAGCAGTAGTGAATAATAACTCCTAATAACTCCTGGCTGGTGGCTGTGTGTGCTTTGGGGGAGGTTCTTGTTCTTCATTTTTTTTTGTTCCACTTTGATTTCTGCACTGAATAATGAGGCAGTTCTTGCTGGTTAGCATGAACATTGGTTGCATTCTGGCTCTGTTTTTGTTGCTTACAGATCTAGGCTCTGTCACCACAAATTCTTTATCCAGGCAGCTAGTTACACTAATTACCATGGGAGCAATTATCTGTTTCCTATCTTGCAGCCTCCTGGTATTGCATCAGCGCTCCATATTCATAAAGTAGCACAAATCAAGGACTCAGCCGGTAGAGCAAAGTAATTGAAGAGGAAGAGCCTGTCTCACTGATCCATCTGCAGCTGTGACTGAGTCCTAGAGAGGATAAGACGAAAGTAACGGTGTCTGAGGTCATTACATCTTTGAGCTATTCACTAAAATTGATGCAACTTGTGAAGAGAAGGCTTTGATCGTTCCACGTCTCTGTCTTTAACGTTATGTTACACCAATGAGTTTAAGAACCAAGTTCAGCTTCCTCGCACTATTGGAAAATATGGGAAAGAACACTGAAAGAAATACAAGGACAGCTGCTGTGATAGCTTGGAAGAGAAGGGGTGAGGTTCAAACTCTTACAGCTGTACAAGCGGCACTCCACAATAGCAAAATAGAAGAAGTCCCGTTGTTCTATATACAACCATTTGAAGAAGAAAAAAACCCACTCGTTTTGGTTCATTAACAAAAATAAAGCTTCAGTGGCAGGAAGTTGTCTCACCAAACAGCTTGTGTTGACTGAGTTTTAAACAGCACTGTGAGGTTGTTGTTGGGTTACCTTTCACGGCTACCAACAGAGGTGAGGGATCCAGCAAGAACATTAAAAAGAATACCCAAATCTTCCATAGGTGAAAGATGAGCTGCTCTTGAAGATGCTGTGAAAGCCATGAATGCTGTTAGGACGGCAGTTTCCACTGAATTACTTAGTAGTAAAAGCCTTACAGGAAAAGTGTTGCCATACTTGTAGGAAATACTGGTGTGTGGCTAAGTGACGTCAGTCCATTCACATTACAGCTGCAGAAATCTCATCATTTGTTCACAAAAAAATAGTTCATTAACAGCTCATATGGGCGTCTCAAGCTTTTCCGTATGCTTGTGTGATGAGTACTAGCGCACAACGTACACAGGGGGGCAAAGTGCTTTCATCTCACCACTCAGTGTTTTTACACAGCGCCAGTTCTATTTCATCCTTCACAACAAGCACTTCCAGAAAGCTGCTAGCAGCTCAGGAGCCCGGCAGCCCGTAGGCTGGGGAATTCAAATTGCTCTTTGCTCAGAAGGTCCCAACAGGCACCGCCTGGAGCCGCTAAACTAGCTGTGAATCATTGACAAGCAGGTGGGCAGGAGTGACACGAACTGTGAGTTCTCCATGGGTTAAGGGTTCTTCTTGTTCGTCTTCAAAACACTCTCAAGTTAGTTAATTCTAAAAACAGACCATACAACAAAGAGGGTTTGAACTACAATACAAACGACTCAAGTCTGGTATTATATTGGATGGTTACCCATTGAACATCAGTTCCAGAGCACCACAGCCTGGAAATCAGGCCTTTAGCTGCCATATTTACACTATTGACAGTTACAAAAAAAGAAATAAAAGGGAAACCCTGAAAAAACTCAATTCCCACAGAACAGGCAGCCAGAAACAGCGAGCTCTGCCTCTCCTAGTCTTCACAGAACCACCTCCAGCCCACGGGACGGCGCTCCTACAACGGCCCCTTGAACTGGTTTCCCGACAGATGTTGCCTGATGGAGGGTTTGGAACTTGCAGCATCACCCAGCTTTCGCCAGACAACCTGTAAGGAAAACATACAGGGTGGGGAGAGAAAAACACGAATGAGAAACCAAAGGCCGACGAGCTGTAGTAGATTGCTCACTTGCTGACGTGATCTGCCATTCCCAATAAGCGGGCTGTAATTCTCAGCAAGGCCACCGGGCGGCCCCCGCGCACCGTTTTCCACGGGGAAACCATTGATGCATTTTTCTAATTAGACACTGGAAATTAGAACCATTTTTTTTTCGCCCGGGGTAACGGCACAGAGCAAATAAACCCGGCTCAGAAACGGAGTTCAATGTTAGGTCAGCGCTGTCACGCTCACTGAAATTATCTTACCGTGAGCAGAAAAGGATAAAGAAGGCATCGGTTAAAATTATACATGAAGGATTCCCTAAAAACACACCTTTTATCACCAGTTACTGCTGGGGTGAGGGAGCCTATTGCTAAAAAACACAACGCTGCACAGTGCTGTATAGCTGCCCTCAGTCTGCATCAGATCAGTGTTCTACGAAAAACCAGCTGATGGCAAGCAACTAAATTGGGCTGTTTGTGAGCACGAGGTTACCCAGTTTTCCCTTCCCTCTGCCTGGCTAAAAGGAGATGTGGCAGTAAGTGGGGTAAATATCCCAAAAATCAGACCCTGTTTAGTCCGTGCTTGGCTTTGCTTACAGGGATCCAGCGGCCCAAGTGAAGCATCTCAGCCCTTGCCACAGATGCTCGCAGTGATTAAGCTCTGTAAGGCATGCTTGTGTTCACACCCTGTTTAGGATTGATGTGGTTTGTTTTCCCCCCCTTAAGATTTTCCTTGCTGTTTGCAAGCAGGGAATTGCTGTCTTTGTTCTTTCTGCCTCCCATTGTATCCATAAACCAACATATGCCAGCAGTACCATCCCTAATGAAAGCAGCAGCACCATCTCGTCACCACAGCAGTTTTGTAAGACCCCACTACAAGCAATTTCCGAATTTAAAAGGAAGATTAGGCTTCTCTCTGCTGCTGTGAGGTACAAAGCGGTGCCACTTGGGCTGACCTCCAGCACGGACTTCTAAAAGAGAAGGCTCCGTGAGCATTCTCCTCCCTGCTGTGGGAGCTGCTGCTACTGTCAAACAGCAAATCCCCGTCTACACACGACATGCAGTTGGAGCCCCCGTTCCCTCAGAAATCCAGACCTCTTTGTTCAAAGCCAAAACGCAGCCAAGGTGCTTTGAAGCCAGAGGTAGTGGCCCAGCAGCAGACACAGAGAGCAGGCTTTTGGGATGAATGCTCCCTGTACAGTATGAGCTAAGCTCAGTTTACAGCGTGGTTGCCAAACCGGTTAGCGGTGCTAAAAGAACCCCACACATCCTAACAGCCACTCAGCGCTTTCAAACAAGAAGACTCTCCCTCTGATGTCACATCTTATGGTTCAGGCTCAAAGCCATTCAAGCTGTACGGCTTTGAACACAGCAACCAAACGCTGCTCAGCTCAAATGGAGTCCCTATGGGCACAATTGGAGCAAGCTGCAAACACAGCTCTCATAGTCAGGGTTCTTGGTGCCATGAATGAGGTGTTCAGGTTACTGGCAGCCAAAGCAGCCATCAGCAGAGCCCAACCCTGCCCTAGTGCCTGTGGCCAGCTGGGTTTGCTTGCAACAGAACACAGAAGATCGTGCTAGAATGACTGAGATGCATTCTTACATTGCACATTTCACGAACAATCGCCTTCTCCTTTTCACTCAGGTCTTCTTCATAGTTGTCCTGCATTTGCCTATCCAAATTTTCATGGACCTCCAGGACCTAGAAAAAAATAGATATTACAAAAGTGTTCCACAAATAACGGATATAATGGATATAATGCTGAGTGTCTTCAGCAACATCTCAGAATCACAGAAGGGTTTAGGCATGAAGAGACTTCCGGAGGTCACCTGGACCAAGCTCCTGCTCCAATAAAACCATTTATGAATATTTAAATTAGCATAATTCATAAAGCCTTGAGACTCAAAGATGAGAGTGAAACCATGCTGAGGATCCCTTATCTCTCCCTGTCTGCCCTGACAGTTTGCTCGTGTCCCACTGATGCCTGGTGTGGCTGACACCACAGCCCCAGGCACTACACAGCCCCCAGCAATGAGTGCTTCCCCATTCCCTTCTTCTGCAGGAGCAGAGCTCCTCCACTCACTTCCATTTATCTCACATGTGGGGACACCATGGCCAGCCCACAGTTTTTAGGTCTAACAGTTTAACCACCTGAAAGCAGAGGATTGTGCCACCGAATAACAGCACTGCACACCGTTCAGCTGATGTGTCTCCAACCAACCGTGAACTTTCAGATCCTAAACACACTGAGTCAATTTCACTCTCTTTTGGCTGAAAATCGTTTTTAATCCATTTAGTTTCTCCAGGGAACCCCCCCAGAGACCCATGGTGACAGCGTGCAGAAGTGGGCTGTTATCACTGAGACTTGGTACCTAGAGATCCTTATGTGATGTGCAGCTCTCATTCATTGCCTCTTGGAGCCAGATGGAGCCAGAACGCACAGGGGATGGAAATAAGGGGAAAGCAGCACCTGTCTGTATGCTGACTGCTGTTCTCTGAAGGTGTCTTTCCCAACACAGGACTGGATGCAAGTGTATCTCCTCCACATGGCCCCACACCCAGAACTGCAACCACAGCAACAGGATAAAAGCTGCTGGCACAAATCAGCAACAAATGAACGAGGGATATGCAAGCAGAGACATCTGTTGCATGGAGGTGCCTGCAGCACCCTGCCACCAGCAGCTTTGGAGGAGTGAAGGACCAGCTTTCCTTTCCATCCTGCTTTTGACTACGGGGCTTTTCCTACAATAGTAACAGGAGGAAAGCACTGCAAAAACAGGAAATGTGGCTGCAAAAGCACAGCAAAAGCATGAAAGAGTGTGTGGGGGAGGATCTGAGATCTTCCAGAGTGCTTCTGATTGGCACCAACCAGGGCTGTCTGCCACTGCAGCTCCACTGGGAGCCCTCAAAGGCACTCACTGGGCTCTGTACGGCAGCCAGGCTGACCCAGACAGCCCAAGGCTTGCAAGGAGACAGGGCCACGGCTCCCTGCATATTGGAAAGCAAACACAGGTCACAGCAGTGTGTGAGGAGGCTCCATCAGCTCTGTCAGCACCTCCCAGGCCTGCAGAGAACTAGGTTTTCTTGTTCTGGCTCCAGCATGGACACCCCGGGTGTCCAGTGTCAATGTCTGTGGGCCCTGCAGACATCACCTGGGCGGGCTGGCATGGACTATGGGCAGCCCCAGCCTGCAGCTGCAAGCTGATCCACAGATATACCCATGGGGCAGCCCAGAGCCCTCAGGCAGCCCAGAGTTCTGCCCACACTCAGGCAGCTCTGCACGAGCCATGCCTGGTGCAGTGCAGGGGCTCTGACTGTGTTTGCACTGACCTACATACCTTATACTGCAGCCACCTCAGTGGGTGGGAAGAGCCTGAAATCACCACACAGCTCGTGGTCTCTTCCTCCCAGTCATACACCCACACACACACCATGCTCTACTACAGGTGAATCCGTGTGCAAAAATGCTCCTGAAGCTCCCAGGGAGCTGCAGACACGGTGCAAGGACAGTTTTCTTGCTGAGGTGCACAGCACTGGCTGCTCTACAGAATGGGATCTGAGAGCAGATTATCCCCTGGTCTGGTTCAGCACAGCATTCCTGCCGCACTCCAACTGCGATAAGTACAAAAATAGGTCATTCTCCTCGGGCCCTTAACCTACTTCCAAAATCTACCAGCTCATTCAACCAACAGGCCCGGTTCCCACCTTGACACAAATCAGGAACAGCTGCATCCTTTCTAAGGGGAGAGGAAGGGTGAAAGAGATGCAAAAAGCATGGATGTGCTGACAGAGAGAGCAGCTAGTTTGGTTTCTTTTTTGCTAAAGAGGAGGGAATTAATTATTGATCCAGCTGGACCGGCACATTGAACCTGCTCGTCTGGAGTCAGCGTGTCCCTGACGCCGTGCTGCGAAGCTGTCTGCAGCTCAGCACTGCCCGTGTCTGCAGGGCAAGTGTCAAGGACAGCCGCCGTTCACTGCAGTTAAAGATCACATCAGCTCCAGCGCCCGCTTCCACCAGCCATCAATCTTGCAGGCAGAGGAGTCTCAGAGGACAAAAATAAACTGTTTTTCTACGATTTCCATTTAAAATAAAATTGCATTCCCCGGGCTGTGAGGTGTGAAGGGGTGGTGCAGCCCATTTATTCCAGTGGAAATGTCTCATTTACCCTGGAAACCATCCCTCACAGCAGACACGAGCCCGCTTCTGACAGGTGTTTTGTCAAGATGTGTTAGCATCTCGGGTTCGCAAAGCCCAGAACAGGAGGTTAATGCTCCTATCCCAGAGAGGCATGCTGGGAAGCAGTGCACTCCAAAGAGCACAGTCCCCTCTTGGAGAAGCACAGGACTGTGAGTGCTGACCCATCTTTGAATCCTGCCTGGCACCACATCAACTGCTTAGGAAGACCCAGGTCAGTGTTCCTTAGGTTACGTTGATGGGGACTACAGCTGGGCCTTCACATAGCTCACTAAAGGCATCAATAGCCATTTAAAGACTGGATTTGATTATATCTTCTTCTGATTTCTGCCATGTCTGAACCCAGGAACCCACAGCGAACAGACGAGCGTACCCCAGGCTCACACCATTCCTGGAATTTTGCTCCTCAATGAGCTTCACTTCAGCAAATGGCCCTTTGCAGGTGCCTCAGTACTACGTTATCTCCTCAGCTGCTCTCAATAGAAGGCAAGTGGTGACTCCTGTGCAAGGGATGGGTCAAAGACAGGCAACACTCCCCTGTTCCTGAGGACAGCACCTCCTGAAGAGAACCTCTTCAACATATTCACTGACAAACTATGGATGTGCTGCACTTTGCTTCCAGTGCACGCTGCCTCATCTTGCTGCCTCTGTGTCACTATGTAAACTGTGAGAAACACCTCGGGTATATTTAGCTCTTTTTTCATGACTGCAATGATGTCTGCAACCAAGACAGTTTCACCTCAGAGTCACCCAGTCCATCGCATCCTCTCCCTTCTGCCTCACCATGCGGCCCTCACAGGACCACACATCGCATATTTAAAAACAAACCAAACCCACCAGAGTCCGAATGACTGCAGTAAGGCTCTGAAAGAGGCTTTGAAAGTTTAGGGAAGCATCTCTCTGAGAGGAAGGACCCTGATATTAAGGAACACTTTCCCAATGGTGCAAGCCTCGCTGATTTTATAGATTTTATAGGTCATGTGGAGAAAGCAATGGGAAACACAGCACAGTGCAGAGTTCTGCTTCAGCAAGTGAGAAGTCTGTGTATCCTACTAGGTCTCTCCCCTGGTTTTGGCAGGGCCAAATCCTGCCCACCTCAGCATCAGTGAGAACAAGGATTGTCTGCTTGGTGGCTCAGTTGCAGAGAGCCCACAGGAGGTGAATTATAGGCTAAACATTGTTTTCTCGCTTTTTGCTCCTCCACATCTCCCCACGTCTTTAGCAGGTTTGCTCAATGCCTAAGAAAAGTGCTTTGATGTTCAGTGAGATACTGAGACGTAGCATATGTACCTTTTATTCTTGTTAGCTAAAACAGCTGTTAGGAGCGCCAACCTGTCATCTTGCTCCGTATTTAGCAGGTGCAAATAAGCAAAAACCATTTCACAAGCAAACATAAAGAAACCTCCAAAAGATGCTCAAGGAAGAACTTCTACAAAGTTGAAGACAACATTTCATCCGCACAGCAGCTCAGCTGCAGGAAAAAATAAATAAATAGGAGCCTAAGGGATGTCATACAACTGAGCAGAGCTACTCTGGTATTCAGTGTCATACAGACAAAATGCAAAGGTCATGAGCTGCACCACAGACAGGGTCTAGGCTGGTAGCTGCATCCCATTTCCCACACGCAGGGGCTGGCACTGAAAATGCTTCCAGTTCTGCAGGGTGCAAATAAGACCAAGTCCATCTGCCGCAGCGTGTCATGGCCAAAACACATTATCTTCCACCCAGTTTAAGACTCGTGATCAGAGATCAACGGCCTTGATTTTATTGTATCATATGAAGCAGGGGGAGGAGAGGTAGAGACCACAACCAGTTTCCTCAGTCCCTTCAATGTGCAGCTGATCCTTTGGACGTAGGCTACAGGAAGGAGCAATAAAAATCTCTGTCTCCTTGCTGCCACACTGACTTAGAGGAGAATTTCCTCCTCACTTCAAATCTGAGCATATTTTTAACCCCAAGTGTGAGAGCAGGACACATCACGTTATGCCCTGTGAGATGTGACTGCTGTGCCACCTGCTTCCTGTCCCCAGCTGAGGCAGTTTCTGGGGCTCTGACAAACATACCCCACCAGCCAAATTAGGAAATCCCAGAGAACTCCTTGCAGCCCTCCCTTGTGATCAACAAGACTCCGAAGCAGAGGAATAGTAGTAACAATAATACAGGCAAACAACCAGCCATCCAACTTCCTTTCAAACCCTTCACATGCATCCTTGTGCCAGACTCAATTCCCAGTTTCCAAGAATCTTCCTTATTAACTTTATAATTCTTTCCGTGAACTTATCAAACAACATCGTAAAAACCATTTATGTTTCTTGTCCTTACTTGGAAATTTGGTCCCATAACCCCTACAGCAGACAGAGACGAAGGTACTGTATGAGGCTGCAATGTTCTGCTAGGCATCAGTTTCACAGATATATAAGCAAGAAAAAACTTACTAAGAAAACACAGGAAATACAGATGGAGGTAACTGAACAGACACCTCAGTAGCCAGGGCTCCTCTGGAGAGCAGTAAAAACTGCACTAAACTTTCACTGAAGGTCTCCAGCCCACACAGTCACATGTGATCTTGCTGTACTCCAAGTATCTGAAGCAATTATTACAACTCATGATAAAGGTCCTGCTTACTGATCACGTGCCTGAACACTAACTTTCCACTTCCAATTATCATGTTCCCAGGAGAACAGCAGTTCTGCTTGTTTGGGGTTAGCTGCACTGCATTACACTGCATGGTGCACAGCAGTGTGGGGACTACGGGCATCCTTACCTTCATGGCATGAACAACAGCCTCTGGTTTCTGACCAACAGGGATATATCCTGCTGCAGGAGACAAAGCAAGATCAGCTGTCATGCGAGCCGGTCCCTGTTTAAATAAGAAGAGAAGATACATTTTAATTCCTTTTGGGTTATCTTAGCAAGGAGGAAGAAAATATCCATTAGCCATCCCACACTTAGTCCTCTTCAGCCATCTGCAAAGACAAATATACCACTACACTCCCCAAAATGATTTTATCTAATGCCAATCAAGCCTATCACCACTAAGTCTATGCGTACTCAGGCAGGAGATCACCTGGGTTTAAAGCTAAATTGGTTCAGGAAACACATATTGCTCACATCAGATAACTCTGCATAAGGACACAATCAAATGGTCCTCATCCAAGGGAGAAATGCAAAGAAGATCTTCAGCATAAAGCGGTCATTTCTAAGAAGCTGCACACATGAAAGAAACAGTTGGCAGAACATCGTCTCTTTTTTGGCAATGTTTTCACATAGACATCGAGTACCAATCTCCAGCTACAGAGAAAATTGTTAAGGCAACCTTAAAACAAGCAGATGTCCAAAGCTAATGTTGGCTGGGTTTGTTTCCAAAAAGCTGGCCAGTTCTCTTGCACGAAGGATCCCATTGGGAAAGATCCCAAAATAACGTTCTACAAAAGATTTCTCCTGCTCAAACAGCCTCGTAAGCACTTTCGATAAAGACATCCATCTTGGATTGCATGAAACATAATGAGAATGAGATGCACTCTGCCTGTCGCTCATATTTTGTATTTGCTTTGTAGCACTGGAAGAAATCAACAATGAAACCACTGACCAAACTCATATTTAGTCTTCACATCCCTTAGGAAATACAAAGAATGATTATACTGAAGCCTGTGAAAGCAAATTAGGATGGCAGAGCGGTATGTAGCACCATGGCAGGAATGCTTTTGCATGCAATACATGAGGCCCTTCATTATCATCTCTTCCACACTGTGTGCTTTACGCTTCACATCACCACTTCGCCTTCCAAGCCAAGGCCAGCAAGTGAGCCATGCCAGAAAGGAGGACCCAAGGAGGGGCACTTTGTCACATCTCACACTTCCAAACAATGGACCAGCCCATTAGGCCACAGACAAGAACAGCAGGAAGGGCATGGAGCCTTTCAAGCCTAAGCCATTGGTTTGTGCTTAGCCCATGTAAACCAACAGCCACATACCCATAATACTGACCTTCATGAACTGAGCTGTTGGTGACATAACACCTTCCTTCTGAGAGGCAGGCATTTCAGAAAAGGGCAAATCAGACTTGGTAACTCCTCAGTAACTCTCCTAGGAGGTTTAACAGACTGATGAAGCATGGCGACCATGGGATGCTCCCAGGCCAGACGCTTGCTGGCAGAGGGTCACAGCTGACTGGTGCTCTATGGCCACCTGGGGACACATCCTCAGCATCCAGCCAACCCCAAATGTTACACAGAAAAGGCAGAGCCTGGGGAAGGAGCACCAGGGATGGAACCCAGCCAGGCTACAGCTGTGCCTTAAGGCTGCAAAAAAGGGGGTTATACATTTCTCTCAGAGCTGGTAAATGCAGAGTCAGCCTCCCACAGAGGTCACAGGCTTCGATACTTGCGTAACTCCTCCAATCTCAAAGTGAAAGCTGCCTTCATCCATTAATGACCAAGATCATAACAACCAAAAGCAGAAAATTTGGGAGTTTGTGGCCCTGAACCATACTTGATAATGATCTTTCTCCACAGCCCCCTTTAGAAGCAACACAGGAAATACCAATTGGTGCAACATCCAGTATTGCTTCTGAGTTGAGAGTAATCAGGAAAAGCAAAAGGAATCTGGGTGGATGGTGAATCTAACAACACTGTAAATACATTTTTGTGAGAAAAACAGAGCAGAACACAAGGTCCCCTGTATGACAGGCAGCAGCAGCTTCTCCTCACAGAAGTGAAATCACTAATGAGCTACAAAGCATCTCCATGATCATAATCACTCTCAAAATTATTACAGAATACAAATGAAACCAGAATGATTAGAGAGAAATGATTTCTAAAGAGTTTGATCATACTTCACTGATTACCACACCGACAAGATAAAAGCAATCCTGCAAGCATGGTAATGTGCTGGATAGATTGGATCACACAGAAATGCTCAATGGGTCGGTGCCCCTTGGATAAGAGTGGCTGAAATTTAGCAAATGCAATCAGCTGAGCTCCACCTGAATGCAAGTAGGGAATTAGACTGAAGAAGAGAAAATTAATCTTAAATAGTGGGGGTGCAAGAAAGGAGGAATGCCCAATCCTTGCTGCTGGAGTCTCGGTACAAGATGATGTTATTTATAAAGCAGGCATGATTCTTCATCTTTAGGTTGGAAGCCAGAAGAAAAACCTGTAAACTAAAAGAGACATGCAAATTGCTGCACACAATGACAGGGACTTGCATGAGGGAGTGCGCAGAAAAACCATGATACAGGCTTGCTATGCTGCAAGCCATAGAGACCTTCCCACTGCTGAAATGACAGTCCATTTCCAGCAAAAGCCAAACATCCACACAAAAAATGGAGGGGAGTGAACAAGGTTCCCACCAATATCTCTGCCCTCTGCAGCTGTAAGAAGCACTGAGTAAAAATATCCACATGCTGACAGGAAATACTCCACACTGCTATGGATACCTTAATATTTATCATTACGCTGTAAAGTTCTGTTGTGTAGTCGTACCCTCACAGAAGGGTCTTTCCAGGCATAGGAGTCATTATAAAGATTTTTAGGTGCTTAACCCCCACCGATTTCAGTGTGGTTTATAAAAAAGCTTCAGCCAAATTCCTATCAGCTTCCTGCACTGAGACAAACATGAAGAAGGCCAGAAAAGAGAGGAGCTGTGGTGAGTAAGGAAAGAAATGACAACATACCCGACAGGATGCATGGGCAGCCTTTGGAGGATGGAGGGGAGGAAAACGGGCAGAGTTCACCAATAGTGTCAGCTGGAGGGGAGGAAATGAAAGGAACTGGAGATAAGGTCAAGGTTGCTGAACTGGAAAACTGCCAGAAGTGGGAAAGGAGGGAGGGAACAGGAAGAAAGAGGAGGACGTGCATTTTACCCAGCAGGAAAACAGTTGAGATGAAATGCAGGGGAGGGGAATCAGAGATAAGAGACTGGAAGGAGGGCAGGAGGGCAGGGTGGAGGGTGAAGTCTCAGGAAGTCAGAATTAAGGCAGTAGCTAAAATCACACTGATGGAAGAGATTCCTCATGTCTAAAACAGACGCGTTTGGAAAACGTAGGTTAAGAATCACCATGGTTGCACTCTACTTCAGCTACTCTGAGGAATTCCATCACTGCAGAAATCTATGCCCTTCCTGTTCCTTAAAGCTGACATTATCAAAGCCATGGGAACACAACTGACTCAGCATCCTGATGGGCAACAATAGCAAGGTTAATCTGGTTACATCCTAGGAAGCAGGAATTGTCCTTACAGGCAAAAAGTAATGCAGTGTCTGGGGGCATGCATCACTCTCAATTTCTTCTCCCTGTCTGGTTCTGCCAGACATGCAATCCCTGTGTTAAATAGCCTTTCCACTTGCTAGGTTTTCACAGCATTCAGTATCTCAGGGACGGCTCACTCATCATCTTCCATCACATGGCCAACACGTCACATAATTCTGTAAATTAATGGTGCTAAATAATAGCTCAGAAGTAATGAAAATGCCATGCACTCGCAATGAAGCTATTGAGAAATACAATCTTGACTGTTTTTTCTAGTTTACCTCTGCTGACGCTGAACCAACCAACAAGAAGCTGAGTCATTTCAAAAAGCAAAGTTTCTTATTCTCTCTGGCTTTGGAGTTGCTCCAGGCTGACAGGAACAGAGACAAGACTAGAAGTTGGATCATCTAACTCACCAGTTAGACAAGGAACTTGTAGCATAGAAAGAAAATTACATCTACACTGTGGCTTCCAATGGTCTCCCGAGTAGAATTACAATATATCCCTTCTGTTTCTACCAAAGCCACAGTTAATGTTATTAAAAAATAAAAAATAAAATAAAATAAAATAAAATAAAATAAAATAAAATAAAATAAAATAAAATAAAATAAAATAAAATAAAATAAAATAAAATAAAATAAAATAAAATTCCAAAAGGATTGCCCAGCAGGGAGACTGCCAGCTTTTGAGTGGTTGCATCAAGGAGTTCCTTGGAGGAAATACCTTTGCTAAGCATGGTGTTTGTTGGCCACTGCTCCTCTTAAGAACTAGAGGCTCTTCTCCAAGTCTTCAGGAAGCAAAAGGACTCACTGCCAATCCCAGGGAAACCAAGGCTGTCAAACAGCTTGTGACCTATCTGAAAACAACCTTGTTCAGCTGTGGGAAGAACAGCCTTGTCCCTGCATGACTGAAGGGTCATGCAAGACTCCTGGAAAGGCTCTCCCACTCATCTCACAGGAGAAACATCCCAAGAACCCAAGAATCCAGCCTCTTTCCAATGGGAAAACCATGACAAGAGCTCTTCCTCTGCCACCCCTACATACAAAGCAGTGCTGAAGCATCACTGGATCCATCTCCCTTTTAGCCCTCATCTACTCCTTCATTTAAAGCAGATCAGCACATGAGGTTTGCTGGCATCTGTGATGGGACCGCTGCATTTGCCAGAGCTCATTATATTACAGCCTTACACTGTACGTGTCCAAATCACTAAAGAAGCCCAATTCTGTTTGAGATTCCCTCAGAAAATTCTCACTGGAACCCTGCCTGCAGGGCTCATGATTCAAGCTCGATGCCTGTAAGGAGATGCACAGTTCAGCCATCTAGACTAAGAAAAGAGAAAAGGAGCAGCCTCCCATGATAGAGGACCCTTGAGGGAGTGTGCTGTGCAAAGAGAAATCCTCCCTTTCTCTACCTGCAACGAGTTGTGCATGACCTTGTGACAGCCTCAAATCCATCACAGAAAACAAACTGAATAAAAGCAGCCCCAAAGTACTACCCCTGTCCAGAATCCAAAGAGGATCCGTGAAGTAACAGTGCTGGTGTGAGAAAGAAAATTCAAAGACAACAAATACTGCTGAAGATCCTTATTAATCAGACACCAAAAAATGAAGAGCCGAGGCCTTAAATGCAGCTGCTGAAAACATCTGCTTCTGCGCATCTAGCTGTGATGGCACTGCTGGTGCCTAAGACCAAACTGCCTAATGAGTCCTTGCTGGCTGTGTCTAGTTGCATAGGATGTGGCCCAGCTCAGATGCTGAAAAGCACCGTGGTCGATACTCCATTCCTACCGTGTTTGGAGGAACAAAATTAATAAGACTGTAAAAGTGCACACTGGGAACTCCTAATAATGACACACCTCCACAGAGGCAAAATAAGGCTTAAAATACATACATTTCTTAATAATAGAGAGAATACTCTGGAATCCAAGAAGAAAAGAGCCTAACTGGTGATGACAGGTGTCTGTTCTTTTATAGATTCTGGGTTAGAAATCTCAAAAAAGAACAATGAAATTGCGATAAACAATTTCTCCTTGATTCCTCCAGGGATTGGAAAAAACACCATACTTTGGTCCTGACATCAGTTTTCAATCTCCTTCTCATCAATGACATTCTATGCTTTAATGACATCCTCTCCTACCTCAGCTCCAAGAGAGCTATTCCTGATCTGCAGAAAGTCTGTGAAAAGGGAGCTAAGTTTCAAAACCCAGAGGAAAACAGCATGCTGATTTTGCTTCACCAGCAGTCACAGCCCAGGCACTGAGAATGCTTCAGACCAAAGCGTGGCATACAAGCAAACATTAATGCTTCTGAACCTCACATCTTCTTCTTGCTTTCTATTAATTTTTGTCTATGACTTCAAAAAACAAGCAGACATTCAGGGTTCAAATCTGATTACACGCGCCACAGTGTTCTAATGGCATATCTCAGACAACATAACAGCTAAATGGAATCATATCAGAAGTTTTTATTGCCGAGACAGAACAAGGAGAATTACATTATAGGCAGGCTCTGCCAGATAACTCACAATAAAATTCCCAGGCACGTAGATTTATCTCACAGTAGTTTTGTTTGCAGCCTACTTAACCAGGTTTGAATTAAGCTTGGGCCCTTCTTTAGCACTCATCACCATCCAGGTGTTGTACATAAATCAAGTTGTCGACACTGCTCTGTAAACTGAGAGCTGCTGAGGGACAAGCCAGTGTAGCAATGTGCCCACAGGCATGTGGGAAGCAGCAGGCAGAGCCTGGCAGAATATGGGAAGTCTTCATGACCAGCTCCAGCCCTGGGCATGTAACGTTCTGGGGCCTCACATCCCTTCATCTGCCTCTGTGATACTGCAGAGGGGGCTAAGAGCTCCAACAAAGTGAGTGTGCCTCACAGCTCCGTGGCATGACCCTGCTCCAGGGTGGCATTTTCCTTCAAAGCCCATTCTCTGCTACCTGAGCATGGGACACCCTCTCCACAGCCCAGGAGCACCCACACACATGCGCTGCATGCCCAGCGTGCCTTGCAATGGATGATCCATTTTGACATGCTGCTGCCAGTCACATGAGAAGAAACAAGCAGGATGATGTGCAGAAAGACACCAGCTCCCTAGCACGGCACCATCCTGGCCACTGAGAGGGGCAAGGGCAGGAGCCAATAGTGCTCTGCATAGCATCCTCCCTATCACACGGAAGGATGTTATTGCAGTGGCTAATCTCCTTTGGCATTACTTCATTTGCTCCCTTTAATCATAGAGAGCATCTGGTCACGCAGTTATTCAAATCCATGAATTAACCCCTGGCACCACACAGCACAGGGCTCTGTCTGCCCAGCTCAGCCATCCCATCAGGCAACAATTTCATGGGAATCCACCTGGTTAACCCAATGCGTTTACCCAGTAACCTTTTGATTAAAGAGAAACAACTTCACCATTCACTGATTTCTGAGCAGAACTTTGAGGACACTAACAACAGAGAGCGGCTCTCCCCAGGAGACATGCCATACCACATGGGCTGTGCTGGGGCACACAAGGGAAGGAAGGCTTCCAGGGACTGCCAAGAGTCCACAATACACAAAGTCAGGACATTGTTTGCAAGTGGGTCTCATCTACAAATGGGAAAGGAAATGCTAATGGTGGAGCAGAGCTCCAGCCCTGGGAAACTCTTCAGTGCACGCAAGCCACTGGGACAACTTCCTCTAGAAGCAGAAAAAGAACTGAGGTGCTGCAGGTTTGCTGTGGAGCTGCAAGCAGTGCAAAACACCAGAAAGCCTCACTGCCAGCTTCAGCCGCCCCCCTAGCCAGGTATCTATTACAGACAAGTCAGATTCAGAGTGGTTTCAGACCATAACCACAAACAAATAGAAGTGCTATAGATAGCAGTAGCCTCTGCTGTACCCATGGACCAAGTGCACTAACTGCAGCTGACTCACAGGGGCACTATTAGCATGAGTATTTGGAGAGGTGCTAGCTATTTTAGTAAAGAAACATGAAGCCCATTCCATTGCAGAAGGAAGCACTGAATAATATTAAGACATTCCCGGTTCTGAAGCACACCTCCTGCATTGGGGTGGCCCTGATGAAAAGGTTCAGGTGAGCAGATGATGGCACACGTCAGATAGCTGTCTCCCATGGCCATGTAGCACTCCACCATGGCTGCACCTCATGTGGCTGCTCTGCCATTGCTGGTGAAGCAGTTCTCTCTGAAGTCTGGGGAAAGTGAAAGTCTACAGGCCCCTATGTCTATCCCAGACCCACTGCTGGCCCCACACTAATAGATGTGGTAATGAATGTGCTGATCTACAGCAGATCATCACAACAGATAAATTTTTCCCATCTTCTGTGGTTACTTGTAACAGTGGTTGATGAACAGGCTGTCAGTGCCTCTTTTCCCCACTGAACCCAAAAACTTTGACGTTGTCAAAGCTGGTTGGCTGCTGCAGGGAAAAAGCCACACACTGCTCAGATGCACCAGAACAGCAGCTGATGAAGGGCAGCTGCCTTGAAAAATGCACTGGCTTGTTTGTTCTCAGTCCCTAACTACTCACTCTGAAGTTTCAATACAGCCCTCCTCAGGCTGTAAACACTGCCACTCTCCCCACAAACCTTTCACTTCATTTTCCCTTCCACTGCTGCTGTTGTTGCAGTGGCAGAATGACCACCATGAATCTCTGCTTTTATCTGCTCACTGGTACTGGTGCAGGCAGCAGGAAGAAGCTGCCCCCTACCATTGTTTTCCCTGTCTACAAAGGCAGCCTGGCCACAGGAAGGCAAACAACAGCCCCAGCAAGATGTGCCCAGCACACACCAGTGGGAGCCATGAGGCCCATAGGGTTCCTCTGGGTGCTGCTCCTGGACACCAGCCCTCACACGATGGGAACTGTCATCTTTGGCCATCTCAGTTTTGGTTTTAAAAGCAAAGTCAGCTTTAAGGAGCCAGCCTGGTTTTACTCCCAGAGGCAAATGGATTTACTCCCAACACAGGCTGAGCAGGGATGAGCAGCCCTGCTTTGAGTGCCCTCCACCAGCACCAGGCTTTGACTGCAGTTGTGCTTTCCCTGATCTCCACTGATTCCAGGCTGGTGCAGGATAAAAGTCATGTTCTTTCTGTTCCTCTGCTCCAACCTGTGCATCACCACTGAGACCACCACTGTTCCAGCTAGTAGAATATATGGCTGTCAGAAGGGGTCCAGTTGAGCCACTGCATACCCTCACATCACCTCCCCTCACTGCCTCTACCAAATCACAGAATCATACAATCATTAAGGTTGGAAATACTTCTAAGATCATCTAGTTCGACCATCAACACATCATCACCAGGCCCACTAAGCCATGTACCGCAGATTCAGAAGGCAGCCAACACACCAGCAAAGAAGCCTTTGTCATCCATTTCCACCTCATCCAAAGGCTTCTCCTTACACCTACACACCACCAATATTTAGGTTTGTTTTTAGCTCAATGTACATGCCAGACAGTAAGTGGAATATGCACTTCACAAGCACCTTTGCAAAGCTCAAACGTGGCTGGTAGTGACAGTGTGGTGGAAATTAAGGGAATTAGTCCAACAGGCAGGAGGAGCAGAGGTGAGCAGAAAGCAGCTGGGCAGCCTGAACTCAGTCTCAGATCTGGGTTTTGTTTTTTGAAAGAAACAGTCACTGGAGACAAACACCATGAGCAGCACGGAACTACAAACTCACCCTCACTCACCACGAGGTACATGCTCAGGGTCACTGTGTAACACAGAGGACAAGGGACACCAGCTGTCTTAATGACAGCTCTGGCATTCCTCCTCATTGATGGCAGAGAACTGGGTTTTTGGACAGATATTTTACAAGCTTCACGAGTCAATGGCTGTTATGGGCTGATCTTTATCTCCGTCTTGCTTACTCACCCTCATAAACCCCTAGGAAGCTGCTGCCTGTTGCATCCTTTCCCTCATTTAAGGCACCTAATCTAAGCCAACCCTTTAGAACAAAAAGGAAGCGCAATGGTACCTCCATGGTGTAACCTTGCTGCCATCCTCCCTTTATCAGGGAACAATTCTAGCCATGAGCCATCTGTGCTGCAGCCTTATCACAGCACAGACCTCCTGGTCCTGATGCAAACCACACATCCCTCACTGTTTATTCAGTTGTTTGCTGTCAGTTGCGTCTCTCGTTATCAGCACAGGCCATTCCTGCATCCCTGGCTCAATAAACATCATGTTTCCATTACAAAAATCAACAGTTATTCCCACCAAAGGAAGGATTCTTGTTATAATCAACTGATAACTGCTACTACATTTTAAATCTCAACCAGCTAAGCTAGCTCCAATTGCCAGCAACAGGCTGGTTCACACCAACATGGATTCACGGCTCCTCCAGGCAGCCAACATATGAGCTTACCAAAGTGAAGACTTCTACCCACAGGAGTGTGAGTAGTTCTTCAGGTTGCCTTCCCAAGAAGTACCAAGATGTACCTGGCATGGCCGTAGGGCGGCAGGCAAGAATATGAAGTGGTTCAGGGGCTGCCATGTTTGCATGGGCTGCTGCAATGCCCCAGAGAAGGCAGACAGAAAAAGGATCAGAAAAGAGACAAGGATGCATTTCAGAGCCATGTCCCAGCCCCAGCATTCACACTCAGCTTTTCTACAGAGATCCTGAATGCTCCAGTAAGTGGAAACTGAGATTCTTCCCCTTAGCAAATGAGCTGCTGAAATGTGACTAGTAGTAACAAAACAACAGCCTCGTGTGGATGGGGAATTTCCTTTTCCCCCTTATACATTCTCCCTACATCAGAAATGTAGTCAGCAATTATTAGATGAACTCTCCAGCAATGCCATAGTGTTCCAAAAATTAAATACCGCCTCTTAGTGTGCATCTCTGGAGGATCCTGGAGCACTTAGTGCAATTTAGCTTAGTGAGAAAGAAATGCCTGAGAACCATGTTACAGAGTGGGTCATTTCCCACCCAGTCCCTTTGAGGGAGAAACAGAGACACACAGAGGTGAAAGAAACTACACATGGTCACAGAAGGATCCCAGTCTTGATCCATAGCTGCATTGACTGGTAATGCCAATTACCTCTTACTAACCGCAGTTGGGTCCGTATGAATGGGCAATGCAGACTCCTTAAACAGTGCCAACAAATAGAACTTCATGTTGCTGACTCCCACTTGGTATTATTAAAACTCCAAAAAACCTCAGTGCTGGATAAGTTTCACCTTCTCCGTGCTCTCCAGCCACCAATCTGAGACTCCCATGGAGCCAACAGTTTCCTGCAGAACATCAGATTAGAGAGCAATTGCTCATCCAAAGTGCTGTGCATCCATATGGTTGAGCCACAAAGGAAACATATATGTGAATGTCATATGGGTGAAACAATTCACTTTAGCTACCAAAGAGAACCAAAGCTCAGAAGATAAGGTAACAGCTCAGGCTATCGGTGAAAGCACAAGCTCCATAAAGATACAGTAGGATTGTTTCCACTGCTGACACCCAGACTCCAAGCTGGCCAGTAGATCCTCAGCAGTACAACACTAACAGATAGCTCCAATTCAGCTGCCATCACCGATTCAAGGATGAGCTGGTCTGGAGGCTGATGGTGATAGGAAGGATCAAGGAAGCCCAATCTGCTTGCCTTTGAGTCTATCTAATCCCTGTAACTATTATTTTTACTAGATGTTTTACCTGACACAAACCAGAGAGGAAATTTCTAATTCACTGTCTGCACAATTAACTGTCAGCTGAACAGACAGTGTCTCTGCATAGCTTGCAGTTGTGAGGGTCTTTTAATTCCATGTCCTGAGTACACACTGGTGTTCATGATCCAGGATTCATTAGCAAAAACAAACTCTTTCATTAACTAAGGTATGTCAGGGACATGGAGAAATGGAGTGATGCTCATGTGCAAACGTAGTGACACTGAGGGATGTACTGAGTAACTTCCCCAAGTAGCTTCACAGATGGTGACAATGATGAAACCCTGAGCAGGCATGACAGGTGTGGAGCCAACGCCAAGTGTCCACCATCACTCACCCAAATGAAGGCTGTACACACACATACACAGGAACCATTTGTCATGAACTGATGCCTGCTGTCAAAAAAAAAAAAAGCCAGGTACATCTATATGTCCATTTTCTGGGAGATGACAGAGAGATGGAGAGAAATCTGCATGGATCTGAGATCACCCCCCTTCATCAGAAAAACAATATATCGTATATTGTATTGTTAGTGCAGGTCCAGAGGATGGCCACAAAAATGATCCAAGGGATGGAACACTTGCCCTACAAGGACAGGCTGAGAGAGCTGTTCAGCCTGAAAAGAGAAGGATTCAAGGAGACCTACTACTGGCCTTTCAGTATCTGAAGGGGGGCTATAGGAAAGAAGGGAACAGGTTCTATAGCAGGATGTGTTATGACAGGACAAGGGGAAATGGTTTCAAACTAAAAGACCAGAGATTTAGACTGCATGTAAAGGAAAAAGGTTTTATGAGGGTGGTGAGACACTGGAACAGGTTGCAAGAGAGATGGTAGATGCTTCATCCCTGGAGACATTCAAGGTCAGGCTGGACAGGGCTCTGAGCATCTGACTGAGTTCACTCCTGTTCACTGCAGGGGAGCTGAACTAGAAGATCTTTTAGAGTCCCCTCCAACTCGAACGATTCTATGATTCTATACCAAGACCCAAAACCAAGGGATTTTGATAGGAAAAGGAAAAATTAAAATGGCTACACAAGTATTCCAGACAACATGGATTTGGATCCAGAGCTGTGTGGTGCTACCTTTCAGTCACCTGTCCCCACAGAAGGCAGTATACCACCAAGGTGAAGATGTCACACAGCACCTGGCCCTTCCCATAGACATTCACAGGAGTTGCCACTTCCTCCCAGGGCACAAAGGAAAGCAGGAGGGAGCACTGGGCTCCAGTGAACATTGATGAATGTCAGTACCCACACAGCCATCAGCATTTTCCCAGGACACAACATCTGTGCTCTCCTTATGAAGTCTCCTGACTGCTACATGGGAAAAAAAGGAATGAGGGTATTCAAACTCCCACTTCATTTATATGGTTTTGTCTTGCTTGGATTTTTTATTTTGTTAGATGAAGGCTCTTCATTCATTCTGGGCTCTCACGCTGAATGGAGTTTTATGTAAGAAATCTTCCCTAAATTACTACTCCCACTTCCCAACTCCCCCCCATGTTTACAGCTGTAAGAGGAATGCTAACCATACAGAATGACTTTTACCCTAGTAGGCAGCCAAAATACAACTGTCAGCAACACAGGTGGCGTCTCAGGCACTGGGGCAAACATCTGGACAACAGTCATCTGTGCACTGCAGGGCAGCAGGGAGGAGCCCTGACACAGCAGCACAGCATCTATCTCTTGCAAGAGCCTCCTCTGCCTCTAACCAAGATTCCTTTGTCATCTGAGAAGAAGCAACGCAGGCAAATCTCAGGAAACATAAAACCTCATTTGTGCTACAGGAAAACCTGAAACAAAAGTCCTGAGAACTTAATCACTAAAGTAATCCTGACTGTGCATTGGCAAAACAATTTTTTTTGTCACCTAAGAGGAGCTTTTTGGCAGTGTGCATAAAGGATATTTATGAAAGAGAGGCAGGTGTAACAAGACTCACCCTTGCTTAAAAATATGCACAACAGCGACTGCCAGCCAAAAAGCCTGAGTAGGGAAGTTAACGAGACAAAATTTTCAGAGGTACAGCTCAGTATTTCCAGGGGTTCTCCATCCTCCCAACAGCTGCACCTTTTATCCAGCTCCAGGGCCAGCTTTCAGGGAGAGCTGCTCCCTGAATCTTTGTGTGCAGGCCCTCTGCTCATGCCCACTCCCCAGGAAAGCTCCAGCTCTTATACATACAGACAAGGAAATGGCTCTTACGTTTTGCAGGGCATCTTGATACTGTGGCAGTGAGGACAGCTGTGACTCGGAGTGGTATGGGGACAATCCTTTCCTCAGAGTCCTCAAATCCCCAGTGCTGGATTGCTGCAAAGACAACAAGAAAACAGGACAAGCTGCATTAGCATCTCCTTTCTTCTGGATTTCATTTTCCCACAATCACCAGCTGTTCCCATAACTTCTACCTGCAACAACAGCTCAAGTGACCATTAGAAACGATGCCTTTCCCATGCCCACACCTGGAGAAAGCATTCGCAAGAAGCTGGAGGTGAAATTCCCAAAGTCTACACCATTAAATGACAGAGTGAGAAGGCATTTTAATTCTACCTAAGTTCACGCTAGTTAAAACAACTGTAAAGATGCAAATCCACCAGGAGATATTTCTAAATCTTTTTAAAGCAACATCACCTATTCCAGTCACCTGCAGGTGGAGAGCAATGAGTGTTTGTAAACAGTGCTACTGTAACTTACTTAAGCTTGCAAAAGTGGTGTGAAAGCAACAGTTTCTTATTTGGTTATAAATCAGTGCGCAACCACAAGACTTAAGCGGAGCCATGTAAATAGACAGTATGACTCAACAAACCATACAGACAGATGTAATCAGCTGTCTGCACTCAAAGGAAACATCAGGTGTTAGAGGGGTGCTGAATAATATCAGGACAATAATATCTGCCTCGTGTTATTTGTTCTCTCGCTCTGTCATTCTGAAATGGGATCGTTTTTGGATAAGAAGAGTTTCTCCTTTCAGAAAGCACACCCCTAAAACGTCAACATACAAGTAGCCAAAATCAAGGGCCTGGGAGAAGATCATATCTTTTTATTACAAATAAACATCCTCATTAACTTAACATTTTTTTAAGAATACAAAGTAATGCACTGTCCTTCATTTTAAAGCCATAAAATCATGACCTGTTAGATTTTTATGTTCCATTAAGACTTCTTGCTTGCATCTGCTGCAGAAATGATGTTTTCCACTTCAAAAGAACCAAAGAAAAACCACTGGTGCAATAAAATTTAACGGGAAATCTCATAAATCAGCTCAACTGTATATAAAAAAAACCCTCAGTAACCCCAAAGGCCTGACCATAACCAAGGCTTTAAGGACAGTGGCTGTGCACAGACCTCAGAAGTATGGAAAGTTTGTTTCTTGCTCCCTTTGCACAGAGAAGAATCGGTGCACTCAGAGTGGGTACATCGTTTTCTATTGGTGTCAAAAACATTTCCTTGTAGCCAGATGGTCTGTTTAGTGCCAGTTCAGCTTTTGTGTTATCTCAGAATGCTCTTTTCTTCCACGAGCATTCTGACCCACACATCCTATTGGCTTTCATTTTTCAAGCTGTGAGGATGACAGTTTTCAAGAAAGTCATTACAAGAAATGGGTGCTAGCCCTGCATCACCTGATGTACTAGGAAATTTCACATAGAAGCATGATTTTAGCTTAGGGGATGTTTAGGATTCCTTGGGTTTGCAAGGCAGTATCAGAGAAGACCATGGCCTACATTTTGTTTGCATTTCACAACAGAGCCTGAAACAGAAAGATGTGCAGAAGAAGCCAACTCCTTCTGTATACAAGAAGACCAGAACAAAAATGTGTTCTCTTCAGCACAGTAAATACTTTCAAAGGTCAGAAGGAAGGAAAGAAAGATGGTGACCAGACCCTTATTTTCCTTGTAACATCCCAGATGTGTCATAAGTAGAAGTTTCCTGGTGGTGATACAGAAAGGATTGCAACCCAGCTGGTTCTGCTTCCACTGTCCATGCAGCCACTTCTTCACTCCTTACACGTACCAGGGGCAGCAACCTCAAGAGAGGTCTCTGCTGCCTGCTCCTTAAGAGTGTCCCTACACACCCTTCCCAGTCTCTGGGATAAACGGGCCCTAATACAAGCACAAGAAAGGCAGTAGAAACCAGCACAGAGAAAATGCGAGAATACAACTATGTAATGGAGACCTCAAAGCCATACATATCAAGGCTCCGCTCCATGCTCTGCCTCATCAGTGTTTAGACCCTCAAGTTCATTCCTGTTGTTTCGGACTTCTGCAAACTACACCGAGGCGTGCAGCACGCCACATGCTTGTGAGGAGTGTGGAAACAGGCATGAAAAAGACACTAGGTGTTCATTGCCTTCTGTCTCCCAGGAACCTGCTCCTCTTGCCCAAAATCTCAAGGGGTTAATTCACATTAGACCTAGCATGTGTTTCAATGTACTACAGGTCATCCTTGTAGGAAGTCAAAATGCCAGCAAAAGAAGCAAGGACACCAGAGATAATTCTAGTCATCACACACCGCCACTTCAGCTAAAATCATGCTGCTTTAAACTGATTTAACAGACCTGTGCTCCTGACTATAAGCAGGAATATGCATTAACTTCAATTTGGCTTAAATTGGTTCAAACTGTGTTGGTAAATACACAGATACAGTCAAAACCCTGCTCAAACAAGTGTTCCTAATGGATTAGTTCGATTGCTTTTTTTAAACAAAACCCATTTAAGACAGTGAATCTGCGTGTGACAAAACTATTGTTAGGTTGTTTCAGCAACTAATGCTAATGAATCTGATCTAATGCACTCAGTTTGATGGAAAGATCCCCACTGAGTTCAATGAACATCAAAACAAGCCCTTAATTAAAGAGTAGGAAAGGAAAAAAAAAGGGAGGGGGAGAGCAAACAAAGAACAAAAAAGAAATCTAAGAAACAAAAAGGCTTGACAGAGAAATACTCAGAAAAGGGATGGGGTGAATTCAGTAGGGCTAGAGAAATCATCACCTTCATAACATGTCTCTGTTGGAGATGACCAAAGAAGCACTTTTTCCTACTGCTGTCAGAAGGGTCTCCTACTTTTCCTACTGCTGTCAGTAGGGCAGCCAGTCCCCTTCAGGAGCACTCCACTCAATGCAGTTTTACTTCTGCACTTTTTAGGATGTGTTTCCAATTGCACTGAGAAGTTTTTACAACAACCCAACAGTCCCAGTTCTGCACTATTTATTTTTCTCAAACTAAAAGCAAAAGTGCATTTCTATTTTATTTATTTATTTATTGCCATAGAAGGAAAATTGCTTTTTCTTCTTTTTAAATTAAAACAGTGTAGCGATGCATATTTATCGGACCACTCTAAACATTTATACATTCATTGGGCTTGGCTATCAGTGTTGGAGCTAACCAGCAAAAGAAAGTGAAACCCTTATTAAAAAGCAATATGACTAATGATGCATCAGAATGAGTAGCCATTACTCCACTTAAGCCTAAATTAAAAATCCTGGTATTTGCATTGTCAATTCATTCACAAAATGAAATCGCTTATTACCTTACCCAATTTTCATTACAGAGATGTAAGTGGAACCCAAATTGCTTTTCCAGTCAGAACAGCATTAAAAGTACAATCGCTGATCATCTCCATTCATCATCACTGTTGGAAATTATCTCAATTAATGTGCATCACGTCCATAATAAATTACCTTTCAGGTAAAATCACTTCCTTTGTCACAGAATCATAGGATCACCAAGTTTGGAAAAGACCTCTAAGATCATCCAGTCCGATCATCCACCTATCACCAATATTTCCCATTAAACCATGTCCCTCCACCATGGTGACCCCACAACCCCTCTGGGCAGAGCTCTCTCAGAGAGTGGTCAGACACTGATATGGCCTGCCCAGGCAGGTGGTGGAATCTCCATCCCTGGCAGTGTTCAAGAGGCATCTGGATAGGGAGCTAGGAGATACGGCTTAGTGGTTTTCTGTAGGTACGGTAAAGGGAGGACGGTTGGACTAGATGATCTTGTAGGTCCTTTCCAACCTTGTGATTCTATGATTCCCCTAGGTCTAACCCAGCACCACTGCACACTGTCGCCTACCCTCACCAGCTGATGAGCACAGGGACAAGCCTGCACACCACCCTGACAGCTCCGATAGGTTCACAGCTGTCCCTCAGACACAATAACTCTTTATTATCTGGAAATAAGGATGTGACATTTATTGCTGTATTTTTCAGTTAGGCAGAACTTGGACTGTCCTCGGAATATACTGCTGTTGGACCAAAGCCTGAGATCTTTGTCAGCCCTGCGAAGACAGAGATGGACCTAAATATGCCCCTCCTGACAGGGAAAGAATTTTACTTACACATGTCAGTAAGAAAAGAATATAAACAAGAAACAATATTTTTATTAAAAATGAACTGCAAACACATCTTTCTTTCTCCCTAGAAAACAGAAGTAATTGGATGACTGGCATGGGTGGAAAGTGGAAGGTATTTTCCACACGGAATAGCTTTTTGTTTCAACATCTTAGTTAGAAGTGAAGGCGCTTAGCAAGCACTACAATTATATTAATTATTTTTTATTTTTAAAAAAAAAAAAAAAAAGCAAACACTTGTGCCTATCAAAGCCTTCTATTCTTCTATCAGGGAGCAGAAATGGAACCCTTTGACTTTTTGACCTGATGTGCTGAGTGATTCAATTTGAAAATAACACAAATAACACAAGGAGATGGATGGTGCTTGTGGTATTTTAAGGTCAAGTTATTATGAAGAAACATTTATTTTCCTTTCTGTTTCTGTCCAGTGAAGTCAGATCAGTGCTACGGCCATGTTAAACCAACTGTGAAGATAAAGTGGTGAAAACCTATAGACAAGTCAGACAAATTATCTTTTCTGTTACATTTCAGCGTTACTTCTGATGGAAGGGAGAAAAGAAAGAAGATAGGCATTTAATTCTGCAACACTTTGATCTAACAAAATGGACCGCTCTCAACAGAAGTCAAATGCAGCAAGAAGCAGAAATTTACTTGACAGATACTTTCAGCATTTATGAAAGATGTTAGCAAAATAAAAAAAAAAGCAACCCAGAACGATTTCAATTAGGATTATGT
This sequence comes from Excalfactoria chinensis, assembly GCF_039878825.1. Taxonomy (NCBI): domain Eukaryota; kingdom Metazoa; phylum Chordata; class Aves; order Galliformes; family Phasianidae; genus Excalfactoria; species Excalfactoria chinensis. The sequence continues at coordinate 11,249,820 of NC_092829.1, read as the reverse complement.
GCTGAAGTGGCTGAGAGAAATTAAAAAGCCACACTGTCAGCTTCCAGTAATTCATGAATTAGCATTCAAAATAGGGTCGTTACATAAGTAGCCTTTAATTGAAAACGCTATTTTCTCCTTTCACTAAGTCATTACAGCCGAAGGCAGAACAGAGGTTAAAAAAGAAAGAGCAATCATAAATGATCAGTTTGACTCTGTGCTCCAGGGAAATATTAAAGCCCTTACTAAGAACCACAGCTTATCTTCCCTCCTGGAACACGGGGTTACCTTGCAGCAACTCAGGTGTGCACCCACAGGCACCCCGTGCCTCTGAGAATCCCAACTGGGAGCTTGGCAGATGTGATGTGGTGCTGGACTGCTGGAGATCCATGTCCTCCCAGTGTGCAGCAGGAGCCAGGAGGGACAGTCCAGCTGGAACCTGAGGCTATGGCTGAGCACCTGATACCATCTTGTGTCATTTCTTCTTAACTCATCTATAATCTTGAGCCCAGTGAAAGCTTCCACTCCTGGTCCTCGTGCCATGCAGAAGAACACTAAGTACCACTTCAAAGGCCAGGTTTCATACAAAGCCTCATCCAACTCTTTTCTATTTACCTCAGGGAAGTCCCTCAATGAAGGAAAAGGGAAACACATCCAGTACTAAGAGCAAGATCAACCCCACATGAGTCAACAACTGCAGGCTGCCCAGAGAAGTTCAAAGGCCTTATGACTATCAGCATTTCCTACATCTGGCACTAAGTTCAAGAGACAGTAAATTACATACACATCAAATTTATTAAGAATAAATAATGCCCTGGGAGGTGGGGGAGTCACCATCCTTGGAAGTGTTCACGAAATATGGAGATGTGGCCCTGACAGATGTGGTTACTGGGCATGAGAAGGTGGGTTGAGCTTGGACTAGAGGATCTTAGAGGTCTTTTACAACCCTGATGATCCTATGATTCGAATTTAAACATTATGGTGAAACTGGTATTTATATTATACAGCAAGCACCCCATACTGACTATGTACATCCATAAGAACTTGGGCTTACAATCTGGTAAATTTCCTATGAGAAAAACTGTACATGAAAAAAAATATATCGTTCTTCATATTCTACATCTACCCATAAGTCTTCGGTGGAAAGTCTGATGAAAAACTCTTCTGAAGCCTTGGCTTTTGGTTATGTTTGTAAAGACAAAAAGGAAGGAGGTTTTATTTCAGCATTGTGAGTCAGGCTGCCTTCAACTTCATGGACTGCTGTACTGCCCATTACCTGAATTACTTGCTTGTCACTGCAGTATAAATACTTAAACCTACTGGCAACAATTTTCTACACCATAATTGTCCCAGTAATTGAAACTGCATCAATTCTGACACTCAGCAACCCACTGTTTGCAACTGTGTAATTAAATGGAAGGTTTAGCTCAAAATCTTTTCCTCTTATTCCAAACACACGCTGCTCCTGAAGTAATTTACCTAGAAATACCAACTTCTCATGTGGGTAAATGCCTTTGATTTGTAGCTGGTCAAAACTCAAGATTTTACTAACAAACATCTTTTGCACAAGTATAAATGGAAATAAAAAATAATTAGAGGCATATTTAATACATTCAGGTGATTAAAACCTGGAAACGGCCCACATTAGTATGTGAAAGAACAAGCAACCAGAGCCCCCATCAACCAGCACCAGAATTAAGAGGCAGCCCCCACATCCAAAAAGCTGTTTGTGGATGCAGCAGCTATCTCTACCTTACTGAAATTTCGTGGCAAGCTGTTGCAGTCAGTCAGCTAGAAGGAAACAGAAGAACGTTATATAGACATTCAGAACCTTAAACAAAACAAGATACTTCAACATCTTGGGTTAATTTCTGCCTATACCACAGATCACCAAAATAAGCAGTTCTTACATGCAACATTTGACATAGATATTACTACCATTTGAACTTCAACCCCATTTTCCCATATTAACGAATGAAGCCTTGCAGAAACTATTATTATCAGCACAAACATTAACATCTTATTATCCCAATTTTGAGCATGGTGACCCCAAATACAGTTGACTAAGTTCAAGCACTTTGCTTTTACTCACAACTACAGATATTTTAACAGAGCTGAACAGCACTATCAGAACAAACCAGACTGTAAGGAGCACCAGGTCCAAGTTCTCCGGAGTCCGGCAGAGCAACTCTTCACGTCGTTGAGGTAAAGCAAAGCAGAAACACATCTCAAACTAAGCAAAAGAAATACTGCAGTAAGTCAGCAGAGAACCTGGTAGCTGAGCACACAGCTGCTGATCCTTCTGCTGAACATCCCCTATTGCATCGCCTTGCACAAAGATTGCCCCTTTATCTCATTAGTCGATGTTTTAGGGTCTCATGCACCAGGAAGTCGAGGGATGTGCCATTTCACTGTGTGAAGCTAGGCAGTAATTGAATTCCAACTCTGTAATTGCAGTTATCACTGCAAGACATTCAAGCAAAAATAAGCTCAGCAAAGCACACATCTGACTTTAAGTATACATGAAGAGTCCCATTAGCTCCAATGGCATTTATCAGGCAAGCTGGAAACCACACACGTGAGAAAGCAATTAAAAAAATCAACGTGTTCAATTTCTTAAGAACTCTGCAAACAAGAAAAAAATTAAGGAACAAGATTAAAACTATTTAACATCCTTCATGTCATACAAGCTTTCAGTAACAGGAGAGATTAAATTCCTTTACACTGGCTCATAACCCTGTTGTATACACAGCTCACCCTGAGATTGTTCCTTACGCTGGTGGTAAAGGCCTTGGAGGACCATGGTGTTCCAATCACCTCATTTCCCAATTCCCTCTCTGGTGCTCAACCAACAGGTCACAAACACAGCTCAGGAATAAGCACCCCACTTCCACTGATGCTCAGATTCTCCTCCCTTATCATGAACTGCATTTGTACAAGTTGTAGGGGCAAAGCAGCAGATGTCATCTGCTTGCAGCGGTAAAAAACTGGAATTCTCCATCGCTGGGGGGAACTAGCATTTTGGGAAAGGCTTAATAAATACCAAGAGGCAGTAAGTGGCTTAGCAGATTTTGCCATGTAAAACTACTACCAGAAAAAAATATATATTTTTATTACTATTTCAGTGGAGTATGAGCAATAAAAGCAGTGCAAATTTCAAACCCCTCCATTCTTTGTAGCAACTGAGGCGAGAACTTCAGCATGCTGTCAATATTCGAGAGTGTCTGAATCTTTTTCCTCTTGTTTTTGACCAGCAGAGAAAGATCAGCCCCGTAACTCATGGGAGGCTCAGATAATCGGCTCAAACCAAACTGCAGTACATCATTATAATCACACAACTGGTAGGCTTTGCTCAAGAGAGGACAAGGGCTGGCACAGCTGAGATTCAAGCAGTACAGCCAATAACACAAATAGAAATGCAGCTCAATAGTTAACACACCAAACAGAGCTATAAGCACCGACATTCCACGTAGCCCTCATCTGATCTGTGGCTTGTAAGCCATAAGTTTAGGAGTCACAGACTAATGGAGCCCATCAGTGGCTCATTAGCAGCAAAATCAGTCTCTTCATTAGTAAATCGATGGAGAAGCTAAGGAATGCTGCCCCAGTTGCACTGCGTGAGTACATGTAGATGCGGATGTACCATTACCCAAATAAACTCAGGATCATGCCTTCTTAACACCTTTGATTTTCTCTTCTCAGCTCTGCTCCAGGCTAGAGGCCAAAGGGAACCCCTGCAGCTCCTGGCAGAAACCTGTCCAAAGCACTGCAGATGGGGTTTTCCATACCCCATAGAATAAAAGGGCTGGGAGTAAGGACAGCAAAGACCTAAATCCCCCGCAGGCTTTAGCTTACACTGCAACCAAGCTGGTCAATCACTTTGCTGGCCATTCCTCTCCTCTTTTTAAGCAGTGCTTAAGGCAGAATGGAAACTCAAGCTCCTCTCTTCTAGCGGAACACTCAAGTATTCAATCCACTTTGCTGCACCAGAGCAAAACAGGTGGGAACAATCAGCTGAAACAAGCCTGATTTTTGATGAGATAGTCTGAGTGTTCTTTAAAAGCCTGCTACATAGTTCTAGATTTGCATTTTTGACTTTATGAAAAGCAAAATAAAACTGGAAACATATCGCTTTGGCTAAAGTCTCCCTTTTTTTAAATCCAAAAGTAAGGAAGGTTAGCATCTTTTCTATACTTCCCAGGTTGTTTTCATAGAGCAGGCACTTGAATTTCTTGAGCAGGTCTAGAATTCAGCACTGAACTTATTCCAAAAGTCTGTTTTTTAAGCCTCTGCAATTAATGCTTAGTTTCTCTTTGAAATCATTTTTCAGTCTTTATCAAGCTGACTGATCACTGAGAGGCTGTGTACTTTGAACCTCTCTACATGTTATAAAGGCACAAAATAATGTTACTTCATAGCCCAATCTAGCTTTAATTAACAGCTTTTTTTCCACGATCCTGTCCTCCTAAGTAGACAAAAGTGGAATCTGGGGAAACTGTTACAAAACTGGTTAAGCACAGGATCTGACTAATCCTGCATTTCACAGCTGGAGGTTGAACTGAGCCTCATTAAACCCAATGTTCTTGCCCACCCAGAACAGAAGCAAATGGGGCATGGAAGATCTCTCTGTGTGTGTAAGTCTCTCTCATACTCACACTATTCCACAGCAATAGAAAATCTCCAAATTTTGGAGAGTGCAACAGAGAACGTCTTGTAACAATGTGGTTCTGTATGAGCTACACCCCAAAAAAGAGTGGAATTCTGTAGGAAGTCCTTATTTACTTGAACATTTGGATGAGGACCCAAATGTGCATCTTCTTTTTGATTAATTATAATTAGTACGCAGCTAAAACATTTACACAGCACATGCAAACAGGAATACAGTAACTCAGGGCATGTCATCTTCAGTAATCTGAATTCAAATGGAGACTAAATGCATTTCATGTCTGACTCGCTCTCCATTACAAAAAAAAAACCTATTTCCCTCATGATACCTCAAATTAAAGCAATTATCCTTATCCCTCTCGCACACAAACACCAGGTAGGCATCGGGGAAATAAGACAGGTTTGTAATTTTGCTCCATTGTGGCAAGCACCCGCAGCACTTCAGCACACCTAATAACCTCACAACGAACCTGTGAAGCTGCGGTTCAAGGAGAGGCCCCAGTGTGAGGACCTGATCCCAGCCCTGAGAAAAGTGCACAAGCAGGAACTGTTAATGGCAGGCTTAGTACACAACAGAGTGATCATAAAATAAGGGAAGAAACTGCAGCCTGATTCTCCCATAGCCAGCCAGCACACTGCGTGCAATTCCTCTCCTCCATTCTCCAGGAAGAGACCAAACTCCATCGAACTGCATTTATATCCTTATCCTGTGTAGTACTGTTGACGCCCAAGCTCCCTGAAATCCTGGGGTGCATTTTCTCCTCCTCATACTCAGAACAATATGCCAGAAATTGCTTGCTGGGTGTATGGCTGTGCCGAGAGCACAGAACTCAGGCTAAGCATACAGCTTCTTAAAAAGAAGGCTAGCACAGTTTCCAGCATTTTGTTTTGGTGTACAAAGGGTCTCCCAGGGATACTCTCAATCCCCATCAGCAGGCAGACGCTGAAGTGCTGGTAATACTGAAGTCTATGTGGTGATTTAATTAAATACTTAGATGTTCCTGATAACTCCCCAGGGTCGTACCCTCCCTGGAGAAGAATTTTTCTTATTTCTGCTCAGCACAAGGGCTCCTGTCATTCATCCTCAAAGAAACATCAGGATCTCATTGCTAAACACAGCTGGTCACTCACTGCTGCCCTGAGTATCTGCTCCCTCCAAGCTGGGCTTTCTGAATCCAAGGTATGTAACATGCCCTGGGCATCTCTGAGTAGGAAAATGCTTCCAGCATTCCCATCCTGAAGGGAAAATCTGGACTGGGATCAATAGAAATACACCAAGCCCACATTGCACACTGCAAGAAGAAGAGTGGACAAGCCTATGAAGCCTATACATTTCGCAGCTTTAAGCTGTAAGTACCTATTTCTTACCATCGTACAGAATGATCTGAAAATGTAAAATAATGTGAAGGATGCCCAAAAGGTCATCACTGTTATTACCTCTAAAATGCATGCATTAGTTACAAAACTGCCCAGAACTGACCTCTGGAGTTCCCAAAGCTGTTAAATACAGGTTTCTCCAATCTTGAGGGAAAAGCATGTAATTACCAATTCATTTTTAGTTTAAGGGGCAGCATGAGGTGGCTTAAAGGGTTTATTTTTGACTCGGGCACTTTCAGCTCAGTAACAAAAAGCAAATGTGATCTCTCATCACAGGGGCTGTATCTCAGTAATACAGAAGGTCCCCTCATCTTCCTAATCAAAGGCTGCAACGGAAAGCTCAACTCTCCAGTATATTTCCCTCAAAGACACAGAGGAAAAACAGGACTTCTCACACACGCTGTGGAACAGATTAAATCCCTGCACACAGCAGAATGCAGCATGCTGCTTCCCTGGAGAATTTCAAACAATAAAAGGGATGCCTGAGAAGCTCTCCAAAGCCAACACCCAACGTTCCTGAGAGCTTACGTCCTTGTTCCTTGCACCTCAACTAAAACTTGAGAAAATAAAGTTGTCAGTTAAACCTACACACAAGAAACATACTTGGATCACTCTTCTACTATAAAAGGAAGCTGGAAAGCAGCCAGGGATTGCCACCACACCTTGCCAGTCAAAATGCTGGCCATGGTACGGTTGCAAAGAGGCTCCTTGGGAGCCCAGCTTGAGCCGCTGCCCTTACCTGGTCCTGTATTTGTAGGGCAGAAACCACCTCCACTTGTAAGAAAGGTTGGCGCCAGCAGCTCCAGGACACTGTGAGGTCCTCGCTGCTGGGGTTATACCACAGACATCCACCTTAGTAGTGGCATTTGGTACAACATCTCTCCAACCAATATAAACCAGGCAACAAGATCTGAGTGTTGTTAGAACTGCTGCCAGGGGTTTTGCCAGCACAGTGGTGCCATTCACAAGTGCCACTTTCTAGATAACACAGCCACGCCACCAAAACAACATAGTTTAAATCTAAGTCCAAGACCATATCAAACTAGAGTTATTTCTCCACAGAGAAAGGAGGATGAGAAGAGCAGCGACTACTGATGGGTAAGCAATTTGAAAAGAAGTTCATTTCCCAACTTCCCAATTTCTTCCCTAGAAAGCAAAAAAAAAGTGAAAACAAAACAAGAAGTCCCTATATGGCTATCAGAAATAACATTCACTTCTCCATTTACTTTCCTCCTATCGCAAAGTGCAGCTCATGAGAGATGGCACTCCCTTACAACACAAGAGAAGCAACAGCCTTCTCCGCTAATCCCTTCCAATGAATTACCAGAGGAAGAGTGGAGTGAATCACAGCACACTTGTGTGGTGGTAACATGCACCATGTAAGGCAGCAACTCCAGCACATGTTGGGAAGCTCCCAGATCTCTCACCAAGCTCTTGCTTGAGGCATCGAGCTTGCCAGAAATTCAAGAAGCATCTGGACATCTCACAGTCATATGGTCTGATTTTGGGTGGTCCTGTGTAGAGCCAGGAGTTGGACTCGAGGATCCTCACAGATCCCTTCCAATTCAGGATATTCTATGATTCTATGACCCTTGCACATGAAGATAATCATCACAGCACAGTCTCACCTGCCAGACACCAAAGAAGATAAAGTAACAAATCTCACTCGGGATGCATCAGCTAGCAGAGGTGCACTGTCTCACGAGTCACTGTAATATAAATCCTCCCATCAAGCTCACAATATCATTTGCAGCACCAGGCTTCTCAGGTTTCTCTAGATTAAGCACTATTTTAACTCTATGTTTAGCACTTGGAAAGTAGCCAGGAAGACTTCCACAACCACCAGTGATTTGTTAATCCTTTAATGCACAGGCACTGTTTGTTACTTAGGATGTCAGGTTTCATCACTCCTCAGCACAGCAGTGATAGAACTTCTTGACATCAGACTGCAAATATTATTGCAATGTCAATACTCCCAGGGAGGAAGCCAGGCTGAGTTAAAATGTGACTTTGGTGTTGACAAGCCAGTTTGCTATTGCAGAGTTCAAGCTGCCAGGATCACCGGGCAACTTCAAAAACAAGAGAATTGTTGCCAGGATCCTTTTTGAGTCCTTTAGTCTTAGCCCAAGATCTGCACGGTAACAGCTAAACACCTTCCAATGAGATGAAGCAAGAAAGAGTACAGCTAAGTGGATTACACTTTTCCGGGAAAGTGCTGGGAACAATATGTACACATGCATGTGAGTGTGTGCATAGACAAGTTTTCCTCACTTTTCTCCCTCTTTTTATCCATAGTCTTCAGACTCTGATAGAAAATGAAGCCTAAAGGCAGAAGGTTGAGGCCACCTGTTAACTACTGACTGCTTTTTCCTTTTTGACCTCAGAAGGTGGACCCAATAGAATGCCGTGCTCAGCCACAGCAGGATGAAGCCAGGCCAAGGGCACATCGAGCAGAGCCCGTCCCCAAATCCATGCGTGTCCCTGGCAGCTGCACACGCACAGCCCATCTGCTTATCGATATCTCCAATGGAATCATCTCGAGGCTTGAACCACCACCCGCCAGCACAGGGGTTGGGAGAAAGACAGAGGGAGGTAAAATTAAATTAGCAATTGATTAATACTTGAAGCCACTCAGTGGCTGTCGCTGAGTGTCCTTTAGGGGTTTTAACCCTTCGGTGCTCCGTGTTCCATGCATCACAGGTGACAATAACAACATGGACACCTGAAACTTGGGGCAATTCTTTAAAAGCCCACAGACTTATCAAAGTGTGGATTTGAATAAAATTATGACTTACCAGAATTATTCTATTGACATTTCAGTAAGCACACAGCCTCCTTCTCAATGTTACTGCTTAACAGGAATATTTTGGAAATAGATCAAAACAAAGATAGCAGAGCAGTCTGTTTTTCAGACTCAGTGAAATGCAAAGGGAAAAAAAAAAAAGAAAAAGAAAAAAAACTCCTTGACAAAAAAGTTTTGGTCTATTGTGAAACTCAGTGCTTGAAGTAAGAAGCAAAGTTTATGGAAAAAATCATTTAACGTGCCAGGGAGGTAGAACAGTGCAACAGTGAAAGGATGCAGAGAACAGGGGAAAAAAAGGGGAACTCTTCTGATGGTTTAAATAGACAGCTCTTCACTGATTTCAGCAGAGCTGGCCCTCTTTACATGGAGTGCTGTGTTGTAGGGGATCCAGGGGACATATCAAACAGAAGGATTGTTTTCTTCCCACTGCTTGACATTCCTATATATAGATAGGTAAGCACAAGGAATGATCAAAAGCCCAGCGGCACGTGGAGTAGACTTTGAAGGATGGATGCAAGCAAAAAGTGCCAGTTTTGAAGATGTCTGCTCTGCTTTCAGCAAGATCACAAATAAAAGCTGGGAGCCAGCACTGCACTAAACTACTCCCAGGGCTGTTCTTTTACTACAGCCTTTTCATTCAACAAGATAAAAGCAAATGTAAATGGGCAAGCAAGGCAAAATCCCACAGCAAGGACACTAGCAACGCCAGAGTCTCATACTGCATGGAGGTGTTCACGTGCAAGCACAGCACATGTACTGCTGCTGGCAGCAGAGCCCCCCTGCCCACCCTTTGTGCACATCCAGCTGTACTCCTCCTCAACACACAAAGGGGCGCTAACAGAGAATTCACTTCTTTTTTTTCCCCTCTATAGCCAATTTTGAAGTAGCCTTACTGCAGGAAGGTGGATTGCAACAGAAGACTAAGTTCCCATTATCAAGGGAGTTCATAGCATTATGCTCTTCACCTTGTAAGAAGTCCCTACTGAATTGAGGTGGGCAGACAATTACACAGAAACCAGAGAACAGAGCTTGAGCCCACATTAATATCTATCAGGAAATAAATAACCTACCTGAGAGAGAAGCTTGTTGTCATCCTCCAGCAGCTTCACTTTTGTTTCAAGTTGTCTGATGTAGTTGGAAGATGAATCTTTAGGAAAAAAAGAAAAGATGTATTTCAATTTCTTGTGTTAAAAGGCAACAGAACAAGATGCTTCTTTTCAGGTTGGAATAAACCAACCCCTTAAATACACACTTTTTTTTCTTTCAAAACCAACTGAAAAAATCCACAGAAATAAGATCTGTGCCAGAGTTCCCAGCACAGTAACAGGGCATGAGGTACACAGCAAGGCTCCGAGCTGAAGCATACAGCAGAAAAGTCTACCCATGAGACCTCTTTTCTCTAGTGTAACCATATGACAGAAGCAGGAAAGCAAGGAACAGCACAACCCCAAGTAGTATGGCAATTTTCACCCTGAAGGAATTAAATGGCCACTTTACCCTGACAGTAAGACAACAACATCAGTGAAAGTGACCCGGCGCAGAAATAACTTTCCAAACACCTTTGCAGGGGGCTCACTGCTATCCAGAACATCTGCTTTTTGTTTTGAAACATGCTTTGAACCAATACACGTGCAAATTTTACAGGGAAGGAATTAAAAGAACCTAGGAGAAACCTTTTAGTCTCTTTCTTTAGAGCTTAACAGTTTGCACCAAATCCCTCCATCCACCTGTACATCTGTAATGCTTCTCCACTTGTAATTTTGGGAGCGGAGGCTGTGAATTGTTACAGCAGGAGAACAAGAAGCAGGGAGTTTTGCAGCTTTAGCATATGAAAAAGAAACCTGAACAATCTCTGCATTGCTAAAAGGGCCCTGTGAAATGGAATTATGCTTTCCCTCATTTCATTTATTATGAAATGACTGCAAAAGCCACTATTCAGCCAAAGGACCTCATGCTGAGCATGAATCAGAGAGGAACAGAGCGTTACATAGCACAGGGCTGCTGCCGGCTCCATTCCGGACCAGCTCGGCACGGTCAGCAGGCACCCTCAGCTATATCTCTGCACACAGAAACACGTGCACATGCACATGCGTAAGGTTTAGGCTCACACTGTGCCAAGAGGCTTATCTTCCTCTGTGCCAGCACCTGCCAAAGGCACTCAGAGCAAGCCTGAATGCACTTTCTTGGCCACTCTTCAGGCAGTTTTGCAGAAGAGCTAGCAGGCAAGCTACCACTAAGCACTGAGAGCGCTTTGACCAGTCAAGAGAAAAACTGGAATATGCTTGGAGAAGTTCTACCATAGGCAAGAGCCAAACCACACATAAAGGAACAGCAGGACCCGTTGGAGTAAAGTGCCCAAGTCAAGCACGCGCATTCTCAGAGGAAACATGTTCATGGCTTTGTCTGGATAATGCTTTGTACAAAACCAGGAAATCCAAATAAACCCTCATAAAAAAAGCATAAGACAACACCACAGGGAGCTGTGTAAGTTCAGTGAATGGTGTACAGGGCCAAAAGGTTCACAACAGCATCACCTTCAGCTGCAGAGATGGAAAACTGTCTGCCCAACAGGAGCTCAACCACAAGCTGCATTCACAGATCCCAGGAAAAGAGGGCAAACAAAGCAGGTTGTGTGATCGATCCACAGCACCTTCCCAGCTGAGGTCTCGTGTAAACAGCACCATGAATTTAGTCATGCATACCGAAATGCAGAATAAAATGCTGCAGAAGATCTTTGCTTCAGTCAGCAACATTTCAGCACTAGCTCCAAGAACTTGCTGAATTAGTAATGACCCCATCCTCCATTAGGGTTATGAGGAATTTAAAATCCTTAAGGACTTCACAGAGCACAGTTTCACCTCTTCTGTACCCACTGCTCAGCCCAGTAATGCCCATTTGGCTAAGCAGCGCCCAGAACAACCTCAAGCTCCATCAAAAGGTGTGCTGAGACCCCACATCCTCCATTTGTGTGCTGGATTCAAAGCCTCCATCTGCAGATCTGGTCAGGTAAGCTCTCCTGCTGCAGTATGCTCCAGCTATACCAAGAAGCATGTGCAGCAGAGCACCTCTATGCAGTGATCTCAATGCATCAGCCCCTGACACTCATCTCAGAGCATCAGGACATCCAGCTCCAAGGAAAGATTCAAAGCCATGTCAGAGGACTGACTACACACCTTCTGGGGTCTCAGAGATACGGACGGAGCATAGTCCCTGTGTGCATACCTTGCACACACAGCAACACTTACACGAACAAGTGCAAAAACACTACAAAGTGCTACAGATCTGTACATATTGAAGGTCACACACAGACTCCAGAACAATCAGTCTGTACTGTGCCTTTCTCCTGCTCGCAGTTGAAGTTCACTTCACAAGCAGCAGTGCCACCACCACTCCTTTAGTAATCTCTCATCACTGCCTCATGTTTTGGTTGTATGTGTAAGCAGCTGCAATAACAACAGCTTATGGGAACTACTTCTGAGCCCTTCTCCCCCATCCTGTGCCCTCAAAGGGCAGAAAAGCTGGAGGAGATTGTTTTTGGTATCCCTACCCTCCAGCACAGGGGTACATGGCTCAAGGCAAAGGTTCATACCCTGAGCCTCACTAGCAATGCTATTCGTGTGGTGGCTTTAGCATTGCTAACATCTGTAAAGAGATAATGTTAAATGGTTAAACAGGGACACAGGTGCTGCTGTGTTTAGGTCTTGAGAGCTACGAGGAGTGATGAAGAGATTGGCCATAGCTGCCTAAGGAAACAAAACAGGCAGAAAATTAGTTTCTCACTTTCTTCAAATCCTTTGCAGAAAAAAAAAAAAAAAAAGGTATTTCTTGGACATGCTGGGGAGGCAACCTCTGTATCTCCAGGAAGGAATGTGCACCACAGTCACCTTCAGCCTTAAAAGCTTGCTCCGAGACTTGCTAGAATTCTTCACACAACACTGTTCAACCCCAAAACCACGTCTGATCTCAGTAAGAAAGCACATCACAGCAATATAAAATTTAATTAAAAAAAGAATATCAACTTAGCTCCTTTGTCAGCAGAAGATGGTCCATTCCAGGCAAAGGCTGAGAAACAGCGCTCAGAGCCACCACCATCCTCACTGTACCCTTGGAGATGGATAGTCTCCATCTTTTGGGCCAGCTTGTGCTGAGGTGGGCACCAGACGAGCCATTTGTATCTTGATCTCAGGTTTAAAGAATCCCATGACAGCAGGCAGCAACACTCCAGGCGGAGACTCTCCCACATTAGATCAAGAAACACATTCCCAGCATTTTTCTGCCTCTGACCTTCCTCTTATCAGTGAGTCTCCCCCCTTGCCTGCCTCCCTCACAGCCATGCAGCGAGGATGGCCCCACTGACCCACCCAAGAGAGGTAGCAGAGCTGGAATGTTGGCAGCTTGGACCCCCTCATTCCCATCATTAGGAATGATTAGGAAAAATGAATGGTCTCAGCACCTTCTCAAAGCCTGTGGTCAGCCCTGAGGAATGCTGCATCTTCAGCCCAAGAGCTTTCTCCCTGGCAGTGTGAGCCAGACCCCTGGCACACCCAACTGGGCCATCACCTCTTAGAACAACATGGCACCCACTCTGAGCCCACCTACACCTGCTTGTGCATCAACAGAGGCCTACTGTGTCCTACCCCATATGGCAGCGGAGGACACAGCTGTGTGAATGCATGGCACAGTGAATTAGTACAGTGTCAAGGATGGATGCCAAAGACTCTTGAGAAGAACTTCTCAGGAGCATACCTGGTCAGCTGGGTTGGGATGACCAAAATACTCTTCTTCTCACACTCCTCAAGGTCATGGGCTGCAGCTGTATGAGCAATGTTTGCCTTAGTTGACCAGATGGCACCAGACAGAATTTCCCCTCGAAACTTTGCGTCTCCCACCCACAAGCCTTGCACACATTAGACTGGCCACAATTCCTGGAGCGCCTCTCAGCAGCAGGAGGCCAGGTCTGGACCCAGCACAGCACCTCTGCAGGCAGCCAGTGAGCAACACTGACAGAACTCCTACCATGAGTGCCATAATTAGCCATCACTCACTTATACAACGTAAATGCTTCAAGCTAAGCTGTTCTCAGAGCTGTAAAACCTGAAGTCCTGTTTCTTTATAGAGCCTTTGAAGAACTAATTGGACGTAGCTCCTCACATTATCTCCGTGAGAGGTAAAAAAAAAAGCTGCATTCCAGCTGATGAAGGAGCATTACTGTTATTATCCACCACTCTCAAGATTTACCGTCTTAAAAAATACACTCCATCTGGAATCAGCTGTGATGTAATCTAGCTGAGTAACTTTTCTACACGTAGACAAACCACTTAATACTCATTACAGCTAAATTGAGGCGAGACAAATCACTCTACCTTGTTTTAACTAAATGCCCTTTGATGGAGCAGGAACTGCCTGGCTCCCGAAGCTTTTTTAAAACAGAAATTAGAAACTGTTTCAACAATCAAAACAATCTCTCAGCCTGCAGAGCACAGAGCAGCGTCATTTTAAAACACAGTCAGAAACACTGGAGCCTTTCTGATCCTCATTTGAGATTTCAGAGGAAACTGTCTGAGGGGTAAGTAAGATGAATTATGCATTTATTTTGACAGTAACAAATGTTTTTATTTCCACTTATGTTATTTCTCAAAACCACGAGCACGCAGAGCAGAGGCTTGCACTGTAGCAACGTGGTTGGGATCGAGCCACATTTATTTAAGCCCTTATACCAAAGCTTTCCTTACTTCGGCACTTGAAGAGGCGTAAGAAATGCAATGACTTTATTCAGCACAGTTCATAACAGAGGTGCAAGAAAAGGTTAACACTGCGCTCCTTGGAACAAGGATGCTCCACAGCCCCCCAAGCTGCCTCAGTCACAGCACCTGCACCCTGCCTGTGCAACGCAGAATGACCTCCTGCTGTGATTCCTCCCCAGGAGATACATTTACAAGTAGGATTTACTAAAACAAAGCACAGCTCTGTTTGCTTTGTCACTGTCCTGCCAACAAGACCCTTCCAGCCCTCACCAAAAGCAGCAACACTAAGGGGATTCTCCCAAACGCAAGGAAGAAAGACATGGGAAGGAGAGATATCCTGCAGCTCTTATAGCTCTCCTTGCTACCAGCTGCCTCATTCTCCCTCACGTGATAGGATGTTGGACGTACCTGCTTCACCCTTCCATTAAAGACCATCCCATAGAGAGATCTTCATCTGTGCTCAATAAAACACTGTTTGTCAGCAGTTTTGTTATCACACCTCTACTCATCAGCACAATATTTCAGATTCTTATTGCTCCACTGGTTTTGCTTCTTGACACAGACAAGCAGGCTGAAAAATGGGCCAGCAGTTACATCTTGTGAAGAAGGTGATTTATTAAGGCAATGGGGCTCTCTCGGACCAGCTGGGAAGCAGATGAAACTCTCATATTTTTATACCTTGTCACTACAGAAAACTTTTAGAGGTGGACAAAATCATAACCCTGATTTTTTTCTAGGCAGTCCCCATCTCTCTGCTCTTACCATCAAAACCCACTGATTAAACCACATTATCAAGTAGGTTGGAAAAGGACACCTGATGCAACCCATGGAGACACCTGTCTGAGTGAGACTAGTAGGATCTGACCTCATATAGTTAAAGTACAGGTGATATCTCAAGTACTGAGCAGGTATTAAAACACTATTCAAGACAACAGAGAAGTGCACCATCAATCCCAAATAACACAGAAATCCAGTCTCAGATTAACACACATTTCTTTTTAAAGCACCCCACGCCAGTGGCAGTGTGCTGACAACAAGGCTGTGCTGCTGAGCACTGCTCAGGCAGGATGATGGGACATATGCCACTGGAGCTATTTAATTAATGTTTCCAAGCAAGTCTCTAGCTATAAGCTCAGAAGTTGTCCAAGACTCCACACTCCCAATTCAGTTCCAGTTCATTAGGCCTGTCTGGGAGCTTAGCAGCCTCCAGTCAGTCTGTAGAAGTCTGATAAGGTCTCTCTGACTTTGGATTTCACTGTTCACTGCTGCAATTCTCAGCCATGACATCACCTTCCAGCACAGCAGAACATCTGCCCACTGCCACTGTCAACAGCAGCTCAAGAGCTCCCGATACCTTATCAGGCCTTCATTAAGACGCAGCTGATAGGAAAGGAGAAGTGTGTGCCTGTGTGTGCCTGGCATGGCAGAGCAGCCAGGAGAGAGCTGCCTTGTCTCTTCAGAAAGTGCCTACCCATACCTCCTTTTTAGCTTGAGTGACCTTTACGTTACAGCCTTCACAGGGGCCATCCTTCTATCACTTCAAAGCAACACAGGAGCCGCTGGAGAGCTCTTGCACCCCACTACTAACCCATGCGACCTGTACAACCTGCTTAGTAGGAAGGGGGAAATAAAACAGCAAAGAGTGTCTTGTTTTATCTTGCTGCGTGAATTACATCTCTACACAGGAGAGCGGTAGAACATTTTGTTGTCTTTCTCTATGAAAAAATGGTGCAGTAATTCCCAAATTTCTCAGCAAAATCTTCTACCTGTTCCCACTGCCTGCACAGCGCAGCTCAGCCACAATGATCAGTCACTATCGTTTGCCCAAGCTTTCCAGGGAAACCTTTCTCTCTGCCCTTCAGAGATTCTGAAGACAAACACAAAAGATAGCAAAAGATTTGTGTTTGCTTTACAAGTTGTGTTTCAATGCCTAATAGTGGACAATACTCTGAGAACAATTAGTGTGGGATTTATATGAGGTTCAGACGGAGAAGCTGTAAGAACAGGGCAAGATCTGACTGACTATTGTAGGTGATGCTGTGCTCATGAAAACCTGTAAGTGACAAAAGACAATGTAAGCAGCACTAGCAGACCGGAGGACCTTTGATTGTCCCATTCCTCAGTCTATACAGATTAAATCAAAAACATTCACTTCCCACAGTCATGGCAATACTGAAACAGTGCAAGATCTGCTGCCACCAAATCCAGCAGAGTAAAGTCACAGCCTACTGACCAGTGCCAAAGCAGTGAATTAGGAGATCATCATAATCTTTCTTATCCTATACCCCTCTGCCATTGCTACAGATGGACAAGGGCTGATCTACTACAGTATGGCCCATGTAGGATCTTCCATGAGGGACTAATTTTAGCTACTGAGACCTAAATCCCCCACATTGGACAGATCCATGTATGGCTTCTCATCGGTGCAAGAGGCATCATCACTGATGTACAAAAGGGAATGGAGAAATCTTTCCATTGACATGACCAGATCCTCTGAGCTACTTGAGCTGGACTCTTCCTTGGGCCAAGAGGGAGGTAAACATAAAGTTGTGTCAACAACACTCATTCAGGCTGCAAGTCCCTCACAGATAATGGGATTCTGCAGCTTTAACGATTATGAAAAGGTTAAAATGACCTGCCAGGCACCCTGAGTTGTTTAAGCCTCTTTTCCTTCCTCGTGCTTCTTTAATCTTGGTAACTCAGTCACGTGACCCAGTTAAAAAAAAAAGCCCCAAAGCCGATTAGTGGCTTCTACAACTCAAAACTACTGGCTATTAAGGACTCCAAACATTTGGGATGGGGTGATGCTTTGAGAAGAGGTCCACTACTTTTGGGTGCACTCAACAGATACTGCAGCCTACAGCAAATCAAGAAGACAAAAGGGAAGAATTCCTGACAGTAATGGGTATGCGCTGTACTGATCTCCACCTATGTCAGTCCAGTTGCTTAATTCCTCCCTTCCACATCCAAAACACAATCGCTCCCGCCTCACGCGGGCTACTGTCCATACAACAGCAACTACCCACCACCATACAGCCAACGCACTATGTCCAAAGCACTGGACCTACGTTTGTGGTAGCATCCTTCAATTCCTCATGCATAGCAGTTCTGTGGAAGAGCATGTTGGGGGTTCCTGCAATTTGTAACAAGGACAGAAGCCCATGCCGTGCTCCAGTAAAAGCAGTATGTGGGAATCACACTGCGATGCAGAAGAAAGAACCCTATATAGAAACTGAGAAAATAATCCTCGTTCATCAGTGCTGCTAAGGATCTTGAATACAGATCTGTGCCCAGTTTTAGACCTCATGCTTCAGGAATCAGGTGGACTAGTTGGAAGGAATTCAAGGAAAAATAAGGACTACCAGGGAGCATGGAAAGCATAATCTAGCAGAAGAGCTCAAAGAAAACCAGACTGGTTAGCCTGGAGAAGGAATGACTGAACAAAGACATAGTAGCGGATTCAAGTATGTAAATGATCATCAAAAGAAGAAGCAAACAAATTGCTCTCTGTGTTCACCCAGGCAGAGCAAGCTCTCTAATAACAGGGATACAGAAGGGCTGGAAGAGATGGCCCTGGGTGGTTGAAACTGCCACTGATGATGGTTTTCAGGAACAAGTTACATAACATCTGCTGGGAGCAGTGTAGGTACAACTGGGTCTGCCTTGAAGCAAAGGGATGGGTTTGGTGACCCAGCGGCACTTTAGTTCTGTTCTCCATGACCATCCTGAATACACCACATAAGAGAAAATCTATGGCTGTTTCACTTAAATTCCAGAAAGCAAATACCACAGTTATTTAAAGGCTTTGACTGGCACATGAGACCCAATAATCTGAAACCATTCAAGCATTTTCATTTCCCATCTCCTGCAGAAATTCTCACCTAACTGCACAGTGGCTGGCAAAGAAAGGTGAAAGAAGAGCAACAAGTTCTAGCTTAGGACCCTGGGATACTACTGGGATACAGGGATACAGAAAGGTTCTATTGGAAACAGTTGGCTGCTTTAAAATACTGCTAGAGATTTCAGGGTTAGTTCTGCCAGAAAAGAGAGTTGCCATCTTTAGGAGTTATCATTTCCAGCTTTTCCACAGAAATCAGTAATCCTAAATCACACAAGGTCAACAAACACCAGGCTCAGTATGATTATAGCAACAACATATGGCCTCTGTCCCAAAGAGAGGGGCTCAATGAATGCAAGCAAGCTGGGGAATGCAAAGAACCCATGTTGGTTTGGAAACAGCCTCAGCAGCAAAACAGCCAAACCACGGTCAAGGTTTGCAGACACTGTGAGAATGGAAGAGCCTGAAGAAAGCTATGAAGACAGTTGTGCCCTCGTACACAAAAATGTTTCTTTCCAGAACTGAGCTCACACAAATGCATTGCTGTTGTTGCTTAAAACTTCAGCATATTTGACAAACCCTTTACTGAGTTTCTTCAATTCCATGACAAACCTCTAATCACAAGTAGTTCAAACGCCTGTACAGAAGACATAAAGTTAATCCAAAGCCCTGTGAAATGGAACAGTTGCAAAGGAGTTTTGCTTTGAAATTTCAGATTTGTTTGAATGCAAAAGCATTTTCTCTTGGACACATTAGCATTACCTCCCAGGTAAGAAGCCCTAACCAGTTTCAGATGGCTGTATATTCATATTCAACACTGTACATACAAATGGGCTGGTGGCTTTAAGCAGAATTCCTTCAAAGACAGTTGGAATTTCTGCATAGAAAGCAATAGCACAAAGCAGCCCAGCTGCAGAAGGGCTCTTCTGAGTTTACAAAACTCCTTCCTAAGCAACCTGCAGGGGAAAAGACTGATTATAAGGCAAATTGATGTTTTTGTTGTAAATGTGTATAAACACAGAAGATCTCAAATATTCACAAAGGTCTTTCTCTGTTAACATCAAGCTGAAACTTCTTGGGGCTCTGAAAACACATTTCTGATTGTAAGTTTGCTCCCCCCTTTGCTTGGGAAGATTCTTCTGGACAATAAACTCAGCGAGCCTGGGAGGGAACTGCATAATTATCCACTCCACACAATGGAAACCAGCCTCTCCAACACGGTCCTCAACTGTCAGGAATCCAAGCTGGGTGATAATTAAACCTCAAAACTCCTCTTCTGCTGAGCCCAAAGAGAAATTAAACTTAAATTTCCAGTCCTCAGATACCTCCATGGTGCTCAGGGAGCCCCCCATTTAAAAATTCTCATAGATGCAAACGATGCCCTTTGCAGTACCAAGAGGAAAAGTTTAATTGGCAGAGAGAAAAACTAATGATTAGGTTAATGAAAAATAGGCTCTATTGACTCAGGCTGCTCGACTATTTCTGATGAGGGTAAACAGCCTCCCCTCCCCCCTCATTCCCCGGCCCCCTTTGTCTGCTGCACAGGACGACGCTGAAAGCAGAAACTCATTCAAAAATGATGCTTCAGTGGGAAAAGGCTGGAGTGAGATCAAAGCCCTCCCAGCCAGGGGCCCGGCAGCACAACCTCCATGTGCCCAGGAATTCAGCATCCCCCCCCCCCTGCAAGTTGGCAGCAATGCCGGTACAGGCTGGGCTCAGTGATTTGCCACTGGAGATGGAGGGTGAGAGTGACAGCTGAAGAAAAGCCGGACGGTGCAAAACACTGCAAGAGCTAATTAAAAAAAAACAAGCAAACAAGAGCAATAGAAACGGGGATCACAGTCGCTGGTTCAAAGGCCAGCTGAGCTCCAGCTCATGGTTTGCACGGGGGTGAAGGAAGATCCACCATGAGGCTTTCCCCAGGATTAGCAGAGTCAAACAAATCTCTGCAATGTCCAGGTCACACCTGGGGTGGACAGGAGGAGACTCCTGTTCAATTGCCCAGCACACACCTGGTTTCACAGCACCACCTGCTCTGACCACGTTACACAGGAATAGATCTGGTTGGGAATTCTTTTACATAACACATTTTTTTCATGGTGAAAATGCTGGTTTATCAAGAGAGAACTTTTAGTGGAAATGTATCCAATTTCATGCAATTTACAGCTCAGGATGAAATTTCTATTAGAACCTCAGAGGAAACCTAAAATAGCCACAAGCCTATGGCTTAAGACAATCACTGGGGGATGTATAAATCCCTGCACACTGAGCTCTTCTTGAGTTGGGGATTGTGTGCATTGGTGTCAAAGACAAAAATATCTATGGCCAACGATATGGAGTTTGACTGCACTGCAGGAAGGAACCCTGCATCATTTCCTGTCTTTCAGAAGTAACTGCTGCTGTCAAGCCAGTGGTTCACACCAGGTAGGCAAGGCATCAGCACAGGTCCCAGTGTTCACCCATAGCTCAGTTTGGGACATGAATGCACTTTGCCATCAGCTGGCTTGATATGAAGCCAGCGACACAGTGCTTCTTGGGGGTCCTAGCAAGGAAGCTAATCTCTACTGCAGGCCAGAGCACCAAGGAGACCCAGCGCTTGGCCAGCAGTTATGAAGACCTTCAGAGCACAGGTGTCTCAAAAGAGGAGAAGAGACCACCAGAAATGCAAGCGGTGGCTCTGGGTGTTTGGTGAGACAACTCTTCCCTCTTTCCATTGCGTGGTTCCTCCTTTTCAGTCAGTCTCAGAAAAACAGTAAGACTCACACCGTTGTTCTGGCGACTGTAGTTAAACATTACAGGTTCCAAATGCCTAGTGATTTAACTCAACTCAGTTTTGATAAACACATTCCAGCGGCAGCATGACCATGGGAGGAAGGTGCATGTCTTCCATACACCTCTGAGGACTAAGCACAGCCAGGAAAAACAGCCACACATAAAAACTATGAAGTATTTACAGTTATTCCACTGTGCAGTCCTTCGGTGTCAAGCATAAAGAAGGCATAAATCTGACTCCTGCCAGCTTTCACCTAAGATATAATTCAACAGCAGTAATTGGGTCATGAAGGAGCCCCTTCTTGCCATCAAGAAACATTGCCTGTGCTTTTACACAAGTGTGGAGGGAAATTCTCCTTTTGGAAAGCACTGACACTCCTCTCCCTACCTGCAGTCTTCTGCCAGCACCTGCAGCCCTGCTGGAGGAGCTTGCAAAAGGAAATTAAACAGGAAAAGGGCTGTCAAGTGCGATGTGTTGGCTATGCTGTGCCGGTGGATTGTTTGTCAGGGCCAGCTGGGAACAGCAGTAGGCCAGCCAAAAATATGCTATAACCTAAAACTAAGCATAACAGGGATTCCAGATACCTGCACAGAATGACACGTGGTATAGTTTAAGAATCTGGATACAGCAAACGTATAATTAATGCCTGGAAAGAAAGGCTAGATAATACCTTAGACACTATGTTATTAAAGACGTAGAAATAAGATAGAGGAGCAGACTAAATCATATCACTGGGCTGCACTGATGCAATGAGACAATAGGAAATAACTGTTTTAAACCAGTTAATAGTACAATGTTAGCACAATAAAAGTAGGAGCAATCATTTCGAAAGAGCAAGTCAATCCTCATTTCTCTCTGATAACTGTGCTTTGTCATCAGCTAGGCTACCACTCTAACCCAGGGGTTTTCTGGAGTGCCCTACAAATCCAGCCCTTTCCAGCACTGATCATTTGGGAGGACGCTGAGCCGCTCCAATGCAAGAGGAACGTGAGCGGGGAGCATCTCACCCAACAGGTCCCTGCCTATTGAACAAATTCATGTTCCTGGGAGAACTGCACAGTCACCTTGCCCAGGGCAGCTGAGGGCAGCCCAGGCATGCATCCACCAGGGACAATAAAATCAATCCCACAATGATCAGGCAATCAGAAGAGACTTTCTGATTCCACAAGCTAAACAACTACATGCTATGGCTTCGCAAAAGGACTGTGCAAACCCCTAAGGATACATTTCCCTGAGGACGAATCCAACAATTAAAACCACGCCACGCAGCCTCCGCTGTTATTCATTAACAGGTTTATTACCTCCTGCTGAAGCCCTTTGGACTAGGCTGACCGCTCCCCTAAAGACGGTTAACACGCACAGCTCTGGGTTGCCAGAAGCTGTCTCTAAGGTTTGCTCCAAGCCCAGCTGCTCAAACTGCACAAATAACTACAGGAGCCACTTCTGCATATTCAGCTTTGAATGTATATTCAGTATTTTGGCTTTAATGCACAAGTTCACAGGAATAAGTTGCAAGCATGGACCCCTGCTTGCTGTGCAGTGTCACATCCACGAGTCAGTAAAAGAGCCCAGAGTTGTGCATACCCATAACATGGCATAACAGGGACAAAGGGAAGGAATACAGAAAGAGATCACGACACAGATATCTTCCTTCCTGGTAGAGACATCAGCCTCAGTTTCTCCAAGTCCAATGCACAACAAAAGCCCCTGCTGTGCCAAGAGGCCGGTCTCAGAAATGACCTGTGTCCATGGAGAGCCTTTTAGGTCTCCCTAAAGCAAGATTTTCCTCCTGTTCTTATTTAAACACGATCTGAGTAACCAACCTTCCCAGAGAAACTATACTATAACCTAATAGCCTTCACCTTGAGGAAACATTTTCCAATGACTTTCTCCTTCACTTAATTTTATCCCATTAATCCTAGCTATATGTGCTCAATCCATCCCTACTTCTCCCCACCCTTCCCATACCTGTGCTCAGTTATCACACCCCCACATAGGCTGCATACCCCTGCTACCAGAAAGGCAGAGGCCTGATCTTGACACTGGTTCACAACAGGTTCAGCCTCCACAGATGTGTAAGGAAAACCATGGGAGCTGTTGGGACAGCTGGATCTGTCTTCTCTCCCACCCTTTCTCCCCGAAATACATCATAAGCACAACTATAAAGGAAAAGTCACCCCTGCCTTGCTGCACAACAAGCTTTGCAATGCCAGTTCCCATCTCACAAACACAGCCTGCACAGAGCTATTTGTGTTGACCAACAGGAATTTAATCAACTAACAATAATATACGGGGTAATACTCAATTGTTTGAATCCACCAGTCAGATGAAAGGATTTACAAAGGCTGGATTTAACTCCCAGCCCTGGCAGCTTTCCCACGGTCCCACTCTAATCTACTGAGCTAGAGAGAATATGTGAAAACTCCAAAATCTGTGTTTTCCTGCAGAGTGCATTAAATTCAAGTCTCTCGACTACAGATCTGTACTTTTGTCGTGTTCCCTGCTCAGCCACCTGCTCTACCTAACCCTAAGTGAGCAATACGCCACAGCAAAGCGCACTCAGAGACAGCCAGCTTATGCAATCACTAATTCCATAAGCATTACAATGTCTTTAGTGACAAAAAGGCTAAACAAAGCTCAGACTGACAGCAGCCAATTCACCGCACAGAACTGCACTGAAGAAACTGATGTTGCTCAGAAAAACCTATGAGCTGTACCATCATTTGTTCAGCAGATACCACCACCCCGTCAGCAGGTTACAGAATGCCTCACAAGCCTGCAAGTCACTGACAGGTTTGTGTTTGCTTACTTTGCAGAAGAGGAGCCTTATTACACAAAAAAACAGTGAAATACTCCTAAATGTTTTCACTGGTAGCTCTGCAATCCAGGGCCAGAGAAGGGTGAGTGCTCACTGCTCTGGGAGCCAAACAATTCAGCTGGGAGAGAGAGAGACAGACAGGGGGGCAATCCATGACGAATGAGCTTGTCTTCGAGCAGGTGCTGGATATAGGAGAAAGCAAGGAGGCAACTCCAGCTCACATCGCTAAGTCCCTGCATCCCTTTCAAGCACAGACTGTCCCACTGCTGGGCTGCCTGTTAGCCCATTCCTCTGGCAACCTGGCACTGCTGGTCAGGACTTCAGGGCAAAGGGGGTCTTTGGCCACAGCCTGAAAGCCATTTTACCTCTGCTTTGGAAGCACTTAGGGTAGGAGAGGACTAGAGTAGTGGCATGGTGACTGCTCTCCTAAATCCAGCCAGCCCATGACCTTGCAGACCAGTGCCTTGGAGGGACCATGGCAGAATAGAAAAAAAGAAAAAATAAACAAATGCTTTGAAGCTCTCAAGCAAGGAGAGCATGAAGTAAAAACATAAGGGTTAACCAGCAATAAAGACAGACCACACTACTTTCCACTGGTCACTTGCAATATTTGACTTGTTCACAGCCCAGCCAGATCCTTGTCAGCTGTTGTGGTGTACCACTTAATAAATGACACCTCAGGGGGATTCAGTCAATAGTTCCACAATGGGACAGTCTTGGAAGTACTGCCAACACGGATGCATCCCCTTGATAGGGAGTGGACAAGCACAAGTTAACTGCAGACAATGTGGTGAAGACTCAGCTTCACGACCAGCCATGGTTTGTAATAGGAACAAAGTAGGGACAGCAATTTCCTGTGTTGGAAGTAGGTTTGGGCAAAGATTTGACAGCTTTAAACCCCCAGACTTTAGCCTCCCATTTGGCAGACCAGTCTTCTGCCCCAGGAAGCATCCATCCCCAAACACTAATTAAAAAACAAACAAACAAAAAACCCACAATGGAAACATCTCTAAGCGTGGAGATGTTTAGATGGGCAATACTTGAAGATGCTTTTCTAGATGAACCCATTCCGAGACCCTTACAGTGCTTCTGCCATCCTGAGGAGGTATCAGAGCAGTAGACTTGGGAGTTGAACAAACCACAACAAGTGAAGAAACAAACACATACAAACAACACCAAAAGGCACAGGAGGGCCCTCCCTCCCCCTCCAATCTGCACTAATCTCCTCCAACGTCTGTGCTGCAGAAGATAATTTAGAGGCAATGGCACGCTCCCTAACACATTGCCTCTCTCACACAGCAATTAAATGTACATCATTGTCTGGCTGTCCCGTATCCTTGGGGCAGGCGGGATTGTCATCATCTTAAAGTCTTGATTTACAGAGGTAATAATCATGGCACCAGCCTCATTACATGCCAACTTTCAGGAAATTAGGTGATAGATATTATTCATTAACTTGCCACATGATACCCATATCCATCCATCTGTTACAGCTGAGCTAACATTTTGGTTCAGAGCATGCAAGCTAATAGCTTCTTTAGGAAGGAAGCAGGCATTGTCCTGAAATGTGATGGGAGGGAAGAGTAGGATTGAAACTACATGAGAACTGTTTACCAAAGAAAAACAAACAAAAAATAACAGAAGAAGCCAAAGAAATAACAGAAATGAAGCCAAGACCTCTCAGAGCTTGGAAGCTTCATGAGCAGCAGAAGGATGCTCAGGCCAGCACCCTCCAAAGCAGAGTAATACACAGTGCTCAAAAATGGCATGCACAAGTCAAAAACTTTGCTTCTGGTGGGCTCAGTCCAAAAAGGTGAATATGAAACAAAGTGGATTAACATGATTTTGGGGTACTCTTGCAGGCTGCCTCATGAGCTGCTTAGGGCCCTGCAAGAAGCCCTCTGCACTTTGTTCATACAACTTACTAGAGTCCAGGTATCCTTCACCATCAGAGCCCAGGAATGCTCCAGCCATCCTCAGCTGCTTCCAGGAGCCCAGGGTAGCCTTTGACAGCCCAAGGACTGTGAGAAGAAGAGAACGCTGAACATCTGCCTCTCAATCAAGGGCTGGGACAGAAACTCCCCAAAGTACACAGGAGTGCAGCCACAGAGGAGACGAGGACCTCCAGAGCTTATCCTG
Organism: Excalfactoria chinensis; assembly: GCF_039878825.1. Taxonomy (NCBI): domain Eukaryota; kingdom Metazoa; phylum Chordata; class Aves; order Galliformes; family Phasianidae; genus Excalfactoria; species Excalfactoria chinensis. The sequence continues at coordinate 11,223,684 of NC_092829.1, read as the reverse complement.
CTCATCATCCAGGTTCCTGTTTTGCCTCAACTGAGATGGGCATCTTTTAAGAGCTTAACTTCAGGATGAGTCACTGCCGAAAAGGGGGAATGAAAAGGATTCCTGTGTAGTATTTTTCATTATTATTTTTTTCAGAGACAGCTGTGCTCTTAGGAAAAGAAACCAGAGGGCAAACACTGAGACCTCAGAGGCACAATCCTACATTGCACAGACATCTACTCTCAAGTATTAGTCATCATTAGGCAAATAATACAAATGGTTTCCCAGCAAATGTCTTGCCAGAAGGAAGAGAAAAGTGAGTGTGGATGGTGCTGCTGTAGCCAGTGCCAGCCTTTGATATGTCAACACTACAAGACTCTGATGGAGGCTCTCCAGCAGTGCAGAAAGTTTGTGCCCATCAAGCTATAGCATGCCCAGGGGCCAAATTTATCTTCTCTAACCCTATATGACCCTTTTAACAAATGCTTTCTCAAGCAGAACACATTAACAAGTACCACAAAAATAAAAGGGTTTCTCATTCCTCCTTCAAATGCAAGGAAGTGCTGTTGTCAGCCACAGAAAATACCAGAGCTGACTGGGATCTTGTATCTTGGAAATGCTGCATAAGGAGTGGCAGAAGAGGAACTGGGAGAAGAGGGCAGAGAGCAGCCTGGGAGCTTGGAAGCCTACTGTACTCACAGGCTTGCTGCTAACCAGAAGCCAATGGGACATGTGGCTGGGCACAGGGAGCCAGCACCCACCGTGGAACTGCCCTGCACAAGGGCAGCCAAAGTCTCCAGTGCAAGCAGTGCTCAGCACTCCAGCTCCAAATTGGAGCCGATGACCTCCTCCCCAGCTCAGGACATTCCGATGAGCAGAATCAAAAGCACAGTGTGTGATAATGCAATAGCAGTTCAGGAGAGGTATTCACATCCCAACTGTGCAAGGTAACAAACCTGCCAGCACAGCAGCATTAACAAGTCTTCTGCTGCCAATGTACTTCACAGCACTTACTGAACAGCTCAGTAACCTGAGGAATGATTAAAAAGGAAGTGAAAAGAAACCGTGCTCAGAGTCCATATGCTCTGTGGGGCCAGTTACATATCATGAGACCTCAGCACAGCCTCAGACTTATCCTTATCCTTCTCAGACATATGGTTTGGTTTCTGGCTGGTCCTGTGTGGAGCCAGGAGTTGAGACTTGATGATCCTTCCAACTCAGAATATTCTACAATTCTCTGACACCAGCCCCCCACTTCAGGCACCAGGTCATCTCCTCCTCCTTGCTGTTCCTGGGATCGGGGGTGAGAGCTGGGCTTGAGTTGGCACAACTGTGGTGCACGGGCTGTCCTATGCCAGGAGAGGTACATCCACACAGAGACAACACATATTCATCAGCATCAACACTTGCCTTCCTGGAAAAACAGTTGGAAACAAAGCTCTCTACAACACTGAAGGGTTAAGATTCATCTTGCAGCATTGCTCATGACATCTGTAGCACATATCGTGAGGTTAGATATTGTTATTAGCATTACAGGGATGTAATGATAGCATAATTCCAGGATTCACATCAACAGATTTGTGTTCTTTCAGGACTTAGCTGCATTTGCCTAGGGCAACAAGATGGCAGAGAAAGCAAAATGTTCAGCAAGCAGAAAGGGGTGAAAATATGAATGCAGGCCAGACAGGGAGACAGGCTAGAAACTAGGAAAAGGAGGCATGAGACTCAGGAATGGCCTTTCAGCACAAACAGTAGGAACAAAAGGGCACTGAGACCCTGACATGGACTGCTTAAAGAGCTGTGGATGACCATCCCTGGGAGCATTCAAGGCCAGGTTGGATGGGGCCTGGGCAGTCTGATCTGGTAGGTGCCACCCAGCCAGCTCAAAACTAAGTGTTGGAACAGGATGATCTTTAAGGTCCCTTCCAACCCAAGCCATTCTGTGACTCGATGAAAGTGCTGAACTGATTTCAAACTGCTTTTCCCAAACCAATACAACCTCCAGTATAAATGCATTTAGTACACAGAGCCTGCTGCCACACGATACACACACAGACCTGGCATCATAGAGTAAGGCATAACTAGAAGTAGATTCCACCCAAATTAACTTGCAAACATAAAGATGCAGGAGTGAATTCAGCCCTGGTTTAATTCTACCAAAGTCACTGAAATCACCTCAGAGATGAATGCAGCCAACTTGAATACATGTCTCATAGCTATCAAAGGAGCTGTGCACTTGCAAAGGGCGTAACAGGTCTCTTGGACCTGTGAGCTGGGCACGTTCAGGATGAAGGCAATGGACAGAATTCCCTCTTGGTTCAGATGCCCTTTAGCACTTCAACTGCTGCTTCTGCAGAGAGTTTTTTGGTCCAGGAAAAACTGACTTTCAGCTTTTCTCCAAAGTAACACACAAAGTAGCACACTCTCCTTCAGGTCACTGCTGCAGCACTGGGAGGCCCCTGGGAGCGTGAGCTTTCAGACAGATTAGTACAGCTTCACTGGAGAGGGGAGGACGACAGACACCACTTAGCAGACTGCAAGCGGGGCTCATCCCTGAGCTGAATTTTGTTCACAGTCTCACAGTCCCCTGATCTGACAAGTCAGCTCGGATATAATGAAGTGCAAACACTTTTGCTCTCACTAATTAGTTTTAATTAGACATTGGATAAAGGGTAAGGATGTCTTTTTTTCATTTTTGTCTTTATTTTAATTGTCTTAATTTTTCAAGAGGATCTTGAATGTTCAGATGCCTGAACCACAGGCTCAGTGACAATACCTTAGATAAACAAAAGAATGGAGCACTTCACAAATATTGACAAGTTTGCATGCAATGATTGGCAGGTTGTTCAGGTCCTGCACACTTACCTGATGGATTTATGATCACCAAAAGAGAAAGGGAGCATTCCTTACACAGAGCTCCAGGAAAATCTGGAGAGTTTATCACAGTTGCTGCGTCACCATTGGCTTTTTAAAATCTTCTTGTATATTATAATTAATGGTTATCAGAGTGATGCACAGATGTAATCAATTGTTTGTGCTTCTGCCCATAAAGGACATTATCAAGGGCAAGAAAGCACAAATAAGAACCAGAAAACACATTGCTCTGTCCTATTCCCTTTCAGCCCTGAGACCATGGATCAGGCTGTTATGCCTGAGCACAAACTGTTCCCTTTCAATGCCGTTCCTCCCATCCTGACGGGTAACCTTGAGGCAGGGCTGGGTGGATCACTCCAGGGGCCATGGGGAAGCCCTGCCATCCCCAGTACTCCCAGGCCCAACTTGCTGCTCTGCTTTTAGTGTTGACAGCCCTGAGAGCATCTGGGGAAGATGTCTGCTGTGCAGATGCCAGCAGCCAGTGGCAGAACCCCAGCAAAGCAATAGAAACCCCATGGAGAAGTGTACAGAGGGCAGTGCCACGAGGACCCAGCAGAAAAGCTGCAGATCAGCAGCCCCCAATGCTGCCTCCTGCCAGATCCTTAGGGTGCGCAGAGCTCATCCTGAATCCCTTTCTTTGGAGAACAGGGAGCTACTCAAATTGATGCATTCCCAAATCCCTGATTCACCCACTGCCTCTTTCCTGAAGAGTTATAGCCATCTCTGACTGCCAAAGATAACATGGTTGAGAAAGGGATGTCGTATAACACAAGCTACTGGAGAAGAATCCCACTTTATCTCAGCAGAACAACTTTCCTTTCCTACCTCCGGCAGAAGAAAGACCAACCACCCAGCTTCAATTGCATAACCCAGCTGTAGCACCTAAAGAAATGTATACCTGGGACAAAGACATAAGGCAAATACTTCATGCCTGGTTTACTGTCTGTAAGGGATGTTGGGAAATCAAAAACAGTAAGGACAGTGGCAGTTATCAGCCAGATTGAGGGAGTACTAGTTTGGAAAAACAGCCCCTGGGAAGATGACACAGACCAGAGGGGCAATTTGACGTGAGCGCTGGGAGATGGGCAGGATGAGCAGGTCAGGCTTTGCCACCGCTGTGCATAGGTGTGGTACCAGAGCAAGATTTCCCTCCTTCCACTGCAGTCTCCAGAACACCACAAGCTGCACTTGAAGCTCCATGTGCCTCCTGAACCCATTTCATGCACAACTGTGTGGTCACCCGGGGTCAAGAAGTCAGTTCAAAGACATCAGTTTGAAACCCCCTGGAGTCTGACATCTAGTCCCAACAGGCTGAATCCACCAGCCTCTGTGCAGGCAGTGGTGCAAAGGGAAAGTTCATGCTTTTTGCTCCTGTGAAGAAGATCGTTAGCTAATATTGATGCTCATTTAAAAATGAAAAATAAAAAGACTTTTTGCAAGGCTAGACCAAAAAAAAAAAAAGAAATACTGTTGTCTTGGGAAACATCTTTCCCACTGGCTTCTCCTTAAGGATTCAGTTTAGGCTTGTGGGAACTTAACACATTAGAAACTCACCCATAATTTGCATGCCCCAAACAGCAGGGAGATATCATGAGATCTGGTATTACTGAGATTTCTTTCCTTTGGCAAAACATATTCCAGAACATTTACTTGCAGAAAAGTTCACACATCATTACAACTAAACAACGTGCCTAGTGAGTGAAGACAGGGCACAAGATGACACATGACCCTGTGGTTTTATTATACTAGCTTTGCTTCCTTACCTCATTTGCAAAATTAGGGCTGGTCATAATCCTTCCATCAGTCTTTCCTGAAAATTAGGAAGAGGCTGAACCAGATTTTCCAATTAAAAAAAATCTTCCCACAGTTTCAGAGATGTGAAGATGGATTTGCCAAGTATTTCATCTGAAGGAGCTTTCTGAAGTACCAACCCAGTGCCTGAATGCCAAAACATTCCTTTGCAAGCATGCCCCAGGAGCATACGCAGCCCAAGTGATCCCAGAGTACCAGTTGTGAAGGAACACAGGCCAGAGGACAAATGAAGTTAAAAATCTTTAAAACAGGTGTGAGTTCTGCAAACCCACGTGCTCTGCAAACTCAGCCCAGAGAGGTCCTCCAAGAGGGATGCTAAAATGTGCCTCCAGGCAGGTGTGAGCTACACATCACCCACTGCAGCCAGGACTCTGCAGCTCAAAGCCTCCATTTGGCAATGCTCAACGAAGCCACCTCTGCCAGAGAGATCATGGTTCAGTTAAACATTGCTATCCACATTTCACAGATGGGAACTATGATATGGAAGAGCTAACTGACTTGCCTAAGGTTACACAAGAAGTCTGCTGTCAACCCAAGTCCAACAAGGCCCAATCCAGCCCATTAACCACACACTTTCATGTGGTGTCTGAGGCTTACAAGTTATTGCTGTTTTGCAATACAAAGCCACATCCTCGAGCCCCTCCTCAGCAGGTGCCCACAGCAGCCCACAGTGACTTCAAAATCAGTGACCAAGTTTCATACAGCGGCTGTGGAGAGTTTCATGGTCAGTGTCCCTATTTTCCCCCCTACTGGTGAAGCAGCCCCTCAACCCCAGACCTCTCCTTGCCCCCAGAGCTGCAGTCCCCACTTCCCAGCACTTACCTGCTGGCTGCAAACAGGCAGGCAGCTGTTGCCATAACACAGGTTACCAAGGAAATAGAACAGAATGTTATCAATATCAAGTGCTGGGTGTGCACAGATAAACCAGCTAATTTCATTATGGCTGAGGCCACTCCTTTTGTTCTTCAGCACCCATAACCCACCTGTGAACAAGTGACTTTTCTGTGGCTTTACACGTTACCATATCCACAAAGCAGAGACACAGAAAGACTTCTGGCCTGCAGAGCTTCCTCATTCCTGCAGTCCAGCACTGCAGCAGGCTGCCTGGAGGGACTTTGTCTACATAGTTAAGGTTTTCCAGACCTAAAAGAACAAAGCCCTGAGCAACATGCTCTAATTTTGTGGCCAAGCCTCCTTTGAGCAGCAGGTTGCACTAGACACCTCCTAAGGTCCTTTTCAGTCTGGACTACTTACTGGCCTTTCCTGAACATTGCTCTACCTCCCAGTTTTCCCTCACCGTCATCACCATAAGGCAGCAGCATGGGCAGATCTAGAGCATCTCAGCCTCTTTTTTGGTTTTTTAAACCACCCCATGGGCAGCACGTCCTTCCTGTGCTGCAGCTCTGTGCACACACAGATGCAATAAAGCACACTCACAGCTCCTAACTCTGCAGAAACAGCAAAACTTGAAATACGGAGGCAGGTTCTGTAAAGCCCTGTCAAAAGAAATCAGCCAAAGTCATTCATAGAAATGGGACTGGGTGCAGTCAGCCCAGAGTTAGAGAACAAAGACCAGAAACCCACTCTTTAACACTGGAGTTACTCGAACAAAGCTCCACCATTCTGTGACTCTCAAACATCAGGCTAGGAATATTCCCAAATCCACAGCCAATGGGAAATACCAATATTAGCTTAAAAAATGAAATTCAAATATTTAATGATTTTTTTTAAATGATCAAAATATACAATGCAATTGAGCCAATAAAAAGAGGGCAGCATTACAAGCCAAAGAAAAAACTGAAGATAGTCAATCTGCAAAGCTCCTTTCCTGCTCTAGGATACTATCCCACACTCCTATTCTATTTTACATGTATTTGCCTAGAGCTGTGGGCAGGAAAGACTCCTCCCAGTAGCGCTTACCATGCACTGAACTCCCCTACCTACTGCTCTGAATTCTCTTCCACTTGGATGGTTTTAGAGACCTTGCACGAAAGCGAGGGTTTTCCCCCCTCTTTTTGTTAAGCAAAATTTGAACAACAAGCCATCTGAGCGCTCAAATTCTTCCAAACAAATTCACACGCACCTTAAAATCAGGAAGAGAAAATAACCTAACTTGTGAAACAGGCTGGGATTTACTTTATTTTAATTATTAAAAATGAGAGTGTTAATTTCAGATCCTTCAATAATTCACTTTAATTACCCGAGAGACAAAACTGTCAGGCTGAACACTGTAAAATATATATAAACAAAACAAGACATATCAGCGGCAGGCAGAATGACTGAATCTATTACCACGTCCCCAAATAAATGCCACGCTACAGAGCCCTGGCACGGCTGCAGGTAATAAAAGTGACACCAAGCATTTGGGGAGAGAACAATGCAAGCAGCCCCGCATTCATTTAGAAGCAGGTGACAGCATCCTTTCTCCCACTCAATTGTGTGTATCCCCGTTTTTAAAGACGTAACCTCTCATCCCCTCCAGATTCTTTGTGCAGCACACAATGCTCCCTGCACAGATGGCACTGACTTAATTGTTTGCCCCGGCCATGAACAGTGGGAACGGCAGGAGAGAGCATGGAGCTGCAGACCCCACAGCCACAAATCATCCCATGGCGGGCATCTGCCCCCGAAAGCTGCGGGCTCCTTTCTCCCAGCTCTCCAGACAGCACACGGGGGCAAGAAAAGCCTGGAAAAAAAGGGAAGCCTGCCCTAAAAAGGCTCGTACACCAAAAAAAGGTTGAATTAGTCATGACAGCAACAAGACTGGCATCTTTACTCTGCCTTCCACAGGAAACCTCTCGAGCACAAAGGAGCATGTCCCGCTCTTGCCGTGAATCACCGCCTCCCTCCGCGCCAATCACAGCCCCGCTCTCACCAGTGCTTCCCAGCGTGCCTCTCCTGTTGCCAGTGCTGCTGAAAATGGACCCTTCCATTTGATCTAATTAATTTATTTCTTCTCCCAAGCACATTTGGGGGAGGGGAAAGAGATGGGAGCGCTTCGGGAAAGGATCCCAAATAAATCTGCATCGGCGGCTTGTCACCAAACCACTCCCCAGTAAAACAAATGCCAGGTTGAATTCCATAAGGCACTGACAGACCATTAAACGCAGATTCCTGCAAACAGAAATATCATCAAAAAAGGTCACATCTGTAGCAAGGGCAAACTCATGCTCCAAGCAAGGCAGAAGAACCCTGCCCTGCTGCACCCACTGCTCTCACATCTAGGAGAGGCGCTTCTGATGTTCCAGGAACATTTAGAGAGAAACTGGGAAATCCATGCCCTCTATTGATGGTGCTGTTATGGAATTCAGTAAACGGATAACATGCTCAGTATCTACTAGAGTGAATATAAAAAACAAAAAGGAAAGAAAAAGCCTAAGGCAAGACTAATATTAATACCCAGCCATGTCACTCTCAATTAAGTTCATATCTAATGAGCACATTTTCTCCTTGCGCTATCCATTGATGGAATGGCCAATGAAAAGCATAAAATGCTGCCACTGGAAAGCAATGATCTGTACTGGTAAATGTTGAACCAACCAATTATGAACATTTTTCTTAAAATGGATCAAGAGAGGTTTCTATGGACGGTAGTTTACAATGCCAGAAAATGTCTGCACCCACAAAATGTCCAGACACACACTTCTCACAGCCTGCAACCACTATCTGCTATTACCTGATTCACTATCACTATTACCATTGCTATTACTATTATCATCGAGTTGGACTCGATGATCTCTGGAGGTCCCCTCCAACCCCTACGATTCTGTGATTACCTCTGACTACTACATATATCTGTGTAATGTGGAGAACATCCAGTGCACCCTAACTGACATCCACATGCACTTGGTACTGCATTTGCATTGCGATTTCCTGTTTTCCATGAACATCAGCTGCTTTTCCAGACTGCACAACATCTGAAACTAAGTGGTCGAATCTATCAAAGCAGCATTGTTGGTTATGTGGCAGGATGCGATTTCGCTTTCTGCTATCCACATGCCCTAAAAATCAACTTACGGGAGAGTCATATTGCTCAAACACACACACAAAAATCTCATCGTTCTCAAAGAGCTTATCTCATCCCACTGGGAGAAGAAAGCATAGATCTGGGAGTAGTACTCCACACAGCAGAGCAGAAGCTGAGCCCATACGGCATCATGGTGCTGCAGCCAAGCCAACAAGTCCTGACGCACCACTTCTCTGGAGAAGCTGACGTTACACCCAGATCCGGCACCACAGCCTGCATTCCCACAGGCATCTGGCCCTGGGTTGTGCTCTCTGACAAGGTAACAGGCACACCCTCCAAATCATTTTAATTAAAGCTGCATGTAAGGAGAAGCTGACCCTCCTTCCCAATCCAGTTCGCTTCATAGCCTTCAACAAACTAAGCTTTGGATTGAAGGCATTAATGAAATCCACCTAAGTTTGCATGGATGGAGATTCCTGGAGATAACTCATGGCTCTGAGGCACAGCGGAGAGCCACTTTGTGTCACCTCTCTGCCTTGTAAATCCCTGATACATTTCTCACTCTTCTTCCCTTTTTTTCCCCCCAAGAAAGAAATCACCAAATTCGAAGGATGCTGCTCTCATCCCCTCCAAGAATGCTCTGAAACATACAAACATCCCCAAGAAGACCTCCACATTTCTTCAGTGTGGAGGAGACCCTGGAGATCTGCTTTACACTTCTACACTGCCATGGTAGTGGCCTGTCCTTCTCAGCAGGAAGGGCACACTAACAAATGATGCTTAAACCCAAAGCACATATAAAAAAACCACATTCCTGCCCAGTGACAGATCTGTTCAGCAGTAGCAACCTGGACTCAAGTTTTGAAGCCAGGTATATGCCTGTCCTGTACAGATAAATCAATGCTTGTGTCTATACCATTGGCCCAGCCCTCTCCAGAGCCTGGAACCAACTTCTATCCTCAACAATTGTATCACGTCTTTCATCTCAAACCAACAGGCCAAAGCACTAATCCCAGTGGGGTGCAGGATAGAGTAGAAAGATCACTGATTGCCCATCCTTCCTCTTCCTGCCAGCATTTTCTTACCACTTCCTACTTATTTTAGTTGTCTCAAGGACAGACAGAAACACGCTCCTAAGGTGCAGCACATTTCACAAGGATTACAATGCCTAAGGTGAATTCTCAGTGAGGATTCCTCCAGAAGTTAATAAATATCAACAAAATAGTAGATCCCACGCTCAGGGTGGAACTGTAATTGCAACAAAACAAAACAATATCTGCCCCTGGGAGAAGGGGCAGAAGAAATGCTCTGAGTCAGTTCAGCCTCAAAGAAATAACGCTGTTGTTTTAAAATTACCCATCTTTCAGAAGTCAGCCAGGCAGAAGTGATCCTTTCCAAACCTATCTGCTCTGTTAGCACTCACTGCCTTAGCTAGGTTTCAAAGGAGAGCGAAGTTGCAAAGGAAGAGCCTGCATTTTCAGAAGGTGTTCGAGCCCCACCTATCCCCAACACCCACATACACACACTGTGCTCTGATACAATCAGGTATTACAGCTTCAGCTCTGCTAAATACCATTTATCTGCCAGGTCATAAATCTTGCCATGTGTTGGAGCAGAGGCTCAGTTTCAAGCTCCAAGAGATGCTTCTCCCAAGTAATGAGTGTCCCAAATAGGTTAGTTTAACCCGTGAGCAAGGCCGAGGGAAACAGGCAGAGTTGGCTTGTCAGCATGTGCAGCTCGAAATGGAAAGTCAGCAGATGATCAAGACCTGAGTGTTTAGCAAATAATGAGGAAATAAAAAGAAATATTTGTATTCAACAGTTCCACAGAGTCTGTAAAAACACTCCAGGGTCAAATCTGCACGCGGATTGTTGAAGGAGCAGTCATGTGTTATGAAATTCTCCCTCCAAAACACTTAACTTTTAAGACTACCTGGCAGAGACAAAAGACCTGGTAGGAAATCAAATCTGTTTCACAGGGTAATTATGTTCCATCCCTTAAAGCTGTTGCCAATACTGAAGAAGTGGGAAATTGGGATTATCGCCTCAAAATGCTGCAGAAACAACCCTGTGTTCTCTTGCAACATCACCACCTGGCAGCCTCACAGTGCTGAGTGCTTGTACAACGCCCAAGCCTGGCACAAGGCCCAAGTGTTTGGGGAGGGGAAGGCACAGAAGCAGCAGCAGGCAACAAGCAGAGCGGCAAGAGCCTGAGGTCTGGAAAATGGGCTGCAGGGCTCCTTCACTCTTTACTTGACCAAAGGTTACACTAGTTTGAAGGAGGGCTTGATCCTCCACCCTGAGCAAGCAGCTTGTTGTGATGCACCTGGTGGTCATGTTTTGGTGGCTTGCTTTGCTGAGGTCCCTTTGCTACAGGTGTGACTGCAGGATGATGTTACTGAAATTCCCAGTAAGTGCAGAGCAGGACAGGGTAGCTTCTAGCAGATTGGTGAGAGGAAGGAGAAGTTTTGCCAATGAAGAACACCTGCTGGGTAACTGGCCATTCCCATACAATAGTGCTCCACAAGGTCTATTTTGAGCCCAAGCCTAAGTTGTAAATTCAGGACTGAGGAGGCTCCTCTGCCTTGAAAGGAGGCTAAGAAAATAGAAGTGGTCCCTTAGTTGGTTTCATTGTACAAGGTCCCCCACACTCAGAGTCCAACAGCCTTCCTTATTAAGTCAGCTGAAACACTGGGAGCAAAGAAAAACAATCCTGTAGCAGTGGCAATGTGCTGAGTTTTTAAAGAAGCCAAACTTGAGACACTCTTGGAAATTCAGGTTAAAAACTCACTGCACAAGCCATGAGGATTAAGTACTCTTCTTGTGTGTGTGTGTGTGGTTTTTTTTAGATAAGAAAGTAACAATGAAACTGCAAGTTGGAACTACAAAAGCAATGACCAGCTGATACACACTGCACACAGAACAGCCACAAGTCTCTCCTGTAGCCCTGCCAACACAGCTTAGTCCGGTCTCAACACACTGCTGTAGCTCTGACAGCACATTGGGATGTGGGAACCTCAGAGGCACAAAGGAGGTTTCTCCCTCTCAGAGGCCAAGCCCCAATGTGTACATGTTGGTTGCACTGCCTTGCTCAATGAGCTTGTTATTCTCTGTGGAGGCTGACGCACAGAGCTCCTGGTGACCAGCAGACGGCCTCTACCAACTCCTCCCTCTGCTTAGCATCACCCTCACACAGCCAGCTGGTTTGGGGCATAATGCTTCAAAAACAGCGGCAGATTGATTTGACAGTCCACTGGGGAACAAGACTTCTCTGCAGCCTAGAAAACATGACCTACAAAGAATGACTGAAGGAACTAGGTTGTTTAGTCTAGTGAAGAGTGAGGACATGCATGATAACTATCTTTAAAATACACAACACGTAGCTGGAAAGAAGCGAATAACCTGTTCTCCCTTCCCATGGCAGATTGGGATAAAACGAAACTAGACCTAAATCACAATGGTAAAGATCTCAGTTAGAGGTTAGGAGAAGCCTTCTGGTGAAAATGACAGTGCCACCCTGGAAGTCATCGACTGCTGGAGCTATGGAACTGCCACCTACAGAAGGCTTTAAGACTGGGCTACAGAAACATCCAGATAAGCTGATCTTGCCTGAGGGTAGCGAGCTAGGGTAGATGACTCCTGGAAGATTCTCTCACACCTTACTGCCTCAATTGGAAACACTAGATCACAAATTATCATCGCAATTTTCAAACCAGCCAGTAGTGTTGAGGCATGTTCCTGATGCTCACCAAATGTGGTCTTCCCAGGACTACTACTTTGTGGAAGGCAGGTCTCAAATTTCTACCAGCAAAAAGAGGTGATAAGAAAAGCGTGTTGGATTTGCACACGTGGAGGAGGAAGACTAGAGCAGCTGGTCTTGCTCACCAGGACCAGACTTCCAACTGACAGCAGGGCTGGCAAAGGATCACACCCAAGTCTGGAGTATAGCCACAGCTCTCATGAACGGCTGCCCCTTAGTTGGTGTGTCACCAATACAGCCTCCGCTTGTATGTGCAAATGAAGGAACATCCAAATGAACTGTTTTGTCGTAGGCCACCTGAAGCCTGCATGTTGACTGCTGTAATTATAAGGGCTGCATTCCTTCTCCTCAGGTGTGCATACATCACACGTATCTCAGATGCAAAAAAAATGACAAGTAACCACTGGTGGAAAAGAAGATGGGAGAACAAACCAGCATCTAAGCACACACTGAGAACATACCACCCTTTTGAACCCAACTCTCTTAAGAGATATATCCACATCAGCTTCGCCTAAGAGCAGTCCCCAGTTAACCTGACACACGAAGAAAGACAGCAGCCCTCTTCCCTCTCTTTGTGCCAAAGGCACAGACATGGGGCTGCCCAGCCGGGCAGAGATAGCCAGGCAGCTCACAGACAGGCCAGGCTTCACCAATCTCCACACGTAGATGGGTCCAGTCAGAATTTCAGATGAAATGTTTGCTTCCCTCCCCCACAGATACTTGAGGAAGCTTCTTTTCTGCCTGCCAAGGCACAGCAATACCCAGCTCACATAGGAGAGAACTGATTTCTGAAGGTTAGGTGCCCAGCCAGCCCACCAAGCCAACCAACCTTCTCCATAAAGCTAATCCAAGAGTCTGCCTGTACCACAGTTCCAAACACAGCCACCCCCGTGGCACAGAAACACAAGTCACTACTAAAATGCACATGCAGAAAGCAGGTATTCTGCAAACTAACAGAGGTCCACCTGGATTTAACAAAGGGCCACTGGGAGACAAATTTAGCATCTTATTGTAATCCTTCTAAATTGTAAGCAGTTTTTCAGCTATATTAATTCTTTGAAGCAAGTGGTTCTCCCCTAATCATCATGGTTTATATTTACATGATGAAGTGTAATGATGCATCTCAGGAATGTTACGGTATTAGTTAAATTAACTAAGACAACTCTGGCTGCAAACTGATGAATTTTAATGTGTCAACATCAAATATGAAAATGCAGTTGTGCGGGTCTCCAGATTTGCGTGACCATATGGTTCAGAATTCTAATTAACGCCCCTGGATTCCATTTCATAGAACTTACAGCCATGTGAATTCAATATTTTTTTTTCCCTAAATTTCAGAAAAATGTGTATTTTTTCTAAGCTGTGAGGTCTTAGTGGGAGAAAAAACTTCAGTTTCCCATTTTTCTGATCATTTCATCTCATCTCGATGTGGACCAGCAGTATTCCCAAACCAAAGGTCAGCTGAAGCTGTCACCCTGCCCCAACCAGTCTGGAGAGACTCGCTTTGCAAGAGCCATAAAGGTTTATTACTAAAAACAAACTCGTTTTCAAATCATTATGTGCTGTGAGCAATCAGACAAGCTCTCCGGGAGTAAATGCAATCCAGCCTTCTGAAGCACAGCGGCTGTGACATGTAGGGATAGCACAGACCCTGAAGCCAGGCACTGCTATCAACACTGCAGACCATCACAATCATATGAGTATTGACAGAAGATTCCCAGCTCCGTAGGGCACTGCACAGTGCATGGCTTTGCAAGTTCCACTTTGGGGACAGTGATATTTTCCTCTTCCTTATCTGACCCCATTTCTTAATGATCCATATTCAACATCTCGCTCTAGGCAACAAACAACATTTACTTGTGCTTCTCATTAGTTAAACCATACCAAAATAAAACGAAAGCACAAACCAAGTTCATTCCAAAAGATCTGGTCAGACATAGGTGCCATCCGTTGTTATTTTAGAAAAAATATTTCAGCACAGAAGCTAATCATCCTTGAGTTTCACGTGACATGAACGGAACAACTAAAGCATCACTCTGAGGCTTTCTGAAACATGTGCAATGCTTTCAAAAGCCAGGCACATTGACAAAAAGCTCTCTGCAGCCTCAAAAGATCCCCAGAAGCAACCCTAGCAGGCACCAGTTCATGTCCAGTACGAGATGGCTTATCTGTAAGCACATCTTGGCATAGCTACATTCATGTAGGATTTCTCCTGATATTACAGAGTTACACATTCCTCACAGCATGGGAAGCAAAGGATGGCCTTGAGAGGTTTAAAGATTTAAGATGTTTCTTTTATTTTCTTTCACGAGAGCTACATATAACTACAGGCACTATCAATTTAAGAGCTCAGCTCTGCAAGAACTAAACACGCTCAGCTTCCCTTCCACTGTGCCCTGCAGGAGGAAGGTTTTAAAGCGTCAGATGATGTTTGTTCCATTTCTGAAAGGGTCAAGAGGATCTGAGATTGGGACTGCCAGATCTGCAGTTTACTGAAGCACTTACTTGAGACAATTGCTAGGAAAAAAAATGACCACAAAAACAATGGGAGTGCAGAACTACTGGCTGTGCTGCCAAAAGTGGCCTTCAAGAAGCACTAACAAGGGCCAGGTGATGCAACACATAGTGACAACGTGCCCCAGTGTGTGTCTGTTGTCTCTCACCTCTAAATTGAAATGCTCTGGAGCAGGCACAATTTCTACATTGCACACTTGTCCTGCAGTTACCACAACAGCCAGTCTCTGATGCCCCAGACTCTGGATATGACCCCATTAATCTAACCATTAGTTCACCAAATCACCAAGGCTTATCTGCACCAAAACACCAAGGATCCTGGAGGAAACCACATGGTCTGAATTGAGCAAAATAAAACAAATAAATCTGTTCAGTTTGACAGGTTCAAACTCACTTTTACCACCCCAAAGAATAGGAAACCACTTGGATGGGCAGAAGCAAGAAGCAGCTTTTGGCCTGCTTTGGAGCTCCAAATCACATTAAGCACCGAAACTCATAGTCTGACAATAATACAACAAAGGAAAACAAAAATGCCAAAAGTACTGCACAGAGCACTTCCAAAGTGAAACAGCTCTATAGACAGCTTCAGCTTCTACAAAAAGACATCACTAATGCACATACTGTGTGATAAGCAGCCAGATAGAGCTGATGAGCATTTACTTAACAACAAAACCCCAGGGAATATTTTTTTTTTTTACAATTAGAAAAGAATACACTGCAATCCTAATCCTGCTACCATTTATTTTTTTTTTAATTTAAATATAGTTATTGTCACATATTTGTTATTTGCATTGTAAGCCTCATTACAGACAACACGCCTTGTCTGAGCTTCTGCTCAGACACAAAACTAAAGGTAAGTCCTTCACTGCTGAAGCAGGGACAAGAGACAGTTGGGAGCTTTGCATGGCTGCTGCCCCATTTCAGGTTAGATTAATTGCACCAGATACACCTGATCCTGAACGATAACCCCATCGCTCAGAATGCAACCAACCATCCCACCTTCTCTGTGGACACACCAGGGGTCTGTACACGTTCTCTATTAGTGCATGACACCTGATGACTATTTCTACTCTGGAAGTGCCTATGAAGTCCTAATGGGTTTATAGCCCCATTATCCTAGGCCCTGTAAAAGCAGGGAGCATGAGGTCAGTTCCCACACATGGAGACAGGTGAGGCTGCACATGTTAACTGTAGTGGTCTCTCAAGCCCCAGGTGTCCCAGCAGAGTGTTGGGCACTGCTGACAGCTCACCCACACAGCTGCACAAGAGAGTCTGGTTTCTGCTGAAGCAAAAACAGAAATACCTTTAAAAAAAAAAAAGAAAAAGAAAAAGAAAAGTGATTCTGATATCAAAGTAAACCTGTTCTAAGTAGCTGTTAGGAAGGGAAAGTTTGCTTTGGGTTTCACATTTGTGTAGAAGCAGTATAGTTTGATTACAAGAGATCTGCTTTTGGAAACTCTAGGGCTTTCAGACTTCAGCTCTTCACTCCATAGTGAGACAGGCACTGAAGCAGAACATCACAGACAAATAAGGCAGCAATATGCTGAAACAGTGCCCTTGGAAAAGGAAGTTGGGCATTCTTAGGTCTGACAATAAAATGCTATTAAGGCTTGGAGAGCCATTTTGTAAAAAACAAAACAAAAACATAAATGCCATTAAATGCTCTGAGCAATTCATAAATCTAATCGTTAACACAGACAGTCCTCATATAAATCACAAAGTTCTGAGAACAGTCCCACAAGGAGCTCATGTACACATTGCTGAGTGCTGCACTGATGCAAGGGGAACTATGGGGACAGATCCTAACCCAGAAGACCCCAAGCACACAGATCCTGCAGTGCATCCTCGGGCAGGGCTGCCTACAAACTTCATCCATATACTCTGAGCTCAAGGCATTACATCTGACCATGGCTTTGCCTTTTATTTATTTCCTTTGCTCTTTCTCACATTTTCCTGCCTTCCAGGGTCATTTGCTGATACTCCCTCATCTACATTGCTTGCTGTTTCTTGCCTTCTTTTGCTGCTGTTTTATGCTTTACTTTTACTTCAGGCACATGTATTTTAAAAAGCACTACCACAACACGCCGATTCCACTCTTTACACTAAATCACAGCCTCATTTGTTGCAGCAGTCCGATGGACTGGCTTCAGCCAAGTCAGGAAAGAGTTCAAACAGGCAATCTGCAAGGCATGGCTGATTCTGCTTAATTATGGATCTGCTCCATTGGCAGATCAGCAGAGCCACTAATCAGCAAGGGCTGGTCCCGAGCTGCTGAGAACAGCAGCTTCTTTCACTGGGACAGCCAGACCCAAAGGAAAAATATGCCAGTTTTCTGCCCAAAGCAATGTCTGAACACACACGAGTTACCTCACCAACAGTGCCAGTGCAGATGAGAAGGAAACAGACCCTTGCTTGCACAGATGCCATCGTACTATACATGTGTACACACCACAGTGACTATATCTCTCTTGCCAGCTGGGAATAAGCCCCAGTGATGTAAGGCATGTTCCTGCAGCAAACGCTATGCCTGAGCAAGGAGTAACCATGCTGGGTACAACAAACAATGTGCAGGCACCAAACCCATAGAGGTGCGGACGTGGTGCTGCAGTAACTAGCCCAAACACACCTTGGGAGGCTCCTGTTTCTGCAGCTCCTGGCCCTTACAAGCATGTGAAAACACAGCTCGTTTAGCATGGCTGTATCCTCCTCTTCCCCATTATGCGTCCTCACCTGGACTACAGAAGCTCTGTTGCTTTGCCATGACAAGAAGAAACACCAAGGCATTAAGTGAACCAGAGCCTGAGGATTGGGGTCTTGTTTCAGAGCATCTCTTTTGAGGGAATAATGGCTTATTTTTAATTTAAATAAATAAATAAATAAATAAAAGCATGCCCTGGGTTGAATGAACTGGGTCAGCTCTGTGACTTCAATTCTCTTGGTTGCAGCAGCGTGACCAGACACTTAAAACCGACGCTGATAATCGTTACGTTTCCCACAAGAAGGAGCAGATTATGCGCTATTACAACTTGTCAAGACATTAAGCAGATTAGCAGCAGCAGCGTGTTTGAACCAGTTCTGCCAGCCTGGCTGGTGGGGAGGGCTCAGGCAGCAGGCATACGCAGTGCCCCCACTTCTGCTGCAGAAGCGGCCCCTGTTCGTTTTGGAGCACGTTGGGCACCAATGTCCTTCTGCCCACCCTGCAGCCTGTGTCCTGTACATTTTGACAGCTCTATATGCAAGGCTATACATCCCTGGAAGCCCAAAATTTGGACCTTCATGGCATCTTCAACAAGCCTGGAGGTTATGGAAAGGTCAGGGGTCACCCTTCATTTCTTTCATGACACGGGAGAAGTCTTGAATGGTTTTCCTTCCGTTGTCACACAGGGCTGTGCAGTGAGGAGGGATTAGAAGCACTGGATGGAATTCTTCTTCCTGCTGACCACAGAGGGTGGATCTCTGGACTCAAATATCTGTTTCTTCAGCTCTAATGTCTGTTCTGCAGAACCATTGGTTCTGCTGAAAGCAGAAAATGCCTCATCAAAGCACAGCATCCTCTCAAAAAACACATTGCTTAACACAGCTCCAGAAGCAGCCCTAAACCGAGCAATAAAATAATCAAAGGCCACTTCACAGGTCACAGCACAGAGCATCGCAGGGGGCCATGGGGGCAGAGGCCAGTCCTCATTGTGCTGCAGCTCCCCCCAGCCCAGGCACTGCTGAAATCCAGGTCGAAGTCCTTCCTGTGCTGCTGCAGGCCCCAGCCCAGCCACAGAATGAAAAAACTCAAGAAGGGCTACACTATGCCTAGAGGTGTCAACAGATTTTTTTCCACAGAAAGGCCAAAGTCTGCTATTTTTTCTCTTTAATATGGCCCAACCCAGAGCACTATTTCCAGCCCCACTGGCAAGCGTACGAGATGGCTGCTCAGTCAGAAGTACAGCTCAGGGAGCATTTTCATGAACCAGTCATCTTATCAGTAGCTTAATCATATGAAGCTTTAAAGAAAAAGAAGAAAGTAGCATCTTGATACTTGCCTTGTGGCTTCACAGAGAAGCCTACCTTCACACCTACTTTACTGCTGGAAAACCTCACTCTCCACCTGAGAATAGAAGTTGTGACTGAGGTAACCCTGCATGGGGAAAAAAAAAACAAGAAGCACCAACCCTTACAACAAAATAGCTTCAAGGACCATTCCAGGACTGCTTCTGAGCATCCCCAGTACAGTGAGAGCTAGACAGGTTTGGGTCACCATGTGGCATGGTCCAACATCTGCAGCGCTGCCCACAGCCACCAGTGCTGGGGGGGGGGGGGGGGGAGAAACAGAAGGTCCAGTCAGCACTGTCCTCACAGGCTGCCCTCACAGGGTGCAGTGTATTCCCATATAAAGGCTATTGAAATGCAAAGACCAGTAACCATTGCTTTGCTGCTTCTTCAGCAGTAGGAAAAATCCAGAAGTGAATACAAGTGCAAAGCAAACCAGATGACCTCGCTTTGACTTCCTCCCCCTTCAAACTGACATCTCTTGATTCACGGCTTTTACATGGGAAGCACAAACACGCAGCCATGGTTTCCACCGCAGTCTTTACAAACAAGGAAGCTCTGAATAAAAAGTGAAATCTCTGCCATAACCTGCTAACTCCAGCACCCAGAAATATCCCATGCCACCACGCAAGCGCTGCCAATTGCTTCTTCTCTCTGCTTTTAATGCCACTCAGCAGCAAACTGCTTGTGTTCTCCCATTTGTTCCAACTCTTGAAGAGAAACAAACAATGCACGCTCACTATTTTTAGTTGTGACCTCGAATAATACACTGCTTCAGAACATACGCTCAATTCACACATATGTAAGCACGAAAAATGACTCACAGGCAATGAATAACAAGTGTTTGACATTTAAATGTAACCTATTTGTAAGAGCAGTTAACATTTGTATTAATTAAGGCACACTTGAAGCAAGATTTTTCTGTTGCCATTCATCCAAGTATATATGAAAATTATCTGTCTCAGGAAAAAAAAAAAAATGTGAAAATTATACGCAATTACCTGCCATACTTTCCACCTGAGTACCATTCAATCATAGAATCATAGAACAGCTTAGGAGGATGGAAGGGAAACTAAAAGATCATGTAGTCCCAACCCTCTGTTATGGGCTGGCTGCCCCACACCTGCTCAGGCTGCCCAGGGCTCCATCCAATCCAGCCTTGGGTAACCTCCAGCCCTCTGGGCAACCTGTGTCAGGGCCTCATCATCCTCTGAATAAAAATTTTGAATATCTAACTTAACTCTCCCCTCTTCTAGTCTAAAGCCACTCCCTCTTGTCCTGTCACTACCGAACCATGTAAAAAGTTGGTCCCCTTCTGTTTGCAAGCTCCCTCAGCCTTTCTTCACAGGAGAGGTTCTCCAGCCCTGGCATCATCTTTGTGGCCCTCCTCTGTACCTGCATCCATCCTACTGGGGGCTCCATGTCTGGACACAGTACTCCAGGTATGGCCTCACAAGGGTGGGGGGGAAAGATAGCAGAATACCACAAAACTGCTTCAAGAAACTTTAATCCAGTATTCTTGCTGAAAACCTGATAGAAGCACTGAGTCCTGGGTGTCAGCAGCCTGCAGGGCCTGGTGCTCAAAGTACATTTACAAACCCTTTGTATCAATGGATCTGCAAAGCTCTTCCCCCTTTAGAAGAAAAGTAACAGCTTACCACATCATTAGGAGTGCACATCTGGAACCTCTTGGGATACCATCTGTGTCCCATTGTCCCTTTGGCCTTTCTGTAGCAGAAACTGCCAGTGCACAAACAGGTTTGCACTGGAACCTTGGGTCCATATCAGAGCAAAGTACACTACACAAACTCATATTCCCTCACGAGACAAAGGCATTTTTTGGTATCTATTTTCCATTAGTAGGAGATGCTCATAATTAATTAATTCAAGCTTACTAACATTACTCTTGCTTTTGTAGCTGTGAGATTATTACTGGAGTGAGCCCAAGAAGGAAGGCAGAAGCAAGGCCCTCCGAGAGCAAGTCACGCCACAAGTTGTTATTTAGAGACACAACCACACTTCTCCAATACTCAGACTGCATCCCTAACAGAAACACAGCATTCCCTAAAGAGAGCTTCTACCAATACAAATAAATAAATAATGTTGTGCCTGCAACCAACATAGTTTTCAATTAAACAAGTAACTGAATAAACAGCACCAGGACAGCCTGAGACCCGCTGCAAGCCCTGGGCCACTGCTGTACGTCTGCCTTCAGACCCCAGGTCAGATTCCAAACACATCCTCCTGCTCAGCCTTTCCTTTGAAGCAGCACAAGCTCTGGTTTTGTTGTTTTCTTCCTGCTGTTTTTAAATGTAGGGACAAGAAGCACATTGGCCACACACCCACAGCTGGTAGAGACCTCCTGACCATTGCAGGGACTGGAGAGCGTTTGGCAAACAGCTCCACAGCCCCAGGAAAAGGGCAGAAAGCATGAAATGGATGGTCTCAGAAGCTGCTTCATATCACCTCGTTAATATCTAGGAGGAACTCATGGTTTTATTTACAAAAGGATACGTGACAAAGTAGCACGCATTCATCACAGGCGCTATTCTAGCATTTGCACCAAGAATCACCTCCAACTCTGTGTGACCCAACACAGCTCCTGTCTTAAGAAAAAGCATCACACCTTTATAACCTTATCTTTTAATGCAATACAGAACATTATTCTTTGTCTTAACGTTTGTAGCTCTAGTTATTAAGGTTTTCCACCTTGGTGTGCATTATCAGATCTCCTTCATTCCAGTATTTTGAGGGGGGGGAGGAGGAGAAGGGGAAGAGTACTATTCAGATGCAAGCACTTCAGAGTGAATTTGCATTGTTTCTAAGAGAGCAGAGATAGTGTTTAAAATAATAATAATTAAAAATAAATTAAAAAAAAGAATGAATGAAAAAAACAACCTTAAGATACGAGGCGTTATTTTATTATTTTCACTTATTCATTAAGCCAAGGATCTGTTAAAGCACAGGCTTCCCCTGTGCCAATAACACCTGGCAGTACATAAGATAGTAAGGACTGTTACTGTAATGACTTCTCTATTGAAACAGAGCAAGCATTTGACTACGCTCCCAGAGAAGTGGGATATTATTCAGCGAGGGAACACAGATATGCCAAGAGGTGAGGCAGGGTGAAGGCAAAGTGCAGGCAATTAGTATTTTCTTGGCGTAACTGCAATTTGTGAATTCACAAAAAAATCCCCACCTAAAACCTCAGTTAATTTGATCCAAGCAAGTCATGCAGGCCAGTCACATTCCTGTCCCCAGGAAAGCACCTCAGCAGCCCAGGGGCACCAATGGGTGAGGATGGAGCCTGCAGGAAAGCAATCTGCTCCCCCAGGGTGGGCAGCCCCCCCCCAGCACCATGGAGTCCCTGCAATCTGATCGAGATGCAGTCAGCAGAAGAACAAGAGAGGAGAAAAACCTGCAGATGAATAACAAGGCTCTTCAAAGAGAAAAAAAAATGTTTTCCCATGGTTTAAAATTACAACCTAAACTTCAGTAGAAAGGTGATAGTGGGTGCCTTAGAGGTACAAGGCAGCATTACGTCAGCCCTAGAGCACACGCCCTGGTCCCTACGGTATGGGAATGCAACTGCAGCACTGTCACAGTAATCCACTTCCCGAAAACATACTGCTGACCTACGTGCCCAGGTGCCCCATCACGTAGGTGGTCTGCTTCTTCACAAGAAGTTGACTGGTAACTCTTCCCTTTTATGTCCTCCCTGCTGAAGAGGCTCTGGTAGCCTCACTGCTGGGCAGTCTTCTGCTTTGCATGCCTGAAATGCAAAGGGAGGGCTAGGCACAGCCTGCAGAAGGGGCAAGGAGTTTCTTTGACAAGATAAAGAGTGATCGCTTTAACAGCTTAGGCACAGGACACCGCTTCTCCTGTGAATGTATTTACACTTAAATAATACATCAATATGACTAAAGGCAAGAGGTAATCAAAAGCTGACATTTCAGCTGCACGACGCAGAAGTAAACCTCCGTCAAAAGTGGCATGCCAAAGGGGAAAAGGGAGAGAGACGCTCTGATTTATGGGTTACTCTCAGAATGAGCGCTGGGGGAGTTTTCACAGTAGCCCTTGAGAAGTCTCTGTTTATTTGAAGAGCTCACAGGAGCATGGCCACGGCACAGGCGCTCAATTCCATATCCCAGATGGAGCCCAATCCACTCCATCAGTATTTATTTACACTTAGATGCAAAGGAAGGCTATCCAAACAAAAGCCGAGAACGGCCAGCAGATAATTAAGTGCACTAATGCACAAACATATTTAGACAGGAATGACCACATCGGTAGGATCAAAAAGCAGGCTCATTCCTACTACAAACAAACTCCAGAACAGCCCCTCATGCCAAAGCTGTACTTAGCAGATACCATTCTCTTCTCCATGAAGTCTCTCCAGGACAGCATTTCTGCAGCCTACCCAGCAGGGCATTTCCTTCAGGCTGCTGACAGGGACCCAAACCAGCCTCAGGTGCATCAGCAGCAGCAAGGCACTGGCAGGCATTCCAGATCCCACATACTCATTGCTGAACTGTTTTAATGAAATCACAGCTTATCTATTTTTACTGTTCTCTGTATACCTGCTCTGCTTTCCTATACATAAATTATTCTTTACTTCCTTCCTGAAAGAGCTATTATTTAGCAGCCTAGCTGGCATTAACTATTGTATCACATTCCCCCAGAGGTACATTACAGCAATGATAGACTGCAATGCCAACACAAAAACACATGCACAAACACTCCCTGTACTAAACCTTGCAACGCTACCCATCTGAATGGAAGAGGCAATATAAATAGAAGAGATCATCAACCTAAGCCAGTACAGGGCATGGTGCAGGCAGCGGATACATTACTTCTTCCACTCTACAAAATTAAAATACACAGGCTCATAGCTCTGCTTGTTCTGAACACATCCAACGTTGGACAGCCAGAGAGGGATATTGCTGTGATTGCTTCACAGATATCAATGGGTCAGGCAAGGCTTGCTTCAGATTCTCTCTCTTTCAGAGTACTTTGAAAGCTGTCTTTATTTAATCTTAAGTTATCAGAAGAAGCCCTCTCATCTATCTCAAAGAAATCACACTGGGCTTTAAAACTGTCCTCCCCACCACTTCCCAGCAGAGACATCTAAGGTAGTGTCTACAGATCTCCTGCTGACACCGTAAACATCAACCAGTAGAAAACCAGAACACTTCCATGCCTTTGCTGATCTGAACTGATGCACCAGCAACTGATACGCATGCATCTTAAAGCAGCTGTTTTATTTTACACACATCCTTTTTTAGACTCTGATCTTATTTCAGCATCTGTCCCCAAGGCAGATTTCTGTGGACAACTCCTCCACAAAGTTACACAGACTTCCCATACCCACACAAAACCACTGGTCTCTAATTAGGAATTCAACTGAGTTAGCATTATAATAAGCCCAAAGAAGCTGCCTATGGGCACGGATTTATGCAACTAAGGCCACGGCCTGGAGCTGTGGGAACAAAGTACTCTCCAGGCCAATAGCAGCTCCAGTGCACTCCTCACAGAGGTCAGGAGAGCCTGAGTGACCTCACAGAGGCAAGGCCAGGGCTGTATAATCCTGAGAAGGTGATGCACAAACAAAGTTGGTGGAATAACACTGAGTTTATACCTGTAGGAAAGATGTCCAAATTGCACTGGACATGCATTGTGACCACAAAACATGCTGTATGCATCCTTGTTTGCTGCTCATATTTTGACCACAAAAACTAAGGTAGACTTGCTCAAAGCAACAGAAACTTCCTCCTCAAGCTCACACCTTTTTAATCGAGAGGAGTAGACTAGTTAAGCAGAGCTTTGCCAAACAGAGAGGAAAGTCAATGGCTTCTCTCCAAAAGCCTGGAGGCAAAAGACAGATAGCAAGCCCTGGCTGGGTGGTAGGAGGGAAAGCAACACAAAGCTGTGGGGAAGTTGATACACTGACCTTCAACCCATTACTGCCTCACCTACTGCCCCACCTCAGCCCAGGTCCCAATGGACCAGCAGAGAATCTCCAAATCACCTTTTATCAACTGGGCTAATATTACAAGGATAGGAGTTTGGTTCCTTCTAGGAAATTTCTGTTTTCTGCTATTTCTTGGAAGTAAATGTAATCTCCTATTACTTCTTTTAAAGCAAATTTAGCTTCTCGTCCCTTTTCACCCCTAAATACAGAGGCAGGTGTTCCAAAATACAAGTCACAACACAGTTAAGAAAGACTAAAAAAGAGAAAACTAGAGAAGCAGGAATCCCAAATGGGTTTTGCCTGAAGGCAAGGGGCAAAGCCAGCGAGAAGCAGTAACTTCAGCAACATCATTTTACAAGATTCAAAAACAAAAAAATAGGTCACCTTGTCACTACGGAGACTGGGTGGGATTAACTTAATACCAGCGTGTCCAAATAAAGGTCAGAGAAAGCTCATCTCATCGACCAAGTTAAGAGGGTATGGTCATTAGCAAACTGTTTTCTCAGATGGTGTTTGTGTGGTTGTGTCAGGCCTGAAAATGAGGCAGACATCACACAACAGAGTCTGGGACAAGGAAGTTCGCAGTGGCTCTTGGAGAAGGATTTCCAAGCCATGGATTTAAAACGTAGAGTTGCATAGGCTTGTTTGGATTTGCGGAGTAAATCTCCCTAACACTTCAGTGCATATACTTGTAACAGATCAAGATCTGTGTATGTTCCAATTGGAAGCTCCCTCATTACACTGAAAGGACATCAAGAAGCAGCAGCCATGAAGCCAAAGCTCCTCAAAGTGCAATCCTTGGAGGAAATCCAATAACAGAGCATACCACAGCATCACACTTGCTGTGCCCTCAAGAAGAGTCCTAACCCTTGACCTACGGTGATCCATCTTTGTTTACAACCTCTGACATTTTCCACCACCATTCACACAGACACACCAGCAGGATTTGACCACTGCCTAAAACATCCAGTAGGGATAAATAAGCATGATCCAAACTCCTCTAACCCTTTAACCTGCCCCACAGGAAAAGGAACCCCATCCAAAAGGCGACGACAATTCTGAATAGCTCCAGAGCACCCAGGAATACCTTCAGATGGAAAACATAAATATGGAAATTCATTTCCCCTCTAAACACTTCACTTTACAAGCTGCTTTGGGCTGTGGCAGGGAAAACCAATCCTCGCTCACTGCCAATATTCTTCCCACTAGCCAACACAGAAATTAAACTGGTTGGAAGACAATGACTGTTACGTATATAACCCCCTCCCCCTTCTGTACTCCCAGCTTTCACAGTGTGCCTCCCTGTCCCAGCACCCCCACTGCAAACACTTATCAGAGCCAGGCCCAGGTTATCCAAAAGCTCTCCATAAGGCTGTGGCAGTCACTCAGCTGAGAGACAGAACAGGCACTTGGTTTGTGTTTGTATCAGGGTCCCTGATTTCAGTGCCTGGAATTAGGCTCTGCAGATTAGGCAATGTGCTGAGGCTTATCTCTGTGTCTAATCACTAATAAAGTTGCAACCTGGTGCATTTGCACTATACGAGGCCTCACTGAACAGCATGGGCTTTAAAGGTCATCTGCCACCTCCAAGCACGGCTGGGTTCGTTGCAGCAGGCACGCCTGGCCCGGCAGGTCCCAACCCCCCACCCCCGCTTCCCATCGGCTGCAAAAATCCAATTACAGGCACAATGGTCCCAGCCCGAAGAGGTTCCCTGGGCCCTCCGAGTGCCTGCCTCAGCACCCTCTGGACAATGCCTGCTTTTGTTTCAGCCTTGCTATTGTTTGGGATTCTCTCGCATCCGTGGATACGTGATAAAGAGCCATGTTCGGAGAGATGTTTATGAATGAGGTTTCAGAGCTCAACGGCTCAGCCATGCAGGGCTTGACCATGGACAAAAGGGTCACCGTTTCTAAAAGCCACACTGAAATTAAATCACTGAAGATGCAACACGCATCAGTCAGGAATGAAAAGATCCAGGAAAATGTAAAAACTTAAATCCTACTCCTTCCAAAGGCAGGAGAAGTTCCGTTGTGGACCTCAGTGCAGTCAGGTTGCATCCCAAAACATTTAGACTTCGTAAAGTACCCGGCAGATTCCACTGCTTTAGCCCACTGCTTTGAAAAGATTTTACACCACATTGATTTCCAAAGGGGGAAACGAAATTATTTGAACTTAATGAAAATGTTTCCCAATAAAAACAGGGTAGAGAGCAGCAGGAAATATTTAGATTTGTGCCAAATAAACTAGATGAAAAATACCACCTATTAAAAATCTAAATAGCCTCCTAATGCCACAGAAAACGTTCTAATCTTCAGCCGGTACAGTGAATTCTTTAAACTAAATTCATAATGAATGAATACTTTAAACATCGCTTCATCTGAAACCAGGACAAACAGCAAAGACCTACATGTCCTGTGAGACCTCCAAGAGTTATGAGGATCTTCCCAGCTTCCTAAGAGCTTGAGATGAGCTCAAGCAGCTGACAAAGTTCAGCTCAACATCTGAAACACCTTCAGCATCACAAATCTTGTTAAAATTCAAGATAGCCTAAAATAAGCCACAATCCAGCTTATTTCACACAACCAGGCCTACCAGGGACAAAACCAACTGCAAACCCCATCCATCACATTGAAAATTACTCTTTGTGAGGCTCTGCTGAGCAGAAGAAGATAGTAATATTGTGAAGCCTTTCTAGCCTTTAAAGAGTAGAAGCAGACATACAACTGCATTCAATGAAACATCATATGGTAATAAGCAGCAATGGAATAGCCAAGTATAAATCTCCCATTCAGTAGAGTGTCACATGTATAAATCTATTTACCAAGGATTACTCTGTAGCCCCTACCACAATAAATCATCAGGAGAATGTCTTACGCACTGCTAGCAGAGCAGGGATTTGGAAAAGCAGACAGGCTCCATAAAGAGTCACTGCTAACTAGCCAACCTGAGACTTTGTTACAAAATAAGTTACTAATTCACTCCCCTTGGTTTGCTTGCTTCAGTGTTTGGTGGGACTGCTAGGGTTGGGTTTGCTTTAGAAAACCAGTACTTCACCCTCCACAACAAAAACACGGATGGATATGGACTACAGCATTACACCTACAAACAGGGCACAAAGTACACTGAAGGAACCACAGAGGCTCTTTTGACTTTGCAAGACTTTGGACTGATTTGCAATTCATTACCACCATTTAAAAAAGAACATTATTCTGGCCTAGTTTCGGTTTAATGTAAATGTTTTATGTAGGCTAATCCCAGATAAATAACTGTTTTCTTGCATTATCTAGATCTTTCACTACAAATTATGGGCTGTATTAGAAAGATTAAGCACTGCAGAGTCAACTAAGAGCTTTTCTATAGGATGCTCCAGTTCCCAGCTCCGCAAGGGTGCCATGACACACACTGAAATACCCAAGCATCTCCACTGCTGCGCACCGCCTTCCCAAAATTCTCTTGCTCACCATCCAAAGTTTGTTATTTAAAGCTGTGACCACAGAGTGGTTCAGAAAAGCTTTTGTTCTTTGCTGAAGTCTTAAGGCTGGGCTGTTCCAGAAGTTGCAAGGAAACAAAAAAGATCTCATGCCTGCGTAGTATCTAATAGACAAGTCCAGACTAAAAACACTGGCCACTCATACAACAGACAGCCACTGTAACACCCTTTAATTCAGTAGGATATGCTTCTGAAGTGGAGCAATAAACTGAACTCAACTTCTGTGCCAGAATGTAGGGCAGTTCCCATACCTCTTGATCTATGGATGTCACATTAGAAGGGAAGATAACATGTATTATGGTACAGTTCAATCTTTCCTTTTTTTACTTGCTTGACTTCAGCTACCATTCATAACCTTAGTAACAACCTGATGAAACCAAACAACCACCTCCATGTCCATACAGTCATAAACTGCACGGTGCAAGACCACAAGTCAAATTCACCCTTGATATAAATAACTCCACTTACTGTACATATAAAGCCTTAGAAAAACGTCTTCCTCTTTGTGGTCGTATCCCAAAATCCAAGTTTGATCTGCACGTGGAAAGACAGAGAGTAAACAAGGCAACTGACTCCGAAAAGAAGAAAAACCTGTACCTTTTATCAAGTGCCAGCTAGCTTAGTGAGGTTTCCAGCATGCCAACAAAATAATAATCAACAACATGTAAATCTTCCCAGGAAAATCCCCAGTCCTCTTCTAAATAAAACTTCTGTAGAAAATACGTCGGCATCCTCTTGTTTCCAATCCTTACGACAGAACTTCCACAATAATCAACATGCCATCCAACTCAGATCCGGAAAAACAGGTTAAGAAGCCCCTCTTGGCTTGACCATCCTGAGTAAAGAGGGAACAGCCAATAACAGAAACGCTGCTCATTTTAACAAACAACTCTGCTAGGAGACCTGTGGCTGCAGCATAAAGATCACCAATTCCACAGCTAGAAACTTACAGACACTTGTTAGGAGCCTCACTGGCCTGCAGTCCTTGAAAAAGAACTGAGATCCTGGAGCAGATTTTCAGGTTAGGTTTGTTGCAAAATCAGTATCTAAAATGTTCGGTTGCATATGCTTAACAAACAACTAACAAAAGACTTCTCCTTTCTGACAACTCCATTATGCACTAAGTTCACACACAAAATATTTATAAAACATAGCGTACAATCCACATAATGCTCACACTGCAGAATGTTCCACTACATAAATGTGTGCAAACAATGAGAAACCTCTGGTTGAAAGTCTGAAGAAGCTGCTAGAGAAAAATCTGTCTATACCATCACACTGCTTGATCCCACCTACTTTGCAGGGCATTTTTCACAGGCATCACCCTCAGTGCCCTTTGACACAGGCAATTATCTGCTCCCAATCCTGGCTGACCTCACATTCCTTACCCACCTGAAACTCCCATGTAAAGATAAGAGAAGTTTTCATTCACATCATCTTAGTCTCTTTGTTCTGGAGGAAAAAAAAATGATATTCATAATGCCTAAACTGATTTCATCGTGTTAGAAGATTAGCCCCTATCTCTACTGCTGTAGAACAAAAAGGCAAGCAAAAAATTACTGACAAATAATGATAATGCTTTTTGCTTTACAGCAGATACCCGGAGCTTTGCAATAACAACCTTTTTGCTGGATTTGAACTACAGTTAATTTCTGAGCATGTCTCAGATACCCTTGGAAAGCCTACTCATTCCTGCAGATAAGGCCCAGGACTGAGGGTCAGAAGATGAAAGTTCTGTTGCCCTCTCTTTACATACTTAGGCTAGTCAATATCCAAACCATAAAAAAAGGGGAATACTGCTACTTCTCAGGTTTATAAATATGCTACGAGGCCGAACTCATTAACGTTTACAAAACACTCCTAAACTCCTTGTCTGGAAGGAGTTATACAACGATAAAGTATTATTCATGCTGTTCTAAGGCAGAAAAGTACATATTACTGCAAATCCAGCAGTAGCTTTTCATGCACCATTAAGGTTTACTATGCAGTCTTAATCTAATCATAAGCACTTCAGAATCTAGATCTGTCATTCGTAACATACAGATCAGACTTCATCACTGAATAACCAACTGGGTCAACTCCATACAGCACAAGACACATACACGCTTTTTTCTCATTTATATTGCACCTCTTCAAATGAACCATTTGGCCCCTCCCAACCTGTTACAGTTGGAAAGATTAGTGCGGTAGAAAGGTAATACAAGATGAAATGGCAAAAGGGGCAAACAGAGAAAGAATGCTCACCTACCTGTGAAGATCTAGACTCGCAGGAAAAAACTCTACAAAGGACAGATCTCCAACCAGAAATCCTTCTCTAGTGACAGTCAGCCCTTAAGTGGGGTCTAAGAAAGCTGGTCACACAGCTGAACCGCCTTCACCTGTGCTCCAAGGCCTGAGGTGGTCTTTTCCCCAGGTGACCAAACAATGGTTCAGGCCATGACTCAACAGTTGCCTACACAATCCAAACAATTCTATGATTCTACCTGTATTTTCAAAACTCCATCGTTATTGGCTTTCCTGTCACCTTGCATTATGTTCACTCAGGATTTCAACTCAGGAATGCAAAAACTCAGGTAATGGATCTGTTTACACATTTTAAGAAAGCTGAGATGGGAAGGCGTGCAAGGTCCAGGTCTATGCCTTCACCAGCGTTCAGAGAGGAAACTCATTCCTTCAAGCAACTTTTACTGTGCATTATTATTACTATGAGATCTCCCTTTGTGTGCAATTCTGGAAACACATCCATAACTAGAGGTAGACTTGCTGATCAAAATACAATCTTTATACCTCCAGGCATCATCATCAATGCTGTGTTGGAGGGAGTTCAATCCAGTTGAATGAAACTGGCTGTTGAAATCGACAGCTAGCTCCCAAACCACAATTTTGGCTAACTCATTTACTCCTTCGCCTGCATCAGGCACCTGCTGCACCCTTTCCCAGTGGTCTCCAACTCCACCTTGAACATGGCAGGCAATTCCTGCTGACCACTCTCCTACCATCAAGAGGACATTTCCCTTATCATCTCAGCACAAGGGCACTGTGAGAATCAAGGAAATAAAGACCTCAGCCAAACTCAGAGGAAGTTATTCCCCCCCTGCCCTCCTGCTATCTAGCAGCAGGTCCAGAGGATGGGCACCTCCACAGCCCCTGTGCCAGGCCAAACCCCACACTGCCTTCAGGCTTAACAAAGCACACCCTTCGTGATAGAATAAAGCCTCTACTTTTACTAGTTTTTATATGACTCTGGCTTAAATCCAGACATGAAGTCTGTCATTTAAAAAGAAAAGTACTGCTGTCCTTAAACGTAACATTCAGGGAGTCTTACCCTCTATACAACATTCCTTTTATGGGGCCAGTTCCAAGCCTTTCCCAAAACTATTGTGTTTTCCTCACTTCTGACTGCAAAAAAGAAATCAATAAAAGACAGTCCTCTATTTTTATCTAAATGAGACAGAATGAAAGGACAGGACAGCTGATTTTCCATCTTCTCTGTCCAACCTGGCAAGATGCTGTAATGGTCTGAAAGGAAAAACAGAAGCCTTTCCACATGGGGAACAACTGAATTAGCTGCTGTTTACATGATCTGTTCCTCATTTTATAGGACTCTGAGAAGACTTGAATGCACAACAGTGGGACTGCAAAGCTCATCAGACCTGAGCTGTCAATATAACTCTGCAGCAACACTTTCTCTTTGCCTTGTGGCTCTGAACCTGAGAATTAGCTACTCACCTCAGATACTTCCAAAAACAAAGTCTCAATCTCATTCAGAATATTTAATGTTCTGAAAAGTCTGAGCATCTGTCCTTCAAACAGAAGATGCTCATCAAGGTATTTCAGGTGGATTCCTAAGGAGAGAGATCTCAGGACCTCTCATCATTTTGCAAACTGTTGATCTACTGCTGCAGAACCAAGCAGAGCTGTGACCTGCATGTGCCACCTGCACTTGGCTCCCACTCGGCTTAGGCAGCACATACAGTTTTGCTACAAAATGCTCCCATGCTTACAGGGGGGGGAAAGATACACAAGAAGTGGGTAGGTGCATAGCTTAAATTTAAGCACAGATTAAACAACATAACTGCGTAGATAAATGCCGTTTTAAAGAACATATTTCCAAAGGAATGTAATTATGTTTCTCAGGGTTGACAAAAGGACTTGCGTGATCCATTTTCTATCGCTTACTGCAATGCAAGCAAGCAATGGTTGTGACTGAATACAATATCCACAAACCCACAGGATCTACACCCATGATTTTAAATAATTAAACAGTATTCGTTCGGGGTGATCCTTCCCTCCCTGGCCCCTGCTGCTTAGCTTTATATATAGAAAGCATTTAGTACACAAGGCAAACAACAAACAGGAATATAATAAGTCCTTTTGAACCAAGATGCTGTTTAGCCTAACTAACTGAAAAGAGAGAAAGCAAAAACTTACACCGCATAGATAGCCACAAAAATCACACAATGCCATTTTTCTTAAGTTCGTACTCCAGTAATTATCTTTTATACAAAGAACAGTGACTCATAAAGCTGCTTTTTCACTTAAAAAAATCCACACACAAAAAAAAGTCTGAAATTGAAGAGCTCCCCTCTTTGGTTTTTTTTTTTTGGTCAACTTGAGGCTGAAACGAGGGCTTTATGATGTGTGGGAGTGAAAAGTCTTTAGGGTTTCAATTCCAAATGAAAATTAAGGCTTTTAACTTCCCGTACTACTCATTCTGACAACCTTTCATACATAATTGCCCAGGAAAAGTTACTGTGGTCTTGTCACCCTCCTAATGATTAGGCGATGGGCTGACGAATAGATCCTCCCCACAAATTCCGCTCTGCAAACGGCAATAAAAAGCCAAGGGTGGTTAAGAAACACTGGGTTTACACCTGAGAGCGACTTTGATGACTTTTAGTCAGAGCTTATTAGGAGTTACAAAATTAGTGGAGTCAGAAATAGAGCAATCAAGGGATCAGGTAAGAATTTAATTGAAAGAGGAAAGGTGTCTTCAGCAATTATGACAAAGATTCTGCTGCTTTGAGCTGAAACAGAGAGCAAAACAACAAGGATTCATCTGCTTCAGTCATGGATCTGCTCCTCAGCCAAGACTATACCAGGCTTCTGGATAACCACCATTTAAAATATATAACACGATACCAAACATATAAATATGGTATGAGCAATGCAAACAGGATGAGCCAAAATACAACAAATGCTGTCCCTGCTCTTTGAAAGGTATCAAGGTAATTTGTTGTCCTGATAATGCGTGAAAGCAGCATCATCTTTTAGCAGTTGTCTCGCTTGGGTCTAGCTGTGAAAAAGTAAATTATGTCCTTTGTCTTTTTTGCTCTTTGACTTTTGAAAACAGAACTTATTATTCAACGAGCTTCTATTTTTGACAGTTGTCTGGAGACTCTTCACAGTTCAACATCCTGCTGTCCCAAGAGGTACACACAAAATAGAAAGAAGAACCCCAGCATGCAAAGTACATTTATTCTAGTGAAGTCAAAACAGGATTTGAAGGTACACCAAACTAGGAATTAGAAAAGTCTGCAGTTTTAGCTCCTTTATGGGCTGCTCCTTCCTTGCAAGCTCATTATAACTGAAAACCTGAGTTGTTTGTTATCACTGATATCGTAGCAACAATTAGAGGCCCCATCTGAGGTAAGGGTCTCATTCTGCTGAACACTATACAAACATATTATAAACAATACAACAACCTTTGTTCATTAGAGAAGATAAAGGAAATTCAACATTCTGATTCTATAAAAAAAGAACCAGAGACTTACCTACACTATATCACAAGATGCATTACAAAGAGAAAACGCATCAAATCTGGAGTCCCAATCCAGCACTGCAAATTGAAAACCATTCATCCTCCTGTTATTTTATAGCTCACCCTTAAACAAAGCCATAATAACTGACCTCATAAAAAGAGCACTGTGTTTTTTTACAGAAGGCTTCAAGACAGGCACTGGGTGACTAATAAACTCCTCAGAATCTAGAGAGAAAATACCTGTACCAAAAGCTATAAAAGAACTTCCAGCAGTGAACAAGGACATCACAGCTAGATCAGGTTGCACAGGACCTGATCCAGCCTCACCTTGAAGGTCTCCAGGGATGGGCCATCGACCACTAAGCAACCTGTTCCAGAGCCTCGCTACCTTCTCTGCAGTTGATTTTTTCCTTATATCTAAACTAAATCTACCCTGTCACCACAGACTTCTAAAGAGTCTGCCCCCTTCCTTCCTTTAGCTCCCTCTTAGATTCTGACAGGCTGCTATCATGTCACCTCTTAGCCTTCTCTTCTCCGGGCTCAACAGCCCCAGCTCTCTCAGCATCTTCATGTAAGAAGATCTCAAAGAGGTTTGATTGGATAGGCTTTAAAAACCAATCCCCACATTTTAAGAGGTGTAGCAAGGAGTTAAGAGGATGAAGCGACAAAACTCTAGGAAAAAAAATGCACCACAAATGCTTTCAGAACTGGCAAACAGGAAGCTTTCTGCACTGGCGGAAATAGCCACCTGGTTTATAGCCTTTGAGATAGGGAGACCAAATAACTGAAATAAAGAAAGCAAGTGCATAGGTATGCACAGCAGCAAAGCACAGGTGTATCAGTAGCAAATAACTGACCCACCCCCACCCTGGGTTTGAGTTGCAGTCAGGCAAATGAACAAGGGGATACTTTATCAGTTTTTCACAACATGCCATCCTTGTGTGATGCATGAGCCACTAGAGAAGATCATATAACCTATAACTACGTATCACATTCAATAGCAAACAAGCTTTTAACTCAGTGGAAAGGGATTAAAAGCTCTGCAGATCCAAAGCATAGATCAAAGTTATATTCAGCTGCCGGGAAACATATAAATATGAGACTGCAAGGCCCCGTAAGAGAGATAAGAAAAGGAAAGCAGGAAGACAAAAGAACACTGTTCATCACAAAAGTGCTGTAAGATTGCACACAATAGTAAGATTCTCAATTCCTTTGTTGGGAGCGGAAAAGGATTCAGCACCACACAAAAATAAGGGTTGTTTTGGGGCTTTTTTTCCTAATGATTGATACTCTGGTAGCACCTGACTCTTCTACTCTAGCATCAAACTGAGCTTTCATGTAGACTGCCCTGGAGCAATTTCCAGTAGATCCCACTAAAAACAAAAGTGGGAATAAATCAGTGAAAACAACAACAGTAAATAGCTACAAGTATATAACCAGATCTACACAAGAATTAAGCAGACTATTTCCTAAATAGGCCAGATTGTGTCCATTTGTAAAGATTACAAACATGAATCTCCTTTGCAGGAAAAACTAAAGCAAGCGTAAAGAGCTAAAGTCTTCACCCTGTTCAAGTCAAGCAGCATCTCTGGAGCAGCTTCTTTGGGTACTAAGATGTACCACACTACTAAGTGGACCACAGTCTGATACAAAGTCACGGCCATCCTTCAAAGAGCACAGTGTGACAGGAGTGGCATTTATAGGACAAGACATTATCAGTAAGTGTCATAGAGTGAATGAAACGTACCTTAGCAAGTAAAAAAACTGCACATGAAAGATGGCTGCAAACCCTCTAGGGACTGCTTAGCACTTAATGGAGAGTCAGAAAGCAGGAATGGTGGTTTTAACCTTGCATTTGTGATACACGGCAACCTGTCTTTAGATGATCCAGGGCAGAAGATGTAGGGAAGGACAAACAGTTTTTAAATCTAGTCAACCCCAATAGATCATAAAAAGATACTGACAGCAAGCCTCCTGCTGGAATGGTTTCCATAGTAATAATAAGCTTTGGGGACTGGAAATGCTGCAAGGCTTACTTTTTCCTTTTCTCTAACATAGTGGTTTGTTTTTACTGATCTACTGTGAGTGGTCCTTTTGCCTGCTCCCTTCCCCAGCAAGAGGACAGCACAAAGTCACAGCTCTCCTCGTCGCACCAAAGCAGACTTCTCAGCACAATTCAGCTTCATTTCCTTGCCCCAGAAGGCAGGGGCAGACAAGGCTGCCAAACCCTGGGCAGTAGTAGCCCTGGAGACTACTTGAAACACGTAGAAGTATCTACTCTTGTATCCTATGTCCCATTCATTTGCTCCCCACAGTACTTCTCTGCCTCCCATAAACATCCAAAAGCCACCAACTTCTCTGCTTGAGAATGAAGCCACAACAGCAGAGCTTTTGGATGAAATGGGGGGAAAAGGCATCAGCATGTAGTCTTGAGTGTCACTGCATGGAGCTGGGGAATGGAGTTGAAGAGCTTTCCAGAGCAGTCCTGATTTGATTGAACTAATTCTGCCAGCAAGCCTGGGCTGACACAACTACAAAAGACAGCTAACATGTCACCCCTTCAGCTGCAATTTACAGCTTGCCAATGCCCTGATACCATAAGCCCAGCACTCATCACTAGTGCTCTCTCCACTACAGACAGCAGAGACATCTCTCACCATGCCCAAAGCAGACAAAAAGGAGACGTCCACTCCCTGCAAGCCTATAGAAGACCTCATCTCCTAGCCCAGACAATGCTATAATCCACACCAGATACAGGACTGCTTCAAATCTGAGTGTGAAATGCCTCTATAGTCACTTGCCAAGACAAGTGGCACAACAGCACTTAGTACACGGTGCACTAGAGCCTCCCTGTCTCAAACCTAACTGATAAAAAGCTGGCAATGGTCCTTCACTAAGACCCTCTGCAGGAGAATCCTTAAGCAAAGTGAACATTGGGGCATGGCTGGTCAGGACAATGAAGGCACACCCAGAGCAGTGACAGAGGTAACCTGGTGGCTTCCCACAGACAGGCTACCATCAGACCATCACTGACCCACAGAATCTGTGCAGGCAGGGGTGGACTTGCTGCCTTCGGTTTTAGCTCTCAGGAAACCTTCATTTTGGCAGGTATGAAGATCGCAGCCTTCCACTAGAGTAGGATATCTCCTTGAATCGCTGCCTGGGAACCTAACAAGTATTGAGCTTTCAGAGAGGGACAAACACCAAGGCAACAAGCAATTTATGGAGGGGAATGATATCCATAAACCTGTATGCATGGGGACTGAAGTACCATGGCATAAATGGCCTTGGCCCAGACGTGACTCACCATGAAAGAGTACAAAATTACCTGTACAGCAGCCCTCAATTGCCATGGTGATAAATGTTTCCTAATGTCTAAGAGCAGCTGAGTCCTGAACTCCACACTTCTTATTCACTAACAAAAGCATTCATTATATTTAAAAAAATTTAAAAAAAAATAAAAAATCACAAATGAATTGTGGCCATTTTAAGCCCTCCGCAGATCAAGGGCTGATTTACACTCTCCTTTCAATGGAGACAACTGTGCTCCCAGTGCTGTTAATTCAGAAGATGGAGGTTGCTTGCTTTTTTCTTGCTTCACAATTCAGTAGGCAAGGGAAAGACAGATTCTCTGAGACAGTGTTACTTTTTCTGCCAGGAGTTATCTATTCGCAGAAGTGGGTCAACTTTCTCTTGGTGGACATGTTAGTGTGTGAGTGCCTAGCAGCGCTGCCTGCGAATTTCTGTCCGCTCTGCGTGCAGAGGAACCTCTGCACATAACTATTTATGGCAGCCAAGTGTTTCATGAATTGCAGCAAGTTAACCACAAGGGGATGATGACATTTGGAGACAGGGCAGGATGAATTCTGGCTCACGGACAAAAAGTCAGGTTAAAAATACAGAATGCAGAAGCAAACCTAGCCAATCGCTGCTAATTTGCAGAAAAAACAGATACACGGCCCCCAGCCCTGACCGCTCCACATGAACAACGCTGTGTGTTTTGCAGCAGGACACATTACAGCATTATTGCCAGTTTAAGTGTCTCACCTACATCTTGTCCATCAATGAGATCAACCACCATCGACTCTGCTCCCGGAGTATTCTCCAAAGAGCAGCCCGAACACAGAAGGCTGAAGAGACAACACAGACAGGCCAGGCTGCAGACACATCTATGTGAGCCGCAAGCAAGGCCCAACTCTTGCCATGGCAGGCCACAACCTGAGCCTCCTTCTTCATACTTCCATGGCAGCCTTATCCCTATGTAAGCACTGACCCTCAGCTTTCAGAAGCAATGCTTCTGGTTAACCTCACTAACCCAAGTTG
Source organism: Excalfactoria chinensis (assembly GCF_039878825.1). NCBI lineage: Eukaryota > Metazoa > Chordata > Aves > Galliformes > Phasianidae > Excalfactoria > Excalfactoria chinensis. Next base: position 11,185,192 of record NC_092829.1, on the reverse strand, counting down.
TTGCTCGTGTCCCTCATTCCTTCATGCACACCGAGTACAACACCTGCCAAGGCTGCATTTTGGGTCCCCATGCCTGCCACTTAATTAGATCACCATTTAATTTGATCCTCAGTTTTATCTGATGAAATGCCTCCAGAGGACCAAATCATTTACATGTAACCAACACAAATTTAATCCCCTTATTTTGATTGCTTTTGACAAGTGTAAGTGGATAATTCCATCAAAGGCCCACAGAAATTTGTCTTTTAATCAATACAAGGTTTTCCTTCAATGGGACAGCTGAGAACGAGACAACTCTTCAGCAAGTTGTAAGAGGAAAACAAAATTGGAATGTACTACTACAAAGACCATTTTTCCATACGTGGTCCAATATTAGTGCACTGCATTAGCTTCTCGAGCCTTGCTATCCTTAAGTTTGAGAGCACAATTAGGGCTGACACATACTCAGTGACCAAGCAGGAAGCCTAGAGTGAACAATGACAAAGATCAGCTCCAGCTGTGCCTTCACAGCTATAGACTCTTGAATAAGAAGCCAACAACTTCTACGATTCTATGAACTGCTGGCCAATGAATGCTGCATGCTCAGTGCCCAAGACATCACCATTCATAAATCTATAAGCAGAACTCAATGAACTCATAGAAGAGGTGAAAAAGGTGTTTCTACAGAGGTTCTATATTTAGCACAGGAAGCATTTCCTCGTTTCAACAGAAGGAATCTATAGGTAGTGGCCTAGAATACCAGTAACACCAACATTTTAAATATAGCAATATCAGGAAAAGTTAAAGCAATGTTCAGAGGACAAAAACATTCTTGATATAAGAAAGCTATGAAATGGCCAAGTAGCCAAACCTTTGCTTCACAGCTGAATCATGGCAGGGGCCATAGAGCTCTGACAGCAAGCATTGCAGGTGACATCTGTCTTCTACTGGGAAAAGTGAATTTCCTGTCTTTCATCAGTGCTAGCACAGCTGCACTGGAAGAGTAGAATGTAGTGATCACAGCTCTTCAAGCAGGATTGCTCTTACCTGACTTTAGATGGTTGCATATAAACTAACCGTCCAAGCTTCCTTCCCATCAATACAAAGAGCACATACAACACAATGCTTCTTCTAAAGCAGAAATAGACATTTCGGTGCCATGATTGATGTCACCATGGCCTATAAAGGAAACCCAAGGAGACACAGATGTTACAATCTATGTTGTAGATACTTCAGCTTAAATCTGATGAACCTCTCTTCTGCACCTTCTCGTCTCAAAGGTCTCATTAACATGTCATGGTGAATAATATGTATATTGATTATAAATACACTAATAAAAACAAAAGACTTTGGCCTAAAGGGTATGTGAAGAAGTACAGAGTGGCTGTACACGCGATCAATATCAACCCACAGGGAACAGCTATTTCTCTTTGCCACCATTTTAAATGTAATATATTGTACCCTCTAGGTAAAAATGTGGACATTTACAAGTGGGAATCAATAGAACTAGAGCTTTTCCCACCCTCTCATCCAGAGAGACCATTCCTCTTCCCTTGGAGCAGACAGCAGAGATAGGCCATAGATTAATGTCTATGCAATGATAAGCTATGTGCTGTGCCCATCACTTGCCTCAACATACCTCCCTGACCACTTCTGAAATGCTGATGCTTTTAAGAATGATTCTTTTTAGGAGCCTGTTCACATTGATAAAGAAATCTATAACCATTTCATCCAATCCAAAAAATAAATAAATAAGTCAAAGAGACAAGGGCAACAGCCTGACCCATTCTTGGAAACCAGAGCAAACAGCTTCTGCAACAAGTGAATAAGAAGTTCCGATGATAAAATTTACTTGATGGCAGGGGTGGGGAGATGAAAACCCAAAACCTTCCCATGCATGCGCTGGATTTTGTCCCAGACACATCAACAGCTAGCAATCTGTATCACTGTGGGCTTGCAGCGTAGGCGAGGAAAGCCACAACATGCGCTCACCCATGTCTCACGGCAGCGTTTCACCAGACTGGCAGAACTCACACCCTGCCAGCCTGCAGGACTCACAAGCCACCTGGACTGACTTGCACGCAGCAACCATCAGCAAGGACTGAATTGTTCTGCACTAGCAACAAAAGTACAATGGCTCTCTCCACCTTGCCCAGAGGTACACATAAATCCTACCAGAGGCAACCGTCCTCCTTTAGATTGTTATTGGACAAACAGATGTCCCAGATAGATCCAGAGGAGGCTAAAATTAGTGGGAACTGTTACACTGCTTCAGGGAGCTTTGAGTCACTCTCAGTGTTCCCACACACCTTACAGTCCAGGGATATACCCCCATGGGACCTGAAGGCTTATTCCAGCCCACAAGGAATGTTAATATCCCCCAGTATGACTCTTTGTTGGTATTTTTTCCCCTCCAGGGATTTTTGGAAACTTTATTCTGGCAGAAACAAGGTGGTAGCAACAACAATAGCTCCAACTGGGCTGCCTAACCTGGAAGTCCATAAAGACTACACACATACACAGACGTTCCTGCTATATACTGTAAAGTCAAAGCATTCACAAGCAAAACACAGTGCTGTATTCATGATACTGCATTCAGTATCTGTCCTGGATGTGTGTGTGTAGGTTTATGGGAATCGTAGTGTGTCACTCAACAAGGATACAACTGGCCAGATCTCATGCAGTTTGGAGACGCCCATATCCCTACCACCAAGACTCCCAGCTCACATGTCACTAAGTGGAAAATGAAAAGACCATTTACCTTCAACTCAACTGACATTCTCTCAGCTTATAACAGAATATCCAGAGCTGTATAGGATTACATGCGTCATCTAATGTTAACTACTTTCACACCATTAGTTACGCTTATTACCTTATCATCCATGAGCAGATCTTCAGTCATCACATTGCAGGTATCAGCTTCCAAAAAGCCAGTTCATAAAATAAAAGAGACTTCTAAAAACTAAAGGAAGATGAACCACAGGTTGGTTTGTGGGTTCTGTTTTTTTAACTGGTATCATTTCCACTGGATTCACTGTACAAACCTAGAGTTTAAAGTTCATCACCTCACTGTGGGATAGAGCACTGCGAACAATAAATAAAGCCCTGGTTTACCAATTCACTTCTAAAGGATCGATGGAGACAAATAAATATTTAATCCACCTTTGTTTGCTTAGATTTCATTTAAAAGCCACCATTCTAGAGGCACTTAACAGACAGGTGCCACACTCTTCATTCTTTCAGAAAAGCACTAACCTGATGAAAGAGTCCTGCTGAAAACCTGGGTATTTAAGAAACAGGAATAAGAAGGCCAGCATCTAACCTACAGAGACTGAAAGCGGGGTTAGCACCAAGAGGTACCGAAGGGAGCTTTGTGGCATGCAAAGGCTTCACAGTGACAGCTTCTCCACCGACCTGACTTACTGCATTTTTTTTCCACATTCACCTGCCCTGCTCTTCCACATTGTCAAGGGCTTAAACGAACTGCCACTCGGCCACAAGCAAGCCTCCCCCCCCCACACTTCTTGCCATCAGTCAAAAAGGGGCCTGATAAGCTTTGCATTTACATATGTATGCACAGGAATTTCCAAAGGCACACTGAGGGAAATGGCCTTGCTGAATGCCGATGCTATCTGAGAACGACAACTATTTAAAGCCTTTTTACAGCTTCACTACCTAAGTAGAGAAATCAGGTTTGTTTGCATCTTTCCAGCGATTATTAGCCTAGAAAGTGCAGATCGTATCAGTCCCAGCTTCAGAAATGAAGCTAGGCTGGTTGTAAAGAGTTCAGTTAGATTCAGTACTTGCCACAGAAAGCATCTTCCTCAGCTCGAGCCCAGCACCTTGGAAACTGAAGTCACTAAAACGGACGGAAGTAGTCAATACCTAAGAGGGATTTGCTCTCAGGTTCAGAAACCTGAACTGCGAAGCCCTTCTGTCCCAAAGCTGTAACAGCACACTCAGCATCCGACAGGTGCTCTCTGGGCCTCCGCAAACAGCAAGGCTTTATGAAAACACAAGTCACACCAGGAGCAGAGGCCATCTGCAGCTTTACAAACAAGACACCGCTGATTTACACAGCACTTAAAAAAAGGGGGGGGAGAGAGGAGGAAAAAAACAAGGAAAGAACGATGCTTGCTGTATCCTGCAACATCTGGTGACTGCATCGCCCTTTCAACCAGCATGCCCTGACTGCTGGGCGAGGTGGCAGGAACATCTCCAGCTGCGAGTGGAAACATGCAGCTGCGGCAACAGGACCGAGCACAGCGGATTCACGGACAAGCACGCCGCTGGAAAACTGGGCTGCTCGGTGCATGTGCCCTCAGATCTCTCAGGGTATTTGCCATAAAGCCCCCCAAAAAAGCTCGGCACTCCCTGGCCCCACTAGGGCAACCAAAAGCTCTGGGCACTGAAGGCAGTTATTTGGCTCATGCATCCAGAAGCCCCATCCCAGATCCCTGTTCTGGTTGGAAAAGAGGATTAAGAACATCAAAAGGATTCTTGTATACAACAATTAAATAGATTGGTGCTTGGTTTGACTCCCATTAAAACCTCTTGGCCAAAATAGGTCTTGTTGGTTTTAAATGAAAAGAAACAAAGTAAAATAAAATCTATTTTAAAGACATTCCAATATTATTATTTTAATGTCTGGCCACTGTTTGACAACAGGAGAAAACGTGCTTGAATGCAAGCAGTCAGAGATTTGGCAGCTTCACCCTGGAGCTTGCTTCTAACTTTAATGACTGAGCTACACAACACGGTGAACACAGTGTCCCTTCCAGAGCAGCAGCTTCTCTGCAAACCAACCTCCTGCTTTTGAAGAGGAACAGAGGAAAGCAAAGCCCCGGCTCTTTCAAACTGCTGGGCACCGCACAGCCAGGCAGCCTGCCGTGAGAGCTCACAATGCTAAGAACAGGTGATGTCCGTGGGGCAGCCCTGCGCTTCCATCAGCTACTTCCAAAAATCACAGCTAGGCTTTTATCAACCTGATCCAAGTAGCAAATAAACAAGCCAAATGTAACTCAGAACATGTAAAGGGAGAAGAGAAAGGAGGCAGAGATGGGAAAACCAGTGTTTAACTTTGAAAACGCAGCCTGCTTTTTTTGAAGGGGGAAAAAAAACCAACAACAACACAAAACACAATCCTCCGGATAAATGCCTCCAAGCCTCAACCTCAAACACCAGCAGCCAGCCAAGCAGCAGGGTGAAGCCCAGTGACCTCCTCCCTGAACCACCCCTGGCTGCCCTTCCACAGCAGCTCGGGAACACCAGGGGCAGAGGTGGGGATTGGAAGATCTCTCCCCCACGGCATCCCTCACCCCAGTACAAGGCAGGTCGCATTCTGAGAGGAGGTGGGTTTAGGGAAAGGCACCTGCTGCAGGAAGGGCTGCAAGGGGTACAAGCTCACCATTGAGACCGTTGGGGATGCTCCGGTGATGAAGAGGTGCAGATAGGTCATCCATGGACCTCCGCATGGCCCCGGCCTTGCTGTCGCCAGCTTTGTGATGGTGGAGGTGGTGGTGGTGGTGGTCAGGGCTGCCTGCGCTGCCCGTGCTGGAGGTGCTGCTCCCGTCCCCCACGTCCCTGGTGGCCGAGCCGCCGTTGAGGTTGGTCAGGCTGGCCTGGCTGTCGATGGAGCTCCGTGAGCCGGCCCCACTCCGCTCCTCGTCCAGCATCAACACCATCTCCTTCAGCTCCACGTTCTCCCGCAGCAGGGTCTCCTGCCTCGCCTCCAAGTCCTTCAGCTTCTGCTGGTACATGCCTACCTCCTTCCACATCACGCTGGCCGTGTGCCTCCCGAACCTCTGCCATTCCCTCGATAGCTTCTTGCCTTTCTGCCGGTCGTCGTCCAGAAAGCAGCAGAGCTCCCGCAGCTCCTGGTTGTCGTCCTGCAACTTCTGGTTGACCTCCTTCAGCCCGCGGATCTCGTGCAGGTGGAGCTGCAGCCGCCGGTTCACGTCCTTCATCAAGTTGCCGTGTTCCACCATTAAGTTCATCTTTTCATTCTCCACTTTCCTCAGTCTTTTCACCAGCTCTTCCTTGCTCCACCTCAGCATCTCCTCCTCGGAAATTTTGCTCAGGTCCTCTTTAGACCCCTCGAGGGAATTTTTGGCCATCATCTGTGCCTGGAAAGTGTCTGCTCTTACAGAGTAGCAAACGGTTCAGGCTATCTGGATTATTTTTGTTCGCTTGACTTCCTGGGACTGAAATTCACTGCTGCATCTTAGGGAAGAAAAATTATAGTTCCCCGTAACGTGCTGGACAAGGTGGTACAGCAAAGCCCGACTGGAATATCTGCTTCCCCATCGACTCCATAATAATAATAATAAAGCAATCCAGACGGGGAAGAAAGGAAAAAAAAAAATAAAGACGTGCCCCCAAACGGGGCTGGGGGCGGCGGGGAATCGTCAGTCTGCGAGAGAAGCCTTCGCAGGAGATCGGCCAACTTACCCTGGGCGAAACAACTACGAGGCGGCCGACCCCCTCCCCCGGGGCGCTCCGTCCACTTGTTCCCTCGCCCCTCCCGCCGCCGTTCGCCGAGCCCCGCTGCGGGAGACGAGAGACGGGCCCCGCGCTGCCGCCGCCGCTGCTGCTGCCGCCCCGCTCGGCCGCCGCTCGCCCCCAAACCCTCGGCGACGTGGGGCCGAGCCCTGCGCGGTGGCGGCCGATGCCGGTGCTGCGCTGCCGAGGAGCGGCGGGGGAGCCGGCGCCTTCCCGGAATGGCTCAGCCCTCAGGAGGGAGGGGACGGGCGGCAGCGCGGGGCTGGTCCCACCTCCTGCCGGGCAGGGAGGCGCGGCCCGACCCCGGCCCTAGCCCCAGCGTCAGCTAAGCCGGACCGAGCGGCGGTGGCGGAGGAGAAGGAGGAGAAGGAGGAGGCGAGCGGCGGCTGTTGGCGGCGGAGCGGAGCGGCGCGGGGCCCAGCACCGCCCTCCCACGCTGCCCCATTGGCTGCCGGGGCCGGGCCGGGCGCTCGCCGGGCCCCGGTGCGCCGCGCCCCGCCGCCGGCTCGGGTTACCGGGACCGCGGCCGTGCAGCCAATGTGGGGCCGCCTGCCGCCTTCAAACGGCAGGTACAAAGGAACGGCACCCCGCCCCTCCGTGCCCTGCTCGCTGCGGCCGGGCTGTTCCTATTTCCCATCGCTGTTTGCCTTTTTTTTTTTTTCCCCTTTTCTTTTTTTTTCTCTCCTCTTTCTTCCTTTCTTTTCCTGGGAAGCACCAGCCCGGAGAAGGGTGCGGTCGGACAGGCAGGAAGACGAGCCCGCCGTGCGGCGCGGGGAAGCGGCGCCGGAGCGGCCCCGGCCACGCTGCCGCCAGGCGCTGGGAAACGCTCGGGCGCAGCGGCGGAGCTCCGCGTCCCTCCCGAGCCGCCTTTGTCTCCGGGTGCCTGCCGCAGCCTGCAGGTTGCTGCAACCCTCGCCCCCCCTGCTATATGGGGCGGAACTGCCTTTAAAAACGGGCAGTGCTATTCCTCGGAGCAACCTGCCCGGGTTCCGATAGTCTTTACTATCAGGTGTGCCAGTGTCACTTCTGAGCACGTTAGACAGGACCAAGTAAGGGGTGCAAAAAGTTCACAGAGTTAAAGTGGATTTCCTAGGCAACGTGTAGGCAGACTTCCTCCATCCTTGCATCATATCCCCTGACTTTTAGTCTGAAGCACTTTTCCTTGGAATATCAGCTGCTTTTGGGCAGCATTGCGTAGTGAAAATGTACTGGGGCAGTGCAGTGCTGCCAGTATGTTCCACGTGAGCCTCCTTTAGAAGTCCCAGGGAGCTGCCAGCTTTGTGTTCCCAAGGTACCTCGGTAAATGATTTGACTCCAGGGTTAACTCAGCACCGCCTCAGGTTTCTGACCACACTGTGGAGCTGGTCCAAGACACCCTCTAGCAAGGAAGAAGCATTGAATCTGCTGCCAGAGCGTGGGATGCAGAGCAGATGGTCTGTGCATGGAGGGAGCATCGGTCCAGAGAAGGATGGAGAATTGCAACTTCTGCCTAAGTCTAATCAGCAAATAGGCAGATCCTTTGATTTTCTTTTGCATGGTGCTTGGTTTCTGAGCCCAGGCATATGCTGGCAAACTAAGACAACTGCCCCTTCCCACAGTGCCTAGGGAAGTTCTGGATTCCCTGTTCCTGAAGGTGTTCGAGGCCACATTGGATAAGGCCCCTGAGCAGCTTGATCTGGTGGGTGGCAGCTCTGCCCATGGCAGGAGGACTGGAATTAGTTGGTCTTTAAGGTCCCTTCCATCCTAAGCCATTCTATAATACCCTGCTGAAGCAAAAGACTTACCTTCTTCTCATGGAGCTCATCCCTTCTGTAGTGACTTTTGGCCCTTCTCCTTTCCCAAAGCAGCTTATATCCTTTTGTTATCAATGAGGTAACAGGATTGGGACTGGTTCTAGGGCTGGCTCACTTCACATGGGATATGCAGGTGATCAATCCCCAGTACCACACACAGACAGTCATCAGTACTTGTACACAAACCCAGGTAATTCCCTGCAGAGAAGAGAATCACAGTGTCTGCATGCAGGTGAGTAGGCCTTGCTCACAGTACCTGCTTGCTCCCTTCAGTGGGATTGCTCTTCACAGCCAAGATAGGGCCAGGAAGCTGGGGCTGGGCAAGCCAGTGATCAGCTGGTGGGAAACCAGCAGGTGTCTGTGCCAAGGAGAGCTCCCTCAGGACTGAAGCAGGTCTGCTCCTGCTTCCCTCTGACATCCCAGATCTCAGGGAGCAGCTGGCTACAAAACTGGGCTGTGTCAGGGAAATAACACCCTTTATAATGGGGCAAACTCAGGGCTGCATTGCCTCATTAAGGCATCCTAGCATTCCCCAAGCCAAGTCTTCTATTTACAAGGCTTTAGTCACATCCTTCCCTACAGGAAGAGTAAAGTGCTTCTCCTGGGCCCTCCCAGGCAGTGATCTGACTTGGAGATCCCGGCAGTGGTTGGGGGAAGGAAGAGCAGAGTGGGGAACAGCTCTCAGAAGAGTCCTTTCCTCACCCACAGCAGTCAGAGGGGAGGAAAAGGCCCTGGGCAGCTGCACCACAAACACAGGTGCAGCCAGGCCCTGCTGGTGCAGTGAGGTTGTGGGGGGGGCTTGGCCTGGCAGCGTATCACATGGCCTGCCTCATGTTTGCACCATCTTTTTCCTAAGAAAAGCTGTTTTTCTATCGTTGTTGTTGTTTTCCCAGATGAAAATTTCTGAAATCTGAGCTCTGTTGACGGCTCTGCCAGCAGACAGGGGGGCTCCTCAGAGGAAGTGAGGAGATTATTAATATCCACAGAGGAAGTCACTGTGATGATTGAGGCATGCTTTCAGGTCTCTCTGTCTATGCTTATGGAAGAGTTATTGGCACACATCCACCCTGCCGTGGTTCACAAGGGGTTTGCTTCATTCTGAAGCTCAGGTGGACTTAAAAGCGCAGTGACCCTGGAGAGCAGCACGGTCTGGAGGGGACACCGAAACTGCACTTTAAAGGTGCTAGGAAGTCATTTATCTGGTGCTGATGAACACCCAGCAAAAAAAACATGCATTGTCGTGCATCAAAGACAGCAGGCAGAGAGAATAAGGCTTGAAGTGAGTGGACATCATGCATCTCTTCCATTGTGCAGCTTCCCTTCAGGGTGGGTGCTGCGTTGCAGCAGAGGAAAATCCCTTTATCTTGGAAAGGCAACAGTGTTGGAGCAGAGGTGCAGAGCTTGCCAGCACTGAGCTGTGGCCCAGATTATCCACCTGCATAGTGAAAGTGATTGTTTTGATACCTTGGAGGGAAAACACTAAGTCAGTGCACCACTTTATCATCAATAGCTGAACCTGTGTTGCAAGCAGATTTTGAATCAACACAAATAACACACAGCATTGAAGTATTTTTGATGGGTTTGTGCTTTTTATTTTCACTTATCAAACCCAGTTTTGCAGTGTTGTTCAGAAGGAACTACCATTTCCCCGTGTCAATTTAAGATGAAGTGCAGAAGTTGGTAAACAGCACACCAGATTCCTTTTGTTACATTTGGCCACGGGCCTTCTGCAAGCTTCGAGTGAAAAGCACTTTCAATATGCATGTCATCTTACGCTTTTTATGCCCATGAAATAGAGCATCAAAGCCTGTCCTTTGCACTGAATCAAACAAATGCTTCCACCCTTTTCAGTCAGGGATGGAATTTTAAAGTGAATTATGGCATGATGAGAATTTTAGGAAAAAAGAAAAGAAAAAAGAAAAAAGAGAGAGAGAGAGAGAGAGAGAGAAATAGAAATCTACTGGGTAAATTTGCTGATGTTATCTCCTGAACTCAGCAGGTTACACAAAGAATGAGCTTGTGCCCTGATACTATGCAGCAATACAGAGCCTCATTTAAGCCTTACCGAAGCATTCCCTCTACAGGGCTACGTTAGTATTACAGAAAGCACTTCAAGCTCTGGTCTGTGCTACAGCTTTGCCACGCGGAGGACTGGCTCTCACAGATCCCACTCCCTCGGTGTGGGAACCTCATACCTAATGGAGGAATCCCAGAGGGACTTTGCTTTCCCAAGAGAGCATAGGAAGTCCACAGCACTGTGTGTGCTGCCAGGCCTTGTTCTGGTTTACGCAGGCTGAGGACCTGTCTCATAAAGAGTGTACTTCATGAATCATTTACACGGGTTATAAATCCTCCACTGCATTTGTATTTTCTCATAAATCAGTGCCAAGGACTAATCCTTGATTAATGTTTGGAAATATACCATCCAGGTTGCATCAGTGGAAGTTCTGTTTTGAGCAACAAAGCTGTACAGTAACAAAGAAACCTGCAATGCTCCTAATCTCTGCTGTTAAGGTAGGGACCTTGCTTCTAGCCTGATTAAGCAATATTTTGAGCCAGAACATTTTTACAAGAATCAACTACCTGAAGAAGAACTGCCTTGGGTCACTATTCCTTCTTTTCCCAGTGAATGAGTGTACAATCGAGGCAGATCAGCTGAACCTTGCCATGCAAAGACTTCATCCCTCTAGGTACCCATGTGGCTGAGCAGAAAAAGCAGTCTCTGACAAGATTATGCATCACTTCATAATGCTAGGCTCTGGCAATATTACTGGGCCATCCAGTTCAGTCGCTCTGTTTATGAAAGTCGTATGTATTAATGAGGGTTTCATCTCGTGTCCACAAAACCTTTCTATTTCGTGCCCTGCAACTACTAGGAAAATTATTAAATGCACCAACTTGTTTCAAAGCCTTCAGGATATTTGGAGAAGAACTACTGTTGTGACCTGCAAACTCTTTCCCATGCCACAAAAACAGGTCCTGTAAAAGGCATGAGCAGTAGCCTCTGCACAGTACATTCAAATCAAGTAGAAGAGTAAAAATCTCCAAACCCACACCGATCACCAAAGGTTCACTTTCAGTGAAGTTTGTCTGTTTCTTACAATGCAACAGATTTTTTTCTTCCATCATCCTTATTCTTTATGTTTATTGAATCTAAATCCTAAAAAGAAATAGGCATATATGCTGCTCCTAGCTGAGAGTTGCAGGTGATTGACACTTCCCAAATGCAGACATAATAGCTATAGCAAAAATTTCACTGCTAGTTAAGCGCGTGTTGAGGATCCAACTTCATTGTGCAGTCAGAAAGCTGCATGCAATATCAGAGCTATTCTTCCAAGTATTAAGAAAAATCCCCCAACTCCTCTTACAACATATTAATCACCTGGACAGCCGTGTGCCTCAAGCTGAGGCAATGTGCTGACCAGCTGAGTCACCTTCTCTGCCATCCTCTACCCAAACAATGAGAAGTACAATAAGTGAAACCGAGTGTGTGTCAAGAAACAAAAATTGAAAAGGCTTTCCATATCTTCCTAAATACGTAAGATAGAATAGCAGGAATATGTCAGACTGGTTCACAGCACTGGCCCCTGTATTGTCTCTGCCAGTGGCCAATACCAGATGCTTATGAAAATACTGTGAAAAACCTGCCCATAGGGTGAGTTTCCTCCTCTCCGCCATCTGGTACTGCTTGGCTTCTTCCCAGAAGTAGTAAGATTTACATCTCTTCCAAAAATATTTGAACTCCTATCTAACATGGGAATAAGGCCAGAGATAGCTTGATACACCTTTTCCTATTGTAAATATTTCCCTTTAAACTTGAGTGATCCAACAAAGACGCGGGAGAAATGAAAGCTAAGGATTTACTGCACTCCTCCATTACCATGCCATTGTATCCTGGAGGCCAAAGTCCACCCTGAGCTACATGCAAGGCTGACAAAAGAGGGCTTTGTGAATATGGAGCACTGCAGAACAGCACTAGGTCCCCACTGCCTGGAGGTGCTTTCAGGAGGTTGCTTTGCAAGACAGAAGCACAACACTCGCTGTTTTTAGTTGCGTCTTTCATGTGCACCAACTGCATAAAGCCCAGGAAACTCCAGGGATTTAGATCTGCACCATTTAAGTCACTGGTGATTTAACACTGGCTTTGCTGAAAGTGTATTCATATATTCTTATTTTTTCCTCTCACTGCCTCTATACTTTCCCTACAGCTTTTAACAATCCTTTGCAGATGTCTGGGATGAGGTAGTGTTGTTCCATGCGCAGCAGTGATTTTAGATTACTTCAGCTGTATGGTCTTTGTCATCATTTGTTTAAAAAAAAAGAAAAAAAGAAAAAAAAAAAAAAAACAGAAGAAAAATAAACACAAAAATGTAAAAATATTGGTGCTGATCTTCCTGAGGTCTTAGTTTGTTCCACAACCAGGGGGATGCTTCAACCACCCAGGCTCTTCCATAGTGCTCCATTGCCTCCCTGCTCCATGCACATGCTGCTTTCCTGTGGCACAGCCCCGTGTTTGGGCAGCACTGGGCTTGGCACCACAAAAGAGGCACCTTGCTGTTCATGCAAACGAAGCCATCAGTATTAGCAACATGAGGTCAATGAAACCTCAGCAGTTCCACAATACAGAAACTAGGCTATGTTATACTATCCACCATCGTCTTTACACTCTTTTTTCTCATTTCTGTTATGCATCAAATGAACAAATTCTCTTAGCTGTATTGATGGGCCAGGAAAACATAAACACCCAGTTGCGCACTATAAGCAAGGCCTTTTGGTACTGTACCCTTTCACTCAGTGGTAAAACGTATTTTCTGCATGCAAGACAATGACCGTACTGAGGACCTAATTTTGCCTTCTTTCATAGCTCACTGAAGCCACTGGGATTTTATAACAGATGAGAAAGGGAGAGCCATGCCCTAAAATGCTGACACTACTTCCATATATCATAGAGATATCTGAATAATTCATAGTGTCAAGCCGAGCAAGTTAAAGGAACAGTGTCATAAGTGACAACATCCAGCTTTAATACATTCCATACCAAAATGAAAACTCCACAGATTTCTTTCTTTGGCAAGAAATGTGATCAGTTTCTCCAAGCAAAACTACAATAGCGTTATAAAATGTGAAAACAATGGGATTTCACCATGACTGAGCACGTTGCCTGTTACTTTTGCCTTGTGTGATATTTGAAATAAAATGAAATTGGACCCATATTAGACAGAAAGGCAGCACGTTCTTCCCCAGGGCACTGAAATGTCACTGAAGTCACCAGTTTGCTGTCACAGGTCTTTAGATTACGTCTCACTTTTTATCCTTCTTGATAACTATTGACTTCTAAATCATTTATTTCTGAAGAAAGGTTGGAGATTAAGCTGAAGTAAAGACCCCTGAATTCTGAGGCTGGTTAAATCTAAACCAGGCATATGTTCTTCCAAAGGGCCCTCATCTTTACGGTGCACAAAATGAAAGCTCTAGGATGTGGGGCCCTCTGGGAAATCATGCTTGAAATTCAGATGAAAACAATTCCAGCCAATCTTTTTCTTCTGCATGTGAAACAACAACAACAAACACACACACAAAACAAAAATCCTGCCTATAATTTGTACATCTGTTTACTCCTGTAAGCTTCCTGCCCCTTTGTTCTAGACCAGCAGCCCTCCTTGTGTCCAATGCTTTGGGCTTCAGCAGAGCAGAGACATGTTGAGGCAGGGGATGTGTTGCAGGCATCCACATCTTGCTCAGCACATGATGAATTGGAGGTCTCCAAAATGGTGTTCCTTGCTGTTGATATGCCTAAATCAATCTCCACAGCCTGATTTGCGGTCGGCAGCCACAGCAGGTGGTGGTGTGCAGGTGATTCTGCCTGGCTTTCTGCATTCTGCCCACGTCCGCTGCCTGCTATAGGACAGGGATGCAGTTACAAACCGGGATGCCATTTGAATACAAATGGGAGGAAGAAAGGCAGTATCTCACCACCGGAGCCAAGGGAAGCCCCAGGTGGCAATGGGGTAATAGGATTGCGATTGCAAGGTTCTGCATGATGGCTGCTCCTGCCACTGCTCCTCTCCAGCATGGCACTGCATTATATTAAATTTCCTGCATGCCTGTCCCTCTCCTGATGCCGTTTGGCACTGCTTTCCCTGCACACACAGCAATGCCAGTTTCCTTTGCATTTTTCCTCAGACCAGCAGGTTGCTGAGCCTTTGTATTCACCGCTCTTTTTCAGCTGGATCTCATTCACCGAGACAGCAGTGCTGGGCTCGGAGTCGTGCCCTCACATAGGCTCACATCATCATGTGGGCAGTTCTCTTCAGCAGAGAAGTAGCACTTGGAAAGTGAGGAATTAATTGACCTATGGCTGTGGTCATTTTCAATGGTGTGGAGATGATCAGTCGGATTTGGAAACTCAGAACAGCAAAGGCTCCCATGTTCATCTTCATTCTTTTAGCATCTTCTCATCATTTCCCAAGCCAAAGAACTCGATTCTTAGAGCAATTCATATTTTGAGTCCAACTGGAGTTTGACTTTGCAGATACTGCTTTAAACCACACTATAAGTTTCTTTTGATAGCACTCAAAATGTTCCAGGCTTAATTGATGGGTCACACTTGCTAACTTGAACTTATTTTCATTTTCTCTGCTTTGCCTTCATTAGAAGCAAAAAGTTTCCAGGAACAGACAGCTCAGGAAATGCAAGTTTTAGTTAATCAGAGCATAGGATAACACACATCAAAGCAAATTTATTGCATCAATGTGCTCAGTGCAGTTCAACCCCATGTCCATTGGGTCTATATTATTGCCAGGACCAGCAGCATACCCCCTGAGGACCAGCTCTTCACATGACTCTGTCCTGGTCTCTTGCCCATTTGAGCCCACAGTGATTTGGACAACCCACTTAGTACTTCCACCTGGGCCCTGTGGACTGCTGCTCTCCACTGACTGGTATAACTGACCCACTACTAAGCTGAGTTGGTTTTAAACCAGTGGCCCAGGAGTAGAAAATGCTGCATGGTGCTGGCAAATGGTACAGTGCCAGTGAGAGAACAACATACATTGCCACCAAAAAGAGACTGGATTTGGTCTGCCCTGAAAGCTTCCAGAGCTTTACCTTAGCAGTGCACATTTAAACAAGTTTGGCTTTGGGTATCTGAGTACAGAAACATTCCTGAGCAAATAATTTCTCTATGAAGAGAACCAGTGGATTCTGCTGTCTGAAGTGCTTCTGCTTTGCCTGTGGCAGTGGGACCTGCGGAGAATATTGAAGGAGGGAGGCTGCAGAAAGGAGAGTTTCCATGATATTGGGAGGTGTATTTCCCTGCAAAACCTGCAGAGAGTAAAAGAGGGAAAAAGAGAGAAAGGAGGAGTTCTTCCAGCAGTTTAGGGAAGGGGTGTGGGTTAGGTCCATCTCCATTGCAGGAAGACAAGATAGCAATCCCTGGGAGCAGCTGTGTATTTGGGGAGCAGTGAGAAGTGATCAGCATCTCTCTGCTGCTCCTTTTGTGGGTGGAACTCCTTTGAGCACTCAGTGCCATGTTGCTGATGGCCACTCCTGGAACCATGGTTTTGCCACATCTGTGACACCACAAAATGTACAAATTCCTTTCCTACCATCACTGAAGCTAAGCACACTGACATCATGCAGTATGCTGTACAGACAGATTGATGCTGCTTCCCTGATAAGCAAGAGCAAAGAGTTCCTATACACAGCACGTTGTCCCTGAGAACATTAGGGGACGAAGGTTTTCTGAATTCTCAGCTGTTACATTCATGGGAGAGTGGAGTCTGCTCTGTCCTATGGGCCACAGAAGCAACTGTTGTACAGATGTAAGGAATCATTACTACTATTATTTTTAATACAAGAATCTCCCAGAAACACTCAGAGTTACGCTTCTCCACCAGCTCCACTGGCAGCTCCGCAGAGAAGATCCCAGCCTCACTTTAACATCTGAGAAATCTACCCTTACTGCAGGGGAGACACAACTTCTCCACACAAATGGGCTTTTGTTCTCCCAGCTCATCTGGCCCGACAGACTGGAAAAGCCACTCACTTGGGAACTGACACCCCTGCCCACTCACTCATATTCACTGAGCTGGGCAGAGCTCTGCATCTCCAGTCTGAGAGGTGGGGGAAGGCAGAGAGGAAACCACGTGGGGTATTTTTATGCGTTATTTCATCAAGTAGTGATTTATTGCCATTTCCATCCCAGGAGCAGGCTGTTTCAGAGCTTGTAAAAGCAGCCTGGCTTCTGAGCACTGACTGGATCAGACTTTAATAAATTGTAGCCAAAACCAAAGTGTATTTGACTGCTGGTATTTCACTCGTCCCACGTGTCTTCCTGGAGGTAGATTATTTTGCAGTCCTTATGCTCATCGGATACATTAGCCAGGTACACCTTGTCATTTTAACTTCAACGGGTGAGCCAGTTTCTCCCTAGAGATAAGTGGGAGCAGGCTCAGCTGACTTACACTGATTTATACCTGTCTGTAAATGGTGTCCCTGTCCCTATCCTCAGCTATTTTAGAAGATCACCTGTGTTGGTCATAGTGGGGTACAGTAAAGATGTGAAGCCTCTGTCCCATACAGAAGCACACTGGGAAGCAGAAGGATGCAGGATCCAGCACAGGGGACGTGTATCACCACAGCATAACTGTGCCCCCCAGCCTCCCTACCACATGTCATCAGGCAGGCTTCAGGACAGTCTGTAGTACCAGACTGTTGAGCCCTTACACACTTCTTCCAGTGGAGATTTTTAGACATGTGGTCACCTCTGCTCAGCACTACAGCAGGAGACATGCTGCCAGGGAGCTGGGTGGCTTGACAGACTAGCAGCAGTGCAGTAGGAGTCCTCTCTGGGTTACCAGTTCAAACCAGTAACAGGTTGTGACTAGCAGCTGTTACCTCCTGACAGCTGCTAAATAGC
The DNA here is from genome assembly GCF_039878825.1 of Excalfactoria chinensis. Taxonomy (NCBI): domain Eukaryota; kingdom Metazoa; phylum Chordata; class Aves; order Galliformes; family Phasianidae; genus Excalfactoria; species Excalfactoria chinensis. Next base: position 11,167,999 of record NC_092829.1, on the reverse strand, counting down.
CAGTGTAAATTGGGTCAGTGCCTTGGGTCAGCTTTCTCATTAACAGGTGTCCACAGCTCAACACCACAAAGAGAACCCAATTATCAGCCTCATCCGTGACAGTGATTTGGAAGATAAGGACACAGATGAATGCTTCATCAGGATGTGAGTTCTCTGGGGGAGGGAAAAACATTTCATGCTGAACTACCCCTTCCTTTAAGTATCCCTGGGATCAACAGAAAGGCTTTAAGCCTCCAGAGGCACCAGGCCAGCACCTTTCAGCAGCTTCAAGCACTTATTATTGCCATTGCTCTTGATAGCAGGTAAAGAGACTGCAGGTCTCTTAGAAATCTTTAGAAATCTTAGGAAAATTGTTCTTGCCCACCAGGAGCTCACTGGGTAAGGCAAGAGATGGCAAATCTGCATAGACAGCCAGACAAAGTACCGCCAGGAATGTGATTTAGGCTTCAGTGCTCTTCAAATATTCCTTCGGCTAAATCAGAGTAGGACTTGCTTTTAGTCTCAGCATTACGGCTCTTAAATGAATCTTAAATTCATAGGTAGGAAAAAAATAAAACTAGTTTGCAGTTAATAAATGAGAACAGATCTTTCTAATGAAAAACATTATGTAAACTAAATGCATTAGGATTTAATATGAAAATGATGAGAGGGCTATCTGGTGCCTAATAGAGCTTATTATTTCCTCACTCAGACCCTGTCTTTCAAACCTGCACAACTCTGACTATGAACCTAACAAATACCACTTACTGCAGGAAAAATGAGTAACAAATGAACACGGGGCAACTTAACGAAATCTGTGTCCTGTCCATTTTACATCATAAGCAGAATTCATCAGTTGAGATCCAGCCTTCAGATCAGCCACGTACAAGTGATGGGTGATTTTTCAAAGCCTGATGCTCTGAAATGGGAAAAAAGCCAACACAAAACTGTCCAACATATGGGGGCAGATGTCACGTTATGTATGTACCTACGCAGCTCATTTCCAATGCAGGAATCATAGAATCATCAAGGTTGGAAAAGAACTCCAACATCATCACGTCCAACCCCAACCCATTCCCACCATGCCCACTGACCACATCCCTGAGTGCCACATCTCCGCAGTTCTGGAACACCTCTAGGGATGATGACTCCACCACCTCCCAGGTCAGCCTGTGCCAGTGCATCATCACTCTTTCTGAGAAGAAATGTTTCCTAATATCCAACCTGAGCTTCAACAGGCAGACACATGGCTGCTCGATTTGCAAAGAGGAGCGTGCAACAAATAGCAAGGGCCATCTATGCCCTTGTGGTGTGGTGGTGTGGGCTCTGTGCCACTCTTGTCCTCATCCTTATCACTATCACTCTGGCTGCATCAGAGCTGAGTTTAGTGAATGAAACCAAAGGGCTGTGCACCGACAGCAACGTTTCCAATTTGGGTTTTGTTGTTTTACAAACTACCAAAGATTGTATATAAAATGACCATTTTCCTGCAGCCTTGGCAACGTGGTAGTTAGAGTGATAATAATACGATTATTACTGTAGAAAAAGGTGAAATCAGCCATGAATCTGATGAGGCTGTTATCAGCGTCCGAGCTGATTGTGTTACGAAAACTGCACAGGTATGGAAAAATGTATTTGGTTTTTCAAAGTGACACATTGGATATATTTTAATATACATATATATATTGTAGTCTTGAAAGAAAGGCACAGTTTTTGTAACTATGTGATGTTTTCTTTTGTCTTCAGTAGTACATGAAAGAATCCCTGATAAATTCCTTATTCCTTACAAAAAGACTGTTCTGCTAATTGGCTGATAAGACAAGATTCTTCATCAGTTACACTGAAACAACTATAAAAACAATTTATTTACAACAGCCGTGATGTTAAAAGTAAACGCAGGGATGAGACCTGCTTCGTTCTGAAGGTCTCTGAATGTCCTTCGAGTTTATGAGTAATAAGTTCTCATGGGACACAGGAATTCATGCCCTTAATCCATTCTGACTTTAAAAGTCTGACTTCTTTTATGGAATGCCTCATTATACAAGCTCTTGCTTCAGCAAATGTACTTCCATCAGTTTCCTCTGATGTCTGTTTAATATAACATCTTCTGAATTATTTAATGAGCAAACATATGGATTAAATAAAGCAAACACATCTACCAGGATTCGTATATGCTTGATCAAAACTTTGCAAACATTCTGCAGCTCATATATAAGATCCCTAAGCCTCAAACGTTGGCAGTGTGAAAGGGGAGCAGCTTTCAGGCTGACCTGCTGAATCCTACGGGTCGGCTGGGGACTATCAGAGTTCACAGAGTTCTCTTTTCTCTGTTCCACTGCTCCCCACTATCTGCTCTGCTATTTTTACAACCAAAGGTCTGCATTTTTTTCAGTGTTTTACATTGTGTTTACTGCTGTACAATTCGGTTCTAGGTTATACTTCTGTGTTTTGGGGCAATGTGCAGCCCATTGCCAGTGTTTGGTCGTGTAAAGATAAGTCAGCCTAGAGTTTTCCTCTGATTAATTTGAATGTAATTCTGCATTTCGTTTCCCCTGACCTTTGAAATCTCCCTCATGACTACTCATCAGAAAACCTTGATAAGGTAAATTAGAAATTCATTTAGATCTCAGATCAGATTGGAATAGTAATCACCCTTCTTCCCAGCTATCTGTCTCAGCCTTTGTCACTTTATTTCCTGAATCTGTGCGTAGTCCAAGTCATGTAAGCTGTAGAAATTAAACCAATGAAAGATCTACAAATGAATTTAAGTGTTTAGGTTTAGAAAAAAATAGTGTGTCCCCGTCCTCTTCCAGATCCTAGAATCCAGATGCTCTGACCACAGTTTTAAGTTATTGGTGACCCCCTTCTGAACCGTTTTGACCAACCAAAACCAAATAAAAACCACCACCAGAGTGATGGCTGTCTGAGCCATCTACCAGATGTATTTCTTGATACTGAACCCAGCAATTGGTCAAAGTTCAACAAGGTATAAAATAAAGCCAGGCTCCATCCAGAAGGTTTTAGAGCCCACACGAGACCAGTGCAGAATAGAGGCTCGGGGATCTCTGGCTGCAGAACAGCTGATACTTATTTTAAGGTTGAGAAGAGTGGACGGGTATCTGGGAGAGAGACATGAATTAAATGTCCTTTTGTACACCCTCATCCTAGTAAAGTGATCTACTGGTTGGGAAGTGGACTTTGAGCTTGTAGTTGGTCAACAGGAGACACAAACAAACAAACAAACAGAAAATCTCTTGTCGGAGTTTAAGGTCTCATTCATTTCATTAACTGGAACCATAATTGTTCCCAGTACTCCCTTCTGCAAACTCAGCCTTGCACTCCTGGGAAGGGTCACTCCCACCCTGCCGGTGCCGCTGACCCAGGGACAGGCGAGGTGACCTCCACCTCCATCCATAATCCCTGCATCCATTCCTGCCAGCTCACTGAGCACGGCTGCCCAGGAATTTCCCACAGCCTGTGTGAGCCTTCCCTGTCCTTAAGTGCTGCATGGATGAATGGCAATCCATGTATCCAGGGACAAAGCAACCTGGCTGATATCCTGGCCCCAGTGAAGGTGAGGTTGTTCTGCCTTTGACTTATCCATCTGAGATTGTGCTGAAGGTCCTGAATTCTCACATCTGTTTTAAGTTTGGATTTCTTCTCTTGTTTGATGTCAAAATAATAGAGCTACACCTGTGTTAAACAAGATGTCACAGTTCTTTATGTGAGTATACAGGAGACAGAAAATCATTTTCCCTCTAAGTTCCATGAAACAAAATTACATGAATACACTTCACAAGGTACTCAGTTTAGTTTCAGTGAGAGTTCTTGCACCTCTTTCTTAATGATCTGTGCTACACAATTAAATTTCATCTTGCAGAAGGCCAGGTCAGCTCCAAACATTTTGCCTGTTAATAGTAAGTGCACACAAGGAGCTTATTAGAAACTCAGCATTCTTTGCCTGATTTTCCAGCTGACTTTGCATCTCTACAAAGAAGATGAGGAGAACAACATCCTAGAATAATGCAGATCATAACAGTTTAACTTGGAAGCCGTTAGAAAAGTGACTTTATTCCATTTTATTTGCATTTGTGGTTGCAGCTAAGTTATTTCCTGATGCTTTTGCATCCTTTTTTGCTCCATTCTCATGCCCAGTTCATCATTAATGTTTTTGCAGTCTTATATTTGACTTGGGCACTTCCAGTTGGAACAAACATGGTGAAAAGGCAACATGCAAAGCCATGCTTGCATCCTTGAGCTCAGTTGGAGTTTTGCAATAATGCCATAGATTAGCAGTGGAGCCAGTACAAAAATGCATTGTATTTACACTGCAAAGCTAGCCAGTTACCCAAAGAGGGCATCTCAAACATTTTTTACTTTTCCAGTAAAGTATCTCCTTATTGAAGCCTGCTGAGATCTAATCTCCTGGACATGAAATATTTTAAATGGATGGAGAAGATCTGGAGACTGACTTGCATGTTTCGACGAGGTCCCAGTCCTAGGGATTCCCAGTCAGCAATTATAAGTGTCACAGAAACTTCATGGCACTGGAAATTGCCAACTGCATCAAAACTGCGTCTGCTGCATGGTTTAAATTCAGTCCATGGGGCTACAAAGTATTTTAAATCACTGAAGGCAATGTGAAAAGCTCGACTATGGCAAGGTGGAAAAGCTCCTGTGCCCCAGATACAGTCTTGGTGCTGAGACACGCCAGGAGCCTCCCAAAAACCCAGAGCCCTGCTTCCATGGGAGGAATTTCTCATGCATAGAGCATAGAGGACAACCCAGATCATAAGCAAGAAGGATGTAAAATTAATTTGGGGAAATAGGATGACAGGAAGAGAATGTGCACTCGTGCGCGCGTGCCCGTGTGCATGAGGGAGTGCATTGGCTTTATGTGCAATTTTGAAGCGTTGTTCTAAAAGCAACAGACAAATAATCCAAGCATATATTACCACTCCTCTGTTGTGCTGCTCATTGTGCAGACAGCGTGGCGACAAGAGCAGGAAAATGCCCAGGGAGAGAAATGCAGGGGGAAAAAAAACCTCTCCTACATTCAAATATACTCTGCAGTATTACCCAAAACAGACAGATGCCCAGCCATCATCATGGATTAGCACATCGAGTGATCTCAGAGCACTGCTAACAACACAAGAGTAATTGTAAGGCATGAGGTTGTTTTGTTTTGCATGTAGTGTATCTCGATTTGATAGTAACCATTTTAAAGTCTGGAAGAATTTTGCACTCACTAAGCTGATTTTACAAGCAAAGAGAAGTGCTTGTCAGCAAAGGTTAATGTAGCTGTCACTGCAGGAGAGCCCTGTGGGTAGAAAGAGTCTCATCTGGCTGTTTTTTAAAGGGCAAGAATCGCTGGAGTAAAAGAGGAATTTTTCCATATTTAGAAACCTTTTGCGTAGTTGTGGCAAACTGCTGCATGTTACCACTCTATAGTAACAGCTTCTGTATTTTTGTGATTATCAGTATTTGTTTTCATTGCTGGTATTTTAGGGTCTTATCTGCTGTTCTTCTCCAAAATGAATTAAATTTGAACTAAGAAATTGAAAAGATTCAATTTTATTGCTGGCATCAGTACTATATTAGAGAGGTATGGAGCAGGAAGGACTACCTTCCTGTTTTACTGATGGAAACGAGGGTAGGGAGAGGCTAAATGTGAGATTGAATCACTTACTCCAAAATCCTATGTGTGTCACCATCATCTTCAATACACCACTGACACATAATAAGGGAGTTGAACCCAGATCTTTAGCTTCCAGGCTGCCCTTTAACCACAGACTGGACCCAACCTAAAACATCAGAGGTGAAATTCATACAGGTGTGAGGCAAGTACCCCCTACTTCATGTGTAGCAGTTGTAACGGTGCATGGGAGATTGGTAATCACAGCCTGAACCTCTGATTAATCAGTTGAGGCAAGTGTGGGGTCAGCTGTGGGAGCACAGGTGAGGGTGATGTAGCTGTGCTCCCGGAAGGGGTAGAGCTCGACTCCACCTCCTCTAAGACCTCATTTAAGGGCTGACCCCACTGAGGCAGCATCTCTTGGAGATTGCTCCTCTGTGGAGACTGCCCCACCTTCTTCAGCTAAGGCATCACTACTGGTGAGTTTTTCCTTTGCATATAACCGTTGTATATTTGCCATCATCTTTGCTAATATCTTTATATTAGCCACCTATACAAATAGGGAGAGATCTGGCTGTGCCAGGCTGTCCTGACTGTGTAGGGTCTCACGGTGAAGATGACCAAGCCCTCTGGTGAGTGCTCACAACGTCCCCAGGATGGTGCTGTCACACCTAGGGGAGGCACAAGTGCCCAGTGTGAAAGCAAAGGTGTAAAAGTGATCCTAAGACTTCCAAATAGCAGCTGGCTTTATTTCCCCTGGTTGCCAGGAGATGGAGTCGTGCAATGTGAAGTACATGCACAGGCAATATTTTGCTCATAGGCAGGATCATTAGTGAGGTAATTCTGGAAATCTTTCCTTAGAGTATCCACAGAAGCAAGCTGCCCGTGCTGTTTGTTTTGGTGAAAGTGTGGTGAAAGCAAGGCCAACTGTGGTTGTTTGTCTTGTGAGGGCAGGGCTGTGGACAAGCCATTTTCCCATTCCCAACAAGCTAGAATAGAGGCTATTGAAGATAGCCTTTGATAAAAGCTCACGTAGCAGCTCTTCAAACTAATGGTTCCTAGACGTTAGTGAATGAGATGTGAGGCAAAGACTCAAGGTCCACAGGATATCAACACACCATACACATGTTGCATAAAGCAATCAGCAGTGTAACAGAAGAAAAAGCACACCTACCTGAACCAGACTCCCTTAGCTCTGTCACACTGGATACATAAAGATAAATCCAGTAATAGCAGGCTATGAGTTGATAGGTAGACAAAGTGAATGAGCCTCAGGCATAGTTATACCTGGTGGTGCTTCACACACGATAGCTCAAACTGACCACGTATTCATGTTATCCTTAAGGGCCAGACATCTCTTCAGGCACTGTCTGGAAACAACCCTGCAGCACCCTGAGGCCTGCCTTGAACTTGGAGTGACTCTGCACAGCCTCCTACTCAGCTCCCCACACAGAGCGCCTGGGGGCACCCAAGGAGCTGTCTCCAGTCAAGGAATGGATAAATACTGGCTATTTCATGGAGCACTGCCTGGGCTACGTAAAGCAGGGCCAGAGTTTATAAATGGCATCGGATCTTCTGTAGCAGATGAGCAGCCAAAGCTGTGATGCTCTGCTCAGTGCTGATACTTGCTCAGAGGGGATTTCCTTCTCTTCCTGACACAGATGGTGAGCCAGGCCCTGCTCACCTCTAGCTTGGGTTACTGCAGCATACCCAAGGGCATCCAGAAATAGCAGTGTGATCTCCAGTGACCTCCTGGTTACCTCTGTGTGTAATTCAGGCTGTTAACTTTGACATATATTAGCTGTAGTTAGCTCAAGATCTCCTTACCTCACCCGCGCCTCACTGCAAGATCCTCTTTGTAAAATGCTATTATTTGTAAACTCTAGTAAGAGTCAGGCTATTATAAAATGTAATAATCTGCAGTAATATTGCTCTGTTCTAGGGAAAACAATACGAATCTGTTTAGAATTCCCTTGGTTCCACATTTGTGGTACCTGATCAGGCCATCTATGAGGCTACAAACCTCTCTGGAGTCGATGAGTCAATCATTTGGTTACCCAGAGAATGTGGAAGGCACAGAATCAGAGGATGGAGGAGCACAATACCCTTGACCTTCTTTAAATGACATTATTTTCTAAGTAAACTGGGAATTTGCATATTCCTTTTGCAGAACATGACGTTCCTTGCATATTTCATGAGGACACAGTAGCTGATGGGAAACCCGTGGCAGTGTGGTTACTAGCTGCCTGCTAGTGCTGGGCCAGTTACGCAAAGGGCACAACCATCCAAGAGCTGCAAATTTGGGTCAGGATTCTCCAGGGGTCCTTAGCTGTGCATCATCTGCACTTTCATGCTCCTTGTCCATCCAGAAAGAGCGCATTAAGCCATCTGCACGGACTCATAAAGCTTGTGTTCTTCTTTCCTTCCTCTGTTTTGTCTTTCCTGAAAGGTTGCTCGGTCCCCAGATGCGTCTTTTATGGAAAGCATGTCTTGGTATGGCTGGCAGTGTTATGGACTTTGTCACTCACTCAGAAATCAGAAATAGCACATTTGTAACCTCTCAGATTTTAGAACAGCATCTATTCTCTTTCACTGAAAAACCTTCCGATGCTGATGATCTTGCAGAAGAATTTTTTCAAGTTGCAATTTGCTTTTATGGGCTGTACCTTCTATTTTAAGATACTAGAAGATATCTGAGCAACCTGTTTACAACTCCTTGAACTTTAGTAAGGGTGGAGTAACGGCAGAGTTGGCTGTTGTTAGCTTTGTTCCATATAAGTAATGTTTTTGTAGTTGTTAAACAGAAACTTACTTTGCCCAGGCTAGAGGTGGGACTGAATGATTCAGGGACAATTTGATCCAGAGTGGACCTTCCCTTCTGACAGACACAATCTAGGACACCTTCTCTCTCAGTGGAATCTATGTGCTTCTGGAAGAGATTTTTTTATCTCTCAGAACAAATTAAAACCAGGCAGTTTTATGATGTTTCGGGTCACTGATGAGGAAAGGCTCGTTTGTACAGCCCAGTGAGCGAGCCTTTTGGTTTGCTTCTCATTACAGACGAATTACATGGTCGTATGTAAAATACAACATAAAGCATTCAGATGTTACGTAAAATCAATACAGCACTTTTTGAAAAAGAAATGTATGTTTTAATGTCCTTTTTATTTCTCCTGTGCCCAAAGAGGGGGAAAAAATCTATGCACAATGTATGTAGATCTTGTAGAAGATAGACAGAAATCATTCAAGGGTTGATACTTACAGTTCTGTTTCTGTTACTGCAGGGACAATAGTAGTAATTTTTAAACATCGTTTCTGCATGATCTGCTGCTGTGTGAGCTGATAAGAAAATGCGGTCTTTCTGTGCATGCCACAGATAAGGAATGCATACTGCCCATACGGTCTGCTTAGGGCTCCTGAGTTGGAGTTCCTATGGTAGCAAACTGGGAAGTATAAAGAAGCAAAGGAGTTACTAGGTTGCTGTAAGACAGTGATGTTTACATGCTGCTTGTGTATAACATGACCATAAGGATGAATGGAAAATCTTTCAGCAGTGCATCTTCTATGTGGTCATCCTGGTTATCATACACAGGGCTATGGCTGAGCTATGCTGATTTTCACCACGTGAAGGGCTGCCCTGGTGTTTTGTCCAAGCATTTGCTGTGACATATGACACAGGGCAAAGGAATGTGCACCGGAGGGTATGGCTGAAGCAGTAGGAGGTGCTTCAGAACAACAGGATTAAAGGATACGAGAGACTCATTGTTCTACTACCAGGAGAAATGAGGTCTCTGATGCCGCAGTAGAACATTTTGTTCCACATCTGACTCATTCTGGTATGTCCAAAGGCAACAGGATTTCCGCTTCTCAAACCCTTTGATGGTACTCTTGAGGTAGCACGTGATGTTGCCTGCGCTGGGCTGGCTTAGTGGGTTTTTGCATTAAATGCTTCCTTAACATCAAAATGCATTGGTAGGCCTGCTGCAGCCAGTGCAGCTTCAACTACTGCAAAACACATGTCTGTGTTCCTTAGCAAATCAGCTTAAATAGGAGAGGTCCTTTTTGTTTTGACTGTGTTGCACAACTATTCTTCTAAGCATCTTTCCACAGGCTTAGTATATTTTTAATGATGTTCATGTGAATATTAAAAGCTGTGGAAATGAACAGCATCCATATCAGCAGATCACTATAAATCTGCTTAGCATGGATACTATTCTCTGAAAGGAATGGTTTACCTTGCTCTCCTCTGTCTGTGTGCGTCTGTGGCTATGGGTCTATGTTACATATATGCACACATGCCTTTTTGCTGTTGTCTCACAGTAGTTATCTGTTTCTGTGCCCCCACAAGTAAGGAAAGCAAAACAAATGAGAAAACAAATGAAGAATAGAAGGATTTAGTAATTAGACACATAATGAGCAGGCAAAGCCTAGCTTCTTCTACAAAGACTCATAGCTCTGCATTTAATTCCCAGCTGTTACGCTTTAAGATAGTGTTCACTGTTGACGTGGGGAGGAGCAGCATGTTCTTTGGCTTTTCAAGTTTATAGCACGAAACTCCTCACTTTCAACCTAAACTACACTTGATAGCGGAGTTTCCAGTCACTGGGTAAAGTGTTGGTGACCTGATTTAATGCAGTTTGATTGCAGTTCTAAGCAATCTGCCCCATAAACACTAACAAACTCTAACATATGCAGAAAGAGTGAAAAATCGAATTGTTGCATATTCAAGGAGCTCACCTATCAGACTGGAGAGTACCTATGGCTATCAGTTGCTTTAATTGTCTTAAGGATTGCAGTTCAGTACAACAAACTGATCAACAGTTTTCTTAATGTAGACTTTTTCTGTCCTAATGTTGTGCTATTTACAAGCAAATACTGCATTTTCACACCTGGCTTCTTCAATTACATCCATCTATAAATGCTGATTTGGAGGATAAATTGATGAACTTATTTGGACTTCAAGGGAATAGGAGCAATCCAATACCTTAAAAAGAAAAGGAAGAGAGGGAAGAAGGGGAAGGAGGGAGGAAGACAGGAAGGCAGGAAGGAAGGAAAAGAAAGCAAGAAGAACACCATGTTTTCAACATTTGATACACTGCAAAAGTATTCAACAGATTTATTCAGGTCATCAAGCAGGTGTTTAAATTATGCAAATTAAATATATATATATTAATGCAAAACATCCTGAGCGACATGTTCTCCAGTGACCATGTGGTCTTGGTGAATGGTGCCTAAATTAATGCCTGGGCCCATTCTGTAATTGCTCTGCAGAGAACAGACACGTGTTATTGCTTGCAGGTAGCAACCAGGGCAACACATTCAGCACAATTCAGCCCCTTGGGTCAAGGGCAGCAGTTCCACTCCTGAGCTTTGTCTTTAGTGGTGGTTTGGCAAGGAACTCATAAAGAAAAACACAACAGTGATTAAAAATATCAATAAACTTCACCTTGAAAGATTGCCAACAGGGAGAATCCAGGCAGAAAACTAGTAACTTGGGAATGATCACACAGTAAGCCTCTGGGTAGGGATGGAAATAAAAGCCAGAGATGTGCGCTCCCATTTGCCACAGCAAAGATTCTTCACATGCAGCCCATGAGCTCCTACCTGTGGCCAGGCAACTCTCAAAATATGGCTCACTATATGAATGAAAACACAGCCATTCACCCCTGGCAGAGCTGGCCGGTTGCTGAGGACAAGGCAGCACCATCTCCATTTCAGCAGTGCCCTGCAGATGAATTGTTTCCCAGTCCCCAGCTGAGGGGAACCAAAAAATGGCCCAGTCTGAATGAACAGCACACCGGGAATTCTGACGTGAGGGCATGTGCTGTGAATGTACATTGTGGACTTCAAAGCTATCGCGTGCCGTCTCGCAATGACGAGCAGATCAGATCTGTGGTTCTTATCCTTCTGAGACTCCCTGCTAAATATGCACAGCTTCCCATTTTCTGTTCATTTCCAAACTGCATGGATGCCAAACTAATCAGGGGTTATGATAGCAAGTAAAGAGGCTATGGGATAAATCTCATTATCACACAGTTGATTTGGTTACCGTGTTTCATTCTTCATATATTCATCCTACAATAAGAGTGTGTTTGTTTTTTAATGGGATGTTCAAATACCATCACAATATGGGGTTGTATAACTGCTTTTGATCCAAGTTTCCAAAGGCAGTGACTGGGTTGTTTGTTTTCCAATCCGCTCACCGAGGTCATCCATGAAAAAGGGCTTTTTAAGTGGTAAAAATAAAAAGGGACGACGTTTGGAACAAAGCCCATCAGGTGTTCTTACTGCCTGTACAAACGTGAAGTTTTTAGTGACCTTAGCAGCAGTTCCATAAGCATATGGAGAGCGAAACAAACTGTTATTAAATGCCACAACACATATGGTCTCCTGACAGGATGTTCCAAGCCGTGCCGTGATTTTACAGCCCATATGCACCATGCAGCAGTTCTTCATCTCGAAGCAGGAGTCAAAAATAGCACGCCAGCATGGACTCTGCATTCTTGGTCTCTTATGGGCAGTCTGCGTGTTGATGCTGAAATGCACTGCGGCCGGCTGCACTGAGCAGCTAAAAAACGCCATCTGAATGTGACTTGGTCTTGCTGGTTGATAATATGGAAACATGATGCACGAGATGCAAGAACATCCCAGCACTCAAGAGTAACTATTTCACAGGGTAATGCCACGAAACACTTATAAAATAAGTGCAATCAAGAGCTTTGGTAGGGAGCGTGCAGGCAGCAGGTAGGGGAGCAGGAGGAGCGTCTCCCTGGAGGGCCACGTGCCCCGTGCGGCCACCCGGTGCGGGTCTGCGCAGGGCATTGCGGGCTGCGGGCTGGAGCTCCTCATCTCATCTCATGGGGACAGAAGACGCGGCAGCTCCAGCCACACCGAAGTGGTTTCCTCAGTTTTAAATGTCTGCCAGCGGTACACACGCTAAGCGCCGTTATGGGGCGTTTGGGTCGTACAGAACAGCCCGCGACGGACCTGAGCCCGGCAGGAACGCATCAGAAGCCCGAGGACCGCTTCCAGCACTGCGTTCCGGTTGTACATATTACACCGATTACACAGTCGAGCGGCCGGCAGGTTGCGGTCGGCTTGGAACCAAACCGAGCCTCCTTCCCTAAGCCATCCCCGCAGCGTAAGACGATGTTCCGCGGGCGGTGAGGCTCCGCACGGAGCCGCTTTCCGCAGCCCCCGCTCCCCTCGGCCGGGCGGTGCTCGGGGCGGGCGGGACGGCGGGGTGAGGCCGAGGGTCGGCGCTGCCCCGCCGACGGCTGCGGGGCCGGGATGCGGGCGCTGCGCGGGGCGGCGCTGGCGCTGCTGCTGGCAGCGGCGCTGGGCCCGAGCCCGGGCCGGCCTCATCCGCAGTGCCTGGACTTCAAGCCGCCGTTCCGGCCGCCGCGGCCCCTCGCCTTCTGCCGGCGCTACGGCGCTTTCGGCTGCTGCGATGCGCGGCGCGACCGGGCGCTGCTCCAGCGCTTCTACAGCCTCAGCGCCCACCTGGACGGGCCCACGTACTCCGCCTGCGCCGGGCACCTGCAGGACCTGCTCTGCCAGGTGAGGGGGCTTCGGCTCTGCGGCATCAGCCCACGTCTGGGCGCGTCAGGTGTGGGTGCGCCGGTCCACGCGGGGTGCTTGGGGTGTCGGCGGGGCTGCCGGGCACACCAGCCGTGGCACGGCGCTGCGTGACCCAGGCACGGTGCCTTCAGACGGGTAAGCGCTGCCCACCGTGTCAGGGATGGGGCTGTCAGCCCGGGTGCGCTCCCTGGATCCCTCAGCAGCAGCTGCCCCTCCCCGTGTTGCTCTGGACTTTTTGGTCTCTGGCTCTGCTCTAACTTAGCAGCAGCAGCAGCGCTCTGAAAGGCAGGGGCGTGGGCACTTACATCTCCCAGAGGTCTGATCACTGGAGCTGGGGAAGACCCCAAGGTACAAAACACGCTGCCTTGTTCCCGGCAGCATCAGGTGTCTCTGTGCACGGTCACAGCACCCTGACATGCTGCAGCACTGGCCAGGTGTCAGCAGTCCTGATGTGAAGCCTGAGGGTGAGGCCCAGAAACCCCTGGTTGGGAGTTTCTCCCTCAGGGCTGATATCCTGTGGCCGGATATGGCAACAGGATGATCACACACTGTGCAGAGCAAAGTGTCTGGCCCTGTCATTGGCCCTGCCTCGTGTGTATGAAAATGCCCCTGGGACAGAAAAGTGGCAGCTCTGTGCTGTGTAAGTGTAAATCTTAAATTAATTCAGGCAGCAGCACCCAGGCTGCCGTGCTCAGATGGGATCAGAGTGGCTGAACAGAAATCCTGCTCATAGCATTTTCCAGGGAACATTCGTGTTGTTAAAACTGAAGCGAAAGGTGACCCTTTCCTGTAACAGCTTCTAGAGATTTGACTTTCATTTCATCCCAATTTGAACTGAAAGCAAAAACCTTTGAGTATGTTCCTGAGACAGGCAGCATCCAACAGGCCATTTGCAGGCAGGAGACCAGGAGTTAGCGGTGCCCACTAAGCTCTCTTTCTGTCTCAGGAATCCAGCTGCTGAAGACTTGTTCAGAAGTGGTGAAATCTCTCAGCGTGGAAAAAAATGATTCACTGAAATGTTCTAATGAGCTCAGTGCATCACTGGCCTCAGACATGGCTACAAATGGCCACGCGAGCACAAAATGGGAGTTCAGGCACTGCTTTCATGTATTCACCACATATGAAATCTGTAGCCTATACCTGAATTAATAAATGGTTTACTGTGAATTATTCAGCACACTTCTGCCCCTTTCTGCTCGCAATCTGTGATTCCTCTCAAATGTAATCAGATTATTTAGATGGGTGTTTCTTCTTGTACTTGAGCAGCCTGAGGTGGCAAAGGAACAAGAAAGTCATACCTCTGTGCAGCACTTAATTCTGACATTCTTGCTGCTTACGCAAAGCAGGTTTCTGGAGAACCAGATACATCTCGGTGTCTCCTCTTCCGGAGTGTGAAACCTCCATGTGCAGAAAGGGAAGCAGCTCCAATACCGGCCTTGTTGCCAATTCTCTTGCTCAAATTGGTTTTCTTAGGCTAAATTTTCATCATGACAACCACACCAGCAAACGCTGCAGCTGTCTTCTGTGCCTGGCACACCTCTGTGTTCATGTAACAGAGCTGAGTGCCATTATTACATCTGCCCGTGTAATTTCTGTGTTTGGTGTCACGTGCAGTCTCCTTTTTACCACATTAATTGCTTCTCATTTGAAGGCATAATAACCTTCATTTTGCAATGAATAGCTTGACATTATGGGGGGAAAGCTTACTGTACACTAATGATCTGTTGTGTGGCCTCTCCATTAATTGTGGCATCTAATAGAAAATTAAATAAAAAATATTGTGTGCACTTATCAGCTAATTTAAATGCATCAGTATTCTGGATCTTATGCCTTTTCAGCTATTGAATAGCACTGTAATCTGCATTAGAAAGTAACTGCTTCTAGGTTGATATTTTTGTTTAACTAAGCTGGTTTTACTTGGAAGCAATGCCATCCAGGAATTAAACAATGCAGAATGTATTCAGGAAGGATAGTTTCTTTTCTTGCCTTTCTTGCCTTGGTTATTTTTATCTACCATATAGAAATAGCTGAGCATTCACTAAGTCACGGTAACTTATTTGGAGAACACTTTTGAGATGCCTATTAGGAAGATGCATTGAAACTGGAAAATGTTATATGTTTAATACATGGAAAAACTGGTATAAATCAGAACTGAGTCACTTTGGTCAGTCTGTAATTTACAGACCGTTTTACTGGATTGCAGTGACAAAGAAAGAAAATGCATCTCTCTGGAGGAGTTCTTCTAATGGAAAATGCAGACTACATGGAGTTGAGTCAGTCCTTAGATCTCCAAGGATTCATTTTCCCTAAATGAGGGCTGCCCTTCAGCTCTTCTCAGGGTTTAGAGGTTTGCCTGGATTATGGCCATTTTGTGCTCCCTGTCTGAAATCCTGTCACCTGAGCTTGGTGAACAGCGTAGTCACAGTGGGATTCATTTGACCTCTTCAAGCCAGATACATAAAATGTCTGTGCTCAGAGATCCTGTGTGTAGATGCAGGAACGAGTTGATCTGTAAAGTCCCTTCCAACTCAAGCCTTGCTATGGCTTGAATCATCCCAGCTAACTCCTTGTGTCACTGCTGTGCTGTGGTGAACCTACTCTGTATTTCATAGTCAGAGTATCCAGGATAGAAGTGCTTTTTTTCTGGTCCAGTCTGCTAAGGTGATATAGCAAGATGTGTGACATCACTGGTTTGCTTGAGGTAGTGCTATGGTTGGGATAAATGCATACACACATGAGAAGTACATGGAAGCCAGCTTTCACCAGGAACACTGAAGAGCACTTCTGTGTATGCTAAGATAAACCCACTTTCTAAGATCTTTTCCTCTGTTAATATATTTCCAGAATAAACCATAACATATGTTGTAATTAAGGTGAAATTTGTCCAATTAGTGTTGCTGTTCAGCTATTTTAAATCTGATCCACAAACGGCTTGAGGCTTTTTCTCTCTCTTTCTAGGAATGCTCTCCATATGCAGCTCACTTGTACGATGCTGAGGATCCCTCTACCCCCGTGCGGACCATACCAGGACTTTGCCAGGACTATTGCCAGCAAGTATGGCAAAAATGCAGGTCCATTTTTCACTATCTCTCTACAGACCAGGAGTTGATTGCACTGGAGAACAACATGGCAAAATTCTGCCGCTACCTGTCCCTGGAGGACACGGACTACTGTTTCCCACACCTGCTGGCTAACGAGAACCTTAACCAAAACCTGGGGTTGGTGACGGCTGACGCAGAGGGCTGCCTCCAGCTCTGCCTCGTGGAGGTGGCCAACGGGCTGCGCAATCCCGTTGCAATGGTGCACGCCAACGATGGCACCCACCGGTTCTTCATTGCTGAGCAGGTTGGCCTGGTGTGGGCCTACCTCCCTGACCGGTCCAGGCTTGAAAAACCTTTTCTGAACATCAGTGAAGCCGTGCTTACCTCACCTTGGGAAGGAGACGAGAGAGGTTTTCTAGGTATTGTCTTCCATCCTAAATTCAAATTTACTGGTAAAGTGTATGTCTACTATTCAGTTGAAGTTCGTTATGAAGAGAGAATCCGAATCAGTGAGTTCAGAATTTCTCCTGGTGACATGAATACTGTGGACCATGGTTCTGAAAGGTATTGTACGCACCTTTAATGTCTTTAAGATCTCAGAAGACAGCTTGTGTGTTTTTAAGGACTGTTAACAAATAAGGCTTATTTAGCTCAATATTGTTCTTGTATTCCAGTGTGTTAGCAAGGTGATGGAGCTTTGAGCGACCTGGTCTAGTGGGAGGTGTCCCTGCCTACAGCAGAGGGGTTGGAACTAGATGATCTTGAAAGGTCCCATCCAACCCAAACCATTTTAGGGTCCTACGAAGGTGGCCAAATTTCAGTCCCAGCGTATTGAGACAGTGAATATACATATCCTCTGTTGGTAAACTACGAGTGCTCAGAAAAAAATGTTCTAGTATACCAGTAGCTTTAACTGAACTTTGAATGAACGTTATTTACAGTTACTGTTTTTGTTCATTGATTATTCTTTGTGATAGACTTCTGCAAAGCGTGAGTGAAATCCATTTCAATCACTAGAAACAAACTAGATGATACTGTTCCAAAATGAATTTGACCCCATGCGTTTTTTTTATCTGAATGAGAGCTTGACCGTAGGATATTACAACTTGAGCATCAAATTAAGTGAAATGTAAATCACTCCGCTATTACTGGGAGTATTTTGATAGGAAAATTAATTTGAGTCTGACCCTGCAGCTGATCCACATTAATACACACAGATAATTAAAGGTTTGTTTGTGAAGACAATGAATGGATTTATAACCTACTGCAGAACCACGTGACTGATCCCCTGCTTGAAGACCTGGGATAGCCTTGAATAACCCTTGCTTGATCAAGATGGTAATCGGATGGTGGTACTGCTTTTACAGTTCTAGAAGCTCCTGATGTCCTGTGTATGCAATTGCCCTTTAAGGATTTTTCTCTTTTTAAGCATTTAGCTATTACGTAATGTTCAGAAAGTCTCAGGTTGCCTTGAAAGTGCCTGTCAGGATTGTGCCAAATGCTGTACAGATGCAGAGATGGAGCCCTTTCCATCATGGTTTGTGGTCTGATTTGAGCTGAGATACCTTTTTATAGAGGAAAAAAACCAAGGAGGAAGGAAGAATCAAAAGACAAGTATAATTAAAAGTATCTTCTGCCATGTAATTTCTCAGATTTTCCTTATTACACAATTTGGTGTTTCTGTAATCTGGAAAATATGTCTGAATAATATGATGATAGAAGATCAGTTAAGCTTAAGTAAGACTCAATATGGAAGAATGTACACCAAAGCTGATCTGCAGCCACTTCTGTGTCTCAAGAACAACATTGGGTGGGTATTACTCTGCTTTTTTCTTAGGACTTGTGCAATAGGTGATGCATCCTTCCTGTTTTCAATTAGGATAATCCTGGAAATAGAAGAACCAGCTTCCAATCATAATGGAGGAGAGCTACTCTTCGGCGATGATGGTTATCTTTATATATTTACTGGAGATGGAGGCATGGCTGGAGATCCTTTTGGGACCTTTGGAAATGCCCAGAACAAGTATGAGCCCCTAAAACTTTGTGTGCATCACATGTCCCTTCTGCTGCCCTTAGATTAAGGCAAGCAACTGGGGGAGGTAAAACTTGGAGTGTTTTGTTCCAGGCTTTACTTTTTCTCTAACGTTGCACTGATGCTTGTGCACACCTCCCATGGAAAGTCTTGTGTTTTCTTTTATATATATATATATATATATATATATCTAAATGAGAATGGCTGTTGAACTGTGATCTGATTTTATTTCCCTTTTCCTTTCTTCTCCCAATACAGATCAGCACTGCTGGGCAAAGTGCTGCGGATTGATGTGAACAACAATGACCGGGGTCCTGTGTACAGAATCCCCCCCGACAACCCCTTCGTTGATGACCCACAGGCTCGACCTGAGGTCTATGCCTACGGAGTGAGGAATATGTGGCGCTGCTCATTCGATAGGGGCGAGCCTGATACGAAAGAAGGGAAGGGGCGTCTCTTCTGCGGGGACGTGGGACAGAACAAATATGAAGAGATTGACATTGTAGAGAAGGGGAAAAACTATGGCTGGAGGGCAAGGGAAGGATTCAGCTGTTATGACAAAAAGCTTTGCGTCAATTCTTCATTGGGTAAATATATGCTCTCTTTAAATCACGTGCCTCTCACACTGTGCAGTACTCAGCACTGCCATTTTTAATTCCTGACTTCAAAGCCTGGCTGCTTAACTGAAGGCATCCATTTTTGCAATGTAAGGCTATGTGATCTCAGTCTGGGACGGAACTGACTTGGGGTTATATCCTGCAAGTCTAGAGGTCATCATTTTTAGAGTTAGGAGACAAATGAAATAGCCTAGCTGTTGCTTTCCTTGGCAGTATAGTTAGTAAGTCAAATATTCTAGAGATTCCTTGTTTTGGGGGGAGAATTCCATCTATTCCACATCAAATAAGCTTTCCAGCAGAGGCAAAAATAATTTAGAACAGTTACATTTTTTTCCCCCTCCATATTTCACAACTAATGTCCTTCTTTAAAAACAAACAGTGAATTCTGTAAGTTGGCCATCCAGTATGTGCACTGCTTAGCAGGTAACTGAACGTACATTTTGTTTGAATTTCTTTTAGCTATGCCAAAAAATCAAAAATATCATTTCTTTTTGCTTTTCAAACTTGAATTCAAGGCATTTGCTGTCTGACTAAACTCTAGTGTGTGTGTGAAGCCAGTGTATTGTGTTGCAAGGTCTGATCTGGAGCACATCTCCTGCTGGAGCATCTCCACGTAGCACTGATTTGCACTGTCTGAGATTCTAGTTTTTTCCCTTCTATGTGTTTAACCTCCTGTTTATTAACATAGCTACAAGTACAGTGGGAGCACTTAAGTGTTTCTTTACAAAACTTCTGAAAGCTCGGAGCAGGTTTTTTGCACTTCCTTTGCTGAAGCAGTTGCCAGTGAGCCCCTTTAGAGCTCTCTGCAAATGTTCCTGGTGAGCACTTACTGGGGTCTCCAGGGGCTCGGAGCAATTTGTGATGCCTTTAGAGACCCTTTCATTAGCACAGTGAAATGTCACAGCCCCTGTACAGCGGTAAGAACACCATAAGCTTAGGAAACACCTACCTCAGATGAAGTACTGCTGGTGTGCAGCTGCCAGGTTTGCTGACACAAGGGAGGAAGGCAATGAGGAAGAAAAGGGGTGGATACTGTGAGGATGGACTGTGAGTTTCAAAAGGGAAAAAGGAGAACAAGGAAGTGCCTAATGGAGATCTTCAAAATCAAGTCATCTCCCTCTGTTTTGCCTCTGACTTGTGTTTTACCTTACATTTTACAATGAGTCTGCCAGCCCTACATCTTGACAGTGCTATACCGTAAATATTTGATGGCCCCTTCAGGTTAAGTTCCCCCATTTCACAGAAGCACATGCTATTCATGCTGACATCTGACATATCTTTTCATCAGTGCCTGCAGTCTAGAGTCACCTGTGTCTTTTTTTTTTGCCTTTCACCAGTGAAACACAACTGCACTGGGCAAGCAGCTCCTGCATAGATGAGTATGTCTGAAAGCAGCCTGCAAATTCATAGGGAAGCTGTTTAGAAATTAGCAAGAAGCAGCACTAACAGAGCCTGGTTATTGGGGGAGAGGGGCTCAGATGAATGGTCTGGTGTCTGGAGGATGGAGAGCATTCAGACTTATCAGGAATTCCTCTTATATTGGTAGTGCGATACCAGCCCTGAGCTGGCTTGTCTTGGTTAGCACAGCCAATTAGATGGTGCTATAGAATATGGTTCTGAGGAAGTGATAATCAACATATATTTGGCTTCATCAGCAGTTCCTTTGGTTAGAAGGTACTCAAGGGAAACCCGATTGTGTTGTGTAATCTCAGAACTATCTGCAGAAACAACTAATCTACGTCATTTGAAAAACAAGGCAAGCCATGCACCTATTCTCTTCTACAGATGATGTGCTTCCAATCTATGCATATCCACACAAAATGGGGAAATCCGTTACAGGAGGCTATGTCTATCGAGGCTGTGAGTCTCCAAACCTGAACGGCCTGTACATATTTGGTGATTTTATGAGTGGGTAAGTAAATATTCAGACACTTACTAGGCTGCCCCCAGCCAAAGTCCTTTGGTAGTGCTATGCCCACCTGTGAATGTATCTGCTGCTGGCTTGCTGCTGTGTGCTGCTTGTGGCAGAGGGCTCACATGGCACATTTTGTACAGCTTCTACTCCATGTTGCTGCATAGGAATGTGACCTCATGCCAGCAAGTGTTGATGTTGCTGGTTCACATTGTGTCAGTACAAATATAGGAGCAATGATATGGTGTTCGTTTAAAATACTGAAAGTGGTGTACAAAAGCATCCAAATGCATCCTAAAATATCCCTATACTTCAATCATCTCTGATGCAGCATTTGCATAAACCAAGGATATATATTTTAAAGTCCATTAAAATCCCTTAAATTCTTGCCTATCCTTTCTCCAAGTGCTTGTTTTACCCCTGAAAGGCAAGGGATGCATGTGTGATTAATACAAGTGTTTTGACATCAGCTATTCCTTATTCCTCAGATGAGCTGCAGTTCGTACTGCTGCTAACATGGGTAGGAAGCATTAAATATCCTTTCACATTTCCCAGTGAATGTTCATAAATCATTTTCTTGATTGTTTGGTGCAAATTTTAGTGTTTTTGTTTTCTTTTTGCTTCACAGACGCCTGATGTCTTTGAAGGAGGACCGTGCTACGGGAGAGTGGCAATACAGTGAAATCTGCATGGGGACAGGACAAACATGCATGTTCCCCGGGCTCATCAATAACTATTACCAATACATAATCTCTTTTGCTGAAGATGAAGCAGGTAATCATTTAACTTGTGCTTTCTAGATCACACGGCCATATTTCTGCCCGGTAATTCTCAGGGAAGAAATATGGGATGTGGAGGGAGAGTGCCTGTGAGGGCTGCTTGTCCTGGCCCCACTTGCACAGCAGGAAGAGGGGGATGGAAATGCAGTTAAGAGAAAAGATGTCAAGTAAATGGTGATGGAAATTGTTTGGCTGAAGGTCGAGCTCTACCCATGCAGCTTGACAGAGCTGTCACAAATCCAAATGCCTTTCGTGTGAGGTACACCTCACTTTGTGAGAAAGAAAAAGCAGAATTTTGTTCTCCTGTAATCCACCCCAAAGGAGTGAGGCAGTGTGAACAGCCTTAACGCCCTTTCGTTTTGGTTCAACAAAAGGAATTGAGAGTTTGACTGTTTTACGTTAGTGAAATTAAAGGACATGGATTTGACCGAGGTGACAACTAAGGTCTGGACAGCTAAACATGCAGCAGAAATCAGTCAAAATAGTGTTTAATGACTATATGTAAAACTTTCCCTTCGCTGACTGTATTTTTTGCCACTGGAATGCAGATGAACACTCATTACAAACCCACTGCACTACTTGTTCCAGTGGCCGGACCCCTCTGTCAAGTCTCATAGTTCCCTGATGCTCTCTAACTTGTGAGTGCCAATGGGCAGAAGCTCCATAGGGAGATTTCATGGCTGTGTGTGTTTTTTTTTTTCCTAGGAGAACTTTACTTCATGTCTACTGGTGTGCCAAGTGCCACAGCTCCGCACGGAGTGGTGTACAAAGTGGTGGACACCTCCAGGTAAGAGATGTGCTTGCTGCAAAGCCTCATCTTGGTGCTGTGTGTCCAGGTGTCACATGCAGCTGTGGGGGGGGGGGCTGACCCTTCAGCATCTGCTTGGACAGAGCAGAAAGACAACAAAGCAAAGGATGTCAAAAAAAAGGTACATTCTTTGTTGTGTATTTTAAGAGGGAAAATGGCTTGGATGAGGAATCAAACTGTCATCATATCTTCTGGATCCCATGCACTTGTATGTGAGACTGGGTAAGGCAGGGAATAGCTGTGTTTTGTGGGAAGACTTACAGCTGTTTTTTTTCCAATTTCCTGTTTTTTAAACAGTACTATTATTAGGTAAACACTGAAATAGTTTTAGCTGGATAGGCAGAAGGAGACTTTGTAAGGCTTCACTTTTATTCTTCAAATGAGTTTGACATACAGCTTTAGCTATCTGAGCATTCTCCTGAACCAAACTCATTTTCTGTTTTTACGCTGGAAAGGGACCCCAAGCTTAAACAGACCTCAGTGCTGTTGCCTGTATTCCTCTGTCTCCTCCTCTGTCAGGAGCATTTTCCATTAGCTAATGCCATGGAGTAGTTCCTGTAAACTGTATAGTAAGAGGCTTGTATTACGCAACCTTTGCAAAAATAAAGAAGCAGAAGTTGGAAGGCAAGTCACAAGCTAAGTTTAGAAACAAGTAGCTATAGCCTGTAGAATGTAGCAGTATGAATGAGTTCACAGGGAAAATCATTAAAGTAAGAAATACAATGTCCCTATGCCTGAACTGAGAGGGGAACTCATTGCCTTCCGCAGAAATGCAAATGCAAACAATCCTAATTACAAAGGATGCACACATCAGGCATTTTTGAACGAGTTTGAAAACCTCTGAAGAAGGCTGCGGATTAAGAAGCAGCCTCTGGAGCAAAACGTGGTTATAAACTGGATGTAACTTCTCAGAAGTGAGCTGTACTTCCAAGGCAAACAAATCTGTGTCAAAATAACGTGTTGTTCTAAGAGATAGCTTCTGTCAGAGATGCTTACAGTTGCCGTGTGAAACTAATGCACTTTTGGTATTTCTGAAATGACAAGCCATTGGCAGTGACAAATGGCAGACCTCTTTATTCTCCACCTGGATGCTTTCCACATTTGTATCAACCATGATAAAAGGGAAAGTCTTTTGTTTTGGCTTCGTGTATGAATAATAGTCTGTTATTTCGCTTCCCTGAAGACAGCCAGAAAACTAGCGTTAGTATGAGCTTTGCGTCTGATATTCAGCATACACTGTCTAGCGCTGTGATTTTTAGTTTCAGTCTGATTAATCTCTTTCTGGATTGCTTGGACCTGCCAATGTTTTATATACTTAATGGATTCTGCAATGGCAAATAAAAACACAGCCAAGAGGACTCCATTGACTTGTGAATCTTTGGACTTTGATCAATGCATATATGTGATTGTTTAATTACGTTTCCTACTGTAAGAGATTATTTGGATCATTTAAGCAGACTTATTTATTTATTTATTTAATTATTCCAGTGAACATTACATTTGTCAAAAAAAAAAAAACAAAAACAACAAACCCAAACCAACAACAATGGGAAGCAAAGGCTCATGATGCCTCTGGAAAGGAATTAATTGTACACTGTATGTGTCCCTTTTTTCACAGGAGAGCACCGCCAGGAAAATGCCAAGTTGAGCCGTTGCCAGTGAAAGTAAAAAGCAAGCTTGTAAAGTTCGTGCCAAAGGAGAGTAAGTGTCATTGTTGCTGGTTATTATGGGTGTGTGTTAGCTGGCAGTAAACATAAACTCGAAGCTTACATACTCCCTCTGCACGGAGACCACCCAGAATGGCAGGCTTCAGAGTATCCTTGAGATTAATTCTTGCCAGCTGGTTTGAATCTGAGGAGTTGGTTGAAATAAGGCATAATGCAGGAAACATTTCCCCTCTCCCAGGCATGTGAAATCTCTGCAATTTCTCTACCTTTTTGCCTTTTCCACACTGCATAATAACTGTTTCATTACTAGCTTTCTCCATGACTGTTTCTGAGCTGAAAACCTGTGTTCTGTGGTGCTTTTCAGTGACAAATGATTTTTTGCAGTGCCTTCAGGAAGTGAGGAGCACTTCAGGCGATGAAGGATATCATGGCTAAAGGGTTGGGAAATAGCTCGTTGAGCAAGATGTGGTCTGAGACATTGTTAGTAGTGAGAAAGAAAATATGTGATGAGCAAATGCTCACAAAAGACTTGGTGTGATCAGCCATTCAGGTGAACTTTTGGCTTATCCAAACCCTCCAGGGCTTTTTGATTGCTTCATGCTGAATGAAGTACTGTGCTGCTAAAAGTGGAACAGTGGAAGCTGCAGATGAAGCTGCAGTAAGTGCTATTTACATTAAACGCATAGAACTAAATACACCATTTGATTATCACAATTACATTTAACTGTATCATATTTCTTTTCCCCCGTGTATTTTGTTTACACATGTAAGTATTTAGACAGTTCTTTAACAACTTTGTGATGACGTTAATGTAACTGTAGGAACTCTAATGTCGGGATACCCTTATTTAATTTTTTAGTACATAAATCACGTTATGCTGCATTTGAATCATGGACGAGTCCTACAGCTTTGACTTCACGAAGGAATGAGGGCACTCGGCACCTTGTGAGATTGAGTCTTTAGGGCAGAACAAGATCCAAGGCCTAACTGCTGACATGCCCAAGCACTCAGCACCTCTGCAGAAACCTTTTCTTTTGCAAGCTGTATGCACCATTTCCAAGCATTGGAAATTAATTTTGTTCGTGTTCAGCCAGCTTTGTCTCTGTTTCTTCTTATGCATTATTCTGTATGCAAGTCCAAAGTACAGTTGTTTTTCTTTAAGCTATACATGTAATGAATTTTTTGCTTCATTCAGGGGGTAGTTTTCATCACATCAGAACATAGAAGCAGTGGGTGAGATTCCACTGAGCAATTCAACAACGGCGTTCACATTTAGGTGCAAACCAAGCATGAAAATTTTGATTCAGAAGCATGAAAACAAGGAGGTAGAGCTGTAAATATTTTGCTGTTTTGATGGTGTTTGTGTGGACGTGACGGAATCACTAAAGCATGTGGCCAGCATTAGCTTGAAGAATGCTTTTGTTGGAAGTGTATTTAATAAACAGCCTGATGAAGAGTAACATGTAAAACAACTTGATAGCATGAGGGTGAAAAGCACTCCCAAGTGACCACTAGCTTTTGTGCAGTCCTACATACCTCTGTATGAGTTCCAGCACTTTGCCTGGTCAGGCACTAGTGACTGAGGTGTGTGCAGCTAAGACATTCACATTTACTTCTTGCCTTCAGAACCTCAGCTTCCAGAGGAGGGAACACTTTGCACACCATTAGTACCGTTTGTTTTCTCATAATGGTGTTATTTGGGAGGCTCTTCCAAAAAGTGAACCACTGTGTGGGTTTGTCTTTAGGCAACAATGGTTATTCAGACAACTGTTTTTCCCCATATCTACTACAGAACAATTGATGAGAATGGGTAGACCAAGGAGAGAAAAAAAAGTTGTGATGGCTTTGGTAATATATGGACACTGTCACATCTCAGTTGATTATTATTCCAAGTAATTCTGAATCGATTCCCTCTGACAAGCTAAAACTTATTTTTAAGCTAAAAATAGAGTGTATGTGAATAAGCAAGTCCAGTTACGCCTGGAAACTGTGACGGGAAAGAATTTTCAGCTATTTGGAGTTCAAGGCTCTTTTTCTTTTTTTTTCATAAGGAATTAAAAAACAGCCCCAAATCCTGTTTTATGTGTTGTCCTGGCAACTCTGTTCTTTTTTGCACATTCCAGTTACCAGAGAGAATTGATTTTGAATGTTTGAGATTTCAGCTCCTCTGAATAAAGCATCTGGCACAGTGGGGAGGCCAGAGCTTTCGGTCTGGTAATGATCCAGTCATTAGTAATGAAGAGAACAGCAGAAATAGTGTGCAAGTGTGCGACTCTAAAATGATTTCTGCAGGGGAGAAGGGGACTCGAGGAACTCCTGCATGCAAAGCTCCAGCTCTGACCCTTTAATACCCATGCTGAAGTTTTGCCAATAGTCTGCTTGGAAACTGGGTAACATTTCCTTCTTGAGAGTCTTATTTATTGGCATTGAGCAGTGCAGTCCTCTCTGCTAACTAAAAGCAGCAGACGTTTCTAGTTGATGAAATATGCCCTTACTGGGAACCTTTTCACTTCTCAACTGGACCAAATAACCAAATTCCAAGAGAAAATTTAAATCAGCCAAAAAATCAGCGCTGTTCTTGTGTCATTATCTTTAGAGCAGTGTCTGCAGAATTACAGACCTATGATTTCCTGGTTTGTTTGCTTATTTGTTTGTTTTCCTCCAACAGAACTCATTGTGAAGACACCAACACCACGTCCCCGGCTGAAGACCACGACTGAGGCCCCGAGGAGAGGCCGGCCGGACCCTGTCACATCCCGCACACCAGCTCTGGACCGAGTGGACCAAGCCCCAATGAACCGCAGTGTGATGCTGGTCCCCACCATGACACCACGCCCCAAGCCTGGAAAGGGGGAAAGGAAGGGACAGCGAAGGAAGAAGAAACCCCGCAATGGGGCTGTGAGGCTGATGGACAGTAGCAGCCGTGGACGGAGCTGGGGCCGAGTAGAGGTCTATGTGGATGGAGAGTGGGGCACGGTGTGTGATGATGGCTGGAGCACGGCAGCCGCTGCTGTGGTGTGCCGCCAGCTGGGCTTCCCCTATGTGGTACGGGCCAGCAAGAAGGCAGAATTTGGGGAAGGGACTTCGCTTCGTATTCTTCTGGATGATGTCCAGTGCTCTGGGCAGGAGAAGACTCTGCTGGAGTGTGCCCATGCTGAGGTTGGTACGCATAATTGCTCCCATGAGGAAGATGCTGGTGTGGTGTGCAGCAGGGAGGAGGTGGCAGACTGGTGATGGGTGCTGGAGAAGACAACTGAGAGAAAAAGAGCACGTCCCCTTCCTAATAGACCCTCTAAAGCAGCATATATATTGAAGGATTTCCCTGCCTAGGGGATGCTGCATCTATTTGAAGTAATCTTGGTGTTTTCTTCATCCACACACATCTGCCTTGGAGAGAAAGAAAAAGTAAAATTCAGTGATAACTTGAGCATGTCCTGGCCAATGGATGGGTTTGTACGGGATCTTTTACAAGAAGAAAACCCAAACCTCCTCAATTACAGATAAAGAAAAAAGATGCATACAG
Organism: Excalfactoria chinensis; assembly: GCF_039878825.1. Lineage (NCBI taxonomy): Eukaryota > Metazoa > Chordata > Aves > Galliformes > Phasianidae > Excalfactoria > Excalfactoria chinensis. Next base: position 11,140,425 of record NC_092829.1, on the reverse strand, counting down.
TTGCCCTTTTGCCATACAAAATGCAGCATTCCACAACCACGCTTCACAATGTTTGGCTAAAAAAGAAATTCCCAAATGGCTGTGTTTCAGTCTTTCTTATGCAGGTGTTTGCACTGTTCTCCTTGCTTTGCTGGTTGCAGCTCTCAGTGGTGGTTTTGAAGTATGCATAGTCAGTGCCTTTCTTTGCAGAATACAAAAGTAGGCATTTTGGCTAGTTTTCTACACACTAGTTGAAGGGAAAAAGATTCTCTTGTAATGCTTAACATTGGTGTAAGTCTATGGAATATCAAAGGTAACTGCATCTAATCAACCGTCAGGTGAATTAGAAAACGCTATGGCATACTGCCTAGAAAACCCTTCTTCAGGTTACACTTGTCTGAGAGAAAAGACAATCAGGTCTTTTTTACATGAACAGAAACATCATCCACTTGAACACAGAAGATACTTTGTACATGTTCTCCACTTTATCAAGCATTGTGAAATCACACGTTTTTGCATTCAGCTTTCACAGCTGTGAAGGACTTAATGTACTGGGGTGATAACCCTGTAATTATTTACCCCTTTCTAAAAAATATTAAAACTAAATCACAACAACCCGCATTTGTCTAAAATGTGTTTTTACCCGTTAGTGATTGGAGACACTATTTTGTTTTCTTATGTAGTCTCTCTGCATTTGATAGAACTTGCCTGGTTATTATTTTTACTCCTGGCATAATCAAGGTAAGTTCTATCTTACTGCTCACAGAAGAACATGAGAAAAATGAAGTGGAAAAAAAAAAAATGTGAGATGCCTTCTCAAAGTCCACAAGACCTTGTATCTAAAGCTCTTCCTACAGATGTTTATTCCAATTCCCCAGTTTCAAGTTGACAGAGGCCTCCTGAGCCCAAGACATATAGAACCATTAAGGCTGGAAAGACCAATAAGATCATCCAGTCCAACCATCAACCCACGTCTGCGATCATTCCAGACCATGTCCCTCAGTGACACATCTACCCTTTGCTTGAACACCTCCAGGGATGGTGACCCCACCACCTCCCAGGGCAGCCTGTGCCAATGCACTAGCCCTCTTTCTGAGAAGAAATTTTCCTGAACATTCTCACATATCATAGAACCACAGAGAGGCTTGGGTTGGAAGGGACCCCAAGGATCATCAAGTTCCATCCCCCATATAGCCATTAAATACTTTTTGATATTAAAGAATACCATATCTATAAAAAGCAAACAGTCAGAAAAATAGCGCTGTCGTCCTAGTTCTTACTGAGTATAATGGGGAGAGCAGGCAGCATTGTTCTGCAAATAACTGCTTTCATTAGAAAACCCACCTATGCTGTTAGGAACGAGTTTGTTGTTAGGCCTTTCCCACTGCAGTAACAGTGAAAGCGCATCTGTTTAAAGTGCAGAAGTTTGCTTCAAGCACATAAAAATGTTTAGGAAACAAAAGAACCCTTTGGAAATACTTCTATTAAAAGAGCTGGCAGCTCCTGAGCTGATGGGACCAGAGGGCTGGAAGAAAATAGAAAGTGAAGATAAAATCTTTCTTCTTTGGGATGCCTCTTCAGCTTCTTTTGGTTTCTCAGCCAGATTTCAGCTGGCTCTAGCTGTGATTTTAAGGAAAATTGTGATCATGGTTATGCTTGAAAATTTCTGAGTAAAAAAAAAACTGTCAGGAATAACAGAAGACACTTTGAAGTAATAGAGATAATGCAGGGGTGTCTGCCCCAGTGCAATTAGAGAGGAATTTCACCTTCATTTTCCAGGTACATAGCTATTTGTGACTTAACTCTTCACACCCCACACCTGCTGCTGCCCTCCTGATCTTCCCAGGAGAAATGAAGGTCCCATTGTGCCATGGCACCTCTGCCTGCCTATGCTGAAGCCAGCAGCACCATGTGGCACCAGGCTGCATGCCTGCTGCTTACTGCTGGGCCATCTGAGTGCAGACATCACAACAGATTTATTTGGCAGAGGTAGGGACAAGACCTGCAAATGTATTTTGTGATCGTTGCCCTTTCTGCCAGCCTGCAGAGGGGGAAAAAGCACACAGGTGGGTGCATGCCAGCACAGCAGGGTGTTACCATGCTCATCTCGACTCTTTCCAAGCTTAAAATATAGATATATTTTATATATCTATATATCTTTATGTATATAGATATATAGAGTTCTAACTCTTAGCATTTGTCAGTCTGATCCCCTGATATCTAAATGAGCATGTACAATTCAAAGCACAGAAGTGCATCTACATTTAAATAGCTGATATGCCATCTGCACTTTCATAGGGTTCTTACTGGTAGCACTTTTTGTCATTTCAGAATGCATTTATATACCTGGATGGCATGTAAATTGAGCTGTAGGTAAGCTGATCAACCCTCTTGCTACATTTCAGCATGCTGCTACATCAAGTTGCAATGCATGCTTAAGGCATATGTACTGCATTACCAAGCACGGTGGCCTGTAATTAAATAATGCTGAAGCCATGACTCAAGGCCATAAGATCCAGGAGTAGCAGTGAGTGACACTGGCTCCAGTACAGCATGCACAGAGAACGGGCCAGGGGACCCCACTGTTCACAGTGCCATGCAGTTTGTCCTTGCTGTACCTCCCCTACCAGCCTCTCCTCCAAGTCTCACCAGTCAGTGCTTTCGTCAACCTGTTGGCATCAGTTCAGATGTCTGAGTGAGGCCCTGCTACACATCCATCCTGCTCTGCTTGCCTTTGGCAGGGCACTGCTCAGCTGACTGTGAACCACAGAGAAATTCAGCAATGCTAGGAGAAAAGCAGTCCCAACTATCAGTACCTGATCCTCTCGGAGAGCTGCCAAGAATCCCCTCTAGATCATCTTGGCATGCGTGATGCATTCACTCCCCTAGGTAATTTCTGATATAAGTATACATTTTTCTATTAGAAGATATCTAAGCATTATTTATTAACAACTGCATGCCACTTTTAAGTTTCAAGGATTTACAGTCAGTTTTTATCTGTCAAACAAATAAGACCACCAGCCCATGTGATGCATGTCACTACCTTGCTACCTTGTGCTTGAATTTCCCCAGGTTTTTCTCATCTCAGTTTTAATCTGGGGCACAGGTGCAGCTCTGCAGCTGCCTCAAGCAGTCAGGAAAGCAGTTAGGATGGAAGTTATCAACTTCTTTTAACAATGTTGCAGTAAATAGAGACACTATTTTTCTGGACAAAAATCTCCAGTGTTCAGCCAGGTGTGAGCACTGATACCAAGTATCTCTTTCTCAGGGGCATTAACTGATTGCAACACCTGAATCCTTGGTCTGTCTTCATTCAGCATTAAGAGCCTTGACAACTACTTTCTAGTCCTGCACAGGAACATTGTATTGACTGAGGAGGATATACCTGCTCTGCCAGAGCTGGAAAACTGCTGGCACTGCAGCATTCGAGGGCCATGCTCATAGGCATGCAGAATATACTTCTGTCTTTAGATATTTTAGAGCCAGTGGTAAATCGAGCTGCAATCCTGCAGCAGGAAAGCTGGAGAATATGTATTTTCTCTACTGAGTTTACAATCCTTGGAGCAGAGCACTGTGTACTATTAAAAGTAAACACTTATTTGCCACACTATAGTGACGGTGTGAGATGAGGCAAGAGGCAAGTAAAGGAGCAGAGATAGTTATTTGTCTTAGACAAAACATTTTGATATTTCACCCTCTGTGTACCAAAACCTGTATGTCTGCAGTAGAGACCCCATGCCATGAGCAAAGCTAAATCCTGCCAACAGAATGTTACGTGTAGGATTTCTTGAGGCCTGGTGGTAAAGCCAGACAGATGGACTGAGAGCCCCAAACAGCAGTCAGTTTTCAGATCCCACCTTGACAGTGTTTCCAACCAGGAAAGGAGGACATCACACGTATTCCTGCTGCACATGGATGAAGCATGTTGCTTATGTTAGCCCCAGACCCTACAAGTTCCATATGGACCTTTAGGCAGGGGGTGAGGAGAGGTACTGATTTAATCACCACCTGCACTGGAACGGTAACATACAGCAGACGGAGACATTTAACAATAAACTTAAAAACACCTAATTTAGAGATGCATTTGTTGGCAACTTCAGGCTGCCTGGGGATCCCTAGCCTTCTAGCTAAGCACTGGGGCCTCTCCCTGTCAGCTGCTTTCAAGCAAGGTACAAGCAGAAATTTTGTAACCAGAAATATTCTGAGTGAACTCGAATGAACCTTACAGATAATTATCTTCATCACAAAGCCCGCTGAGTGGCTTTGGGTTTTGTTAGCTAGCTTCAGTTTCTAAGCACGTTCTCTGGGTGATGCCGTCCTTGTGACGAGCTATTTCTTTCCCACTGATTGGTATTCACGTTATGAGATCATAACGTACACTGCCAGACCAAATGGAAAGTTTAGATCTTTATTTCTTCCTGAAAACAGAAGGTTATAACATCCCATTCATCATTTCAGGTTGTTGCCTGAAACCAGAAAAGCCCTCGTGCTCCTGACAGGCTGCCTCAGCTCAGGCGTGGAAGCAGTTAACAGCCAGCAGCCTCCGCCCAGCCCAGGGCCGCTCCGTGCCGGCGCCACCCCCGCTACAGCCGAGCACCGAGAGGGCGGTGAGCATGGCGGTGTGGGGCGGGCTGCTGCTGCTGCTGGCGCTGCTGCTGCTGCTGCTGCTGGCGGCGGTGCTGTACTGCTGCTACGTGCGGCGCGTCCATGCCGCCTATGACCACATCCCCAGCGCCCCGCGCGAGAGGTAAGGGCCGGCCCGCCGCGCTGCCGGCCGCCATTTCCCCTCGCCGCTGTGTCTGCAGGCCGACAGCCTGCCGAGGGTCGGCGCCTTGCTGACACGGCAAGGACCGGCTTAACGATCAGCAGTTTCGAGTTGTGCGTTCGAGTTGTGCTTTTTTTTTTAAGGACGCTGAGCAAACAAGCTGTAGCAGCCGGCAGTGGTGCAGCAGGAGCTGGTGTGTGGGAATGGCACTTTGACCAACGTCAGCAAGAAGCCTTACACCAGTACTCACATAAGCAGCCCTATGGGGAAACCGGGCCTGGCTGCTTATCTCCATAATTTCAGGAGAAAATCTACTTCTGTAATCACGGTCAGAAATTAAGATGAGAGTTAGGAGGGAGCCTGTCAGATCTGAATCTGCTTGTCCTCATCTTGGGAAGTGAGTTCACATCCTGAGATAATAGCAGTTGAGTAACTCTGTGGCTGTGACTCTTCTTCAGGATTTGAGGCTTGGTTGTGGTGATAGAGGTGAGGACCCTCCTCAGGAAGGTTGCTAGCACAGATGTCTCCATACAGGAGCTTGACTATCTCTTGAGCTTCCAGTAATCATAGAATCACAGAATAGTTTGAGTTGGAAGGGACCCTTAAAAGTCATTGGTGAAGTACCTGAGCAGTGAGCAGGGACACCTGCAGATAGATTGGGTGCTCAGAGCCCCATCCAGCCTGTCCTTGAACAACTTCAGGGACAAAGCATCCACCACCTCTCTGAGCAACCTGTGCCAGTGCTTCACCACCCGTATAAAAAACTTCTTCCTTATATCCAGTCTAAATCTGCAGTCTTTTAGTTTGAAATCATTCTCCCTTGTCCTGTCACAACACGCCCTGCTTAGAGAATCTGTCCCCTTCTGTCTTGATAGCTTTCCAAAACTATGAATGGTCACTGACTGTGCAAAACCCCCATGTCGGTACCAGCTGCACAAACACTTCCACTGCTAAATACCCAAGGGAAGATAGATCAAGTAACTTTAGCTCTGAAAAGTACGTCATAAAGAAAAGCAAAACATGGTAGTGATGTAACCTAACTGGGAGCTAGGTGGCTGTGAGAAGATGGGGCCAAACTCATCTTTGGTGTGCAATAGACACAAGTTGCCACAAGAGAACTGCCGGTTAGGTATGAGGCAAAACTTCTTTACCATGATGTAAATTGGAGAGATGTAGATTTGAAGGCTGGGATATTATGTGGATAAAAAATTGATTGGATGGTTGTCACCAGAGGGTTCTTGTCAATGTTTCTGTGTCCAGATGGAGTCCAGTCAAGAGTGGTTTCCTCCAGGGGTCTGTCCTGGGACCAGTGCTCTTTAATATATCAGTGATGTAGACAGTGGGATTGAGTGCATTCTCAGCAAGTTTGTTGATGACACCAGAGTGGTGCAGTTGACAACAGAAGGGAAGGAGCACCATCCAGAGGGGCCTGGGCATGCTTGAGAAGTGGATACATGAGAACCTAATGAGAAATTAGATGTTCAGAAGAAATGTTTTACTCAGAGTATGGTGAAGCTCTGGCACAGGCTGTGCAGAAAGGTTGTCAGTACTCCATCCCCAGAGGCATTCAAGGCTGGGTTAGATGGGATCCTGGGCAGACTGATCTAATGGGTGGCAACCAGCCCACAGCAGGGGGTTGGAACTAGGTGATCTTTAAGGTTCCTTCCAACTTAAGCTGTTCACAGCATCAGTACAAGTAACTGGATAAGGCCCTGAGCAGTGGTAATATAGCTCTGGCCTTGGGAAGGGGACTGGATGGTGGCCTCTAAGGATCCTTGCTAATCCAAATGGCTCTGATTTTAGTTCCAAAATTGGCTTCATCCAAACGTTAACACTTCTCAGATGAGGATGCCCAAAGGCTGGCTGCTGTCAGCAAAGCTGCACCCCAGCCACTCATTGCACAGCCTGCATCTTTCTGAGGTGTTACTCTGTCCCAAGTGACTTTTCCTTTGTTCTTGTCTCCTTCCTTTAATAAAAGCTTAAGAAAGCTTTGTTTCAGGATGAAGTACAACAGGATCTTTGCAAAACCTCAGACTATGTCTCAGCTCTTACAACTGCATAATGACAAGATTATGTTAACACCCTTGATTTCCTGGGCTGATTTAGTTTGTCAGAGCTAACACAACACATCTCTACACGAGGCTTGTGCATGAATGGCTAAAATAGTGAGTCAGAATGGCTTTGTGTCATTTCTGTCCTGTGAATCGTAGAAGCATAGAATGGCCTGGGTTGAAAAGAACCACAATGGTCATCTGGTTTCAACCCCCCCTATTATGTGCAGGGTTGCCAACCATCAGACCAGGATGCCTTGAGATCACACTTGGAAAGCATTGAGAGCTAGAGAAAAGGTTGTCTCTTTGACAGTTTGCTTTGTGGCAGAGTTCTATTAGGAGGAAATGGAAAAAAGGATTTCTTCATAAATGTATGTTTTTTGATGGCAGTGCCACGTAACTATATATCCCAAGCCAAGCCCTTGCTTGATTTTATCATGGCATGCTGTAAGTAACTTCCTGTTACTGGATGAGCATTCTGTGCTTGTTACAGCACCTAACTGACTTGGGTGTTGATGTGGTCAAGGACAAAACATCCCTGAGAACTCAGTTGTCACAATTCCCTGGTGACAGAAGAGCCATGAGCAGGACTTTACTTGATATGCTACAGGTAGAGAGCTCTTCCCAGAGCTTTGGCAAGCAAAGCACTTTGTCTTCTTACACATTTTTATAGACCAGATAGAGTGGAGGAATCAAGCAAGAGAAGGATTGAAGGTTTCTGTAGATGTTACGTAGCCTTGTTGAGTGCTTGTTATTTTAAGCGTCTGCTGGTTCCAACAGAAATAAAACAAGAGCCTGTTTTTCCCCTATAGCTTGTTTGTACTGAAGAGGATGATAGCATGGCTGGCTGTGTCTCAAATGGAAAACAGATCTCAAGCACAGCTTGCTTGATTTGAAGAGGAGCTTGGCCAAATCTTCCTTCAGATGTGTGCAAAGCCAGTGGGAATTTCCTGCTCAAATTTGAAGGAAGAAATTGGTCTCTGACTTTTGAATACAACTATTGTAGTTGGAGAATTAACCCTTTTATTCATTTCTTTCAGTTTCTATATCAATCAGTGCATCCTATGTTTTTTTGTAAACATTTCATAGCCTTGCTCAGAAAAAAAAAAAAAAACACCCCAAAAAAGCCTGCTGTGGGCATGCAGCTGGGCAGGACTTTATTCTGTCTCTACATCAGTCCCCCTGGCTGTGCACCAGAGTTCCCAGCTTACCTAGGTGCTGGCTGGATACTGGCACATTTATGTGTTATTTCTGCCTTTCCTTACAAGGAGAAAGAATACAACCAATGCATATTGCATCCACTGAGTAATCAGTCTGTATGCTGAGTAATTGGCAAAAGAGCATGTGGGGATATAAAGGAATGCTGAAATGGAGTTAGTTTTGCTCCTCATGCTTTCCTTAGCAAAGAATCTTGAGCATGTCTGAAAAGCATTTTACTGCTGTTTCTATTAAAAATAGAATGTCTACCCAGAGCAAGCATCATTCCAAATCATTCTTTAAATCATTAGATTGCAGCAAAATGACTGCGTCTTGAATCTCACCTCACATCCTTCCACAGTCTTCCTTCCCTAAGTATCAGTGCTGAGCACTGCAATCTGTACAAAACCCTTCTGGCATCCCCATGACACTCTTAACTTCATTTTCTGCAGCTTTATATTTGGACATCTGCCAATCTTTTGGAGAATGATGAAGAAAAAGGAGTTGCTACATGATCTCTTTCTGCAGTGGTAAGTTGGCACACATCAGTAGGTTAGACTTGAGTAGTCCTGTATTAAATTGGGAAAATAAGACATGGGGACATTGAGTTATATACTTGTCGTCATTGAGAGCGTAGGTAGCATGAATGGATAGAGAACACTGATATTTCTCTTAGTGGCTTTATTCATTCAAGTCTGCACTAGTGCCCTGTACATGCTGCTTTGGTCCTTTGAAGCTGGTAGGTCTGAACTGTATTGGTGTTTTGTACCATTTCCTTTTCTTTTTTTGTAGGTCAAAGAAATATGGACCTATTATACGGGTTAATGCCTTTCACAGAGTCTCAGTACTGATTTTGAGTCCTGAAGGAGTGAAGGTACTGCAGAATAAAACAGAACAGACAGTGGGAATCAGCCCCTTCCTCTAAAAAGCATAATGTCTGATTTGGAGCAGCATGGTCCAGCTAACTTGTACCTTCTGGGAGCACAACTCTGCCAGCATATGAAAGAGAAGTGGCCTGAACTTTTTATTTTCTTGCTCGATCAGTTGATTTACTCTGTCACTTTTCTTGAAACTTCGGATATAGCGAGCATCCTCAATTTCTGAAAAGCAGACTATCCACGAGAGCCTAATATCTCAAAAGAACTGGCACAGGGAGGCTGAATCTTTGTAATAGTCGCAGAGGTAGCTTTCAGGTCACCAGGCAGAAAGTGCTACAGGCATGCAAAGCAAGTTATCAACATGGAATCTGAGGAATCGGGGCACACCAAATAATTCATGTAGTCTTCAGACTGAGTGTGTGAATGTGTGATTGGCTTTTGATGTTTTGTCTGGGAATTGAATAGTGCTCGGTACTCAACAACCTGAAATTTTATTTCAGGAGTTCTTGATGTCACCAGAGTACCCAAAGGACCGCCTGGTGTACAGCCGTATCTTCAACCTGTTCGGTGTGAGGTAGGCAAAAAAAACCACCTGAAGCAACTCTATGTCAAAATAAGTGAAAAATTAATAAAGACACAGGCATGACTCTTGTTTTGAGTTGGCCTATTAATACAAATGATTAACATCATTCCAGATGTACTTAAGCAACAAGTGCTTATTAAATTACGCTGAAAGTCTATATGGCAAACCAAACATCTTCCCGATCAGGCAGGAGGTTGTGATGGATGTTGTTTGCCTTGATCTTGTATTTTTTCCCCTGTAAGTGGTCAGTTAGTCTCAGAAGAGTTTTCTCAAGACCGTCATCAAACTTTTCACTTGAACAACAAACTTTCATTTGAATGCACTCGAGTTTCCAGTTCCGAAGCAAAATGGAAGATGGGATGTTTTGCTGTTATCTTGATGCTCCTGAAAATAGAATAATTCAGTTACATGAATTATTTGCATTAGAGTTGTTTTTCAGAACCTGCGCAATGAATCAGCATCCTGTTGGACTCAGCAGTCCACACATACCATCAAAACATAGGTACAATTCAGTTGTATCCCACAACGATGCATTCTAAGCAGCAAGATACTTCCTGCTTATGGGAAAAATACAAGAAAGTAGATGTGGAAGAGTTTTTGATGTAACCTGACCGGTTTGGGCTGTCTCCCTTGCTGAAAAGTGTTCCTTCCCTTGTTTTCCTGAATGCTAGGTTTTTGGGGAACGGCTTGGTGACTGATCGCAACTATGAGCATTGGCACAAGCAGCGGAAGGTGATGGATCCGGCTTTCAGCAGAACGTAAGGCAAAAATCTCTGAGATCATCCTTGCCCCTACTGTACTTCCATGATTGTTAATGTTGATGGATTTTTGATATGTAGAAAGAGAAAACCCACTTAATGTCAAAATCTTATTTTATATTGAGTATAAGGCACTCTACAATGTTCCCAGACGTACCCTGTGGGAGTGATGCCCACATAAGCTCAGTGATGGCAGGGAGTTCCCAGGGTCATGTATGTGGGAATGCTGCAATGGCTGCTTTGTCCCATTTGAAACCTCAGATATTTGAAGTGGGCAGGCCTAACCGTTCACCTGTCTGAGTGATTCCCCGTGGGAGAGAGAGAGATTGCTGTGGTCTGGTTTGCTTGTCTGTACAAAATAAATGCATTGCATTTAGGATCTGGAGGTTTGTCCATCTGCCTCAACATGCTCAGGCCAAAGCTCTTTGCTGTGACAGCTGTTATTTACATGGTAGGATAGAGCTGGGCGGCTGCAAGAGCACATTTTGTCAGTTCTGATTTTTAAAGCACTAAGGCAAATTTATTATAAATCTAAGGTTCAAACAACATGAAATACATATATATCTTTACAATTTCCTGTGGAAAATGATAATTCTGCCTGAGCAAAGATGTCCTCCCCAGAGCCCCCATCACTCGTTTTTATTAATTGTTCAGCTACCTGATTGGTGTGATGGAAACTTTTAATGAGAAGGCAGAGGAGCTGATGGAGAAACTAGAGGAAAAGGCAGATGGAAAGACAGAATTTAGCATGCTGACGATGATGAGCCGGGTGACTTTGGATGTCATTGCAAAGGTACCAGCTGTCTGCTTTCTTGTTTCCTCTGCCGTTAGCAGGAGGGAATGAAAATGATGGGATCAGGAACTGGAGCCAGGGTACCTTTACCCAGGAACACCCCAAGAAGTGAGGCAGTAATTGTGACACACCCATTTCAGGCTGAGATGTAGGAAAGGAAAATTAGGAAAGGATCTGTGTTGCGTAAGAGAGGCCAGCAGCATGCTGCACAGGAGGCGTTTTGCAGAAGCCCTTAAACCTTGTGACTCCCATCCCTCCAGACTAGAAGGGCACACTGCCGTTTGTTCATGCGTGTAGATTGTATTACTATATGTCAGCGTGAAATCTACCTTGCCATGGCTTTTCCCATCTTTATGCGAAGCAGTTAAGGAATAATTGGGAGTAATAACAAATATGAATTCCCCTTAAAAAAGGAGAAAGCCTAATCTAGATATCAGCCTTCCCTCACAGACTGCTGCAGGGCAAAACCTGGCCTGAGGCATTTTTTTGGGAAAAGACAGCAGTGCGAGGCAGTCCTGCTTTATCACGACAGCTCTGCTGAGCTGGGAGGATTCAGCAATTGGCTGCTTTTTCCTTTCCCTCCCCTCAGGTGGCCTTTGGCTTGGAGTTGAATGCACTAAAGGATGACCGGACGCCATTCCCACATGCTGTGACCATGATCATGAAGGGAATGACTGAGATGCGCATCCCCTTTGTGAAGGTCTGTGTGCTTCTTGCATCCATCCTCTGTCTGCATGTCCATCTGGAAACCGCCTCTGTATGAGGCTGGAGTCGTGTGTGGTCTTTATCTTACAGGGTAAACATCATCAGTAGTTTGCTTCACTTCTATCATTCTGTCTTCTACCCACCTCCCTCCCACTGTTTTCTCTTATATGCTTTTACACTTTCAAGCCCATCACTGCAAAAGTTGGGAATTCCTTGCTGTTTGCCCAAGAAGCACTGCAGCCTTCATGCAGGGTGGAAGAAATCTGAATTTCCTTACCATAAAAAAAAGTATTTAGGGTCAGTGTTCATGTGCTAGGATATTATGGGTGAAATCTGAAACAGTTAACCTCTATGGTTTCTCAAGAAAGCTGTGATTCGGATTTTTAGAGGTCCCAGCTTCCCTTTTGGATCCAAAGGGTGGATTCTCTATTGTATGCTGCAGTTTCTTTCCTCAATTTTGCTCACAATGCTTAAAAACATTAGCCCTGACAAGGCAGGATGTCAGCATGCACAGACTGAAGTAGTTCTCATTTTAGTCCAAACACTTCACTTTAGGAAAGTTCACTTTGTTCTGCAGAGAGCAGATGCTTTGGTGAAAAATGTCAGTGAGGTGCTCATTTAAAAAATAACACTGTCAATGTTTTTACCAGTAAGAGGAATAAAAAGACTAAATAAATTCTGTATTCAGTACACGCCAGGAAAGCAGAAAATGATAAAGGAGGTTCGGGAGAGCGTGCGGCTGCTGCGGCGTGTGGGCAAGGAATGCATTGAGAAGAGGAGGGAAGCCATTCAGAGTGAGAAGGAAATGCCAACGGATATTCTTACACAGATACTGAAAGGAGATGGTAGGAAGCTCATTGCTGTTGAAGTTAGTTTGTCTTTGGCTTGCTTTTCTTGATGTTTGGGAAGTCTTAGTTTGGGGATGTGAACTTTGTGACTCAGTCTTCCTTTACTGTCATCAGGACCGTGTGTGTTTTTTTAACACTGAAGAGTCATAATGTGACCTGTTTAGAAAATACCATTTCTTGACATTAGATCAAATACTGATCACAGGTCACCACTGAGTAGCTGTCTCCTTCCTAATCCATCTCAGGAAAACATGTTCAAAGTAGGGCAGAGTGTCCTGACTCTTCCAGCAGGAGCACAAAGACATTTCCTAATCTCATTCATTTTTCTGTCTTGACAGCTCTGGAGGAAACTAGAGATGATGAAAACATTCTGGACAACTTTATCACTTTCTTCGTTGCGGGTTTGTAGCTGCTTTAATATTTGGATATGTTGTGTGGGAAGCTATACTCAATCTTGTGCTGCCTACACAACTGTTACTGGTTTTGCTCAGTCCTTGTGTTGCTGTTGTGACCAGGAGTCACTTGGTTGGAAAACAGGATCATTATATTGATGTAAGAGCAGCTGAGCAAAGTCTGAAAAGAGCACTTATTTTTCTCATAGTCAAATGATGTTTTATCCTTGTTCTGTCATACTAGCGTAGTGAATGAAACCAGGCTGTTGTTGCAGGGAACAGTTCTGCCTACTGTGGTCTGAGGCTTCTTTGTGTAGTTTTGGCCCTTCCTTCTCGTCTCCTGCTAAATCCCACTGAAAGCATCTTAATACGTTGCATGCATCTTTGCATCACTTCACCCACATAAACAAATGCCATTCTTGCTGTAAGGGTATTATTCAGTGCTAGCCAGGAGAGGTCAGTGTCAAGACTATCAGGAGAAACAGAGGCCAAGATAGCGTGTGAGCTAAAGGACGTAGAAAAATTGATCTGCACATCAGTAGGATTTAGGTGACGTGACATGAGATGGCATTTTTCTTTCACAAAAAAAGGCATTTTATAAACAAACACATCTTCATAGAATTCTGTTTTCTGGAGTGCTTTAAAATAATAAGCATCCCTATTGAAAAAACGTTAAACATACCTACATAAAGCAAACATTTCAAAGACAGAAGCTCTGTTTTCCTTCAATATCAGTAAATAATTGCTTCTCAGTAGGGTTATGTGTCCAGTAATAGGACAGTGACTGAATCATGCAGACCTCTTGTGAGTGTCAGCACTGATCTTGCTGATAGGCAGTTTATAACCAGGCAATCATGAATGCAAAAACTACAGCCATGAATTGATCAAGATAGCTGGTATTTTTAACAGTTGTGCTGTGTTATAATTCTTTAGAGGTCTTTATCACATCCCTTTTAGTGTTTCATTTAATTTCTTAAATACTTGAAATTCATTGTTTGGGGCATGACTTTTAAAGTGTCTTGTTGACAATAACACAACTAGACCTTCTTACTATCATCTTATTATTTCATACCTTTGAACTGATTCTTTATGCTTCTAGGTCATGAAACCACTGCCAATCAGTTGTCATTTACAGTAATGGCACTGTCTCAGCATCCTGAAATAATGGAAAGGTATGTGTACTCTCATTCACTGTTGGTTTCATGGTGAACCTAATTATATGGGTTATTAAAAACTTAAGATAAATTCTAGCCTCCTTTCCAAAAGAGACAGATTCATAGTTCAGGATATCTGACATTTGAAAACAAGCTGAGGGATGAATTATTTCAATTCCACCTAAGTGATTTTTTTCAAAGCTGGTCCAGGGTGCTGCCTGGTTCCATTGTACTGTGTGCTCATTACTGCATCCTGATATAAGGCTCAGGTTCAGGCAGGCTGGCTGGGAATCAGTGGGCATTTTGCCCAAGGATGAAAGTCAGAGTCCAACTCAATGTCTGGAAAGTAAAAAATGTACTTTGTCAGTTTGCCTCACAAGAAATGGGTGTCTGCAACTAACGTTTTATAATTTCTCTGCAGAGTTCAAGCTGAAGTGGATGAAGTCCTTGGTGCTAAGAGAGACATTGAGTATGAGGATCTCGGCAAACTGAAGTATTTATCACAGGTACTGTAGGAGTGAGGTAAGATACCAGTCAGAGCTGTTTGGTAGCACTCCTGCCATGTCATGTGACTGCCAAGAGGAGCCCCATACTTTAAGATTTTAGGAGCAACACCAAAATGAGCAGCTGATGGCATTTGTCCTCGGAGAGTAAGCAAGCAGGTAGAGAGCTGTCTGCAGCAGCCCAGCCTTGATGGGGAGGATGCTTCTAGGATTTCATTCTGAAACCCCAGAATTCCTTTGCTTCTCACTTGCATTATTACTAAGCAGGGAGCTGGAGTGGAGTTGCTTAATTCCTGCATGTTTAAGCTGAAACTGTAGTCATATTTTAAGAAAGGCTTGCAATCTAGAGCCCAATCTTTGCATAAGTCCCACGCAGTTCCCAAAATCTCAGTTCTATTTTTGTTTGATTGCTATTAAAGCATTTCCAACTATGATCTCACCATAGTGCATAAACCAAGTGAGGTTTGAAGACTTCCAAAAATATTGGCTAGGTTTTTTTGCAATTTCAGTTTTTTATTTTTCAGTTGTTAAAACTTCTTTGGTCACTGAGGGGGAAAAAAAAACAAACCAAACCAATGTTTGGTCCTAAAAGAAATCTTGTGTGTGGAAAGTTGGTAATGAACTGTAAAGCCAGGGCTTGGCTACTTGCCAGCATTTGTGTTGAGTATCCTTTCTTTTTTACAAGATGAGAGATACCAGTAACCCTCGGGAGAGGCTGAATAGACAGTCCTGACAACTACTCCCCTTGCTTCCATTTCCCTGTAATTTTAGTAATCTACTATCGTTGCTTTTCCCTTAAACTGCCCTGTGGAGACTCATGTTTTCCATTTCCTGTCCCTCAAATTGCTGTGCTTTGGTGGTAGATGAATTCAAATACATTTCTTGTAAAGAAAAGACATCACTGTGCGCTTACAGAAATCAGCAGGTTTCTCCAGGCTTGTCCAAATGTCATCACAATTACATCACTCCAATTAGGACTAGGTATCTAAGCCTTTCAGTGTTAAGACAGATTACATGAAGGCCTCTCAAGGCAGACAGTTTATTTAGCAGAACAAGCTTGGATCTGTACAAGCAAAGTCACAGTCACCATTAGTCAGAGAGCTAGTCTGCCTGTGGAGGATCAGAGACCATGGGACTCCTCTCTTGTCATTCAAGCAATTTTGGATCCTTTTGTCCATGCTTCTTTTTCATTCATTCATTCTTGCATACCCACTGTTAATTGCATTTGCAATGCGATGCTAATGTGCGCTGTTAATTAGGCCTCACTTTCATGAAATAAGCCATTCTTACAGCTCAATGCCATCAAAAGAAATGGTCGAGTTTCACTTTTTTTTCTCACTGTTACCTATTCGTTATTTTTTGCCAGGTTGTTTTTGTCACTTTGGTGCTGTGACCTGGCACAGCTCCCTGAGCACCAGAGAAAGCATAAAAGTGGGAGCAGGAGTATGGCGCTGAGAGCAGGAAGGAGGTGGCAGCAGCCACCCATGCTGGTGGCAGCAGCTCTGAGCACAGCTCCTCGGGTGCCTGAACTTCATTCGCTCTCAGATACTCCCTTTGAATTTCCTTCCTAGTAGTATTTCACCTGGTTGTTTTCCCAAGTTTAGGTGTTAGATTTGCTGAATGTACAGTGCTTGCCACTTGTTTCTTTCTGTAATTTCTATGTGAGTGATAAGAAAGAGCCAGAATGAAAGGCTATAGGAGTAATTAATTTTGTTTCTGCACTGTATTAACTGACTGACCTCTCATGCTTTTTGCTGACACAGGTTCTGAAGGAATCAATGCGTCTGTACCCACCTGTGCCAGGGACAGTACGCTGGACAGGGAAGGAGACTGTCATTGAAGGTGTCAGGATTCCTGCGAACACAACACTAGTTGTAAGTCTTGAAGTAGCATCTCCCATCAGCAGCTCTTAGCTTAGATCTACATGTAACAGTATCAGAGCCCAATGTACTCCCTGACCACTCCTACTGACCATTCAGTGAAATTTTGTCTGGAAATCAGATACGAATTGGGACCCTGTGTTGGTTTTGCTTAGGGGGTGCAAGATTGTTGTGCTTTTGCAGCTGTGACAGCAAAGAGTCATTTTCTGTGAGCTTCTGCTGACTAATGCAGATCTACTTTCTTGGCAGTTCAGCACATATATCATGGGGCGGATGGAAAGGTACTTCAAGGATCCACTCTCTTTCAATCCAGACCGATTTAGCAAAGATGCGCCTAAGTGAGTTTCTTTTTACTTCCAGACTATTATATATGTAATACTTAATATCTAATACATCAAGGGGAAGTAAGCAAAGGAAAACTTTTCCCATTCCTGACAGTTAACACTGAAGCTTTATTCAAATGCAAATGGAAAACAGCAATGTACAACTTTTGTTTAGAAGTTCATTAGACCACACAGAACTTTGTAAAGAAGACCAATGCTAATGTTATTTAACATTATGTTAACGTTAATATTTAATATTTATGTCATTTAATATTTATGAGGTCAAAACTAGATTGGGACAAAGCCAGGCTGAGTATTTGCTGTAATGCAAAACAAGGATTTAATGCATGACAACCTTTACCCAGGGAGTTCGAAGTGGGTGGTAGCGTGATGGAAATATCAGGACAGTTTGTTCTGAAGCCCTTACATCTAACTACTCTGTGGGCCAGGAGCTTTATTTCAGATGAGAGCTATTCTGATCTCCTGGACCAAACACCCCTTGCTTATGTGGTTCAGACGTGCATGCAGGAGCAGCAGTTGGATGAATCGCTGTATCCTCATGATAGTCTGGAGAGTGTTTAGGGTGTGCTTGAAATACAGCCTAGAAATAAAGTTTGTATGCAGCAATACTCTGTGAGCTGAGCCAGTAGAGCACTATTTAGAGCACTGTTCAGAGCTCTGCTGGCTCTGAACCAAACCATTTAGATTTGGAGATTGTCTTGACAGTTCAGCTGGGCGGGGTGGCACTCAACCATTACCTTGCTGTAGCACTGAAGTTTTTTTTCAGAATGACAGTTTTGATTGTTCTTTTTTGTAGGCCATATTACTCTTATTTTCCATTCTCACTGGGACCCCGCTCCTGTATTGGGCAGGTGTTTGCACAGGTGAGCACACCTGTAGTGAGGTTCTGTTAGTGAGCCCTGGGCCAGCTTGTAGTGTAGTGGTACTTTGGCCCTACTGATAGTGCACTAACCCTCTGCCCTTCAAAGGGAAGGTGCCCAGCATGCCCGTGACAGGGGACATATGTACCTTGCAATCAGAAATGTGCTGTGACTTTATCTAAGCGTTGGTGCTCAAAATCATTATTAATATGGTTGAATCACCAAACAGAGTTCATACATAAACACAAGGACACAAGGGAAGCTCCAGCTGACTGTGTTCTTCCTTCCCATTCTCACAGCTAAACTGCATTAATAAATCTGTATTGACAAAGCAGTAAGATATCGCACACTAAATTTCAACAGCTGCTGTCAAATCTCTATTTGCTGTCAATGATAACGAGTTTGCTTTTCTTCTTAACAGATGGAGGCTAAAGTGGTGATGGCAAAATTGCTGCAGAGGTTCGAGTTCCAACTCGTACCAGGACAGAGTTTTAAACTCTTGGACACTGGAACCCTTAGGCCACTAGATGGAGTAATGTGTAAGTTAAAGCCGAGGAGCTCTCCTGAAGGTTTTTAGGTGTAGCCATCAGGAAGGGCAGCGTGAAATGGGAGTGGTTGAGTTTCATCAGATGTTGAAGATTTTTCCCACTAATCAGAGGTTAGATTTTTCAGGCACCTTTAGGTGGTTGCTAGACAGAAAAAAATCCTAACTTCCTCATCATTTACTGAAGAAAACCTCAGGAAATTTGCTTTAGAGATGTTTGGAAATCTTTGACCCGGAAGCATGCCTGGGATTGCAAAGCATTTTGTTTTCCTGGGGCACTCTGGTTCTTACCAGACTTTGAAATGGACATCCTCTCACTGAAGTATCCCTGGGAATACACAAACCTGAGGTCATATCCCAGCAGATAGCTTCCACTAATGTTACTTACATCACAACATGGGCTAAGTAAGGCCTTGTGTGTGGATTTCTGTTTTTATACAATGAAAAAACACTGAACACAGGTCTGAACTTAGAAAGAAAAGTTTGGAGCCATTCTCCTGGTCAAAACAATTTTCCCATCTCTGCTCTGAATGAGAAGAATGATTGAGAGAAGTGATTTGAAACAAAAATCAGACACTGTGATCACTAATTGTCCCTGTTGCTTCTGCCTCGTTTTCTTCAGTCTCTTCTACTTCCAGTAATAGAGTGCTAGATTCACAATCCAGGCAACACTGTTCTTCTGGGGAGAGGACTTGGGTTCACTTTGCCCTGCATCATTTCCCCATCTGGCTCACTGTGAAGCTACTCTGGTGCTTGGACCGGATAGCCTCATAGCTACAGCAGGGCTGGAAGTGAGTGCCTAAAGTCAAATGCTGCTTAAACTGATTTTGCCTTGAAGAAATGCATGAGCATCCTGAGCCAAAGGCAAGAGAATATCTTGCAGCTGCCCCGAAACTGCTTGCTCTGGGCTGGCTATCAGCCTGGCTCCACTGTGGGAAAAATGATACTGTGAAAATCCAGAAATACATGGATGCCTAAAGTGAATTTAGGCATAAAATCTGCCATGAAGTGAAGGGAACTCAAGACCCTTAGCACTGTTGGTGTTGACACCTTTTTGAGAGAAAGAACTCAGAGCGTACACTGTCAAATTTCTGTGTTGGGTTCCACACCAGGAGAGTGACTTCTTAGAGAATGGTCTGGTTTGCTTGTGTTGTGCATCACCTCGTTCAGACCAGCAGAGGGATAACGGGCCATTAAGACCAGTGCTGCTTTTGGCAACATCAGCAATGCTGTGCTGTATACTAATATTACTTCTACCCAGAGGTAACAGCACTGCTAGAGCTTTAGGCTGCTTGTAGACCAGCTCTGCAATCCCTTTGGTAGAAATCTGCTCGTATTCTCTTATGCATTAATAAAACCTGATGTGGAAACCCGAGGACTTTCATCTGGATGTGTGTGCTTGGAGCAGGTTTTAGGGTGCATGATACGCAATGCCAGTGGGGTTAGGTGTGCAAAGGGCTGGGTTTGGGGATATCTAAGGGAGGGATGGATCTTGGCAGTGCTGGGGGCCCTGAGGGAGCTGTGAAGGGGAGTTGTGTGTCCTGCCATCAGCACACAGACCAGCTGGCATGGGATTCAGCTGCCTCTGCCCTATGAATGAGTTGGAATGTGTTAGGGGCAGTAAGAAACACATTCCCTTCTGCTCCCCTTCGTAATTCAAGGACTCGGGGCAGATAAGGGGGTAGTGCCACGTTAATGCCCTGCAGCAAACCCCAGTGCCATCCAGCTGCCCAGGGATGGCTGCACAAACCTTCCTCCTGTCCCCCCAGCCAGCAGCGTCTGCAGGGCTGTCGCCTGTAAGTGTGATCGCCTTCCAGCAGATGGCAAGCTCTCATTGGCGATGCATTGAGCAGCAGCAGTGCTCCTCAGTCCTGAGGTTCTGGAGAGACCCAGGGCTGCAGCTTCACGCACACCAGAGAGAAGGACAGTTTCTCTTTGCTCCCTCTCCTACATGCACAGGTGCCTGCTAGGATCCCAGCCAGGAGCCCAGGTGAGGGCTGCCCCCAGATGTGAGGGCACCCATGGCAAGGTACATTCCCAAATTCTTGCAGTGCCTGAAGCTTCCCTGTGTTCTGACGGATGGCAGCTGCGGGTTTCTTTGATCAGAGCTGTAAACTCTGCCTACCCCTTCTGGATTGTTGCCCAAAGCTTTCATGTGTGTGAGGAGTTTCCCTTAGGATTTCTCCCCAGCTTTTTATGCTAACCCAGGATCTTGATCTTACCCTTTTGTGGCAGACAAGTAAAAGGAGAAGCAGGGAAAAAGCCACTGCCCAGTCTCTTGGGACAGGAGGGAACCAAGCAGGGGACAGGCACCCAAAGGAGCTCTGTCTTGCAGGGGGAGGCAATTCCCTTTATATGGAGGTGGAGAGCCTTTCTTATCCTTGCTGGCCTGGAGCACCACAGACAGTTTTGCACCCACACCCAGGAGCACAGCCAGCATCAGTGCCAGGAGGGAATAGCCCCTGGGGGAATGAATGCAGACAGAGAAGCAAACAACACTGTCCTTATTGCTGGAGCCAAGTGTGCAAAGCATGAACTGGGATGTTTTGCTGCCTGTCAGGCTCATTTATCCAGCTCCCATTTGCCACCTCACACGACAGCTTTACAGTGCTGTTCAGGGTGTGTGCAGTGCATTCAATCACTGCATGCCCACCACAGTCCTGCCAGCATCTCAGCAGGAAACCTGCTCAGGGAAACCAGCAGGTTTCTCCATCTTGCTGCCCACGCTGCTTTGGTCTCACTTGTCAGGACCCCAGTGACATATCCTGCCATTGATCCCTGCCTTGTGGCAAGCCTTTGGGCTACCAGGTGACACTGAGGCTGAGTGACACCAGTGCTCCATTTCATTCCCTGCGACCTCAGGTTCTTGCTGTGAATTCAGCAGTGACTGTGAGCGCGGAGAACTCAAAATAAAATGACATAAAGGGGTCAAAACTTGGAGACTTGAAAGCTTCCTGTCACGCCCTCCCTCCCACAGAGGGCTGTGCCCCCGTACACAAGGCGTCTCGGACCACAGAGCTGTGGTCTTGGCAGGAACCTTAAGTGCTCCCATAAAGCAAATAAATAATCAATCATTATTACTATTCTGTGTCTGTGAGTCTTCCCTAATAGACCTTGATATTGTTATGATGCTGAGGACGTGCTGAAATTAAATAACAGTGCATTCAGCTAGCATCTATTCCCTTGGAAACACAGGTAAAAATGCATGTAAGCACTCTCCGGTGACAATGAATATTCATTAATATGACACAGAAGTACACTTGATTTGAAAATAAGGACGGTAATTAAAGAGCTATTAAGGTTAAAAAGCAACAAAGGAAACTCAACTACCGGAGGAGCTGCGTTGGGATCAGGCTGTAACTGATCCGAGCACAGAATCAAGCCAGAGAGTTTCTGGATCATTTTACATGGCTCATCATGTAGGCTGAGCAAGCGGTGCGTACTGGGAGGCTGCGGGCTCTGCCTGCCCGCCCCCTGCTCTCAGCTGTGCATTTCAGGCTTTGGACTCCGTCCCACTGTGCTGCTGCTGCTCACATCCACTCTTGCATGTTTCTCCAGTGAGAGAAAAGCATCCCGTGGCATTCTATGGCGTCCCCCCTTCTCATTCCATTGCATTGCATCACGTCTCATTCCATAGGATCCCGTGCCATACCATCTCACCCCATCCCATTCCATTGCATCCCTTTGCATCTCTATCCCACAACACCACATCCCATGGCAGTGCATCACGTTGCATCGTGTTGCATCCCATCCCATCCCATCCCGTCCTGCTTCCTTCGTGTAAACTCAGCAGCACAGGAGAGCTCTTCTTCACATGACAAACGCAGCGCTGAGCTGGGTGTGTATCACCACTGATCCCTGCAAGGCAGCGCCGTGCTTTGTGCCTGAATCGGCTGCTTTGGGTGGAGAGGGGCTTTTTTACATTTCCATTTGCGTTGCAAACAATTACAAAGCACTTTAGCCAGCATTGTTCTGTTTCAACCAAATTAACTTTGCCTCTAAACAGCTTTACCTCTCCGAACCGCGCTGTGCTGTACCATAGCCCGGAGGGGTGCCATCCAGACCTACAACTCTCCCGCTCCCTACAGCTGCCCCGTCGGGCAGGGCGCTGCACGGCTGCGCTGCGCTCCGCAGCTCTGCCCTTCTGGGAGGCGACTCCGCTCCGCGACATCCGCAGGTGCCGGAGCCGCCCTGGGCGCCGCCCGCCGCCACTCCCGGCCTCGCCCTGCCCGCTCCGCCCCTCGGCGCCGTTCGGCTCCCGGCGCGGCGCAGCGCGGCACAGCGCGGTCCCGCTGCCATCATGCAGGCAGGCGGGCGGCGGCGGGGCGCGGCGCTGAGCGCGGCTTTGCTGGCGCTGTCGGCGCTGGCGCTGCTGCTGCTGCTGTCGCTGCGGGCGGGCTCGGAGCTGCCGCCGGGTTTGCTGGAGGAGCTGCGGCAGCGGCGGCGGGACCTGCGGCGGCTGGCGGCGGGCGGGGCGGCGGCGGAGGGAGGGCTGCGCTGCGGGGACGTGCGGAGGGCGGCGGGCACCGCGCCGGTGCTGGGCTCCGGCTTCACCAAGGTGGTGGTGCGGGCGGCGCTGGCGGGTGGCGGAGCCGTGGCGCTGAAGTCGGTGCACGGGGCGGGCCGGGAGGTGCGACAGTGCGAGCAGCGGTACGGGGCGCCCGCCGGATGCCGTCGTCTGGCCGCGTACAAACTGCTGAAGGAGGTGACGCTGCTGCGGCTCCTGCGGCATCCCGGCATCGTGCAGGTACGGTGGGGCCGGGGGTGCCGGCTGCGGGGCGGGACGGGACCGGACCGCTGACGACCGCTCCTCTCTGCAGCTGCACGGGCAGTGTTACGACAGCGGCGGGGAGCCTGAAGCCGGGGTTACTGCCGTGCTGGAGCTGGGAGCCCCACTGGAGATGATCCAGCTTCTGCAGACCCCCTGGGAGGAAAGATTCAAAGTAAGGAAACAAAACGCGGCGGGGGCGTCGGTGGGATTTCAGAGCTCGAACCGAGTAAATGTGAGAAGTGCCCGATGGCCGCTGGGCGGGCGGGGTTGTCAAGCTGACGCTGTGCGCTCCTGCCGACGGAGCTCCGCTCATCCTGCTTTCACCCCTTTGAAAGGGCATGAGAGCAGCCCCAGCCTGGAGTTTGCTGGGTGCCTCCTGGAAAGCATCTCGCTGGGACTGAGGCGCTGAGTAGTACCAGCGTCCTGTTCTGTATCTCTGCCTCTCCCACTGTGTTGATCCACTCTGCAGTGAGGTTTTGTAGCAAGACTGTGACTCTTTGTGAGCCATCTGTGTTCTGAGCGGAGCCTTCAGGTATTGCCGAGGCACGAGTACTGCTGAACACCTTTCTTTATGCTGTAGGAATGCATCCCTGTCCATGAACTCTGCATCAGTTCTGAGCGTGATGCAGAAGCTCTCCAGGAGCTTGGCTGGGTTATGATTGTTTTACAGAGTGCCTTAAGGTCTTTGCTGGGGATCCACTGCCTCTTGTTTGCTTCCTGAGAGGAAAGGAAGCATCAGATAGAAGCGTGAACACCTTGATGTCAGTAAGAAATATTTTGGGGCAAGAGAAAATCACAGCAAAGCTCCGCAAACAAAACCCCTGTCTGCCTGGGGCATGCGGTGTTGGGAAGGAGCCTCACCATGCAGTGGGGACTGTGGCATCTGTAACTGCTGATGTGAGATGATAAGCTGGGTTTGAATGTCTCCAGGGACAAAGCATCCACCACCTCTCTGGGCAACCTGTGCCAGTGCCTCACCACCACCCTTATAAAAAACTTCTTCCTTATATCCAGTCTTTTAGTTTGAAACCATCTTCCCTTGTTCTATCACAACAAACCCTGCTTAAAGAGTCTGTCCCCCTTTATCCTGATAGCTTTCCAAAGTGGTCATTGACTGCACAAAACCCCCATGTCGGTACCAGCTGCACAAATGCTTCCACTGCTAAATACCCACGGGAAGAAAGATCAAATACCTCCAGCTCTGAAAAGCACTCTATAAAGTAATGTAAAGCAGGGTGCTTTTAGCTAATGTAAGGAGTGAGCTGACTGTTACTGTCTGGTCCTGTTTCCTAATGAGAGTGTCTAAAATGATGGGATTTCCCCTCTAACGAGCTCCATCAGATCCCAGAGGTGCTGTGAACGTTCCAAGCCTAGATTGCTACCTGAGGCGAGAGGGGAGCTCAGTGTGCCCACGCATGCATGGTGACACAGCTCCTGGTGCAGGGCTCCTGGCATGGAGTGCTCAACCTGAGGGCTGCTTTGGTGTGAATGCACTTCTAGTTCTGGTTGGTCCAAACATTATTCAGCAAGCATTACACTGGATCAGGTATTGTCTGAGCTTCCCCTGCGGCCAGAAAGTTGCCATAAAAGCAAAAAGCTGGCAATAGATACATTGCATGATTTGGCTGCTTCTTCAGAAGCGTGATTGCGTGCCCAAATTCGTGCTGCTGAGTGATGCAGCAATGCGTGAATCTGGTATTAATGACCATGGGGCCTCGGTCTGTATGGAGCAGCATGGGGGAAGGGAGGGGTGTGCATTAATTCTGTGCCAGAGTGAGGAAAAACCCTTCTGATTTCAGCTAGCAAATCAATACAGCTCGTGGAACGTGAGGGCAGCTATTGTTTTCCTCACAGCTCTCTCCTCCAGTTCAAAGTGGCAAAAAATGCTGCTAAACTACTTACTGCAGTCAAATCCCATGGTAATGTTGATAATAAATTTTGTAGCATGCATATAATTACCTTTTAAGTACTGTGTGCCTTTTTGCCTTTAATTTCATTGGATGCCCTCCCCTTTGTTCTACTTGCAACTTAATAGCTGTTTTTCATCTGTTTTTCCCATGCATATTCATCTTCCCTTTCTCAGATTTGCTTGGGCCTTGTGGAGCTGCTGTTTTACTTGGCACACTCCCCCCTGGGCTCAATAGTCCTCTTGGACTTCCAGCCGAGGCAGTTTGTTATGGTGGATGGGAACCTCAAAGTGACAGACATGGATGATGCCAGCACCGAGGAGCTGTCATGTGAGGAGGATAATGACTGCACACTTGACTTCCCCACAAGAAGCTTTCCTCTCCAGTGCTCTTCGGCTGGGAAGTGCGAAGGAATAAACGAGAAGAGGAATCTCTTCAATGCATATCGGTATGTGCAGGTGGTGTGGGCTCACGCAATGCCACGTGCTCTTCCACTTGTGCTTCTCCCTTAGCTTTGTTAGGTGGTAGTTAAGGATGGCTTTGAAGCAAATTTATTTTCCTTAGAAGGCAGGAAAATGGTTGTGCTGTTGCCAGGTGAGGAAGCAGGCTCCATTTTTCTGCTGCTGCTGGTTTCCAATGCCCTCCAGGAACTTGCCCCAAAGGCTGCACCTGTGAACTGGTTTGCCAAACAAGTCCTCCTGAAAGCTGAGGCTCTGGGAGCCTGAGGGCTATGTTTGCCAAAGGCAGCTCAGGTTATCTGCCCAAATGCACCAGCTCTGGTTCACTGCTGCTGGGAACAGGCTGATTCACCTCTACCTTAGGCTCTGGGTCTCTATGAAATGGTGGGTAGCTGTAGGATCACCATGGGCAGTGGGCTGAGACTGCTGCAGGCCACTGAGTCGCTCTTACTTGGTTTTCCAGGGTTAATAAGGATACCCAGTCCCTTCGGGGCATGGGAAAGGTCTTGCGTGAGCCTTATTTTTTAGAGGTGTTTATTATTATTTTTATTATTTATTATATTGTAATGGGAAATCCATTACATAAAAGTTGACCTGGGGAATGAGGGAAAACTCCATTGCTGGAGTCTTTACAAACCAGACTTCAAGCAACATACATGAAGCACGCTGTAAGGACTGAGCTTTCAGATGGAGCTGGACTCAGTGACCCTCATGGGTCCTTTCCAACTCAGGATGTTCTGTGATTCAGACCAGCTCATGAGAACAGCCTGAGAGATGCCAATGAAGTGTTCAAACATACCTAAAAGACCACAGCTGACTCAGTGGTTGCTTAGGGATAATCAAGTCACAGGAAAGGTAGACAATCACAGGGGGAGCTGCTGTGTTCTAATCACTCTGTGGGATTTTTGCAGGTATTTTTTCACCTATCTTCTGCCACACTCTGCACCACCAACTTTGCAGCCTTTTTTGAGTGATATTCTGAATGCAACAGGTACCATCTCATATTTGTAAAGTAAGCTTTCTATATTAGAAGACTCTACGTGGCATGTCATATAATTACTTGTCTTTATGATCTTTTCTTTCAATGCAGGTAAATTACGATATGGAATAAATGAAACCCTCAGAGCTTTTGAAAAGGTTTTACATCTGTACAAGACTGGGCTCTATCTGCAGAAAAGACCTATTCTTTTAAAAGGTATGGGAATTTGAGTGCTTTACCTGACATAGGGAGTGCTAGGGATGCTTGCTGCATTGAGTGAGTGAGGAATTTGGTGACTGGTCCAGTTCTGATCTCCTGTACATTCAGGTACTGTGGTCACTGGCTGTAGAATGAAGGACTAGCCATTCATGAAGGTGGCGAGAGACACTTAATCAGCTCAACAATTACCTTAACATGGCCTGCTTGGGCTTGTTGGGTCAATCTATCACTATCCTGTTTCCTTTTAGAGTTCCCCGCAAGTGCAAAATACTAAGTTCATTTTACAAGTAGCCTCTGAAGGTGCACCTGGCATTTCCCCACATGCCATCTTTGTGTTCCCAGACTACATCTTCCTGAGGGGCTTCCGGACGGAGGAAGCAGAGGCCTACAAGTGCTGGCCTTCCTACAGCCACCTGGGCTGCCTGCTGTCTGTCCACAGCCCTGAGGAGGCCGCTGCCATTTGTAGCTCCCAACCACAGTGTCAGAGTTTCATCATCACCCAGCAAAGAACATGGACAGGTGAGCTGGGGATGGGTTTGCAGTCATATTGCCGTGTGGTGCCACGTTGCTTTGGTCACTGTCGTCTTCCATGGTGCTGTGTAACGCTGGGTGTGTATAAATACTGCCTATCTTATTTAGATCAGAAGTCTTCTGTGATGGGAAACTTGAGGTTGCCTAGAGTGTTTCATCATAGAATGGCTTGGGATGGAAGGGACCTTAAAGCCCATTCAGCTTTAGCTCCCTGCCATGGTCTGTTTGCTGCCCACCAGATAAGGCTGCCCAGAGCCCCATCCAGCCTGGCCAGGGATGGGGCACCCACAGCTTCTGTGGGCAGCCTGTTTTGTGAGGAGATGAGAAATTCTATCTTCCTTCTCTAGGCTCTTCCCTCTACGCTTCTTCTGCACAAGTTTATTGTCTAACAGTTACTTACTTCATACAGAGGTGGCTTCATTTTGCTGTTACACTAAGTAGTTCCCGCGGTATACGTAGTTTGCAGAAAGCTTCTGTTTTTTCTGAGATGAAAGAAGCTGTGCAAAAGTAGGTGGTTACCATTGCTGTAATTAAAAAGCTCATGGCTTACAAGTTGTTATCAAAACTAAAGTCCCAAACCAGTGGATTTCAAAAGTATCCCTGTAATTAGCTCTGATTACAGTCTTTTATAGCTAGCGTGTTTTCAGAATTATTATAAATTACCTCATTTAGCTGACACTTCAATCCTGGGCTAAATTATTAAGCTTAAAGTAAGACGCTAAATGAGATAAATGGGTGTTTTCAATGTCAGAGCTCAAGAATCATGTCTCAGTGGCTCACAACAAAGCCAAAAATGCTGCTTTTCCATGGATCTGTGTGCAATCAGTATATGGCTAATACCAAAGTAAAAGCACTGCACTAGTGCAATGTCAGTCTCTCACGACCACTTTCAGGCTCTGAGAGTCTGAAACCCATTTACAGCAGGGTGGTGTGACTCTGCCCAGGACAGCTGTTTCTGTGTCTTTAGGGATAAATGGAGTGGGTCGAGGTGAACCAATCTCTTCCATTAAACTTGTGTCTGTATTTCTTTCCAGGACGCCCACTCGCCTCATTTCAGAGCAGCCCAACTGATTTAATACCGGATACTACTGCTGTAGTCTATATTAAACGATCGGCTTCCTTAGGGAGAAGACTTTAAAGACAATGAAATCATATGAAACAATCCTGGGAGGAACAAATCACTGGGGAGAAGTTCATCTCCTGAAAGGAATGACATGCTTTATTTTACTTGGGTTGTGATCTCCCTGCCAGCTCAGATTGAGTCAAATGCTGCTGTCTCCTTGATCAAAGCTCCAATTTCTTGTTGCAGAACGCTCCTTCCCCGCAGCCCCACTAGCTTGTTTAGCTGTTCCCACACTGCTGTTCCGCATAAGCAATCTCAGTTTTAGTCAAATGTGGCCAGGCTCTGCAATGCCTAGCCTTGCTGCTTCAGTAGTCAGCTTTCCAGCCAAGAAATAGCAATAGCTGCAGGGACCTGGCTGGAGTAAGCCCAGTTTGCTCAGCAGACTCCAAATAACTTAGAGATAACACACGCTGGAGAATGTAGCGGCTCCTCCTGCAGCTGCCAACAAGGTTTTCACACCACTGCAGATGGAAGGGCTCAGACCTCAGTGGGAGGGTTTGAGTTGGGGTCCATATCCAAATGTTGAAGCTGGGAATGGCCTTCTGAGAAGGGTCATGGCTCAGCTCCTTTGGGTCAGAGAAGGGAAGCAGTGTGGAGGTTAGCTCTGGAACCCAGTGTCAGGATGATTGGATGCAAGATTTGGGTTTGACCAGGTGTGATTTGCAATGCCAGCTCCCACGTATCAACCTTGAAGGTTTTTCTGTTACTTTCTGTGAAAGAGCGAGACGTTCAAATTATTTATGTACAAAGTGTTAATCTGTATGGTAAAGAATGACTATGTTTATTCTAAGCATGCTGTGAATAGTTTTTCTTTTGTAATTGGCTATGTTTTAATGCAACCAAATGCAAGCGTTTCCCACCTTCAGCTTTCCCAGCATCGTTACCCACTCCTGAGGACAACCTGTGAGCACACACCTGCACATGCTCCTCCCTGGGCTGTCTGCAGGCACTGCCCTTTTCCAGCACGCTGAGAAAAAGCCCAACTCACTGCTGAGCTCCCCCTGTTACAGCGGTAGGTTCGTAGCCTGGTGCAGGAGAGCTGTGCCGCAGCATCCCTGTGAGGCAGAGTTGAATTCCTCACAGCCTGCACCAAGCTCTTGCCCGGGTTGTGCTGTGTTTGTTGTGAGCTGGTCTTGGATTTCCTGAGGCAGGTGTTAACTATTCAGCTCATTAGTACTTGCAGCAACGGGGCCTTTCTCATGCTGTGTAACCCCTGCTGCTTGCATTGAGGCTCAGGGACTCTGGTAGTGATAACAATTAACGAGAATTTCTATTAGCATGACAAGGAAGCTCTTCTTACGGTGATTGTCCTATTGCTGCAGGCTTTTAAATTGGCGTGATGGACCCTGGGGAAGTTGGAGGGGTGGTCCTGTCAAGGGTTCTCTGTTGTTTTGCTTTCACCTCACTAAGCACGGCTTCGATCATCTCCTTCGTGGTGCTTCACGTTATCAAGATTTAATGAGAGTTTATTCTGTTTCTTGCAACATTAGGAGATACAAATCAGAAGTGTGTTGCCCAAAGTGAGGGTAAGTGCCAGCATGGGGTCACTTCCAAGGGGGAGAAACGGGATGTGAACATTCATAAGTTGCAGTGATTCCAGGTTGTGTTGGGAAGGTCTTTCTGGCCTCGATATTTCTCCTGGTAAAAAGTGCTGGTGCTGGGAACACTGAGTATTTTAGTCATCTCCTGCTCCTTGTTGCACGTTTTTCTATGGGGTTTTGGTTGTATGATTTCCAGCAAATCAGAGTCAAGACAGCCTGGCAGCAGGTGGTACAGGGTGTTATGGGGTGCTTTGCATAAATGCAGATACCATCATAACACCTGCAAATGTCAGAGTCTAGAGATGGGCATAATTTTATCCTCTCTCAAGTTTTGAGCATAGTGCTTAATAATAAGAAGCTACTAATAAAAAGAGAGCTTGAGCTCCACCAAATTCCAATTGCTCCATCTGTTTTTGCCACAGTGGCTGACATTTGATGGGGAATGTAGCCCAGCCCATTCAAATGAGTGGGTGCATCCCTGGAGCCTGCACACTTCTTAGTGCATTCCCTGTCCTGCTTAAATGCATGGGATGAGGCCGTTCATAGAGTCATAGAATGGCTTGGGTTGGAAGGGACCTTAAAACCCATTCAGGTCCAACCCACTGCTGTAGGGCTGCCCCCCACCAGCTCAGGCTGCCTTGGGCCCCATTGAACCTGGCCTTGGACACTTCCAAGAATGGGACACCCACAGCTTAATGGGCAGCAGTGCCAGGACCTCATCATACTCAAAGTGAAACATTTCCTACTAATATCTGATCTAAATTTTCCCCTCTTTTAGTTTATCAGTATTTATCTGCCCATATAAAAGGACTGTCTCCTCTCACATATCCCACCGCTTGGCTGCTTCCACCTTTATTTGTGTCTTCAGCAGTGTAATGCCTGTGACTACGCTGTTATTTGTCCTTTGCTCCAGTAAACAGAATGGGCAGTAGTAAAGATAAATATCCCCTGATCAAGGCTTAGGTGCACAGTTGTGTCCATCTCTGTGTTATGGCCCCTCTGCATCAGCAGCTACAGCTGGATATGCATTTGAAGAAGCACGGTCAGTTGGAAAAGTGGCTTCCAACCTGCTTTTTTCCCAGCTTGTTGCTGTTATTTTCTGCTATGAAACCTGTTCTGATGGCAGTGCCAGTTTCAATGTCTATAAAACTCATCTTCTGCTCCCTTGAGCAGCTTTAAGCTTTCAATTCCAGTGAAAATTTCAGTGCATGCCTAAAATGTCTCTTTTAGTAGCTACGATACGTACGAAACTGAGATATAGACTTTTGTTGCCCTTAAGACTCACTGTTGCTGGAGTCAATTTGTCTCTGCTGTCGCTGATCAGTATTTCATGGAATATGTAACAGAAAGGTGCTTAGAAGGAAGCAGCAGGGAACCAATTGCAATGGAAACCATGTGTGCTGGAGGAATAATATTTACCTAAATGTGTCTATCACATCTTCCCAAAGGATGCTGCTATTAGGAGAAAATGGTTATGAAAGTGTTGCCACCACAGATAAAAGTAGTATCATATTTTAAAAGCACATATTTGAATGTTCCTAATTAAATCTATATTGTAATAACAGATATAGAGCCGCATCCACAAAGGATAATACGATGTCCTCTAAAGACAAAAGCCACAGTTTAACAAATATCAACAGATGCTGTATGACTCACATTAACTATGTTTGCACACATGACTGGGAGTGAGGGGATAGGACTGAATAAAGAAAGAGCAAATCCTGGTGCATCATCCAGGCTTCAGGTAACACCTGGAGTAATACCTGTGTTCTGCCACTACATGTCCCGAAGACTTCAGCAGTGTTCTATGGGGGACTTCTTCACTTAGCTTCAGAGATGGAAGTGCTCATGGCTTTTTAAGACACACTTGGCCTTTCTGGCAGCATGTCCCTGCACTGCACCCACCGCCACAATGCCTCGTCCCTTTTGATTCCCAATGACCATAACACTATTCTCATCTCTCCCACCAAAACTCTGTACCTGACTGCTGTGCACTAAGGTCTATTTGTCCTGCTGTTTACCCTCCACTCTTTGCCCATCTCCCCATCTGCTGTCCCAGCTCATGTATTCCTCACCGCTGGCAGATCTCCACTATCCGTGCATGTCCTTGCAACCTCCAAAACTTGCAGCTGAGCCATGCATGGCAGCATGTCCAAGGAGCTCTTATTTCATCTGCTCTCAGAGAGGAAACAGTCCCGTGTGGAGCAGGACTGGTGGCACCTCAAGATCAGCCTGCTTTGATTTGCAGCCTGCCTTTTCATTGACCTCAGATGATTTCTAGATTAGAAAGTTCCAAACAATGTAGTAATAACACCCTGTAAAAAACTGGGGTTAAAACTGTGCATTAAAAATGTGGCGCTTAACTGCATTGGATTGTTGATGTGGTGCATTGCACCTTCCCAATCCAAGCCTAGACAAGGCTTAAGAAAAGGCAAATTTCTACACTATATTATGTTTACAAACATTTATACTCAAATCTTATAAAAAACGGTGGAATATTCTATTAAACTTCTCAGATGAAATCTGTTACCTTACTTACAGTAGTAGGAAATAGAAGATCCATCCTGGAAATGAATTTAAACATCAGCTACCCCCAGAGCAACAAAATGAACAACCAAATTTCCACATTCTTGTATCTGTAAGTTAGATTTCCCACATAATGTCTTTAGCAAGAGGATTGTTTGTCTCTGCTGGGGAAAAAAAACCCCACTGCATATTCCCTCCCTGCTTCAAATGACAGATCAGAGAGTTCAGGCTGAGATTAAAAGCTTGATAATGAAACCTGGGGACACAAGTTCATCATCGCGTTGGGTATCTGGAGAAGTGTTTTATGAATGTCCTGGGGACACTTGGTTGCAAAGGAAATTTTCTTATTTCTCAGAAGGAAGATGCCAAAAATGCTTCAGATGACTGGCTGTTGTGTTCTGTTCAGTGTGCTTCCCTTCTTGTTTGGAGAGGGAGTCGTGAACTCCTGCTCCTGATTAATCTTACCCTTGTTTGTTTCTTCTGATTCTTTCAATACATGAGAAACAATTCATTGTTCCTCCCGGTGAAGTCAGTGCCATGGTTTGCATTTTCATGGGTTGACTATTTCACTTTGTCTACCAAGGCTACTGCTGTGTGTCTATGATCATTGTCGTTACCTCCAAATCAAAGCAGTTGCACCATTCTCATTCCACTCTTAGTCTAGAGCAGTGTCAAACCCAAGAGTTTTACTAGCACTGCTAAAGATCAGCCCAGGATGTGCTCCAGAAATAGACTGTTTGTTCACTTGCTATATGGCAATGACAGTAAAGCTTACAACGAAATCTTTACAAAGCAGCGAAGTATTCTATTCCCACCCAGGGAACCTTATGTAGAATCATAGGATTGTAAAGGTTGGCAAAGACCCAAAGAGGCTGTGGATGCCCCATTCCTGGAGGTATTCAAGGCCAGGCTGGATGTGGCTCTGGGCAACCTGGTCTGGTGGTTGGCAACCCTGCGCGTAGCAGGGAGCTTGAAACTAGATGATCTTTGAGGTCCTTGGAGCACAAGGGTTAGTCTTTCATCCTCATCTCCTTTGCTTTCCCACCCGTGGAGCCTGTCATTCAGTGTTAATGGAAAAGCCCACAAGCACTGCGCGCGTGAAGTGCAAGGGAGAGAAAGGATGGTCTGCAATGCCTCACTGCAAGGGCCCTGCAGGATGTCACCAAGTTGTCAAGGGAGCTGCCACCCATGGGCAGCGGAGGCAGGGATGTGTGCCCCTGGTCCCAGCCCCACAGCACCAGGGCTGCCTGTGCTGAGGCAGCTGCCCACCCCTCACTGTCTGCCCCGAGGTAGAACTCCAGCACCCACACACCAGGACCGGCTCCCTGCCTTTCAACACCTCGTGGCCCAAAGTGTCTCTGTCTTAGTGTTGTGTCTGATGGAAACTGGCTAAGAAACCTGCTGGCCAAAACGTGCTGCAGGCTCTGCTCTAAGGACAATTATTTTGATAATGGAATTTTTGTTTGGAGCCACTGCCTGGCTGAACAGCTGCAGTCCTGTCAGGCTATAGATGAGCTACCTTAGGAAAGAGGAATTTTTCCCATGCCAGCAACCAAATCAAAGCATTACCTGCATCCTTAGAAGTGCAGCTTTACCTTGTCTGACCTCCCATCCTATGGAGGACTGTGAACTTGAGAGGATCAGCTTTGCACGTTCATGCACAGGAAAAGAATGGGGAGAACAAACAGAGCACCCCACCCTCTTCCACTCACTTAAGATCAGAAAGAGAGTGTAGGCTAAGCCTGGAGGAGTGGATTTATGGATGCAGAAGAACCTAGTTATTAAAACGTTATGAAAGTTTTCCTCTCCTTTGAATGCATAAATATGCAGATGAAAGGAGGCATGTGATCTGGCCACCAGCCATGCTGCTGCAGGCTCAGCCTAATTATCAGCTGCCAGCTCCGCTGCGTTTTAAGTGGTGAACATGATTAAAGATGCAAAGACAATTGAAGAAAGTTAGATTGGTTCTTACAAGGCCTGCTTCTATTTTGTAACCACATGGCAGCTTTGGCCTTAAGACTGAATCTGCCCTTACAAGCTGAGGGAGAAAAGTTTTGCTGATCAGCCGATTCCTTTTCAACCACAAGCTGCACGTGCTCTTCAATTCATCATTTTTATTAGCAAAGCATTTGCCAAGGTGGGCCGCTCTCCTTCCCCAGTCTGAGGGAAAGAGAGCAGGGAACGTGCCAGCAGGGTCAGCACACCAGGTGAGAGGGGATCAAACCCCCAGAGCATTTGGACCCTCCCAAACAGAGAGGTGCTGACTGGGGCTGAAGGCGTGGTGAAAACAGACTGCTGGGCTTCTCCCTTCCTTTGGAAATGGAAAAATCATTGAGAAAGCCAGATGGCCTCATGTGTTTGGGGGAGAGCCACAGTCCTGTGGGCAAAAGAGAGAGCTCTCCCCAGCACTGCCATTTTTCTAGCTTGGTTTCATTGCTGCTGCAGCTAAAGGGAGGCCAAGCAGTCTGGCAGCATCCATCCTTTTGTGATCTGCATTCACAGGGGACGGAGCCTGGCACTGCAAAGTGACAGACCTGTCAGTGCTCACACATCGCGTGTGAATCCCGCACACTTGGGTGTTGACCTCACGCTTCCTGCAGCCATGCCTGTATCCTATGCCTGCCTGCAGCCACCCCAGCCCTGGGGCTCTGCCTGGAGCCACACCATGCCCTGGGGCTGAGAAGCAGCAGGTCCCTGAGGCACTGCTGTTTGATGGCCCTGTTCCATACAAATGTGCTGGGAGATGGAGCTGTTCCCAGCCACGTCCACCATGAGTCTGAGCTCCCGGCCTGGTGGGTGGCCAGCAGGGTGATCCATCTGATCGCCGTGGGATATCTGCTTCTGCACAGAATGAACAGCATCCTCAAAGGGACGATTGATTATAAAAGCAGCCCAGGGTGACCAGACATGTGAAATTAATCCTACTCAAGGGGTCTCGTGTCAGTGCTCAGCCATGAGTACTGATAGGGTTTCGAAGTGTGCTCCATTTGCCATTGGAAATGTGACTCTGTCCTTCTGTTGAGCTCCATGTCAGGAGCCAGGCTGTCTCCTCACCTCCTGATTTACAAGCTAGATACTCATGGAGCCACTTTGTCCTTTGAGAAGAAGCAGGCACGGATATGGCTCTGTCTGCCCAAGATTAAGGCCTTCTCCAGTTTCTTACTGATTTAACCACCTTCCAGCACAGATCTATGTGAGACAAAGATGGAAAACAAGCCTGAATATTATGTCTCTTACCTGTGCAGCTCGCTTGGCCCTGCTGCACTGGCTTTGGGTTTCTATCCCCCTTATGTCATATTACATTTGTCAAGAAATAAACCAGTAAAGAAATGCAGCGTGTCTGTGCCAAAGCTATGCATGTACCTTAGGAAGCCCCACTGTAATTTTGTGTTCCCCTCAAATGTTTCTTGTTTAAGAAGCAGACTGCAGCACCACTGTAGCTCTTGAATAACCAAGGATCCCTGAAGAACTGTTCTATGATTGCAGGTTTGCTAAGGTTGAGATTTGCATTTTCCCCATTATGCCTGCTCCGTGCTGCTTCTCAGATCATGTTCTTCCTTTTAAGAGTAAAGTAGCCTTGGTCACAAACTACTCATTAAAAGCTGTTTCAAATCACAACCTCTTTCTCCGTTTGACAAAATAAACATTCCTTATTCTGGAGATTACTCCATTGCAAAAGATAAGAAAAATGGGCCAGATATCAGTGTTAATTATCCTATAAAGGACATTCCAGACTGGTCCAATGCATACAATCAGGCCACGGAAATCTGCTTTTTCTGAAGCATTAATAATGCATAAGCATGCTGCTCTTTCTAGTCTCAGCCAGATGCCTCTGTATTATGAGCCCATTCTCACTAATATATTCTCTGGTAGAGGAAAAAAACAGATTAATCACATGCAGGGAATGGCAGGAATACATATATTTTAATAATTCACTGTTTTCCATTCCTGGCATTTGTTTGCATTTGAAGATAGGCTGGTCTTCTCCCCAGGGATGGGAAGGGGCTGCCCAGCAGCCAGCGTGCTCCCGCTTGCTGCTGGCTCAGGGCTGGCTCCCAAGGCAATGTAAGCAGAGTACTGGGGCTGCTGAAAGCCTCTACTCCCCAAGCAGCTCCCCCGAAGTCAAATGTTATCAGTAGATTTGCATCTTGACCCGGCTATCACACACCATTTATCTGCACTCCAGCCATATAGCTGTGTTCTTGGGCCACCATCTGTGAAACGAGCTGGTTCGCAGGTTAGGAAAAATAGACGTGATTGTACTTAAAGTTCAGTTCGTGTAGTAAACACCTCCATGTTTATCAACAAAGTGCAGGAAAGAAAGCAAATTATTAAATCAGAGTGAGAACAAGAGGAGTGCCTGGCTCTGGCTTTGCCAAGCCAAAGCAGCATCTCACTACTGCAAGAGGTTCACAGTCTCCATCCTTGCCTATTGTGCATCTGCATGTTGAGCTTCTGATAGTTTCACCTACCAAAACTGCAGAACAACCACCAAAATCACAGAAAACTTTCTGAGCAAATAATGAAAATACGTGCATAAGCAAGAATTACCTGGTTGGAGATGTGCCAGGGGAGGGAGAGGGTGCCAAGGATAAGGGGCAAGCAAGCAGTAATTTGCCTTAAGCTAATGCAAATCCATGCTTCTGGAAAAGTTTTCCCACCACTTGTCTCACATCAGCACCAGGAGCCACGCTGCTTCATGGACAGCCAGAAACTGACCTGAAAAACATTCTAAGTCAAATGAGCTCCCTGGTATGGAGGTTGTGTGAGCATGGTCAGGAGCACAGACTAGCAGTCAGAATGTGGCTGGGGACCAGGAAGCTGCAGGAAAGAACACCTCCTGTGCAGTCTTTTGCTGACACACGTTCATTAAGAAATTGGACTCTGGCTCTCTACCAGTGGCTGAGGTTCCTGCAACTCAAACTGCTTATAAACTGTATTCTACAGGACTTGAATCTGAATATATGTGCCAGCTTGGTTCCCTGAACTGCCTCACTGCATGGGCAGATGGGCACTGTAACCAGGAGTGCTGCAGGGCAGGGAAAGCGCACTGCATGCAGCACCACCCAGTTAGGGATGCTTCATTGGTGTGTAATTACACCTTGTGCTCTTTGGGAGACTACTGGTAAAACTCTCAGCTTCACAGAACCCAGAATAGATGGAATACTGGACAAAGGGATTTTGCAGATGCAGTAACTAGTATTCTGAGGCACACTGAGGAAGGTTGTTGTGATAGAAGTGCATGACCCCAGCTATAAGGGGTCACACACATCTTGTCTGTAATCACTCTTGGCCAGGTTGCTGATAACAACAATCTGCTTGCCTGGAGTGAAGCAGAAGCAGGGATGCTCTTCCCCAGCTTCCCCACTGTGCAGGATGCTCAGAATGGGGCAGCACTATGCTCTCTGTGTGCTCAGCAGGCTGGCATTTTGGTTTCCTTTCTATAGTTGACTCGAGTGGCTTGTGTTTAATGTGAGCACTTGTGATCATTGTAGACTAGGCAGGCTGGTGCTCAGCAGAGGGATATTTTCTGGATCAGTTGCTGAACAGTGGCACAGACCCATTCCCTCACACCCCACAAACGTTAATGTTAGTGGCCTCCAAAAGTCCCAGCTTTGCCCATCACACATCTCCTTTGGACTTCATCCACCCTCCTGTCAGTTCTGTTCCACTGCACTGCAACTCCATGATGGCTTCACATAAGGTGGTGTATAGGAAATTGGTAATCACAGCCTGAACCTCTGATTAACCAGCTGAAGCAGGTGTCAGGTCAGCTGTGGGAGCACAGGTGAAGGTAATTCACTTCATTTAAGGGCTGACCACCACAACAGCAGTATCTCTTTTGGAGACTGCTTCTTTGAGGAGTTTGGATGACCAGCCTCAGCATTTTTCATCTACATTGAAGGCCTCAGAATTGGTGAGTTTTTCCTATAGATTACCTTTGGCTGTCTATTATACCACCATTCTTGTATTATATCCGACTGTACAGGTGGTTTGAGGGCAAGTTTGTCCCTGTGATTTTTGTCAACATGAGACTGAGACCCTTACTAAAGTGCCTGGAGAACCAGAGTGCTCAATGCCCCTCACAATGGATTTAATTTCCTTGCAAGACATTTACAGTTTGGGTTTGTGTGACACACAGCGTACTTTGAATGCAAGATGAATGTAAGTTATTTTGATCACCTGTCCTCGTACTGGAGATGAATTTTTCCCTCCTGTGAATCAGTAGAAGAGAATCTGCAGCAATACCTCATGTTAACAGCTAAAAATTGTGAAGGAAATATTCAGAGGTTTAAACATAGGGGTTTAAAAAGAACTTGCCTTGCAAACAACCTCTCCATATTTTATAGCAGGATTGCCCTGCAGTCATGGCACCAGATTTCCCTTCAGTTGCATTGCAACAGTTCTAGTGCTTCCTTTGAGTTAACGAGGGATAACTTTTAGGATGGCTTCCAGGAACAGCAGCTGGAATTTCCCAGCCCTCCTCCTGGCAGGGCTGGCTGCCCCATGCTGCAGGGCTCACCTCATGCCTGGCTGCAGCCCCACACAGAGCTGGATGGAGGTGAAAAAGGAGAAAAGTGCTAAACTGACTTGAAGCTGGTTTAATTAAAGTGATACCCATCTCGCTCAGGTAAACACAAAACAAGGAATAAGAACATATCCATGCTTTAAATCCTGTGCAACATAGCAAACGGGTGGTACACAGAAGGTTGAAGTGAGGCTGAGCTGGCTCGTGCGTGCTGGAGGCTGTTTTGTGTTCCACTGAAAAGCGAGGTAGAGCTGCTATGTGCATCCCTTGCCAAGATAGGCCTCGTTCCATTCAACAGACAGCGTGGTTCTTCCTGTCCTCGTGTCCAAGTTAGGCTCAGCAGATCCAGCTGCCTGTGGCAAGCAACTCAAAAAGCCAAAATTGCTGTGCAGTCCAGTCAAAGAGAAATGGAGGGAGTTTGGGACTCTTTCATTGCCACAGTGTGTGAAATGCTGAAAAATTATTAGTTCAACTAATCTGGTCTGCTCAGATGGATAATCTGAGGTGCAAAGAGCACGTCGTCAGTCACCTCCTATCACCCACCCAGTTTATAATGGAGTCTAAACACAACATACTCAGTGCCTGAGGGTGTTTTGCTAGTGCTTCCCAGGTGGAGTATATAAAGGGCTTATGAACTGTAGCACGGGGCAGTGCTGGTGAGGGCTGCTCAGCTCCTGGCCTGGGGTTGGTTTGTATCTCTGCAGATAGAGCACATCCCCTGCAACATGGTGCAAGCAGCTTTTTCTGCAAAAGATTGTACAGATCTGACAGGTTCTTGGTCTGGTACCTTCACTGTTAATTCAGGCTTTATCCACATAGTAGGCAGGGTATTCAGCAGGTCCTGACACTCAGTGAAGTAACACCTGAATACCTGCTGTTGTAACTTGTTACGATAGAGTAGCTTCATAGTAGCTTCATACCTTAACTCAGCAATGCAGCACAGAGACAATGAACACACGGGGGAACTCGAATGCTTACTTAAGGTCTAAGCAGTAGCACATCAGAGGAGTCACACAATTAAGTGATTTCACTCTTTCCACCTTCCATTAAGCAATCAATGAAAGTTCTCCCTCTAGGGAAAGAGTGAGATGAGGGGGGAGCACTGAGCCCACTGTTTTGCCGGTGGTGCCAAAAAGAAATACATCATGATTTATATGTTAATGAGCCATTCTCGTTAGGCAATGCATTCTGTAAGGTGTTGCGATGGGGGACTGTGAGGTTTATCCATCAGAGGAAATTAATTCATCATCAAAGCGAGACAGAGAGCTCCCTGGTGAGAGCCGTAAATAGGGCATTCGGAAAGTGACAGAGAGCCGGGTGGCGCGTCCCCCGCTAGCGCTCCCATTGACAGTCACGTCGCCTCCTGCTCCCAGGCTCCAGCTCATGCACATTACCCATACAGAGCGTTTCACATTCCTGGTCGGTATCCAGTCGACGTTGGTTTCAATTAAAATAAATGCTTATTGATTGAGAAGAGATGGGCCGGCTGATTAGCTCCTTGGGAAGCAGAGCATGCTTGGCAGCGGGCAAAGCTGGGCTCCTCACAGAGCCGGGAGCACATGGGGCTCTGAAAATTTGTCATGGAGAAGTTTTCTAGATTAAATCAATCCTCTGAAGGACCCGTCTAATAAAGATAAATGGCTGTCTTCATTAGGGAATTAATTATAGGCCCGATAAAATCACAGCGGGAGTCATATTGACTTCAGCAGGCTTCAAACCAAGCCCAATATTTACCTCAAAGCAGTGATTCCCAACCTTTGTGCAGGCTGCATGCGTGTATAACCATGCATCAAGACACAGCAAGGCACTGCTCCTGAGCTGGAGCTGTAGGTGAAGATCTGCAGATGGAAAACAAGCATCTTTCAGATAGATACCCCCATAAAAATCAATAAAATAAAGTAAAATAAGCATTTTGATTTACATTAACAAGGGCATTTTGTTTGGGCATTCGAAGCATTTAACTCACTTATCGTCTCATGGTATGTATGACACTCACCGCTGATGTGATTACACACAGTTCTCTTGCATTGGATAATAGCGGCCACGCGCCCGCGTTTATTCCAGTCGTTCACAAACGATTAAACTATTCGGGTCTGTGTCCATTCTGGACTCTGGGCACATAACTTTCAAGCAGACTCCGTCGCGGAGCGGCTCTGCCCCAGCCCACAGCACCGGGCTCCGTCCGCGCCGTGCGGGCTGGGGAAAGCCGCTGCAGCGGTCCCCTCCTGTGGCCGTGCTGGGCCGGTGCAAGCAGGGCTGCAAGAGCAAAGGCAGAGCCAAGCATTGAGCTCATCTGGGGGTGAAGAGGGTGGGGTTATGGAAGGAGAGTTCTGTTCTAAGAGGCGGGTTTTGCCTTTTTTTTTTTTTTTAATCCCCCCCTTTCACTCTTTCTTCCGTCATTCGAGATCCTTCAGACTCACGGCCAGCCTGTGCTCGGCCCGATGCCGTGGGCTGTGGGCTGCGCAGGGATGTGGGATGGCTGAGCTGAGGGCTGCACAACCTCAGCTCTCACTATTTACCATCCGAAGTGCAGCGTGACCTCGGCGAGCACAGAGCCCAAGCGCTCCGTGGGATCGGAAGTCTTCAGCGGGAGACTCTAATACTGATGAATCCACAGCAACAGCAACTCTGTAAATGATTAACGAGGGCCTTTATTATTCATGCCTGTGTCAGGTGCTGCCAGAGAAAATCCCACTGCAATCTGCCGTGCTGCTGCCACATGCAGGTGCTCTGCGGGATGTGGCTTCGGTGCAGCCTTGCTTTGCCAATGCCAGATGTAGCATCAGTGGCAGAAAAGTGCTGCTCAGACATCACTGTCATTTTATGAGTTGCTTGTTTGTTGTTGTTTGTTTGCTGTAGGCCATTAGTGGGTGGGTTTTAAGGTTTAACAGAGCTGGGACAGTCGATGTTAGTATCCGTTATAGGTCATGCAGCACATTGCACACAGATACAGACTAAAGAATGATAACAGTCTTTCCTAGTGTTTGAATGAAAAGATTTCATCTAGCATTCTGCACATAGCCAGCAATAAGGAAGGAAATTCCCTTGGAGTCTGCACAGATGAGCAGCTGTCAAACCATTTGCTCTCAATTTCTCCAGATCCTTACAATTTCACACCTGGCTTAAGCCTCGGGAGATGAGCCCTTGGTGCTCTGCCCAAGAGGGACGTTTACAGCTGACCTTGGTGGCTCTCATATCCTGCAAGCCCAGCTCTAATTACCTGCATCATTATCACAGCTTGCCCTGCTGCAAGTGTTATTGAGGAGTATGGGGATTCACTAGGAACACTCGTTCCAATGTAGAACGTAATTATTGCCATCAGAGAAAGGAATGACTAATAAGGAGCTTCAGAGAGTATTTCATTCATCCTTTACTCTGTGGCTTCAAAGACAACTTTAAAGGCATAATTAAACAG
Source organism: Excalfactoria chinensis (assembly GCF_039878825.1). Taxonomy (NCBI): domain Eukaryota; kingdom Metazoa; phylum Chordata; class Aves; order Galliformes; family Phasianidae; genus Excalfactoria; species Excalfactoria chinensis. Next base: position 11,098,192 of record NC_092829.1, on the reverse strand, counting down.
CTCAAGTGCTCAAACTGCCTTGGCTCTTTTAGTAAATTTCTTTCCAATATTGAGACATAAAGTGGACAATGATTTCCCAGCATGCCAACATCTCTACCCTTAATGAGCTAATGGAGCTGACATCTGTCTGCTCTCACATTTTGCTCTTGCTGTGCAATCCTACCTGTTGTTCACTTTGTTTTTTTCCATTCTAACCATATTGCCCGTAGTGTGGGGAACTGCTCTGTGCCCACCTCACTCCAGAGTCTCTTTGCAGAGCAGCTCTCACACGCGCAGCAGAATGCTGTCACTTTAATGACGGCCTCCATCTCCCCGCTGTCAGCACCATCAGCCCACACCAGAGGCATTGCCTGGCTCTGCCTGCAATACTGGTGGGCACATGGAGGAAGGCTTCTCCCGCTCCCACATTCTATAGCTTGCAACATCCCCACCACTGTTGGTGTGGAAATGAATGGTCAGAGCATCACAGCATCCCTGTATCTTCTAGCAAATTTGTCCTTGCAGTAGACTGCAGTATTAATGCTGCTTTTCCTAGCTAGGAATGAACCTAAGGCACAGCTACACCACTAACTCTCACTGGATTCAATGTTTTCTAGTGTTCTGCATATCTGTTGAAGCAGTCCTGTCTGCCTTTTCAACAAAATGCCTAAAAATGAGTTATTCCTCTTAAATTATTATTATTATTATTATTATTATTATTATTATTATTATTATTATTATTATTATTATTATTTGAAAAGAGTGGAAAAAATAAAGAATGGTCAAATCTGCCCATGGCTGCTTTTATGACAGGTTTGGATTGAAGTCCATTTCCAAAAACAGCAAAGCCAATGCCTGGAACTCCTGTACACCTGCGTATATCAAATGGGGCCATTAAAATGAATGGAGGAATATCAATGTAGAAGAAGGATAATGGATCTGATTAGTTTTATGACTTCCCTGCTATTAACGAGGAGAGGCTGTACAACACTTTCGAGCACATAAGAAATCAGCAAATGTAACAACGAATGATTCTATGATTCTATGAATGTGGTGCGAGCCTAACGAGCTTCTTGAATGATTAACTACACACCCTCTGTCCCACACTGGAGACCAATTAGCAAAGGCAGACATTTTCATGCGGGGCAGTCAGTCCTCAACCAGACGCTGTGATCTGATTATCAAATGGGAGCTTTCTGAGCTGCCCAGAATTAAAGCTCAACTCAGCACCAACAAAAATGCTGCTTAGTAGCAACACCAGAAAGCTTTGCAGTTCTTGGTGGCCTGTTATTGCCTGGCTGTGATGAAACGGATCTCCAGTTGTGAATTTTGTTGCAAATTAGTATAATATGCTCGACTCATTAACGTTTATTAAAGCATTCATTTTGTTTGTTTGTTATGTTAAAACCCCTTGTATCCATCCCTTTGTTCATTGCACTCTAATTCTTGCTCTGCTTTGTGATGAAACTGCTAAGAAATAGATAGCAGTTTGCAAAGGCCTAGGGGTGTCCTTCATTTTCACTTGTTTCTGTCATCATTCTGATTATCCTGTAGGTGAGGGAAGGAATGTTGCTTAGACTGGGGCTGGACCTGCAGCCGATTCAAAACTGACAATAGTAATTCAAACAAGAAGCTGATAATATTGGTAAACAGAGAAAGAGCGCGTGCTTATGAATTACTGCATGAAGAAGAGGTGTGTAGAACCAGGCACTCAAAATGGCACAAAATTCAGGTATTCGTGCTCTTGGAACAGTATACAAATATACATATTTATGCCTATGTGTATGGCATACAAAGTATATAAATTATATGTATGGTGTATACGTACAATGTACGTTATATGACTCTAAATCGAAAAAGAAATGTTAATTTTCTGTCGGTCTGACGTTCTGCTCGTTAGGAAAACATACACACAAAAGCAACTCCACTGTTGTCCAGCAGAGGGCAGTCACAGATGTCCGCAGGGTTTAGAAGCGGTCGGAGGTAACTGCGTGCACTGCAAAAGGGATCGTCTGAAACCTAAGAGCATCACTCACGTTTTCATGGCCTTACTGACTCCAGTGCTGCTCCGACTGACTTCAAACCTATCCCCAGACCTAATGAACCACCGGGCTGGGGTCAGAAACCTCCCTAATGCTCCAGCCAAAGCTTTTACGGCCTCCTAAACAAAGACCTGACCGGCCTCGTTGGGCGGATGGGAGATATGGAAGCACTGCATAAAGCAGAATGTAAGTGCAGAAGGGCGAGTGGTAGGCAGACATCTCCCACTGTTCGTGTGGGTGCTGCAAGAGGATGTCAGTCGTCCGGCAGCACTAAATCACTGGGAATCCAGTCGGAAAGGTGCTGTTAGTCTCTGTTGTTATGCTAATGACAGGTGGAAGGCAACACAAATATTAATTGCAAACCTGTTTAGCTGCACTGCTTTGAGCCAAGCAGGCATCATAATGAAGCCGAGAAGCTTTGTGTTTTATTTTAATTAACTCAACAAGAAAGGCAATTTAAATGAAATGTTTTCTGTTGTGTTCTCCAGTGCTAATCAGCAGCTCATTATCTTCAATCACATCGGCACTGCTTTTTTTCTTTCTCAGACAGGGAGGCTGAGCACAAGCAAGCAGTGGCACACGCTGAAGGTTATGTGAATGCAGAGATATGAGGTTAGAGAGGAGAGGAACCCGATGGCCTTATAGAGGGAGATTTGGGATAGCTGAGGCCTGACACCAGGTCCTCAACTACTGCTGATATCCATCAGAAGAACAAATCCTTCTGTTGGCACCGGTGATGAGGATGTCCTCCAGGATGGACAAATGTGGATGCAGGAGGCATCCAATGAGGCCATGTGCAATACTGATGTTTGTCTCCTGTATGTGTTGTTTATCACTTGTACAACAACCTGTGACATCTCACCATCTGTGTTAGTGCAGGTTTGGGGGATTGTTTTGGAAACATCAGGTATCTATAAGAGTCTTTGAATTTCATGGTTTAATATGTCAGCTTATTCTTGTGTAATGCCAGTCCTGCAGCATTCAATACCAATACATTCAATTATGTTTTTCATACAAGGACTATTTCTAAAAATAGAGGTATAAGCATGAGACAGTGTTGTGCAGAATTGTATAGTGAGAGAGTTGTAGGTAACAGATAACAAACTGGAGATAAATTACCCAAAGGAATGAAATCTTTGCCTCCAAAAAAAGGAAAAAAAAAAAACCCAAACAACAACCCAACCAAATGAAATCCAGATGTAATCTAGAACAGAGCCAAACAAAAAGCCACGCTTGGGCTGTGGTTTTATTAAACCACATCCAACTAACCAAACTTGCAGAACCACCCCACATCGTACTTATTCTTTATTGAGGTCACTGATAAGAACAGCTAGAAGTGTTAACTTTTGTCACACTCCAGAAGAAATAATTCAATACAGAGAAAATGCAGCCAAAAAACCCCCACAAAACTCTACTTCTGGGTATTCAAATTGCTGAGGAGAGTGCACAAGTCTAAGCCATGAGTGTTGATCCTGTACTCTGAAGGCTAATAGCCTAAGATCTGTAACCTGGCATCTAAAAGCCCTTGGGATCCTGTGGTTCGTTGCACTCTGGTTCCTCCTGGGGTTATGTCAGTGCAGCTCCATCCTGCTGTGGGTTGATTTGCCTTGGGATGAGTTCAGCACATGCTGCTTGTTACATCAAACGGACCTTACCGGAAGGTTAGCACTTTTTGTTTGTTTGTTACTTCTGCCTTTGAGTTGGTAAGAAAAAATACAGTCCATCCAGCATTTATAATGCGAGCACAACTGCTTTATCGCTCCTCACATTTTCAGACAGCCACAGTAACCTTTTCCTGAAGATGGAGGTAGGTGGCCACCCAAAATATTCACCTGGGATGCTGAGGAGTGACTGAATGTTTTGGAGCAGCAGACACAACCAGGGCACCCGTGCTTGGGTGTGCATGTGTGTTTCGGGTTTCCTGGCCATAATCATAGATACAACATAACACTGAGGGTCAAATTCAGTCCTGGCATAGCTTCAGTGAAATCAGATCGTCTGCCTTGGGGTTGCTGGTGCTGCATGGTGTTTAATTTAGATCATATTGAGTCTGAATTAATGCTTGCTTCACCCAGCAGGCAGGCTTTGCAAATGGGTTTTCTCTTCACCTCATGCTGCGTGCGTCCTTGTGCATCTTCTTCCACCTCTGAGTAACTGCTCTCTTTAGTCTTATTGTATCTAAGGGAAGTTTTCATCAGCAGAGAGAAGAATGTAGATCGCATCTCTGCGAGGGAGCACCAGAAGAACAGTTCTGCCTGGAGAAAGTGTAACAGAGAGCACTGTTGATGTAGATAGAAGTAAAAAGTCTGCCCTGAGGACAGCTTGTCACGTGAAGCCTCTTGTGCCATTAATGACAGTTCTGAGGAGCAGATGAAATATGGATATGATAGAAGAGGTTTGCTTTGTACTGTATTGTTGGGTAATATTTTTAAAGAGACAATATTGTGCCAAATCTTCAGCTCATACACAGAACTTGTCTTGTTGCAAGGAAAGACTGCTGGCATCTCAGTCCCAAAGCACTGATAGGTACTGCTCCGGTTACATCCCCAAAAGTGGACTTTTCCAAGGGGTCCTATAGGAAGGGCTGTAACACAGATGTTACTCTCATAGGAGTTCTTTCTTCCTCCTTGCCATCCTCATCAGACCTGTCTAAGCTGACATCTTCGTTGCTGATGTGCAGAAGGGAGTAAAATGCTAATGACTTTCTTGGATGATGGTAATAAAATGGGTTTGTACCTGCTGGTGAGGACGTGAAAAGACAACATAAAGGGAAGCAGCAAGGCCAGAAACATGGGCAGAAAATGAAGCAATGAGATTTGCTTTGGTAAATGCATAGCAAAATGTATCTGGTGGCAACACAGCTTGGAAGAGGAGGTCAGCAGGGCTGGTAGGGCAGGAAAGGGATGGTGTGTGCAACAAGAGCAAGGAGTGATGGTAGATGGCATATTGAATGTGGGCTTGCAGTATGACTGCAGCCTACTATAGGGAACCTGCTTTGGCAGAGGGGCTGGTCTCAAAGATCTCCAGAGGTCCCTTCCAACCCTTAGAGTTCTGTGATTCTGTGGTATGCTTTCTGTGCCCACATCAGTTCCAGAACTGTTGAAACAATCCCAGATTAATTGGTTAGAGAATTACCATTCAAGTGGAAATCCATACAAAACAGAAAATAATACTGGGAAGAATTTTATTTCAACTCTAGTCAGTATTTCATACACCATATCAAAACTGTAACAAGACCCTTGATGAAACACATGGACGTACTAATTAAAGAAGTAGCCAAGAGCTCAGTGGCAGAAAGAACTCCAACAGCACACAGAGCAAAAACAAGCAGCATAAAGCAGCTCTGGACCAGGACAGATTACAAAGGGAAACTTTGCTATCTATGGATTGCAGAGGGAAACTGAGGCACAGAGAAATTTAATCTCTTGCTTAGTGTCAAGGAAGAAATCTCTGGCAGAGCCACGAACTAAACTTAGCCTGCTGGGTCTGCATTCCTGCCCTGGGCACCATCAAGCAATAAATAGCAGGCAGCAGGAAAGGAGCCATGGGAGGAGCTGAGTCTCTGCTCTGAGGTCTCTGGTGGCAGGGCAGGTCGGTGAAACAGCTGGGACTGCAGCAAGGATAGCTGTGCCTCCTCATCCTGAGCAATGTGGATGGCTGGCAATGGAAATGGGGAGGGTGAAAACCATGACAGTGCCCCACCTTTCTGGTTGCAGCAAGACCAGTTTGCCCATTGAGTTATCCATCACAGCCCCAGCATATCACAGTGGTCACCCACAACCCCCTCCTCCTGGCAGCCACCCATCTCAAATCCTTGCTGCTCTTCCCATGGCCCCATCATGCATTCACGTGGGATTTAGGGCACTGCGTGTGCTGCATGGCCACACACATGGGCTGATAGAAACCCCCCCATGCTGACAGCCTTTCTCTGGTGCAGCTGCCTTCAACCAGGTAAATCTCTCCCCCATCCTGAGCCACTGTTGTCTTCTGAAAACTGTAGGATCTTGGAACAAGCCAGTGGGTGCAGGATTTACTACGGAAGGGACTGTGCAAATAATGTCTCTTGAGGAAACTGGGATGAAAAGGGACATCAAGCTGCAGGAAAGCACCATGCCAAGATCTCTCCTCAGACAGGTGGGTGTTCATCTCATCTGTTGGTGTGCCAGGGGCTCTAGGAGGAAGCAGACAACATTTGGGGATGCTGTGCCCACGGGGAGACAGGAAAGCCATAACGTTTGGGAATTGAGCGGCTATTTCTGAATGCATGTGCACTGAAAGGAAAACTGCTTGGCTTTCTCTCCTTCCCTCTGAGGAAAAACTCCAAATGGAAATATGATTGTCACACTGCCCTTTGCTAAACAAACAACTCGATATTTGACCATATATGTTGTATTAAGAGACGTGGTTTAGAGGGGAGCTATTGGTGCTGAGTGTGCAGTTGGACTGGGCAATCTTGGAGGTCTTTTCCAACCTTGGTGATTCTATGATTCTGTGATTCATATGTGGTGTTTCCTTAGATGTGGACTCTGCTGTGAGACAGATTGCTCTTGGGCCTTGTCACAGGTTAACTCAGCTACTTTCCTAACTAAAAGATCAATGGTGGATTAAATTTCAGCTCTGCAGCCTTTGTATTTCTCTGATCTGTTCCTCACAAGCTTAACACCTTCTTATTAATAAGGTTCTGTAACTTTCAGGTGTAATTTTGTAATGGAAAGTTAGGTGCTATGCAACAACAGTGTGCCCCAGGAACACCAGGATCCCTGAGCAACTCATGTCATTTCTGCAGATTAATAAAGTGAGGATTGGATCCAGGACATGGTGAGAAGGACGGCATGGTGTTATGCCTGGGGTAAGGACTCATGGATGGGCACAGCTTAGCTCTGCGGGGTGCAGCCCTGGGCCTATAAGGCTGCCCAGGATGGAAGCTCTTGGCCTCACTGGTATTAAAGCCCTGGGATTCCCCTGGCTGCCCCGTGCAGCAAGCTGTGATGTCTGTGTACAGAAATGAAAACAGGAGACAGCCAGTCCTGGAGCAGAACTGGGACTGAGAAAGAAACAGCAGCTTCATGCACCAAACTAGGAAATTACAAGGATTATTGACCCTACAATTTGAGATGTGTTCTTCTTTGGGTTTTCAGGTCAGGCTGTGGCATTTGCTTGTGCACTGAAAGAAGCACTTTGCTGCAGGACCATTGAGTACCTTGCAAAGAGTCACCAAAGTGCCTGCAGCCTTTCAGTGTGCATCCTGGCTAGGCGGAGAGCAGTGGTTGGCTAAGCAAGAGGAAGGATACGTGTACCTGAAATCCCTTTTCCAACAGTGCTGCAGCAGCTGCTCCTAACCAAAGCCCCTCAGTGATCAGCCTGCTGGGCAAAAACGTTTTCCCATTCACTGAGACTTCTAGTAAAAAGGAAAAAACTGAGATTCTGACATTTCTCATGAGCAGTGACTGAAAAGGTTGTTTTTCCTTTTTTCTTTTTTTTTTTTTTGCATGTTGGCATCAACGTGACTTTCATTCTTGCAGTCTGACAGCCTGGTTCCTTTGCTTACCCCTCACCCATGATGAGTGACCTTGGGAAAATCCCTTCCCTGCCCTGGGATTTCTCCCTGTGGTGGCAGCGGGAGCTTTGTGATGGCCCCAGCAACTCACCCCAGCCCCAGCGTGACTCACAAAGGTCACGTAAGTGATAATAATCTGCTTTATTTGTTATTCCCATGGAGTCTTGTCCTCTTTGCAGAAACTGCCAACAAGGTCACTGCTTCCGTTAATTGTGGCTGTGTTTATTGTAAGGCAGAGGCGTTCCCACATGACTAGGAATGAAAGCTCCTCCCTGGTCGTTCCTGCTGCCAGGCGCCCTTGACAAATGTTTGCAAAGAAGCAAATGAAAGTGGATTGTAAAGTGCATCATGCTGCGCCACGGTACGAAATTCGTAGATAACCTAATAAATAATTTTCCCCGCTGTTCAGCTCTGATTCCATTAGTAATTCTTTAATTAATTCTATTTCCCTGCCTAGAAGGCCCACACCCAGTGCTGGGGAGAACAGTGCCTGGTGGAGCAGATGAGTGGAGAGATTGGACAGTGATTATTGCTGCTCTCTGGTGCTCACTCTGCTGCTGGCTATTCCAGAAAACACAGGATGATTTTTTACAGCACAAGATTGCAAGAGAAGTGCTTGTCAGCTCTGACTTTGCCAATGATTATGCAGCCCATTACCTGCTGCTTGCTCAGTCCCATTCTAGGGTATGTATTTGCCAACAGCTAGAGTATAGTTTGCTTCTCCTACAAGCACGGGATGGAACTCAGACCTTTTGTTGACCCACCATGGCTACCATTAGCAGTGACAATTTTCATGGCATGTTTTCTGCTGGGCTGGTGGAACTTCCTTTCTAAGTTTGAAATGACTCTGAGTAGGCAGAAAATCATGAGGTTGAGATTAGCGATGGAATGGAGGTAGAAATTTGAAGGTGGGAATGTCTTCAGCTCTTGTAACTATTCTGCGTTAGAATCATAGAATCATTAACATTGAAAAAGACCACTAAGATCACCTGGTCAATACATCAACCCATCCCCACTGTGCTCACCAAACCATGTTCCTTGGTGCCACACCTACACAGCTCTTGAAAATCTCCGGGATGGTGACTCCACAACTTCTCTGGGCAACATGCAGCTTAGGGCTGGTTTCCATCAGGGCTGAAGGCAGGTGTGAGCACCATACCTCGATAGCTGTGTTATCAACCTGCAGGTGAAGTAGGAAGCTTCACTTCCCCAAAGCAAGTTTCAGTTTCAGGATGAGCCAATAACTCAGAGTGCTGACACCTCATGTGTCCTCATTGCCGAGACAATATCCCCGATTGCTGCTGGCTGCAATTAGCCCCTGGAGCACTTACAGCACACGACTGTCACTGTGGCTTTTGCCTTCAGGAAGGATGATATTGCAGCTCCTTAATTCCTCTTGGGATTTCCCAGCTCTGAAGCCCTTTGTCAGCTAACCTTGGATATACAAGCTGTCCCGAGAGGTTATTGATTCCTCTCATCCCTGCCTCCTTACTAGGCTAGGCTGATTTATAGGAATTTTGGTAGGAACCACTAAAAACCTGGCAGAGCTCATTAGTCTGTGAATCTTTTAAGGACTTCCCTCATCACAGTGAACATCTGTTTGCTGGAGTGCTATTTTTGCAGCTGCCAAATCAGGTTTGCAAAACTCTCACCTTCTCTGCAAACCCAAACTTGATACCATAATACTTACCTTCAGAGCTCAACACTCCCATTTCCACAAGATCTATGCAGAGCAAACACAGCCACGCTCAGCTGTGCGAGCCTCAGTCCCACTCAGATAACCCACAGTAATGCCACTGAATCCAGAAAAAGCAAGATCAGACCTAATTGTAGAATTTCTCTTTTGCTTCTTACATTCCCCATGAGGCACTTCAGTAACATTTGGAACATCATCAGAGGGAAACACCATTAACACTAATTGAGATGTGCATGAAAATCTCCCACAAATCGGTGGGAACACAAATTCTGCCTCGGCCCTTCCAACTTTATCTTCCAGATATAGCACTTATATTTCCTCGTGTAATTTCAATAGCCTTTTGTAACTCATCCCCCAGGAATGCAACTGCCTGTAAATTAGGTGAGACCAAAACACTGCTGAGATCGAGACCATTCACTCATTTCTTCTTCAAGACAAATCTTCTTCCCAGTCTTTGATCTCCTTATTTTATTTACTGTATATCTGCACTTTTGCATAAAGCATTCTCATTGTGAGCCAACAATTGCCACTGCCAGGCTCACATTTCTTGGAGGAATTTCTCCCTCATTCTCTTTGAATGTGCAAAATTATTTTCGCTGCCGCTGGGCTGGTGTCAGCTGACACAGCTAATCTTCTAATCTTCTCTCTGGGGTGACATCAGAGGAGATGATGGAGACGTTTCCTTTCTTGAATACAAATCTCAGATTCAGTAGTGGCTAATGAAAATCTTATTAATAAAATGGAAAATATATATATACATGAACCAGATTAAGGTCCCACAGGTGCAAAATGGTGATATGTGTAGGGGGATGTATATGGGAGACATCTATAGGGGATGTATATTTCAGGGGGATGCTGTTATTCTTCTGTTTGCTGCTAGCTGTATCTTGCTTTCATCCCTTACTTTCCCTTCCCTGGATAAACCACATGAGATTGTGTCAGTGCATCCACTTCTCTTACAATGACATTATTGCACGCCCCATCTGTCATGTCAAAATGTGAAAAGGACGTGTCAGAAAACAATAATGAAATAAAATCCCAATTATTGGGACTTACTTTCTAATCTATCACTGTTGCACACACAGGTGGAGCTCCACAAGCATCTCACAGCCTGGAGGCCAGCCTGCAGGACTGCCCTTAAGGCTGTTTGATGTCATCCACTGACACCACCGTGCTGCTATCTGCCTGCATCACTCTCTGCATCTCCCCCTCCCCCCCTTCCCAGCCACTGCTTGTACCCAGCAGGCAGAGATCTGCACACAGCTGGGAGAGATCCAATGGCATTTGCATAAATTAGAGGCAAGAAGCGAATCTCAGCCATTCTCCATTTAAACTGCGTGGAAATTGTACTGATGTGACATATAAATTCCTGCCAGACTTGGTGGGAAGGTGCTTGCTTTGGCCTCATGGAAAACTGCAGATTGAGTAACCAGGTCTGACCTGGTTAGATGACATTGCTCCCCACAATTCCCCTCTGTCTCAGGAGAGAGAAATGCAGGGGAGATCAGCAATGGTCTGTTCATGCTTCTACATCAAGGACAGGATCAGCAAAGCCTTTCCACCAGCAGTTTGAGCAGCCAGTGTCTGGCAGTGTGCAGACCCCACCACTGGAACCACAGCTGCCTGCTGTGTAGGTGGTGGAACAGCCTGGTGCCCAGCTGGGAGTGGCTGGATGAGGTATAAGATGTTAAAGAGCAGATTTCCAGAGGCACTTAGATCAGAAGTCCAATAGGATGTGTAAGCATCTGGGGTAGAAATTAGGTCCTGTTATGTATCGTGCTCAGGTTGGATATCAGGGAAAGGCTCTACCTCGAGAGGGCAGTGGGCATGGAACAGGCTTCCCAGGGCAGAGGGTACAGCCATGAGCTGTTGGAGTTCAAATGGCATTTGGACAGCACTCTCAGACACAGGAATTGGATTTGGGTGGTGCTGTATGGAGACAAGAGTTGGATTTGATGATCCTTGTGGGTCCCTTCTGACTTGGGACCAGAGGGGCCCAGGCCAACCTTCTGTAAGTGACACTCCACTGCCTTCCTTCCGCATATCAAGTTTATCATTCCTTCCACTGCATTTGCCATTGATCTGATGCAGAGGAGTGTGTGCTGTGCAGCGGTGAGGAGAGCAGGCAGATCCACCAAGAGAGAGCACTTACTGATGGATACTTATCACATTAATACCCACTATAATACTCTGTGCTCACTTCTTACATTTTGTTGTTTAGTTCAATTTTAGGCTTCTGTATTTTACCATGTGTAATGGAAATGCTAATTCGAGTCCTGAACCAGTGATTGATTATGTGGTGGGAAGGCAGGGCCAACCCAAGTGAGCCCAGGTGTATGCAGTGCACCTGAGTGACCAGAAGTGGTGGATCCTGGCTCCACCCCTTCCCAGACCTCATTTAAGGGCTGACAGAAGAGGCAAAGGTGTTTTGCTGGAGATTCCTGCCTACTGGAGGCCCTCGGAAGGTGAGCAGTTTCTTTCCTTTATTTCTGTGCCCATGGCTGCTGCATTTGAGCAAGCCTTACTGCAGCCTAGGAGCTTGCTGCTCTGCTGTTGTTGCTGCCCTTTCTTTCACGTTACACCATGGATTACTTGTAAATTCCCCAAACTTTTCTCTCTCAGACTTCAATTTTCCAGGCTTGGTGTCTATGCAGGAGCAAGCATGGCTGCTTTCATCCTGAGAGACAGAGAAGCTTAAAAGAAATATTCAGTTTTACTCTTAAAAAAAAAAAAAAAAAAAAAAAAAAAAAGAAAATGAGTTTTATATCCTCTCAGAAAAATAACTCTGCAACCAAAATATCCAGGGAGTAGAGGAAAACTTTTAATTGAAAGAAGTCTTATTTAAGTTAATCGGTGGTGAGTGTTCCCGTAAGAGCTAGAATGTGTTCAACTTCTGGCCCAATGGATATATCTCTGTTTTAATGTTTTATGGAGCCTTCCCAGGGCTCAGCAGAAGGGGGATGCCAAGTCCTAACCACGGCTCTGTCCTCTTTTCTACAGTAGTTGCAGATGTCTCTGTTCCTTCCTTTGCCCTCTCTGCTGCCTCTTCTGCCCCTGCCCAGAAGACACTGAGCCAAAGGCCAACGGATGGGGCTGAGTGAGGTACGAGTTTCTTCAGCCCGTTGTAAGGATGAATTTGAGCAGAGCCACAGGCTTGGGAGCTGTCATGAATTCACTGCAGGAACCACTTCAGCACTGCCAGAGGACTTCAGCCAGCAGCAGAGGAGCACTAGCACACAGCTGGAAGAGGTAATCTCAAAATGAGCCACAGCTGCTTGCTCTGAGTGCAGGGTGGGATGGCCAGCCCTTGATCTTGCAAATACTCAGGCAGCTGCTTTGCTTTATAACTGCAAGTGGGTCCAGGAACTTGTGAGGTTTGAAGTTCAGTTGGTATGTACGTTTCTGCAGAACTGGGAGTCTGTGTTTGTACAGAGCAGAGTTAGAAAAAGCCTCCATCTACTCATGTCAGAGCAAAATTTTTCTGCACTGGAATTGTTGGGGGGGAGAAGGGCTCTCTGTTCTGATGTAAGCCCTCTGCTCTTCCCTGATATGTACTGAGGATGAGAGCAGATCCCTCCTTGGCTCTGTAACTCCCAGATCAGAAGTAATTCCTTGAGCCTGAGGGTGGCAGAAGAATGGGAAGTATGTGAAGGAAAAGGATGGATGCAATGCCCTGCACTTTTTATACTGGGAGAAGAGCAACAGCTGTGGTATTTTTCTCCCCGGAGCTGACACCCAAAAGAATATCCCCAGGCTGCAGCACAAACAGACATCAAGACATTCTCTTCCAATGGCTGTCCATTGCAGTGGGATACCTGCAGACTTCACACCAGCAAATTTCACCAGCCCATGGCACCCAGTGCTGGATAGAGAGCACCAGGAGACCCTTGGCGGATCCTGTGCAGGAAATCTGAGGCATCATTTTGGGAGTATTTGCAGCTCTTTCAGCTTCTGATTCTCTCCCTGCTATTGTAGACTCAAGCTACCTATGGCTATCTGTGCTGCTGAGTGCTCCGAGGATGAACAAAACCAGCCCTGCTCTATCAGAGATGCTGAGCATACACTCAGTGCACTTGGTGTGCATGAAGCCTTTTTATTTTTCCCCCCTTGGAAGCACTTTGAAGCAAAATGTTCCCCAAGCTCCAGCAGCAGATTGCCCCAGGTGGCTGTGCCATGGGCTCTGAGAGTACCTTCCATTGCACCCCAAAGGGCTCTGATCTCCCTCAACCTCCAGCTCTGCATCCCACGCACCAACACTGGTGACACAATATTAAGTAACATAGGGCACAGTCTGCACAGGTCCTCACTACTGACTGGACATGGCTGAAAGGACTAAGAATTTTTTACAGAGCAAATTCCATGGAGACATTCCCAAAGATTAAGTCAAGCTTCAAAGCAAGCCATGAAATTCTTCATTAAAGCTGTGCATTTTAAGTGAGCAGCAGTTATGAAGAGTAACAGAGCAATCTGCCCTCAGAGCATTGCACTGCAAAATGCACTCTGTGGGACAGCAGTGTCACCAGTGCTGTTTCCCAGACTCTGTAGTATAAACCAAGTGGATTTATTCCTGGCCCCATATTCAGCTGTGCTGCTCCAGCCCTCCTCTGTCCCGGCTCTGTGGCTGTGCCCGCAGTGCTGCTCCCGCACAGCCTCAGTCCTCTCCTCAGGCACAGATCTGTGGCTCAGCTCTTAAAAGCTGTTTCATAAATATTCCATGGCCTTTCAGCCCGGGTAATGTGCCTCTGTGACATTAAAGAGGAAACTCCGTGAAGGGGAGGGATGACAACAAATTTATCCACCAATAGCACACTCTTTTGGCACAAAAGCACATTCTTATCTTTACATCCCATAATGAGAAGGCAGAGACGGGACTGTTGCTGCAGCTCTCTGGGTGGGTAGCCGTAGCGTGGAAGAGCCGGGTGACTGTAAATCGTGAGATATTTTCCACCCCCCGCCTCCTCCAGAAGAAGGACCCGTGCCGCTGTTTGCTCGCCGTGTTTTCCCAAGCCCCCGACGAGGAGAGCTTCTTGCACGATGTCTGACTGTGAGGGACTGCCTGTGGGTAAGAGCCAGATTTATATTTACAGCAGCGTCCCGCCGGCTGGCGCGTGGTCTCGGGTTGCAGAGCTCCATGCCAGCCCTTTGCTGCAGGGCGAGGAGAAGCCCCGGTGCAGGGTTTGGGTAGTGCCAAAAGGCACGGGGTGAGGAAGAGGATGGGCAGAGTGGTGAGGGCTGCTGGCCCAAGCGCCATCCTCAGGTGACGGTGTGGGTACAAGTCACCTCCAGCCCACATGGGAGCTTCTGGGGACAGGTCCTGCAGGACGTGTGGTGGGGACGCACTGATAAACCCACACCAACGGCACGGCCGCGGCAAGGGTAGATAAATGCAAGGGGGTTGTGTGCTGAGGGAAAATAGAAGTGTGCCTTGCTTTCAAAATAAGGGCCTGGCGTGTTCTGCCTGTCTGTTACTGTACGTGGGGTTGTACATGTCAAAGCTGTCCGAGCGAGAGCAGGTTGGAACAAAGTAGGTTTCTCAGCTGATTTTCTTTTTTAACTTTGAGATGTCTTGTAAACACTCACTGTGCTGCCGGCATGGCAGGAAACTCTTGTCATAATGCTAGAGCTGTGCTCTGCCAAGGCAGCTTCATAATAGAGGCACGGGCTGTTGGAAATATATTTTGTTTTCTTTTATATTCTCGTGCCATGGAAAGTGTTTATCTTTTCATGTATGTTGTATGCGTTTATATACAAGCAATATAACACAGTACTGGTGTTTCACTTTCTTTGTGGAGGCCGTGTGTCAGAAACGAGGTGGCTAAAACAGCACCACAGAAGGTGGCTGTGGCAGTGGTGTTGGTTTTCTTTGATCTTAGCTTCCATTTTGCACAGACAGTCCCAAGTCCAGAAATACGCAACTGGAGAAACATAAATTATGTATGCACTGCGGAGTGAGCTGCGCCATGCACAATCTCCTGTGCCCTCACACAGCTCCTGCCACTGTCTAAAGGCAGGAAGGAGGAGGATGGGTTTTCCTTACTCATCTTCTCAAGGGGCTGCTGTATGCACCAGCGAGGGTTCCTTTCGTTGGTAGAGTTAGCTCTGATTGAGGGCCTGTCCTATTAGCTTGTGAAGCACACAGAGCTGTGGGTGGGATGTACCAGGATGACAGTGACAATATTTGGAATCTGATATTAATGATGAAACTGATATTGAGCAAGTGAAGCATGCTGTGTGCAGGAGCTCCTGATGTCTCAATTACCTTTGCCAGTGTGGGCCCAGGAGATTGCCTTCAGGAAAGTGCTGGTGGGTACGGGAGCAGCTTGCTAAAGAGACAAAAATCAACAGGGATGTTCAATGTGGATGCAGCTCAGAAGGATCCTGACACAGTAGGGGAAAGATTTGGTTTGTTTCTCCTTTCTCCTAGCTGTCCTCCTGACCCCATGGCTCATCCAGCTCTAGGGGCAGGCTGGTGGCCCTTCTTGTTCCTTAGCAGCGGAGGTAATAACCTCAGGTTGCCCCAAGAGCAATTCAGATGGATAATGAGTGGTAATGCACTGGCACAGACTGCCCAGGGAGGTATGGCAGTCACCATCCCTTGAGGCGATCAAGAACTGTGTTGATGAGGCACTGAGGGACTAGTGGGCATGGTGAGATGGGTTTGGGGTGGAGAACGTGATCTTAAAGGTTTTTTCCAACCTTAATGATTCTGCAAGTTTTGTGAGTCCTTCAGCTCCTGGCAACTGGCTCTTCCCATCCAGGTACTTTGAAATCAAGAAATTCCCTTTGCAGTCATCTCTCCTTTAGAAGCTATTTCAGAGTTCAGAACTTCAGCAGTAGAAAATCCATAAAAAGTGCTGCAAGAAAACCAGCATAAAACTTTCTAAAATAATGTTAGCATCCAGCCATACAGAAATGCCTCTTTGCTGGATCTAATGATCGTAGTAAGACTGGTGGTGTACTTCTAAAACCCTTATTTCTGAATCTGGCCAGGCAGCACAGCTGCGAGGAGCCATTTGTAGTGGCAAATGTCGTGAGCACTGTGACGTGGCCGGGATCTCAAGGCCTGTTTACAACAACCTGGACAGCCACATGCAAGCATCTGTGCATATGCATGCAACTATAAATAAGTTTAGCCGAAGCACGGTATTAGTGTCAAGTCTACAGATTGCCTTGCCAGCCCCTCTGCAACGGGTATGCCTTGCAAACTGCCTCGAGAACTGGAGGCTGTAGTTACAGTAAATACATGCCAGGATTTTTACAGTGCTGTCGGCCTACACAGGAATGTAGTAAGAACAGCTGCGTAATTGTTCCCTCTGGGCTGCTGTCTGGGGGAACTCTCAATGTTATCTTTGAATTAAAATCATTCAAAATCTTTGCGTTAAATAGCTGGATCTGGATGGCTCAATATACATACCTATAATTATTAAACAGGAAGCTTTGCTCTGTAGGAATACTCCACTTCTACACTGTGATTATGCAGCTCTCAGGGTAAAGGCAGTGGGTTTTTCAATCCCTGGTTTATGTTTGATTGCAGCACTGATTTGGAATGGAAAACTGAACCTCGGATGAAAACAGAGTTTTATTTTGTCTTTTGAATGTAGCACAGGAGACATAAAATCCTAGCTGTCAGATTGCAGATTAAATGTAAGCAAGTGAGTCATTTTGGACAGAATTCCAACCAAAAAAGGCATTTGTGAGTGTTACTATCCAAGTGATCTATTGGTGAGCAGAAACCTGAAACTTACACTATCAATTTCCTGTTGTAACATGGGTAGATAAAACAGAAAGAAACATCGGCCATCTCAGGACAGTGACACTCCTATTTCTTTCTCATTACCAATTATTGGTGTTCTGGTGCTGTCCATTAGCTCTAGGTACATAGATTTTTCTGCCATTCCTACACACAGATAAAAGAAAAGAGCATCAATTATTTAAGTGCTTCCCCTCGTGTTCTTTATTTTCCTCTTGTAAGGAGCTGCAGCTCGGTCTCTGTGTGACTGAAGAGATTTTCGTGCACCCAGCATTTTGATTAGGAATATATGAGTCATTAAGGTTCTGGTTCTTAGTACAATACTTTTGACTTCAGAAAAACCTCTGAAGTCGAGCAAAGGTTCTTAAAGTGCCTCTTCCCCTGTTTACTCCTCAAGACTATGTCAGCCACAGGCTGGTTCTGAGTGGTGCAGCTGAATTTTTGTGGATAACATCACTGCTACAGAAGCATGGGGTATTCAGCCATGAGAGATGAAGAGTCTGTTGCTGGAGAGGGGGTAGCTCTTAGGTTACCAGGAATCTCTTAAGTACATACATTCTGTTATACACAAAAATAGGGCTGAAAAGTGATGAGGCAGAATTAAGTCAGCTTGTTCTGTGGCAGGTGGTATGAAAATCTGACTGAATTCCCTTCAGATTTCCCCTAAACTTTTGCTGGATTTGTGTCAATAAAGGAGGAAATAAGACCTTTCAACTGAAGTGTGTTCCTGACTCTTTGGCTAAATATTTCCTTTCAGAGCTAAAATTACATGTTTCAAACACGCCTATAAGAGAAACTGAAGCCAATTTGCTAAAATTGCTGTTTGCAGAATCAGGATATCCCTGAGCCCTGCACTAATGTAGGTTTCCCGAGCCTCAGGCCCATTCTGCAGTGTCACGGTGAGCTTGCTGAGCTCAGCAGTGCACCCTCACTGCTCTGTCCCTGTGCAGTCTCTGGAAAGTTCTATGCAAGTGAAGCATTTTGATACAGCCCCATAATCCCAAATATCAAATGCAACCCATCAGGTGTTCTCACACATGCACAGCATCCCCTATCTCATGGTCTACTGAAGCCCAAGCTCTGCATGTGGCCGCTCACTCCCAAGCTGGGCTGGCGATGTGCAAATTCTCTGATTTCAAAGCAGTGAGGCTGCAGTGAGCCAGCTTTAGTTCCTTACCCGTATTCTCAGATCTTTTGTTGGAAGGAAAGAAAAGAAGTGCTTTTTTGGTCTGGGAGCAACCTGAGGATTCCCAAGCCTGTGCAGTAATTCTGATGTGCTGTGAAAAGGAGGGGGTTGGAGGGCTGGCAGTAGCTCCGTTTCATTTGTGTAAGGTGCCACAGACCACAGATCTGACTCTTTGTTGTTGGAACCAAAGGGAAGAGCAGTCTGCTCTCTACTGCAGCCAGGCTTGATCTCAATGTGGACTTGGCTCAGCTCCCTCTCAGCGCGCAGCTCTAGAGCTATGCAGTGTGGCTCCTTATGCATCCCTATTTAAATGAGGCAGGTGAGGTCTCTTTGCAGCATGTGTGCTGTCTGCTTTTTGGGCTTCAGGCAGAAGGTACTGCAGCTAGCAGAGACATTATTATTGGAAGTCTAGGTTTGTGGAAATGTATTGAAATATTATCTCAAAGAGCAAATGAGGTTTCCCTATCCCTTCCCATTTGTTTTCTGAGGAGGATGGTGCTGAAGAAAGAGGCTGTCCAGTACAACTCTTGACAGTCCTAGCCTGTGACATTTAAAGTAGCTGAAGGCACCTAAAAACCAAAGGATATTTTTCTCTCTACCTCCCCACCGTGTCCCACAACATCTGCAGCATTTCCAACATGGTCTGTGTTAAGCCATTGGTATTTAGGAGCCATAACTGCCTTAAACACTTCTTGCTGTCTGAGGTCCTCCCTTGCTGCAGACCTGTTTCATGGCCCGTGTTTTAGATGGTGGGGCACATTTCCCTCCTTTTGCAATTCAGGCTCCAAACAAAATGATGAGGTTCCCCCAGATGATTCCTTGCATTTGTGAAGTGAGAAAGAAATGCTGGGAGAGAGGAATGGAATTGTGATGCTTGTCAGGCACTGTTTGGGGACCTGCTGATAGAACCCAAGTTCATTTCCCTACAGGAGTCCCAGGCTCCTGTGCTGTGTAGGAAGTGCTTTGTACAAGTATGATTGCTGGGGGAGATCTGTTTGTATTTGTACCTCATTCAGACTCACTTGATGTTTCATACTCCTCTGGCCGAAACATTCCCAAATATGACTTAGCAGAAGTCACTGCCCTGTGTGTGGTATTGTTCAGAGCTTATATATGAGGCACTGAGGCTTGGCAAGATTAAACCAAACTCAGTTCTGTCTGATGTGTGTCTGTAACTCAAGATGCTGAGGCACAGCACGATACTTTGTACATTCAGTCCTCATTTGAAGCTGTGAGAGCTGGGCATGTCTGTAAATCACGCCTGTGGTCCCTGGTCCAGCACCAGGAGATGAGGAATGCTCTGCTGTGACCACTTGAGAAAAGCTTGGCTTCTGCAGCTGCTCTGTGGGGCAATGCTTCTCCCTTCCAGAGGAGCTCTGTGGTGAGAAGGAGGTGCAATCCAGTTCCTGTTAATTCTTTTCAATCTGATCTAGCCTGAAATTGTCCTTGATCATCCTGGAATTGCATCCCTCAATATCTCCGACAGGTGAAGCTGTGATCTTACAATAAACAGCTTTCTGGGAACACATTAGTCATAAAATATAAAAACCTTTATCACCTCATAACTAGATCTGCAGCAATAAATATACTTTCTCAGTTTGCTATAGTAGTAACTTGGTGCTTTATTAACACACCAGAGGCTCTAGCACAAGCAGCTTGTCCCTGGGACACCAATGCTGTCATTTTCTGCAGCTCCTGTTGCCCATAACTGAGGCTTCCCAGTCAGTCTTCTTACTACAAGAGTCAGCTGCCCTTTACACACACATCTGACGTAGGCATGAGATTGCAATGTGTTTGTGCTGCAGGCATATGGGTCCCATCTGGAAAGGGTTTTAAGAAGGAAATGATTATTTCCTGCATCTATCATAAATTCCAAGTGGTGTATTTAGGCACAGCCGTTTGAAAACAGACAGCACACTGATGAAACTGAAGTAATTTCACTGGGAAATTTCACCTAAAATGCTTGATTCATTGTAGTGCTGCCAACCCACTGATGTTTATCACGAGCCTTAAGTGTTATTATCATCTTTTTTTCTGGTCAGGTTTCTTGTGTCTTGAGCTTTTGGGGGGTCAGCAGGATGTCTATGCACCATCCATTCTCACCCATTCAGCAACAAATGGGTGTCTTCTGTCACTGGAGTAGGGATTTTTTTTGTTGTTTGATAGACATTTTGTTCTGATTTTTCAACATCTAAGTCACGGGGAGAAGCATCACATGGGAAGGAGTCAGAGAATGAGCGATGTCTGGAACAGATATGGCAGTCTGAGGCACACAGTGCTTGCTTGCATGTGTAGGCTGGAGAATAATATTTCTCTAAGAAAAAACTGCCTTTTTAGACACCAACCGCATTTGTATGTGTTTCTGTTTTGAGTCACTTAATGAAAAAATTGAAAAACTCCAGGGAAAGCACTCAATCTGCTCTCAGCTTTTCACAAGGAGAGCGGTTGTTTTCTCAGCAAACTCCTCTCTTGCAATTACTTGGTTTCTTTAGACTTTTGAGGAGCCTCCCTGCACAGAAAGTAGCTGAGCAGTCCTTTTTCTCTACTCTATTACTTTCTGCCCACTCTGATGGTTTCTCCCATATACCAGGTAAGGATACTACGACTGGAATGTGACTGATGACACTTTCTGGTTAAGATGTAATGAGTCCCCCCTCTATGAGAGCCTCATTGCTCAGTCCCTTGAAGCTAATGTTGTCCAAGGAGTAGATGCAGGCTCAGAAATAGCCAGTTTTCATGTGTTAGTTTTAATTTCTCACTCAGAAATGCATCTCAGTGTTGAGTGCATGATTAGTGTTCGATTTCTTTCCCTAATGAAGTTCAGCAGCTGGGCTGCTCTAAGTAGGTGCCAAATCTTTAAAGATTTCCTTGTTCTGAGGCGATTGCTCAATTGATGATCTGACTTGTGGAATTAAGCCTTATGCAGGGACAGAGGAGAACTGGAAGCAACAGAACAAATTAATGAGTTGATCTGAAGGTCCACCCCAGGGCAGCCCAACCCATCCAGGCAAATGTTTTTATCGTGATTCAGAGTGTTTGTTTTCTTGAGAATGAGCCTGACTGGTATTTGGGGTTGTTTGAAGCAAGGAGCCAGCAAATGGAGACCAGATTCTCTTGCTGCTGCTGCTCACTGCAGAGCTTTGCAACAAGCTGGGGGCCAGCACGGGCCTGGTACACCTCTACAGACTTGGTCTTGTTCCTCTCGGAGTAGTTGCTCCTTACTTCAGCTGAATCCTAGCTCTCTTGTCTCCATGGTTAAAGTGAGACCACTGAGATTTTCATGTCCACGAGTTTCTGTGTGTTGGTCAGGTATCAAAACGGCGTGAAAAGTTGTCAGGATGGATTATTCTCCTCTGAGCTGGGTTGGTCATGAGGGACAGCCTTCTGCTTGGAGCTGGAGGTTAACTGCTAATTGTTACTTATGCTTCCATCATTTTCCAAAAGCCACTTAGCAGAACTGAGATATTTCCTAGACAATTTCTTTCTCCAAATTCTTTGGATACCGGTGGTGCTTGGCTGCCTTCTCTGTATTTTATGCTAACTTTGGATGGGGAGGAGAGATTTCTTCTGTGGACCTTCATTTTGTGGGTTACCCATTGACTACTGTGGATACAATGTGATCTAAAAATCCCATTTACTGCACAGCTGAGAGGACTGGAGATAGGAAAAGTGATTTCTTCTTGGTACTTCCTGAAACTTTACATGTTGGTGGTGGAAATACAACAGAAATTCAGTGAAGATATTACATATCTACACAAGTGAAATTCCCCTGTGCTTTTACCTCCCAAAATGTATGATGCAGGGAAAGAGTGCCCAAAAATTATGGACAGAGAGCTACCTGAATGGTACTTTTGACAGATACCACCAGGGGCTTACCCTGTGCCTGTAAGGACACTGCTGTTGGTTTCCAAAGAGTTAGGGCCATCTTTTATGTATTGCCTTGGCCAAATAATAGTGCCCCCGAATTTTCTCCCTTCTGCTGCATTTGCAGTTCTCACGAGGTCCTAAATACACAGTGTCCCTGCTGTGGTGTGTTGCTCATTAGGGAAACTCAGGCTGAGATCTCTCTGGCCCTTCCTTGTGGTCTTTCCATCCCTGAACACCTGCTGCTGCCTTCCCTACCCCAGCCAGCAGCAGGTCTTGGAAAGCACCTTTGTTTTTATCCCAGATATGGGGAAGGAATACCAGTCATTAGAATTTATGAGAGTAAAGTTTTGTGGCCACACATTCACGACGAAGATATGCAAAGGTCACTTGCTTCTTGAAGAAGAGATCACGAGAAATTTCTTAGTGCCCTTTTGAGGAGAATATCTTCTTCTATTTTCACTTCTTTAATAAGAACTGCTTTCTGTAATTGTTATGCAATAAAGACAGAATTCTACCAAGTATCTGGTGATGACCCAAACCACAACAGTGAAATATGAGCCACTTAATCATGTCTCTGAAGAGAATTACAGCCTTTAGCAGGGTTCATTTGAGGCATACTACTTAAGGTAATAGGGCAGGACAATCTCATTAAGACTTATTTCCACCCCATTTAAAGACGGATTCAGAAGTACAGCTACAGCTGCACTGCTTACAGAAGAGATTGGAAAGAGAGGTGAACAGAAAAAACAGTCCATCACTCAATCTGCTGGGCCGTGAGAATGCAGTATCCAGCAAATGCAGATTTCCAGCAAGCTTGGAAACTGAGGAAGTCAGAATGAACTTCTGTCCTTATTATATTGCATATTATTTTTCCCCCCTGCTGGTTTTAAGAGATATTGCATCACTTTGGAAACAGGGGGGGGGGGGGAGAAGACAAAACAATGGCCTCTGTTCTTCCTCGCATTCACTTGAGTTGCTTCAGAGATGAATTTTTGTCCATACTCATCTGGGAAATGCATGGCTAAGAATAAGTAAATTATCAAACATTTTGGTTTGTGTGGTAAGTTCCCTAAGTAGTCTGAGATGTTTTCATATGTTTTCGTAGCTTCTAAAGCATCGCATTTGTCCTCTCCCAGATAATGATAAGTGGAGACAATAATCCCTCTAAGTGCTGCTGCTTGTTTCTTTTGGAGTGATTGTGGGTTATTCTGAAGAATTTTTTTTCTCTGCTTCTTCATTATGAAAGAAGCTGAAGACCTTCCCACCATGGATAGGAGAATTCGCTAGATAGCACAGGACAGCAAATGCAGCAACCCTCTAAATACACTGTCATGTCTTTTTTCTGAGTGGCAATGGATACACTTGGATGCTTCAAATAGTAGAGCAAGGCTGCACCTACCAGAAGAGATCCTTGGTGACCATGGCTTGAAGCCCAGTGACTTTTGGGATCAGGCACCCTGTCACACACAGCCCTGCTCCAGCTCCTCTTACAGCAGGCAGCAGTGAGGCCTCTCTGGGGTTCAGCCTTCTTGGAAGGTGAGCTGCAGAGTGCACTGAGGGGTGCACTGAGAGAGATAACATGAACACAGAGGACAGAATCCCCAGGATGTCTTTATGGTGCTTCTGCATGGCAATATATCTGAGCCAGTCAGCATATGAACAGATTTCTTGCTTCGCTCCCCACTGCGCTCTCACCCTTCTCAGATCTGGATCATGCTTTGTAATTTACTGAGACCACATTGCTCCCAGAGGCAAAGGCATTCTGCCCCCTCCCACATTTCCTAGCACAGGCTCAAATGGGAGGTAGATCCAGCATTGCTGCTCTGTATGTCTTCATGGGCAGTTGTTAATGCATAAACATGTGCAATTGGCACTGCTGTGTAGGCCAAGACTAAAATCTGTGTGTTGGAAGAAAACCAAGGAATTGAGTAGAGAGAAAAATGGAGTTGGTACTTCTAAGGACCGATCACCATAGTATCAAACCACTATTTACAAAACTTCTTTGTGGAGAATTTTCCATAAGTTCTTCCCTTCAGTTTCAGTTAAACTCAGTGTAGCCTCTGCTCTGGATTTAAACTTAGCTTTGAAAGGCCTGTAATCTAAACATGGAAACATTTAAGTCATGTGCTAAAACAAGAAAATGAAGCTGTGGATGAAGGTATACGGTACAACCCAGGGCACTGCAAGGGTTCTGTTGGAGCTGCATCCCTGACAGTCTGCTGAGGTACCTTTATGCAAACAGCAGAGATGCACCCAGTGAGATACCTTCACACAAACCCCAAGGATGCAATCCCAGGATCCCAAAGCTTGGACAAAGCAGACGAGGGTGCAACATGTCCCTCGTGTGTTGTTATAGCTGCATTTCCAGCTTTCACAGAGCATCCATGCCCCGTCCTCCATCCTAGGATGTCAGTGTGCTGCAGTCAAGAGAGAGCAGAATAAAATCCCATCTAGTTTTGGTGACTGTTGTGTGAAATACAGATCAGACACTAATACCTAAGAGTGAGGATTTAATTGGGTATCCAGGTTTCATTCTGCTCTAATCTAGAATTATTAAGGAAATTTATATATTTAAACACAATGTTTAGCCTGACAGTGCCCCTTTGAAACGCTTTATATAAGCTCATTAGAAGCTTCTGTATGATCTCATATTCATTATAATTAGCAAATCTTAGTGGATCAGTCTCATAACAAGATATATTTTCGGTCCTGTTCCTCTTTTGTTCCTCCACCTCCTGCCTGTCGTAACCTAACCATAGCCACAATTAGATCCTTTCAGACATCAGCTTTTTACTCTGGTGGGTTCTGAAGAACAAATAAGAAAAAGAAAAGATATAGAAAATTAACCACTGAGAAATCGAGAGACTCTTAGAATAAGCGCCTCACCAGTGTCAGGACTAGTAGCAGTGCCAGTGGCATTAATGGCACTAAGGCACTTAATTCCAATATGATTCAGAATCATTTGTAGCTATCGGCTTATTCTGAGTAAATCCTCTTCCTCCCAGCTCTTTTGTTTGCCATCCCTTGACAAGCCACACTGAATGTCAATTAACTTGTAAGGTATGTGAAGGAAGGATACATTTTCATTGGTATCTGGAGATTCATGCGTGCAATTGCTATTGTGGAAATACTAACAGTGAATAGTATTAATAGCTAATGAATCCAATCTTTTATTATTATTTTTTTATTTTATTTTGAGACTTTGCTTTGATATAAAATATGCACAATGAAAGGGAAAGCCCTATTTTGAGATTGTTCCATTCAGCAACAGTTCTGGCCCAGTTAGCCACAGTCTGGATCTCACTGCTTGGATGGAGTTCAGCCTGAGGTCCTTGTTTGTAAGTGAAACAAGTGCTGCTAAAGCCTAAAGGGCTCTTGTGATCCCCAGAGGGAGCAGAGGTTGGGTATCTGAGTCTCAAACCTCATAAGCACTGGGCTTCCTATGCACTGGCCAGTTCAAGACCCACATGCCAAACTTTCTACTCATGTGTACCGACAGATGCCTGAGTGCTGGCAGAACAGAGACTGTGGTTGTGTTTATCCTACCACAGCCTCAGAGGACCCAAATCCTCTTGCAATGAGGATCTGAACTTTCAGGTTATAAGGGGACATAGTGACAAAGGGCTACTTTCCAGCATCCTACTGCCACATGTACATATGGTTTGGTCGCCTGTCACCTTCTTTCTGTTGAAAAGAAGCAGGAGAGTAATGCAACTAGCAGCTGCCTCTGCTACGCTGCAGAAAACTGCATCCCGCACTGCTTTGTCTAAAAGATAAGAGCTAGTCCCACTATGGCTGGAGAGGGCTCTGTGTTGGGGTCTTGTGAGCAGACCAAGTAGAGCAGCATTTAGAATGCAGTGCAGAAATCAGTGCTGGCCCTTCATCATCTTCCCTTTTCCCCAGCAGTGCTGTGAGTCCATGCAGGGGAGAGGTTTGGTCCTCTGCCAGGATCCAGTCCTTCTCAGTGTGCCTGCATGGTTGACATCAGTGCTTCTGCCCTGTGTGCTCTGTGTGCTTGATAGCTGGAAAAAAAAAAAAGTTGTAGGGCTGCTATAGGATAATTTATTTATCTATTCATTCATTCTGGAAAGGGGGAAAATAATGGTGCCTACGAAGTTTGCTTACCCTTATAAACTGTGCAGTAATGCACCCAATCACTACCATCTTTGTGAAGAACAATTGCAAAAACTGCCAGGACTCAGATGATTTTCATTTACTGTAAACATTAAAATTGTCACACAAGGTTCAGAAGTCTGGGCTTAGAGAGTCCATCTTGGGGACCTGAGAAATAAAGTTACCTGTCTATTAGGGGCCCATTCAGCAGCATTTAACAGTCTAGCTTTAATGGTCCAATACATGAACATTTTCTAGTTTTGTTCTTTCCTATTTGATTTGCTATTTGAGTTGCTGGCCCCAGCCAAATTTCTGTTTCTTTTCCTAGCTTATGTCCTTTCACCCTAATGCACTCCAGTGGCCAGCCTGCTGCCCTGGCATGTGGAAATCAATCCCAGGGTGCTTCTTGCAGACCCTAAGTGTCCACCCTGCAAGCCCTGAGAGGTGCTGTGTGCCACTGCCAGAAGCAGAGATCACCACTTGCTCAATGCACTGAGCTAGTTTGTTATCCTGTCTGACAACATTCACCATAAATCTGCCTCATTACACGTTCAAATTTTTTCCTGGATTTCAGTGAGCTTAGCTTGGATTTACTGGGTTAAGTTCTCATTCCTAAAACCTCAAGTTCTCAACTACTATTTTTCTTCTAAATTCTTTGATCCAAACATGTTTCAACTAATGAGTGTATCTTAGTCTTGTTGTGTCTGGCACAAACGTAATCTTTATGGCATGTAGTGATTGAACTGGAAAACAGAATTGATACCTACTTCCACTGCCTCTCCAGGAATGTATTTAGGACACAGGCTGGAGATTAATGCCTTGGCTGATAGTAAGGAGCATTAGGAGCAGGACAGAGATAGGGTCAGATTACATAAAAAGAGAAACACTTGATGTAGAATCCAGTGCTGTGAAGAAGAGAGCAGAGTATCTCATGGGTGAACTCACTGATGTCTCAAAGCTGTTCCATCTGAGATGAAGCCAGCAGCAACTTTTAAAGACTAAGGTCTGTGTTCCAGTTATGCTAGCTGCAATCTTGCACTAGTTGGTCGCAGAATATGTAGAGAGGGGGATAAATACTCTCTGTAACCCTGGCTGCCAAAGAAAATGCAAGAGATATTTTCAGCTGCTTACTCATTCAGAGGGAGCTGCAGCACATAGCCTTGCTGTGATTTTTGGCTGCTGGGAGCCAGCAGCTTTTCACCGCTAGCTTGGAAATGTGTACGTCCAACTCTTGAGGGAAAACGTGGATACATCAAAAGTTCCCTGATGTTGCCTTGTTAATGAGTTGTGTGCAGTCTGAGCGTGTACAGTACAGCTTGTGAATGTTCTGTTGGAAAGGAAAGTGTTTGGGGAAACTTTTACAAATGAGAAAGCAAATAGGCTGGCATCTCCTGTTTTGCTCCAATAAGCGTGCTCAGTATTGTGTGCAGATCTGCTACAGAAATCACAAGCCTTGTCAGAGGCAAGGACATTTCATAACACAGACTGTGTCTGCAGAGGAAGGAAAGGAGGCTGCCAAATAATGTTTGTGAATCTATCAATAAAATACTCTTCTGCTACAAAGAAACAAAAATAGGCAAAGAATCTGACTACGTGGCTTGTCTGAACTGAGGAGACCAGGCATGCAGTCTGTACCCAAAGGACTTCATTATCATTCCTCAGTTATTCGAGCAAGCCCTAAAGACTTTCCAAAATGACCCTTAACCACAAAAATTAAAAACATTTTTATTCTATTAGTTACCACTGAGCCCTTCTTCTAAAGGGGAAAAATATCTAACATGAGATTCTATTAGAAGCAATGGAAGGTGTCTCTAGTCCTAGTGTTGCAAGGTCTATCCCTGCTCCATAGCCTTAGCTTTTACTTTTGTACAGACAATGGATGCAAAGGCTGCCATCTGTTCTCTCAATACAGTACTGCTGCAGCCACCCAAGTTGCCCATTTCAGTGTCAAAGTGCCTCTCAACAAGCCGAGTTATATGTTCATAAATGAACAATGTCACTACAAGAAGCCCCAATTTCATTTTCTCCCAATCCAAGTGTAGTGTAAACACTAAGCCATGGTTTGAACCAGTAATGAAGCACCTGGTGGGAAGGCAGGGTCAACCCAGGAGCCCAGGTGCACACAGTGCACCTGATTGACCAGATCTCATTTAAGGGTTGGCAGAAGAAGCAAGGATGTTTTGCTGGAAATCCCTGCCTACCTGAGGCCTTCTGAAGGTAAGTAGTTTATTTCATTTATTTCTGTGTCTATGGCTGTTGCATTTGGGTAAATCCTCTCTTGCTGCAGCCTAGGAGCTTGCTGCTCTGCTGTCAATGCTGTGCTTTCCATCACATTACATCATGGCAGTTTACAGCACTGAGATTAAAGTCCTGGGCAGCGTACTGAACATGCATGCTTTGGGGATGGGAAGTTAAATCATATGAGAGCTTCTTTCATGGAAATGGATGTACCTTGGGAAGCTATTCGGTCCAATTATTTACTACTTGCCTAAATTAGAGCAACGCAGAGATGTCTGCCAGTGAAGTTTGAAACACTCTTGTTTCTGTGGTAACAAATCCAGCTTAAGAAAGAGACAGTTCCTTATTTTTTTGTTTTGTCATGTTTTTGTTTGTAAAATGCTGTGTACTCCAACAGTATTAATAGGTAGTGAATTACTTATGAAATTTCTAGAGCACGAAGAAGTTACACTTGAGTCTTGCTGTTATGAAAGGAGATAGAGTGCCCTAAGGCACTTAGCTAAAGAAGATATAACCCATAGGAGAACAGACTGAGTAAGGCTGGAGAGACATACACAAGCTGGTATAGATGATACTGAGCCAGAGAACAGACTGTTTAGATAGAGGTCCTTATGGGCACTCCACACCAGCAAGGGAATTAATGAGAGCGTAACTGTCTACTTCAAGTTTCATTTGGCTTTTACCCCAAAATTTGTGAAGCACTATGTATAAGCCCCCTGAAATATCCCAAAGAGGTGATGCTGAGGTTGCTCCAAGTACCCTTGTCTCGGCTGGACAACAGTGCTCACGTGTGTGTGTGTGTGTATATACACACATATACATGTAGGTATACATAAATACACATTTATATACATATATCTATATATATATAAGTGCAGTAGTTCATTCTTCCAGCATATGTCCTCAGGGGGTGAGAGTGAGGAGGACTGGGGGCTCTCACCCTCTGTAGTGCTGTTGTACCCCTGCTCCTGTGCTTCTCTCCAGCTCCTCA
This sequence comes from Excalfactoria chinensis, assembly GCF_039878825.1. Lineage (NCBI taxonomy): Eukaryota > Metazoa > Chordata > Aves > Galliformes > Phasianidae > Excalfactoria > Excalfactoria chinensis. The sequence goes on along the minus strand of NC_092829.1, from coordinate 11,068,773 downwards.
ACAGGAACAAGGACTGCGTCTTCTGATACTCTAGTTGTTGCTCTGAGCAAAATCCTCTGCCTTTAGCCTTAGGGATCACATCTTAATCCAGTAATTCAGTCCAATGATGAAAACAAATAGGTAACACAATATTTATTTTTATCATTATATTCTATGTTTGGAAGTAATGGGCAGTAAACCCTATATGGTTTGAGACAACGCTGCATTAACTGTTATATAAGAAAAGCAAAGATGGCTCCAGTAAGAGTGCTTAACAATTTTCTCTATCACTTTGATGACTATTCACCTTGAATGAAAAGTGCTCTTACGCACCACTGGAGCACAACTCCAGGCACTCAGAAATACTGAGATGCTGCAAGATGTAACACTTCTGAGCGCAGCCACTCTCCAGCACATGCTGCTCAGGACCAGGCCTGGTGCAGCTCATTGCCCATAGCACTGCTCTGACGCACACACACATAATGCAAAATCTGCCCTGTGACTCAAAGCATGGAGTTGAGCCCTTCCAGCTGCCTTCCAGTTTTGCACGATTACCAAGCATATCTTACATTAAATTCCTTGTGTGAAATTGGTGGTAAAATATACGCAGGCCTAAGCTTGTTCCATAAGCTTTTATGGGATCCCAGCAGCGCGTGCTCACCTTGAGGTGGGGACTCAGAGGTTGTAAATTGAGAGGTGATGCTCAAATCCAGCAGATCAGCATAAAGCCCTCAGGGTGTTATTCTTGCTGCAATTACAAGTAAAGGCTACCAGGAGCAGAAAGGGGAATAGGCTGCCATGCGGGGAATGGAAATGTTTCTCCTCAGTTGTTTGTGCAGGTATTGCAGACAGAGATAAACTGCTGCTGCTGCTGCAAAGCACCCGGTGACAAATTGATCACCATCTATGTCTCCAGCTGCCTGGAGTATTTCCTTATGGGAGACGGTGGTGGGGCTCCACTGTGGTCATTTTAAGTTGATTTAAGTCTCCTTGTGTGACCTTTGCTTATACTCCTAGGCATTGCTCACACAGCCTTACTGATGCCAATGCCAATAAGAGTATGGCCAGGATGATCTCAAAGGCTGTTAGAGGCTGTAGACTGGGAACAAAAGCCCCTTTCTGAGCACTTTCCATCGAGCTCAAATGCTGTGACTCACTTCACCTCGTGTGGAACTGGCTGCTTAGAAAAACCAATGCTGCCATCCTTGTACCACATTTAGGAGATCACAGCGTTCGCATACACAAAGCATTACTCACTGAAGCTGATTCCATTAATGCTGAAGACACAGCTTGTCCTTACTCTCTACCAGCTGCAGAAAAGGCTTCTTTATGAGAAGACTGTGGCTGCAGTTCAAATGCACAACGATTCCTAGTAAGAATATTTCACAGTGAGGCAATAGTATTATGAAGAGTTTGCACGGCATCACCATATGCTTTATTTCTTCTGCTAGATCCTCCCTAGAATAGATATTTTGTACAGCTATGAAGAATATAAAAACCAATTGTTGCTGTTATTGATTTCTGCAAAGCCAGTTACTTAGGAAATAGAGAATAAATCCCATGCTGAGTTGTACAACACGATCTCACTGTCACTGCAAAATGACAACACTGAGTCAATCCAAAGTGAAAGCTGAACAGATTTGCTTCCAACAAGATTCTGTCTGAACCTGCTTCTATGCAAACACAGGCCCAATCTGGACTGAACTAAATTAACTATATTATCTTGCAACAAGATATTATCCCAGGTCTTTGTGTTCCCAAAGATATAACTAAGCTGGAATTGTTTAGTCTGGAGAGGAGGAGTCTCAGGGAAGATATTAACCTGAAAGGAGGTTGTAGGGAGACGGAGGTCAGCCTGTTCTCCCAAGTAACAGAGATAGGATGAGAGGTAATGGCCTTAAGTTGCACCAGGGGAAGTTCAGGTCAGATGTAAGGAAAAAAACTATTCTTAGAAAGTATGGTGAGGTATCGGCACAGGCTGCTCAGGGAAGTGTGCAAGAACTATGGAGATGTGGCACTGAGGGGCATAGTTAGAGGTCATGGTGTAGATGGGTTGGACTGGGTAATCTTAGTGGTCTTTTCCTTAATGGTTCTACAATTCTGTATCTAGTCCTTAGGTATCTATTTATATGTTCCTGAGCATAAGTAACCTGCTTCTCACAGCTGAATCAGATTTATCAGATCACCTCCTGTTTAAATTGGGCGTGTTGCTGGATAGTTCAGTGGATAGAAAAAGTATTCCTCCAGGTGGTGTCCATTTTGTGGTATGAGTGGCTTGCCAGATACATCACAAGCCTTTCAAACCACAGATTGTTTTATTACATGATATGTTCTATCCCTCTCCAGTGACCTTGCTATCCTAAGCGGGTTCTTATGACATCACCTTAATGCCGTGGCTTAAAAACAGCTTAATTAATTTAGTGTCTATGCATCGCTGTCTGCTGCCATTGTAACCTTCACATAAATAAAAAGAAGATAAGGCACCGGCTGCTTCTCATGCAGAGTCCTATGGGTCCCGGCCACAGCCCTCCAGGGCCCCCTCTGAGGAACATGAAGTCCATCCCTGAGGAGCCGGCCCCGGCAGAGAACAGCGGAGCACCAGACTTCTGTGCAGGTTGCTCATTTCTTTCATTACTTAGCTCCGCATTGCCAGTGACGTGAGGATTACACTGTGTTTTATAACAGCTGGGATCTTACCTCCATCTACAGAGTAATTAATTTTCCTTAAGTGTGATGGTGCCTTGGTGTTAAGCAGTAAGTAGACAGGGTTACTGTAATGATGTTTTCTGTGGTCTGGGTGTGATATTGTAAGATAACATCTGTTTCTGTATTGTCCTGTTTTAAATACACCTGTGGCAAGAAAAAAATCTTTCTGACTTAAATACTGAGATCTGAACTCGTTGACTTGTTTATTTAGGAATAGTGCATTCACAGTGATTGTTTTAGTGTGAATTTAGAACAGAAAATGGCTTTTCTTTTGCTTCAGTGCAATCTGGAATGAGGACAGGTGGCAGTAACACAAAAACACAACTAAACCAACTGTAATGCCATTAATGGTTTAACTTACTTTAATAAGAAGGGATTTGTTGCTTACCAGCTTGAGATTATAAATAACTACTTTCCTTCAGTAAGGAGAAAAGCAAGATCTGTAATCAAATGCCTGATTTTAAGTTTACTTAATTTTCCCAAGTAGGAGGCTCTCAGGCCTTCTTTTTATGTTACTCATCAGCTAATAAAAGAAATCTCCATCCAGAGATCTAGCCAAGAAAATCCAGGATTGGAGCTCCAGCCGACATTAATCCATGCAGATTAAATAGCTGTATTGTCTCTCTGCTGCATTACACAGCTTGGTGCATACTCCAAAAACAAAAACAGATTTTTAAATAGAAGAATGCATTTCATTTCTACACAAACTTCCCCAGAAACCCCAGATTTCCTCTCCTAGCAGTGCCCAGGGCTGCTGCTTGCACATGGTACTGGCTTTGGGGTCTGCAGTGTGATCTTGGGAAGTGCCTTTGGTTCTTCCTGTGTGCTGCCAAATGCCTCCAGCAGCCATTCAGAAAGCTGCCCCAGCTTGGCCATTGGTATCACAGCAGCAAATACTATAATATGAATCATGCATGTTTCAAGGCTAGGCTTTGCAGAGCAAAAACTGGTACAAAAAATTCCTCTGACAGCCCTGTTGCTGATTCGTACAGTGCGCAACTTGTTAAATGGGAGCAGCTGAGACAACCCTATTAGGTAAGATGCATTTGGAGCTGGCTGCTTTGGTCAGCAGGAGCTTTGCAAATGTTCTTTGCTCTTGTGGGACAGGGTGAAGATGGAGGATAGCTGTCATGGAACCGTGGTGCAAGCCAAGTGTAGGGCTGTGGCAGACATCCAGGGGCTGCTAGAAAAATAGAAGTACAGTGAGATCTCTGATGCCATCTGAAAGTATCAGACTTGGAGGCTGAATGCCAGTGTTCATTGAACAGTGGATATTTTCTCCATTATAGAAATTAAGTTTGAAATGTTCTTGGTCTGTGTGTTGCCCGTGGTGTCTAATAGACTGAATGAGGAACTAACCCATCCTCATGGGATCCTATTGATTGAAAACAGATGGTTATTACTTTTAATCATACTGCTGGAGTCCCAGTTGCCCAGCATGTGTGGGAAGTAAATCCCCAGCGTGCCAGAGGTGGGGACATGACCCTGAGTGGATACCAAAAGCTGTGAAGGGAGCAGCCACTCTGGGTTCATCCTGCATGTGTTTTGGTATTAGCACTGGGTCCTGTGGGTGCTGCACACTTCTTTGGCTTTTACTGTATGTTGATCTTCACTCCCATCCCCCACCCTGCTCCTGGCTGTTTCACACTCAAATGTTTTTCTATCTTCTAAAAGCAGATTAACCAGCTGCTCATGCTCTTGGACACTGACTCTGGGAGATATACTCCAGACCTAAAAGTCTGTCTCACCTTTGTATTTACCCCTTTGGCAGCTCTGTGCTCAGATTAAAGGAATTATGTCAACTCAGGTTTCTGGGACATATATTCTGTTTTTGCAGGAGGGATCCTGTTTATCTCCTGATAAATAGGATAAGCAGTGCAGCATGAGGTGCTGCTCCTCTTCCCTGTAACACAGGGCTGGAGGTGGTGTTGTCATGGGGAGATGCAATGCATGTCTATGCTACCGCTTCGGACCCATACCATCCTCCAGGATGTCGCTGGGCACTGTAAGATGACAGTAGGTTCGTGGGTTAGAACCTCTGAAAATGGCAAACTGAAGCACAGTTGGAGCTCTTACTTACAGTGGACAAAGTGAGGAATTGATTTGTTCCTAATTTGGTGTAAGTATGAGATAAAATATGTATATGAAAGTGACCATGAGGACTTCACGTACTTGCATAGAGTCTGAGTGTAGGACAAATGTCAAGTGAAGTGAGCTAACCTCTCCCATATGCAGCTTTAAAAGTGCACCAAGGACACAACACACTGAATAAATGCATCCATTATTGTGTTTGCAGTCTAGTAAAAAGAACTCGGCAAACCTCTGAATAGCATCAAGTGTATCCAAACTAGATGATAAGGAGATTGTCCGAGGCTATGTGCATTTCAGGATGTCTGTTAATCTGGTTTTTAAGCACATAGCCAGAGCTGATTGCTGATGAAATCAACAGCCCCTTTTAACAATCAGATCATCAGCAAACTGCTGAAGTATTATGGGCAGGACAAAGCCTGGGCTTGACCACCGTTGCTTTTCTTGCTGTTGTTCCCCAAGTTCCTGCAGCTTCAGGGCAACTGGACTCTTAGAGCAGCAATTACTATAAATATAGGTCTTCCCTCATAAATTATTTCTGAAATGCATATTTTAAGTAGGACAATGAAGGTACATGAACTAGAGAGGCTATTGTAAGTGTTGGTGGGGAGTTTTTTTTTTATGAGGTGACTTGGATTTGAATGTCAGGTATTTTTATGAGGCTACTCACTGCAGCACCACCCATGTGCCCAAATTGGTAGCGATAAGCCTGATCTACTGTTTACAAGGAAAACTCATATTAAGGTAGCTGAAATAAAGCTTTCTATATTAGGGAGGGATCAGAATTTTCTTCTCTTTTTCTTTTTGCCTGGAAATTATAGTGTTCAGTATAACAGGAAATTACTGAGGGAAGTATATATTCTTCCTCTAATGGCTGAATATGGTTGTCAGAAATGAGCAGTGAGAAACATGTTCATTTTATAGCCTGGAAACAGTCTTGTGTTGGAGCATTTCTCAGAATATTTCCTTAGATCCATGTGCCAAAGTAAGATACTAAAACCGTCTTTCTTTTATCTTTTTATATATTATGGGCCTAACTTGACTGCTTTTTCTTAACCACATTTCCTGTTGTTTTCGTTGTCCTTTTAAAACACAGATAATACCATGTAGGAGCACTCCATGGTACATTTATTTACTATTTTTGGCTGATGAAATCCACATCATAATTTCTAGGCTGATGAGTACTTGTATGTAGAGGTATCACTATTGTATTTCTGCTGCTGTACCAGCGCTATCTCATAAACCTTCTCATCCTACTGCATCTTCTGCACTCAAGTGACACTTAGAATTCAAGTTTCTTATATACACTATAGTCTGACGCTTACTCCATGTCACTCTGTGGCATCCTTTCTTAGTAATTTAATTCAACAGCGTTTGATTAAGTTACTAATAGGGATCAGCCAGCTTGGGAGTGCAAGCTGGAAATCCCTGCAATGCAAAGTTTCGGTCTGGGCTCCCGTCCAAGGGTGCATATCTATGTAACCCCTAGTGAATCGGGCCACACTATTAGCCTATGTGAGCCACCTGCCTTCAATTCCTCCATCACATAAAATGAGGAGAGAAGGGTTAATTTATCAGAGAACATCCTCTCTAGGACTTGAGATGTTTCACTGATGATGCAAAATCTTGGCCATGAAACCCTGACTCAGGCAGAACTATGGATGGGAAGACCCCGTTACAGCTAAAATACATTCTCTCCCAATAACTGGAAAATCTGCTACATGTTCCATATTGAATGCAGCCTTCTATGCAATAAGGCTTTAATGATCTCAATGCTGTCAAGATTTGCTTTCAAAACCACAGTGGAACATTTTTATCATGCCTATTAGGTAATGCACATGACTTTGGGGCACAAGTTCCTTTATTCAGTGTCCCCAGACTGGACCTTACCAATGTCACAGATGTTCATTTTCTATAAATTCCCTTAACAGTGCTCTGGAAGCCATAGTTTTGTTCAGTGCATCCTTGATTTGCACGCATTTGCTATATCTGGTCATTACCTTTTTGTCTAATTAATTGTTCTTTAAAAAGAAATTTCTGATCCAAACTGAAGAAAGATCATTCACTGTTGACCAGTTTTTACTCTTTCATGTTGCAATACTTAATAATTATTTCTAATGAGATAGTTCAGTTTTTGTCTGGTCAAACTGGGGAATTTTAAAGTTTATGAATCTTTCAAGTGCTGCTTGATCTATGAGTCATTAATCATTTCATATTTTCCAAGGATCAGGAAAATTATTATTATGGGGCTGTAGTGAATACACTTGACTCCAAATCAACTTCATGGAAGTCTTGCCCTGACCAAAGACACAAAACCAATGGATGACTGTAGTCTAGGCTGACTGTCCATTCAGTCCTCAAAGAAATGATTCCAATAGGGCACCATCCTGTTGGGATGGGATCCAGAGGGAGGAGGTCATTGGTCACTTCAGAGCTGCAGTCACTATTTCAGGCTCCCATTGCCAAGCAATAGCCAATTCTCCTGTTTAGTGGCTCCTTCAGTCAATTCTGTTCTCTTGCAGTTTTTCACAGAATTGCCTAAGAAACAGCCCTGAGCTAACCGGAAGATTAATGACACGGCCTAATTGGTTTTGCCATCCTTAGAGATGATGGGCCAAATTAATCTCCGTTAGAGCTCCATTAATCTTTATGGATTTATACCCGAGATTAATTTGTCCCCATGATACTCATCACTCGCTGTGTGGGCTGTGGAAAATCACTCACCTTATGTGTGTGGATTTTCTCTTCCAGCTGGAAAACATGGGAAATAACTCTGAGTTCAGGGAAAATAAATGTTTCAAGTGCTGCTAGGATTTGTTAAAATGGATGACGCTTTTAAACAAAATGCACATTTAATTCTGAATGTTAGTCTCAGTTTGTGCTTCTTCTCTTGCCTTTCAGTGAATCTTGGATAGAAATGTTCTCCCCAAGGGCTGCAGACGTGCCTAGTATTTATTCTGAGTGATGTCTTGGCACTGTCCTGCTGGGTGGGATTTTATGTGCTGATTATCCCGGGCCCAGGGTGTCACCCTTCAAGTTTTAAGGATTCACTCGTGCACACGCAGGGGCAGGACTTGGCCTTTTGCAATTCTGCTTTGTTCAGTCCAATTTCCACAGCTGTTCCTCAGTGAGAATCTCACTGAAGATAGCAGGAGTTTTGCTTAAGTCAGGATTACAGGATTAATCCCTCTATCTCCGCTCATGTTTATTTTGGCAGCCACTTAGATGGGAGATCTCCAGAGCTTCCAGCTCAGGTTCTCTCCCTTCTGCTCAGAGAAACACATCGAAATGTGCCTCTTACAGATTAAAGCAGCGATCATATTTGGCAGGAAGCTCCTGTGTTTGCAGAAAAATGTTCTGGTAATGTCACCAATTAGATAAAACCAGGACTTCACACAGATAATAGAAAAGAATCTGCAGATATGCATTGCAGCAATTTATTATAGTGGGGACTCGTGCTAGAGGTGAATAGCAAGCAATCCATCAGCTAGGCGATAAAAAGTACACTTGAATTTTACAACCCATTCCCTTCTAATAACCCCAGGCAACATTACTCAGGCAGAAAAATATATATGTTGAAATCTGTACTTCACCATTAATGCATGCTTAATGTGTTCAATTGGCTATATTAGCAAATATATGCATAATAAAGTTGAAGAATTGTTGTGTTTGTTTTTTCTTCTTTTTTCTAACTGGAAATTATGCAATAAGATTTAATGATCTTTGCAAAAATAAAAGGTACGGTGTGTTCAGTAGGAGATAATTACAGGGTTTTGATGTTAATGTGTTACAGCTTCTCTGAATGATTTACACATTCTTGTGTATGTGGAGATATTTTTCACTTGTGCATTTTATTTTACAGATGGTATTAGCTATTTCTTCTTAATTCTAGATACATATAAAGGCTGTTTTACTTACTTACTGGAATTCCAGTGGACTTGCTAAACATACATTGAAATCATCGTCAATTATTTATTTTAGTGTGCAAGGAAAAATATTTTTAAAGTTTAATGAAGGCAGCAGTGATACACAGCTTCACGTTGCTCAGCAACAGTGCTGATGGCCAGTGTATTTAAGGTAAAGAATACAGAATCGCCATGTTGATGCCTCAGGACACTGTTGTACCTCTCACAGCAAAGCTCGGGGGTGCAGAATCAAAGACTGCAGGGACTGAATTTCTCATAAAGAAGTGGCAGCTTGCAGGTTGGGAAGGAAAGTTTGGAGGACAGCATCCAAATTCAATAGGCCCCAAGTCCACTGAATAGGCAGTTCTCACCTCCTTCAGGGTGCAAAGGGTGGAGTAATCGGGGTAGCTAGAAGGGGAAGCTTGAGAGAAATGTGGGATTAAAAAAAAAAGAGTGAGAAGGTTAGTTTGGCACTTCGAGTAGAGGACATAGAGACGTTAAGTGAGGTAAAAGACAGAACATCAATTTGATTAAAAGAAAAGCTTTTACATAATGCATAATTGATCTGCGGAGCTAACTACTTCAGAGTATTGCTGGGGCTAAAAGCACAAAGGATCCAGAAAACAGCTGGCAATAAGAGAGGCCATGCAATCATCATTAGCTGCAGGAGGTACAATTTATTTACACAAGGAAAAAAAAAGTGTAATTCTTACTTCTGCAGCTAATGAAGATATATGTGTGTGTGTGTATGTATATATATATTCAATCTTCCAGGGACTAAGTAGAAAAACTGGAGATACAATTCTGCTGAGAACAAACTATCTTAGAAATGCCCAGTGCATTGCTTCAGTCCCAGTGGTACCGGGCTAGCCAAGCTGCAGGTGTGCATTCACTGGGCAGGTGCTGGAGTGATGCTCTGCAGGGAGCAACATGCTCTCCCCTGCGTTGTTGCTCCTGTCAGTATCTGGCCCAAATCTGGGAGCTGAGAAGTAAGCATCCATATAGGATTCAGCCTCCCACCAACCTTGGTGTCCTCACAGTGGGTAGGAGAATCCTTTTTCAGTGGAAGGGAGGCAGAAGACCATACTGACCTGACCGTGTCTGCCTAGCTCTGTCTCACTGGCAAGAGGAGCACAAGCACAGAGCAGCAGCTTCCTCTGCTGCTGCTTCCCTGATCATGCAGAGAACAAAGCTGCACAGCACAGTAACAGCTTTATGCTCCCCCAAAACACAGCTGTACCAAATGGTCACCCTCTGTTTGTGCCTATTTTTGTGAAGCCTACTCTGTGCCTGCTGGGAGTTATGTTTTTGACTGTTCCTTTTTCTGTACTCTCTGAGTCATATTCCCATCATTCCTATACCTCACAATATTTTCCCATTGCCATAGTGACTGCTTACAAGGAAAGCACAGCTGAGTAACTTCAGGTTTTTCCTGAGCCCAAAACTGCCTGCCAGACTGGACCTCTGCTTCAGTCTGAGTTACAGTAAGCAAGCAGCACAAACCAAGCTGTGCATTTTGTTTGTAAGAGGGTCGTAATTCCTTTCTAACACAGAGATGAGATGGCCACCTGTCAGGACTAAAAGTCCTGCCACTGAGTTATGCTGGTTGTTCCGATCCTAAATCCTCTCTGGAAGCAGGCAGTGCCTCCCTAGCTGAATTCTAAGAGAGTAGCCAAACTAATATTATTGTGATGGTAAATTATGTGCTTCCTTTGTTTATTTTTTTTCCCTCCCCGAAGCTGAATTCCATAAAATTAGGAGGAGTCCAGAGTACCTCCGTGTTTCTGAACACCTCCCTCTGTCGGACACAGATCCAAATGTCACAGCTTTCTCAAATGTCACACTGGCGTGTCTGAGCAGAGCAGCAAACCTGTGTTGCAGAAATGGGACAGTATCAATTTAAACATTATGGCTTAGGTTCTGGAGTAAGAGATACATAAAAAACATACAATATATGAAATTGCACATTCAAATTCATATAATCTAACCACCCTTTATATATAAAGCACATAAACATATATATGTATAAAACTGTATTTCAGGTGATATCAAAACTAAATTGCTCTCAAAGAAACTACATCTGTTAATGCTGTGAAGGCAAGATCAGAAGAAACATGAGCCCAGGTTTCAAGGCTAATAATCATTTTGATACCTGTTTAGAAAAACAATGCCTCCAAGAAATAAATCATATTTGAATATTATAGTTTTATGAGAGGAAGGGAGGACAGTTTGTACAGAATACTTTTGGATGCAGCTCTCTGAATACTGGGAAATAAGTGCCTTTCATCTCATAGAAGGGAGTATTGTAAACACACTGAGATGTTCGATGCTGTTCACAGCAGTACTTTGTGATGTGAGGCCAAACACTGAGTGCGCTCCAGAACACTTTCAGATGTGCTGGTTACAGATGTAAGAAGCATCAAACACAGAACTCTCCTCTCTATGGCAATGTGTTTTCCTGCTGAACAGTGATTAGGAGTTGTTAACTGAAAGCAATACCTTGGTCAGTGTGAATAGCCTTCATATTTCATTGGCTTGGCCTGTGGCATTGGCATTGTAGGAGTGGGTCCAAAAAAGGGAATGGAGTAGAAAAATCAAATCCCAGCCATCCCACATATTGTTTTGGAAGCTGACAAGACTGAGGTGTCCTCACTAATGCTTACCCAGTCCTTTGGTATTCCACTACAGTAACTGACGCGACTTTTTGCCAAGTTCTGGCCCTGCTCTGTGTCTCTGCAGGGAAAGGGGCGTGAGCTCACTTTGTAACAAGCACTGCTGGGTTGCTACTGCTTAGTTCTGACCTGATGTGCATCAGTGACTGTGAGAAGGAAGGCTGATTCTTTGTCACCAGGCCCCATTTATATGGTAGAATCATATAAATCAACACTCAGAAAAAAAGAATATTTCATGATAGAACATTAACTATTTCCTTCATTGGCTGACCTTGCCAGTGTTAGGAATCTATTGCTGACTTACTGGGAGGCAAGATCTAAATTCCTTAGGGAAGAATATGAAGCAGTGAATCCCTACTTGGTTGTTTAAGCAGGCAGTTGGCCTTTTAGGGCTGGAGTCCTCATCTTATTATCCCAGATTGACAGCAGCTGTGAGAGTCTTAAAGTACAGCAGGATTATTTGAGGTATTCCTGCCTCCATCATGTGAACAAAGCAAAATAACTGAGAGAAGAACAACAGAGCAGTGTTCATGGAATTGGACCTGTGGTTTCCATACCCCAGAATGCTTTAAGGACTGAACAATAATGGAGAGAGGCTGAAAAGTCTTTGTGGGTTCACCTAGTCCACCTGACTCAAGGCAGCACCAACTAAATCCCATTAATCAGGACAGATACTTGTCTAACATGTTCTTAAAGTCTTCCCATGGGTATTCCGTAACTTTCCTAGGCAATTTGTTCTGGTGCCTTGCTGCCCTTACAAAGGATAAGGTTGGGTTTTTTTTGCTAATGTCTAATCTGAATAAGAAACCTTCCTGCTACAAGTTAAACCCCCTTTTAAACTTGTTCTAATGAGTTTTTTCTTTCTGATACAATTAGTGCTTAGGGAATTATATCACACCCTTTCCCGCCTCCTTTCAGGGTGAGACAGCCCCAAGTATAGTCAGGCTGCCCCCCAGGGCTGTGCTTTCAAGCTCACCCTGATGATCTGGTTGTCTTGGGGATTCTGTCTTTGTGGCAGCCTGTGTTTACTTACAACACGGTATTCAAAACTGATTTCAGTGTTCCAGATGAGATGTTATCAATACTGAGTATGGTAAAAGAATTACATCATATTTCTGATGGATTATTTATCCATACCCCTTTGCTGCTTGCCTTTCCCGCTCTGCATAGCGTGGCTAACTAAACGTTCAGTTCATGGTCTAACCTTGGTAAAACTATTTCCCAATCAGTTATTACCCACCTTCCAGCAGATAATACCTGTCTAAATGTAGTCCCTTGTGGCAGACCTCAATAGCTTTTATCGTGCCTTTACAGACAGTTTCTTCAAGCTGCCAAGATCTTTTTTTTACATTTTAATCTGCCTATTGACTGGTGTACAAGCTGTGACCTGCCCATTTAAGTAAGCATGTTCTCTCTACTCCCTTTTTCCTTCACTAAGGAAAATGCTGCATATAATGGGACTAAGGACAAAGCCATGCAAGGTTGTATTTCATCCATCCCTCCACTTCGTGGCATTTCTAAGGTATAATTACCTAAATGCTTTTACACCTGTTAGAACAGGTGTAGTAGGGTCACTGGGGCTGTGCTTCCTCATTTGTTTATGAGAGTTCTAAAAGCCTTGCTTAAGAGAAGTTATATAGCAACGAGAGCTTTTCCCCTCTCTGCAACACAATGCAGTCATAGAAAGAGCTAGGCTCATTTGACAGACTTTGTTTTTACAACAGCAGCTGAATCTGCACACTTCCCTGTTACCTCCTATGAATTTGTAAATGCAAAGGCCTAATGTGTTTGTTGAAATGTAGCTTTAATGAAGACGGTTAGAAAAAGTGGTTATTAATCACTTGTACCTTGGTGTCATCTGTCAGCAGCTGTCCTGCACCCAAGTAGTGAGCCAGCATTCCCCTGGCCTTCTTCATACGTGTTTGTAGCATGACCTCTTGCTATCACACTGTCTCTGCTTCCATTTTATTTCATGCTTTTGTCTTTGATTTTGCTTCACTGTACTTTTGCCATCCACCCATAATTATCCTGAGCAATGTTATCACTCTCCACTAACTTTCCTCTGGCCAGGTTAGAAAGGGGCTTGTATTCAGCTATAGACTTTATTACTCCCTTTTTACTGCATTTCCTCTCCTTCCCCTGCACTGGGATAATGTGAGTTTTTGAGCTCCAAGGGAAAACATGCAGAGATGGAAAAACTCTGGGTTTCAATCACCATATGCCATCCTTCCTAACTTCACATGGGAGAAAATAATAGTTGAATGAGAAAACAAAATCTCTTCTTCCAACAAAAGGAAAAAGTTTGATATGCTAAGCCATATCTAAGCTCTCCCCTAGTTCTGTTGTGGATGCAACTGAAAGCACATGGTCCATGGAGAGCACAGTCAAGAGCTGAAAGGACGTTTTTCCTGCGGTCCCGATCTGCTCAGCAGAATTAAATGTAAGCAGATATTTTACTCTGCTTTTAGTCCCTAATTGCACAATTTTCCACAAATGTGCATCTACAACGTTTGAGGATCATTAGTCATGTGTATTCTTTTCCAATGTAAAGTATTTACTTCTTATTCTTGGATGCTCACCAAGTGGCATTTCCAACAGTGAGGCTGACATAATATCCTTTTGTGTGGAGTATTTACAGGTTTTCTTCAAAACAGCTTGCTGAAATGAAACTAATGCTGCGAGCTTCCTTTAAATGTATTATCCTCTTAATTGGTCAGATGAAGCTAAATGGCACCAGGATAATTTCCTGCCAAAATGATAGTACCTAACTGCTGATGTCTTGAAAGAAATGGTAACATGAAAGGGTGGGGAGATGTTCTAGAAACATAAATCTGACTGTTCTGGATCCAGAGTTCTACCTTCACCAAAAGACTGTTTAGTTGAATGAAGTGTCAGATGAGCATTAAACAATGGGTTAGATTATTTGTAATCATTCCTTATATATTATCATAATGCTATATAGGCTTTATATAGCTTTTCTAACTTCTTTTCTAATAAGTCACGAACTCGAAGTGTCAGCTGAAGTTTAGTGCTCTGCAAGGCTGCAGTAACTGCGGGCTGGGCCCCTTCTACCCATGCTTTGGACTGGGTGGGACACTCACCTCTGTGTGGGAATATTCATCTGAAGCAGCACTTTTGGGGAAAAAAAAAAAAGCAAAATTAATTATCACAAGATTTCTCAGACAACTGTAAAACATATCATGAGCTGTTTATGGCCTGAATACTCATTAAACAGCTCCTGATGTGAAGAAGAGCTGTGTAAGAGGATGAATGTAAGGAGCAGGCAGTGAGTGCGGTGTGCCAGGGCTGTGTTGTGACGTGCAGAGCGAGGTCCCAGCTTGGCAGCCCCATGGTCACGCAGCGTCCCTTGGCAGCCACCAGCCCTCCGCCAGCCAGTGCACACTGCGGGGGTTTTGTGTTCTTCATTCTTTCGTTCATGGCTGCATCTGCTTGTGTAATTTATGGAGCACAATACATATTTTTCTTCTGAGAGTCACTCTGTTCTTTATTCCAGTATTTATTCCGTCAGAGAGTGGTGGGAGAAGGAGGGGTTGTCGGGCATCAAAGAGTTGAAAAGAACTTGTCTTCCTGCTCTTTTTCCCTTGAATTATGACTGTGGTAATGACAAAATCCTTTTAGCTTCTTTCCCTTAACCATAGCTATGATTTTTTTTCCTCACTCTCTTGAAAGTTTGAGAGAGAAACGTCAGGTGGTGAAATACTTAAGAGCTACAATGCTGCATCAGGAAGTGTTTGTAAAATTAGTAAACTCTGTATGAAACAAACGACAGATTGTTCCCTACGCTGCAGTGCTGGCAGCCAGGCGCTGGGCCTGGGCAGCTTCTCAGGGCTTCACTTGGACACTGCCACTACTGCCCCCCATTCTTTCCCTATTCCCCACCCTTCTGATGCCACCACCAAGAGCAGAATGCCATGCATGGCTTCCCTGGGCAGATCCGTAATCTTGCATCTTGCACTGCCTCACAGAGGATCTGAAGAACAGGCACATTCTTTCCTCAAAAGACAAACATTTTGTGACTGTGTGAGCTTGATCCCCTCATTCAAGCCCCTATTTCTGCTCATGTATCTGGGCAACTTACTGAAATCTTCTTTGGTCCAATCACTGGTTTCATTTCATCTTATTTATATTTTCTGTATCAGAAGAAGATGAAAAGTGGAATATCAAAGGTTCTGGATATGCTGTCTGTGAATCCATAGGAAGAAATTAAGAAAAAAACACACGTGTAACATAAAATTGCTTTGATTGTATTGCAGGCCATACAGTGAGTGCTGAGAGCAGAACAGAAAAGTTTCTTCCAAGCCAAATTCTTCTCCAAAGTAAATTAAAAATGTTTAATTCCAGACAAAACTATAGTTACCCACAAGAACAAAAGCTACATCCCATACTAGATATTAGCATAAAGCGATGCGAAAAACAGCAGGAAAGGATTGCTCCCTATTGCTTTTTGCTCAAGCCAGCCAAGTTTATACTAGCTGCTGGTTTAACTGCTTTCTTCTATCTCCAGGTTGTGCCGAGGGATCTTGTAATGGGAAAGCAGAAATGGGCTGAGGCTGCAATAGCACCGCAGGGATGTAAGGTTTCAAAGTAGGTGGTCCCAGGCTTTGGTAGATACTGAAGCAATCTGGGAGTGTAGTGGGCTGAATTTTCCACATATCCTTCATAGGTCATCTTCTCTAGCAGTGCCGGTCTCCTCTGCCAGCTCAGGAAAAGCTCACTGGTTCATTGAATTGGAACCAGGAGCTTTGCTGTTGTGCTGTGCAGAGCTAACCCACATGGCATGAACAGGACACCGTCTGCCTGCTCCCTCTGCATCTTTTTGTATATTTAATATTGTGTTTGATGAAAGATACTGGAGATGCAGAAGCAAAACTTCAAGCAAGATTAATTGAGATGGTATATAAGCATGGGTGATGGCAGGAACTAAGATCGCAGGCTGTGAGGGTGGCTAATATAAAGATGTTAACAAAGATGATGGTAAATATACAAAGGTTGTATGTAAAGGAAAACTCACCAGTGTTGATGCCTTGACCAGGGAGGCTGGGGCAGTCTTCACTGAGGAGCAATCTCCAAGAGATGCTGCCTCAGTGGGGGTCAGCCCTTAAATGAGGTCTTAGAGGAGGTGGAGTTGAGCTCCACCCCTTCCGGGAGCACAGCTACATCACTCTCACCTGTGCTCCTGCAGCTGACCCAACACTTGCCTCTGCTGATTAGTCAGAGGTGCAGGCTGTGATTACCAATTTCCCATACACAGGCAAACTCTTTTACTCTCTATAGTTTGTTTATTAGCACAAATTAGCTTTTCCAACAGATTCACAATAAAAGGCAAGCACAATATAAAATCAGGAAGGGAAACGCAGCAGTTTTACTGTCTGTCTCTCAGAAGACACTTGCCTCCATCCATTCTCCACAGATCCCAAGGAACTTTGAAATGTCTTGTTTGGGCATATTCCCAGTAACATAAATTATCAATTTTAGCTCTTACTGTAGATATAAAAAATGACGTGAATGAGATTGGTGAGCCCTTTATAACATTAGCATGTTGAATTGATGTGGTGCTTCATCTTATACATGCGGTTTTATGTGTGCTTTATTATTTACATGGCTGACAGTAAATTTTCCTATTAAGCATCAATTCTTACAATGCCTTAATGATGCTGGATCTTGAATCAGTGAATAGTGACATATGAAGGTCTGAAATTATGAACATTGTGTCTGGTAAGTCACAAACTAAAACAGTCCTTCTCTGATTGAGGAATGAGCTCAATAGAGCTGCGACACATTTCTCTGTTCCAGATTGCTATAGATATGTTTGCAGACCAAATCTTTTCTCTTAGAGTGTACCCAGCCAATATCCTTTGCTCCTTTCTGTTTTTTACTTCTGCCTTTTATACCTTCTTATGAATTCTCACTGTCAAGTTAAAATTCTCATTCTAAAAACACAACAGATTGAGTATTTCATTAACACTTGTTAAAACGAGGTAAGCTGTGTATGTCTTAAAAGATCTATTTATTATGTTTAATTTTCTCTTTTTTTTTCTTTTTTTTTTTTAAAACACATCTATTAACCTCTAGTCTCATTATTCTGTAATTCAGAAGGAAATAATTTACATTGCTATGTTTTTTTATAAATCAGATTTTATATTGCAACAAAATATGATTTAAGTGAATGCGTAAGATAGGTCTCTGGATTATTCATTGTCACTGTGATCTCAGCCATGTGCAGGAGGAGTGTCTATGCTGTGTTAGACACAAAAGCATTCCTTTTTTGACATTTGCTGGGAGCCTTTCTGAATATTCCAATGCTGGGGCACCCTGAGGTTTCAGTGGGTGCAGGAAAGCTCAGTCTGCTGGGAGGGAATTCCCATGGGAGCGTTGCAGCTGTGTGAGGACAACCCTGCTGGATCCTTTGTGCTGAGCTGCTCTGGGCTCAACCTGTCTCAAAGCGATTGCACCACAAACCAGATGAGGTTTTAAAGAGATGAAGTTTCAGACTCTACTTAGGACTGAAGTCACTTAATGTAGGGCTGCAGAGCTGGGCTAGAAAGGAAAAAAGAAGTAATTTTGAAGAGTTAATGGGTAATTACTTTATGTGCTGCTATCCATCTTGCTCCTTTCCAGTTCGATCTCTCAGAGTATTAATATCTCAAAAATGCTGTGCTCATTAGCACGTATTGCACAGAGGTGGGAATGGAGTTGCATTCCTATGCATTTGCAGTACATATTGCCTCTCACTGGTTTAGTATCACAGTGGTATATTGCTGGTTGTAACAAGTCTGCAGCTGACCATTGCATACACTGAAGTGCACCGAACCTGAGTTGTTACAGGACCTTTTGAAAATAAGGATCTTTCTACTGCAGATACTATGCTTGAAAGCATTTCATAATGGGCTGCATAAGTGATACCTTCAGTGTTTGCAGGCAGGATAGTCTAATAGTTAGTGCACCCAGGTGGTAGTTATTCTGGTTTCATTCTGCTTCTGACCTCCCTGTGTGACTTTGGCTGCGTTGTGTTTTCCCTCTCATTTTCTGAATGTGTAGAATAAAGGCAGTATTTAGTTTACAAAGGTGGTGCAAGCCTGAAAGCACCACTGTGTGCTGAGCAGTTCCCTGTCTTTGGGAAGAATCACAGATGTGCAAAGCATTATTCTTTTCATCTTCAAAGTGTTCTTTTCATATTTACAAATTAATTGATTTACAAACCACTACTATTTTGTCTGAGCAGTGTGACTGAGAAGGCTTCCATTGGAACTGTGTCATTTTCTCTATAATTAATGTATGTCATTCTGACCAACACGATGTGTACAGACTTACTGTAACACATTTTCATTTGGATAGTAAAACATGCATACCTTTGATGGTTTCAACCCACATTTGTTATATTGTATTTTTAATGTGCTCAGACTGTGCTTGTGTAATGGTGATTCTCCCCTTACATCCCATCTTTCCCACATGCTTTGTAGTGACATTCATGCAGACCCCTGCTGTGGCTGAAGCAGTGGAGTCCTGCTATTCAGATGAGCGATTATTCCAGCAGCTGAAGTGTTTTCATAAAGGGGACTGGGAGGCAAGTCTGCTGGAGAGCAGTAGGAAAGGAAATCCTTATTTGAGCCTATGATAGGACCCTGACAGCGAGCCCTGCTCTAATACCTGGAGATAGTCTGCTGGTGAGGAAAAAGCACTTGTGAAGAATGAAGGCAATTTATTCACCTCACAAAATTGTCTTCAAAAACAAAACAAAGCAAGGAAAAAAAATAGGAGATAAAAAGAAGAGAGAAAGAAACTTCTTACTTTGTGCTGCTGCTCACTGAAGAAGAAGGGCAAAACTGAAAGAAAAATAAATAAATGTCCAAATGAGGATTTAGGCAGACTGCAGGCAGCTAATTCCAGAGTATAAAGAAAGAAAGGGACAGACTCTAGCAGGGTCTGTTGTGATAGGACAAGGGAAAATGTTTTCAAACTAAAAGAAGAGAGATTTAGACTGGATATAAGAAGATTTTTACAGTAAGGGCAGTGAGGTACTGGAGCAAGATGCCAGAGAGATGGTGGATGCCCCCATCCCTGGGGACACCCAAGGTCAGGCTGGATGGGGCTCTGAGCCCTTGATGGAGCTGTAGATGTCCCTGTTCATTGTAGCTGGATTGGACTAGATGGCTTTTAAGCATTCCTTCCAACTCCAACAATCCTATAATGCTATGAATTTAACTCCAGAGCCCTCTGCTATGTGCCCACCTCATCCAACTGTGCTACAGCCCCGGAGCTCACTTTCCTTCCCTCCACAGGCTCCCACACTGTACTGCTGCTCCTGTGCAGAGTTCTTCAAAATTCAGGCAAAGCACCTTGCCAGAAATATGGGGCTGTGCCTTCACACTTGCACAAGCATGTAGTTTGAGGGCTCCCAGGCTAGAGCAGAGAGGGACTGCTGCATTGGGTAAGACTGTAGATGGTGAAACAGGCACTTCTCTCAAACTGAAGCAAAATGAGTTACAGAACCAACTCACATGGCAGTGAGCATGGCCTAGCAATCAGATGATTTCCAGCAAGCTCAAGGGGCTCATCAGAAGTTAGTCACAGTAAAATAGATGCTATAATTATATCCACTGATAAATTTTAGTGAAACCAGCACATCTGCTGACAGTGCTAGATGCTTTGCATATTGAAGTTTTCTCTGGTTACAAAATAGGCTCAGTGTGCACAGCAGCTGTCCAAACTTCTCTGATCTATCCTGTGGACATGCATTACAGTGACCTGCAACAAAAACCTTTCATCCTCTGTGCTGAACTGAGCCTTCACCTCTTCTAAATTCTGCAAAGAAGGGCTGGGAGTGCCTGAGCCCACTGGCAGATCTACACAGCATGTTTTGCTGTGGAAACCCAAACCATAGTGTCCGTCCCTCACCAAGTGCCATCTCATACCCTGAATACACTCAGTGAAGGCAGTGGTGTCCTGCACAGATCAAGATGTCAGAGGATGAAAGGTAGCCTGTCAAAGCAATCACCGAATGGCAAAAACATCCTGATGCTGTTGTGTGACAGAGCCAAAGAAATGACCTGGAAAGGAAAGTCACTTCTGAAAAGTTCTTTGTTACTGGTGAGATGGAACATGTTTGTATTCAGCATTTTTTTCTCTCAGCAGTCTTGCTAAATGTAGATAGTATAGGAATAAGAATCAGAGCCAGTGCTATTATTTTAGTGGGCTTTAAAAGGATACTGTAACTCAGCATTGTGATGGGGACAGCTTGCTGTAATGTTACCTGCTACATCGTATTAGAATGCTGTACAATCCTATCCTGTTGAGAGTTATGAATTGTTACAGCTCTGATATGAAAATGCTACAGGATATTTTTCCTATTTATTAGTAATGCAAAGAAATAGGGGGAAAAAAAGGAACAGAAATATATATAACATCGAAATTCTTTGATGCCAGCATATAAATGGGGAGCATAAGCAAGGTTTCTTTGTCCTAAAATTGGAGTATGACCTCCTGAGAATTCTGCTAAGGTTGTATGAAAGCTCTTTTGTTTTCATGAATCAAACAGTTATTTGTGTTATATGATACCAAATATAACGTCACACAGAGTTTCTAACGCTGTCAGCAGTAAGATGTACAAATGTACTACAAAACTCCTCCAAATATATCAGTCCCACTGTGTTGCTTTGGATGCTACACTCACATTTATATCATTTACCTCAGACATGTAGAAATGATTGAAGTTACAGTTCACTAAAGAATAGACTGTAGAGGAAATGCTTTCATTGTTTAGCTCCAACACCAAAATGCCCACTGAAATGTTAGTGAATTCTTCATTTCCATTGTTCCATTGTTCGCGTAGCCAGATATAATTGTTCATTTTGTGCCTTGCAGTGCAGGTTAGTGTAATAAGACTGTAAGAGGTCTAAAAATCATTACAATTAAATTGGTCTTTAAATACTGTTTTCCTTTCTCAGCACTTGCCCTCTGAATATAATGACATCATGACCGCATCAAGAGACCTGAGCTGAGATCATCTTCTGTCCTATCACTGAGATGATTTTCAGCACAGCGAGTTGAAAGTCCTCGCTGTCGGCTTCACAGCACCTTCCCAGCTAATTTCAGTAGGAAACGCATTGTGAGGTTGAGGTATTTTCTCATTCTTCAAGGATGCTGTGCTCAGGTCAGGTTTAGATCACATTTTCTACATGAATTTGAATTTGCTGTCTCTGAAACAGAGCCCCTTTTTGTTCTTTCCTCTGCTGCAAAACACGTTGCAAAAGTTACCGGGTGTTTACTTCTCTATGTTTTGTAACACTCTCATTGACGTCACTATTTGCTACAGGTGTTGTACTTCTGGATATTCTTTTCCATGTGATTCACCTGGTGCTGCAATTGCTGCAGACATTAAAATCACGCACTGCAGTACAGATATCATAGATTTATTTTCCAGACTGCACATCTTAAGGAGGTACGGATGAAGCTAACATTGGTGGTTCTTGGAGAGCACGCTACTTACGTTGAAACTATCTCTAGCCAGTGGAAAATCAGTGCAGCAGGACACGCCTCAGGATGAGGAACTTATCACAGTAATGATGCTTCTAAATGAACTTCTTAATTAAAATTGCTATTAAAAATGAGCTCTGCTTCTCTAGTACTGTACCTCATCTGGAAAAAAAAAATCCCATGCATATGTATGTGTTTGTGTGTGCACATTGTTTTAGAAAAATGTGATATTTTGGAAAAGGTTGATAGATTATGCCTAAGAAGGCTGTGAGAAAACCTAGGGGATCTCTGTTCATTTTAAAGGTGAGAAAGAATCACAGCTGATTTTAAACATAGTATTTTTGAAGTCGTTTTCATTTTTTATTATATTTTATTTTTAACTAAACTACAAACTTCCTTTCTCTTATAGCCTGCAGCTATAAAACACAGTGGTTTCTGTCACGCTGGTTTGGAGATCTCTTCAATTCTACCAATACTGGCAATGGCAATTCAGAAGGGAGCACTTTTCACCCTGCTTTAATGTGGAACTGATATCCCAGCCTAATTTTATAGCATATTTTTGTGTTAGCACTGCTATGGCTCAGTGATTGGTGCAGAGACTCACATATACAGAACTCGGGCCTGTAACTGGATCCATATGATGGAACTGTCATGCAAAAAGCTCCTTAAAGGACTGAGACGCAAAGTCACACTTTAAGTGTTCTGGCATTTTTCAAGTGGAAAGGTGCTACAGAAATGCAACACTTTATTTTTGTCTTGTCTGCAGAGGAGCTTGAAATAAAAATGGCTTTTGATCACTGAACGTGTCAGCATTTCCAGCTCAGAAACCGAAGCCAACTTTTACACTGCCTGATAGTAATAGGACAAGGGGGAATTGCTTTAAACTAAGAGAGGGGAAATTTAGGTTAGATGTTTACTCAGAGGGCAGTGAGGCACCGCTGCCCAGAGAGCTGTGGGTGCCCCATCCCTGGAGGTGCCCAAGGTCGGGCTGGATGCAGCCATGGGCAGCCTGAGCTGGTGGGGGGCAGCCAGCCCATGGCATTGGGTTGGGACTGGGTGGACTCCGAGATCCAGCACTTATTTTCACCTTGTTACTGTAAGAAAACATCAGTCACAGTACTATGGTGACTGCTCTATCCTATGGCCAGAGGAGCTGC
The DNA here is from genome assembly GCF_039878825.1 of Excalfactoria chinensis. Lineage (NCBI taxonomy): Eukaryota > Metazoa > Chordata > Aves > Galliformes > Phasianidae > Excalfactoria > Excalfactoria chinensis. Next base: position 11,045,772 of record NC_092829.1, on the reverse strand, counting down.
CTCTGAAATGAAGACACCGCAGTTCTACGCAGCGGTTGCTCCAGGGGAAGCAAGGGGAGCTTTTAAGCTGGCAGAAGGGGGATGCTGAGGCAGCATCGAACAGACGGGCTGCCCGTGACCGGCCGCCGAACTCCTGCCATACACATTCTGACTTGCAACTCTCCGCATCCCAAACTTCACTCTTCAGCCTCCGGATCGCTTCGGGGCACCCTCCCAGGGACCTCCCGACCACGAACGTGTTTCTCCTCCTAGCCCCGTTCCCTTCGGGGCGCTGCTCAGCAGGGCACACCCCGAGGGGCCCAGCCTACGGGCGGGCCGCAGGAGGCTGCCGAGGAGAAGCGGCCGCAAGACGCCGCTCTCCGCTCGGCTTTCTCCCCGCGCTCTCCTTCATCGGGCGCCTTCCCGCGAGATCCCGCCGGCCGCCCTCTGACGGCGGAGGGGAGATCCCGGGCCGCGGCGGCTCCGGCCGCGCAGCACCCGGCAGCGGGGAGCGCCCCGCCCCGCCCCGCCCCGAGGCCGCCCCCTCTCGCAGCCCCGGCGCGGCCGCCGCCCCATCCGCGGCGGAGTGAATGGGTTGCCATGGCAACTGAGTGAGGCAGGCAGCAGGCCGCCGCGGCCCCCGCCGCCTCCGCTCCTCAGTGCGCGGACGAGGCGGCCGCCGGGACGGGCGAGGGGAGGTCGGCAGCGCGGCGGCAGGATGGAGGACGGCTTCTCCAGCTACAGCAGCCTTTACGACACCTCCTCGCTGCTCCAGTTCTGCAACGGTGAGGGCGAGGCGGCCGCGGGGAGCGGCGAGGTGCCGGCGTCCCGGCGGGGCGGGGGCGGAGGCCGGCGGCGGGGAGAGGGCCTGCAGGCAGGCCTGTCCGCACGGCCCCGGCTGCGCCGCGGGGAGAGCGGGAGGGAGGAAAACTTCGCCCTCAGCCTCCCCGTTACGCAGCTCCGGAGCCGCAGGGAACTTCTGCACCTGGCCCGTAGGAATTCGTGTACGTGTGTGCGCGGATGCGTGAGCGTGTATCCGCTGAGCCGCCGGCACGAGTCGTCACCCATCGCCGTGCGGCACTGCGGAGTGCGTCCACCCAGAGGACGCCCCGAGTGTGTGACCGTGCTGTGTCACACGGCGAGCCCTGAGCCACGCGTATGGCATGCAGCGTCCCGCCGGCCTGGGCAGGTGGCCCTGGGCTCCGTGAGCTGAGGCTGGCAGCCTTCTGAGCAGTGCTGGGGAAGCTGCTCCGCTGTCACCTGGTTCTCCTTTATTTTATTTAATTTTTATTTTTAATAGGCTTTTGACATTTATTTCAGTTAGAGGCTACCTGGTGCGATGTGTGTGGTGGCCTGGAAGGCGAGCTGTTTGGCCCACGGTGACAGCTTGTGGAAAAGACAGAAGGAAGTGAGGAATTTGTCTGTATTATCAGAGGAAATATTTGTGATGCTGGCCTGCGTAGCACTGGGGATTGTGTAGCTGGCTGGTGTTTGCTGTTATTGGGCCGAAAATATATCGAGTGTGCTAAGAGCTGCCGAGAGTTGTTCCTGGAAAACTTAAGAATGAAAATCGCATATTTGGAGACTGGTTACTGCTTTTCAGCAGCAAAATAAGGCGCTTTCCTGATCTCAAATTTCACTGAAAACTGACGTGTGAATCTCTAGTTCCTCCAGGTTTTAGCAGCGCTCTGGCTTTCTGCTATCTGCATAGCTGGAGCCAGGTTAGTATTAAATCGCTTTTATGACAGCAACTGCATCAAACAGCTTGCCTGCCTCTTCTCGTATCTTCATTTTTCCCACATCCCGCAGGATTCTTTTTGCGGTGTGCTGCACGACAGGGCTAGGATTACAGAAGGCAGTGATACGTGTGGACCTTGATGCTGTGGGAGTCATTTTTCAGAATGTGAAGAATTGAGCTGTGCATTGTGTGGGGCTGCAGTATTCTCTGAGCTCTTCCAGAGGGAAAACCATGAGTGTGTACGGGGGTTGTGTGCTAATAACAGATGCCTGTTTTGCCTAAACTTAGTAAATATTTTATTGCAAGTAATTTTTTAACAAGAAAATATGCATCGCATTGATTCATTTCAAACTTCATACTCGAATCCATTTGTAAGCAAGCTGGCTTCCTACCAAAATCCTCGGGCTCTGCTTTTGCTGTGCTCATGGCAGTAGCATACATGTGGGAACAGTGGGAGTAACAGCACTTTCTGAGCAGCTTGAATAAGCGGAGTATCTTATTTCTGAGAACTCACACTTCTTTTGTAACTCTGAGCACATAGTGCTTGCGGTGAAAATACACCGTATATATTTATGTTGCATATAGGTTTGGAAATCTTAGTTAATCCTTAAGTTTTATCCTTGAGAATGAGTTACTGTAGGGATTATTTGCCTGTTTGTCATGTAATTGTCGATGCAGAGCTCAGGAAACTGTTGTTAACTTGAATTATTCTGTGTTTATAAAAGAAAGTGGTTTGATTCAAAGCCTTTCCTTTAATGAGTTAACATTCAGTGAGACTTCATTATACGAGATGAAGCACAAAAGGAGAATGGGGTCTTTGAATAGTGCCTTGAGATGATCAGATATTTTTCATACAGACACATGACCCATAAGGGAAAAAAAATGCAGATGGGGAATACCAGTGAAGGTTTTAGGGTTGAAAGAGGAAAAGAAAACTGCTTTGGAAGGAAGTGGAAAGCTCTTTCAAGTATAAAGAGTACTGTGAAAGATGATGTGGAGCTGTGAGTAGGTCAGGAATAAAGAAGAATCAAACAGAGTGAGCAGGTAATGGGCATTTGAAGAAAAATATGATTTGTGGTGTAGGGCAAAGCAAATTAAAACAGTGTGGATGGTACGCACTTGATTTGTCCATCTTTGTAGGTTGAAAGGTTTTCCCTTCTGAAGAGAGGAAAAAAGGATTAATTCTAGTTTTACAAGTTGTAGTGGAAATGCTAAGTCACAGCCTGAAGCAGTTAATGAGCACCTGGTGGGAAGGCAGGGCCAACCCAGGGGAGCTCAGGTGCATGCAGTGTACCTGAGTGACACTCATTTAAGCACTGGCAGTGGAAGTGAGGGCATCTCTTGCCAGAGATCCCTTCCTACCTGAGGCCTTCCAAAGGTAAGCAGCTATTTTCCTTCATTTCTGCATCTGTGGCTGCTGCATTTGGACTCGTTCTCATTTGCTGTAGCCAAGGACTTTGCCACCCTGATATCATCATCCTATTATAGCATTACACAAGTACAGACATAATGGGAATTCCTGACTGTCTGGACATGAAGAAACAAGAGACTATGTGAAAAGATCGAGGTACAAAGCCAGCGCTCCTGTGAGAATAATACAGACAACCTGTGGGCAGCACAGGTGGCCCGGGCAGTGGGAGCATCTCCACTTGGCACGAGGATGGCTGCATCTTCTCCAGTGTCCCAGTTCTCTCCCTGCTAGAGACAGGTGGTAGCTGCCAAGGGTATGCAGAAGCCTCCCTGCAGAGGGAGGGAGGAGTACAGTGCTGGGAGGTTATGATGGGGTAAGGGAAACAGGATCTTGGTTGTTAGAGGGCCTGGTCAGAGAAGGAAGGGATAATGGGAGAGCAAATTGGGCAAGTTTACCCCGAGCCTTCGTTTTTCTCTAGAAACAGCTCTGGGTTCAGGAGGAGGATTTTCTTTTTTAATATTGTACAGACCTGGTCCACGTGATTGTGTAGTAATGTGTTTTTGTAGCTTACAAAGTGTACAAATATTGTAAATGAAGAAAGACAGGAGAGAAGAAAGAGGCAAAGAAAACATGTTCATTTGGAGCTGCATGTCTAAAATCTAGGACAAATATTTAGCACAGCTAGTTCAAAGACACCTACTTCCTTCAGTGCTTTTGCAGAGCAGTGGGATAGAGTTGGCATTTGAGAACCAGTATGTTAATAGATTCAGATGTCAGTCAGGGATGGCATCAAAGCAAGAAATATGAACTTGCAGTGTGTTTTTTAATCAAGTTATTTCATTCTTTTTCCCTTAGTTGTAGACCCAGAGGAAACAGTATCTGCCTACCTTACCAATGTTTATCATATTAACTAGAAATCTCCCCCTGTGTTTTCAGAGGACAACCTCTTCAGGGCAAAATATTTTGCTAGATGGTATGCCTGTTCTGTTTATTTTAGTGTCTTTGGTTTAAAAAAGTAACTTGTTAGTGCCTATCTAAGGATGGCTCTCAACTCGTATCCCACTTTCTAGGTAATGAACACTTGGTTTGTTTTGCATCACATAGATGGTAACAAGTAATCACCCAAGGTTCATTTGAATTAACTGTGCCAGGTTGTGGGTACCCTCTCTGATGTAACTTTTCTGTAGTTTTTAGATAGAAAGCTGTTATGTTTGTTCACAGACAACCAATATTTTACTAAAGTATTCCTTAGACTGAAGAGTGGAGTACTGGTAAGGCTGTCTAGTGTCAAGCTTTTTAGTAGCTGTGTACAAACTGGTAAAGAAAACCACACTGGGGATGAAATCCTGCAGAACAAGGCACATGCTGGAATGATGTACAGTGCTTATCTTGCCTCCCAGTCACTCTTGCAGCTCAGAAATTCACCTGTAGTGATTGTAAGCATGTTGGGCGCACAGGTGGGGTTTGGGCAGTGGTTTATGGGTCCTCTGATCACAATTCCCTCTCCAGTCATAACTGTAAGTATGGTTTAAGGGATGTGGCCCGCACTACCCTGCTAGCTGTGGGCATTGTATTTGGGGGGGGTCAAATAGAAAAGGTAAAATTTGTGCTTCCTGTGTTCTGCAAGATGCCTGTGTGCATAGCATTTATCGTTGCATTTATAACCATAGCATTTATCGTTGGTTCATTTGCAACCCATAGTATTCCCCACTTGGTTACTGGGGAAATGCTAGCAGTCAAACAGTCATTTCTGCAAACACAGCTGCCTTGCTCAACAGAAATGTCAAGTTTAGAGTATTTGGGAAAAGCAGTAAGGAAATGTAGAACAAATTCTTTCTAAATGGAATTGATTTATCTGCAAAGGATTCTATACTGCTAATTATTTCCTTTAAAGGGCTTACCATCAAAATGATTAGTACAATCATTAGTAGAGAAATGTAGATTTCATGGGAATTTTGAAGTGATTTTAACTGTATCAACATCTATTTTATTCATGTTTTTGCTAGGTAATAGTTTTGACAACTGTCAGTTACTTTCCCCTCCTATTCCCCTAAAGTTAAGATGAGTAGATCATGTGACTGTTCGTGTACTTGACGTTGGTTGGTTGATTTCCAAGTTATCTGAAACTTATCTGTTGCTCCACCCAAATAAATTGAATATATGTACGTTTGCTCTGTAACTCATTTGTCTGCAAGTATAGGAATGCCCTCATGGTGAGGAAATGAACTCCACAAACAGGAAACCTCTATGGATAGTATTATTCAGGCAGTTTTCTTTGACATCTGACTCCTGCACTTCCTCTCCCTGACTTTCCAACATACATCCAGTTACTCTCTTCCTACAGCCGGACCTAAATTGCACAGCAGCGTGTGGATTAGGGCATCAACAATGCTGATCAGAGTCTTGTAGTTTGCAGGTCGCTAGTTCAAAGCCATCAAGGCTAGAACGGGTTGTAATTTGTTTCGCTGTCACCACTCTTAGGAATAATGCAAAGATAAAATAGATTTAATTTGTCTCCTTGGACGAATTAATGTACTGCATGTACAAAAGGATGTTGTTAACATGTTCAAAGTGGCGCTGCAAACATGTTAATCACTTTATTCATGTTTATTTTTGTTTCTCAGTAGCAAATAACAACATGTTAAGGGAGGAGGGCATACCAGGCTTTCTTGTGTTTCATCTCTAGACTTGTTCTTTGCAGGACTGTGGCATGTTTTGGGCTTGTGGAGATAACCTGCATGAAGCTTCTGTCAGTTTTGTAGGACAGTAGAAGACTTTATTAACAAGAACTGCTTGGAGAACACTTTTCCTACTGTTGCAGTTTCTTCTGGCTTTAGTAGGCCCTCAAACATATCACAGGATTGGACCGTATGTTAATGTTTGCTTCATATTTCATATAACTATATAGCACTTTAGAAGCAACTTGATAGAAACTCATCTTAAGCTTGCTTCTATTCTGCAACTGAGGAGAAGGGTGGCATACAGAAACACGTGTTGTGTGTCTAGTAATTGTATGTAAAGTGAACAGTTCACTATGAAATAAAAATAACTTGCTGTAATGGATACTTTCACAATATATATTGTTAGACTCCTGAAGCTCCAACTCTTATTATTAAGATGCTATATAAGTAAAATGAATTTGTTGCTCTATAATTAGCTATGTATTTCCAAATAATGCATTACTAAAAGCTCTTTTTCATCATGAATGGCATCAATTGTAGTTAGTAAAATTGGCAGGAGGGAGGAAGGGTGGCTTTTTAATTTCTTTTTTAGAATAAGGTTTTTCAAAACAAATGAAAATACGGACCAGTCATGGGAGAGTCTTACTGTGTTAGTCTAACCTCAATAGAGAATCTGTGTCAGTGTTAGCAGGATGGGGAGAAACTGCAAGTATCAAGTATTTTTTCATGAATAAAACAACATAGAGAATTGTAAATGAAAGCATTGGGCTCTCAGCAGAAAAACATGCTTTATCTGATCTTCAAGCTTTTTAAAAAATTTAATAGTACTTTACAGAACTGAAGTGTGTGTTTTAAGTTCTAATTAAGAATACCAGAACTCAAATTCTTTTATTGAAGCTTAAACCACGTGCGAACAATTCAAATAAGGATTAAAATTATATTAAGGTACATTATTGAAGAATGAATGCATGAGGAGGAGGAGAATGAGTTCTCCAGTCAGAGACATACATTTTAATAGGCTTTATTCTGACTTCTGTTTTTTCTTTCCATGGAAATTCAAGCTGAAAATTTTAAAGTTTGATGCTGAAGCTCTTTGGTCGAGAGAAGTTTTGCTGTAATGAAGAACCTGTCATTTGATAATTAAAATGATGAGGGAGATGAGAGAGAATAAGTAGGAGTATTGCGTGGAACGGTGTAATGACTGTATTTTTGTGGGGTGTTTTGCTGTTTGCAGATGACACTAATTGGGCAGCCATAAGGTATTGCAACAACTTAGAGGGAGTATGGAGGGGGCTGTGTGTGATGTTGCTCTTCCATGAAACAAAATGAATGTTCATTCATTATATAATTAAAATGTGGATGTAGCTCCCTGAGGTTTTTTTAGGGAGATGGGGTCGGATAATGATATGTTAACATGATTTCTCTAAATTAATTCTTTGGAAAGTAATTAAGTAAGATTGTCCACACTCCATTACTTCCAAAGACTAAAATCTGACATGGTCCGTCATTTTCTTGTCTTGCTTCGAAATGACTGCTTGTTGAATAAATGTAACGTGCCCATTTGAAAACTAGTAAGTGAGGATTCAAACACTGCCTTTAGATGTTGTGGAATATGAAATTACATTTTTTGATATTAAATCCAGAATAAATACCTATAGTAATGGAACAGTTTGCATTTCTTAATAGCATAGATGCTGTGTTTGATTGTAAATGTGGAAACTTCCTACAACCAGAAAAGAACTATTTTTTTTCCTCATTTGTATGTGAAACGTTATTTGTAATCTACTTGTAATTACCTGAGAGTTAGGAGCCCTTCCAGTGCATCAGCCTAAATGAAGCCATAACGTTTGTAGTTTGTAAGGTGCAGAATAGGTGTCTCGCATTTCCCTGGAGGTCTGGGAAGGTTTTTGTACCCTGAAGGCAGCAGCGTTAGGAGCAGCTTTCCCCTCCTGGGGGGAAAATCATCCTGAAACCTGGGAAAGATGCTGACAAACTACCAGCTTCACATTTACGTTTTCTAGAAACAAATACCGTTCTGTTGGTCTTTTCCCTGTCCAGTATTTCACAAACGTGTGAGTCTCGGTAGGAAGAATTCTTCCAGCTCTCAAGTGACAGTGCTGCTTGAGATGGTCTGTGGGGTCTGGCAGGTGGGTTTTCCTTCTGACCTTGAAGTAAGTGTGTTATGTGCAATTCATTGCTTGCGCTGAGTCTGTTGGCCAGGGGTGGCTTCTTGGTCACGAGTGAGGTCTACTGCTAGATGGGTGGTCTGGCCAGCTTGGCTGGGTCACAGGGGGCAATGGGGTCTTTATCTAAACTGTTAAAAACCTTTACAGGCATTAGTGTGTCCTGAGTTGGTGACTGCATTTACATGTTAAAGAGTATCCGTCTTCTTGCTGTACAACTTTGAAATATAGGCCAAAATAATAGGTCAGTGGCAGCCAGGACTTTGCTCAGCTAATGTGAAAAATGAGGCTATCTTTTTTAGGTTCCTAACTGTGAACAGAGAAAATTGGATTGTATTTTAAAATGGAATGCAAGGAGTCTCTGTCCGTGGATTATGTGAGGCCCGGATATTAAGCATATTTAAAATAGCTCAGAGCATAACAAGGTGAACAATGGCTGATGTGTTTTGAGGTGGGAAGTGAAATGCTGCTGCTGTACAGCACATAGGAGTTTGGCTGTGAAATTCAATAGGATGGTGGTTTCCAGCTCTGAAAATGCAAATGACCAAACTCTAGAGGAGTCTGAGAGCACGAGGATTCTTAGAAATGCTGTCCCTTGCAGGAGGAAAATGAAATTGCTCCATTTTAATTTAGATAGCTCTCTGTAATGCCATGTGAGAGACAAATTTGTTTTTTCTTTTTTCTTTTTCCCCCCCTTTTTTGCTAGACAGATTGAGTGTCATCCCTCTGGCAGCTGCTTTTCAGTTTGGAAGCTCGTAATTTCCTGCAGGTTTGGATATTTTAATGAACTAATTAGGGATCCTCTGGGACAAAAGGTTTTATACATACAACTTTTAAGTTAAGCATTTACGTGTTTTGTCTGGCTTGAGGCCTTTCTGTACTAAGAACTGAGAAGAAATCTCTTCTGAGAACTTGCTCTTTTTTTTTGTGCTGTGGCAGATGGGTAGGTGGGGTCAGCTACCCATAGATAAATCTTTGTGTGAATGGTGGGCTGAAGGACCTGAAGCTGAAGGGCAGAAAACTTTTTAAGGGGTTGTTGTAAGATGCCCTAGCTCTGGTATGCTGTATTTGAGCTTTCTGTCTATATCAGCATAAAATGTGTTGCAATAGGAAACAATCTGTAAAGCAAACCCTCTGATGGTGAGGACTTGGCTATCTGTCCCTCTCTGCACTGTGGTGTTCAGTGCCAGGACCAGAGGAGCACAAACTGGACCTCAGGATGTCCTGTCTGACCGTCAGGCAGCACATCTGTGCTGCAGGCATCAGAGCACTGGCTGCCCAGGGACTGTGGAGTCTCCTTCTTGGAGATCTTCAAGAGCCACCAAGGCATGATCCTGGGCACCCTGCTGGCTGCTATTCACTACTGAAAATTAAGGGCTCTTGACTCCTTTGAGGAAATATTAACAGATAGGGCAGAACTAAAATCAAGGCTTCAAGTTTACAGCTGTTCTGCTTCATTGGGTGATCTAAGAACGGTCATTTTGAATGCTGTGGGTATGCTTGCAGCAGACTACCTGGCTATTTTATTATTTAACAGCCCAGTGTTTCCACTCCTGCTTTAAATAAACATGACCCAAATGTTAGTGTTGGTTTGAGGGGATGTTTTTTTCCTATTTGATTATTTACTGTATGCTGTGTTTTGCTTAGATATATTTTTTTAGTGCTTTATCTGAAAGAACAGGTGTGTTGTCAGCACAAGTTTGGAGGAAGAAAAAGTAGTCTTTCAGAACTAATCTTTTAGCTCAGCTATAAATCTGTTATCTGAAATGTATTTCAGTGGTCTTCTATGACCTAGGTGGATTGGTTTTGGATTCTGCAAGCAGTAAACTGAGACACGGGGTTAAACATTCAGAGATAGAGGTGAAAAATGTTTGCTGTTGTGTTAAGAAAACTTCAAAACAGTGAACAGAACAGAATGATTTATTCTCGTGTTGTTTCATTTGAGTTATTTGGGAGATGCCATTCTGTAGCTGTGATTTCTAGGTAGGATGTTGTTGCCAGCACCGTAACCTCTTACACAAAGACATACTCCTGTGTGAATAATAGGCTTGCTTCTAAAATTTGTTTAAAGAGGGAGATTAAATACCAGGGCAACCTACCTTTTTTTTTCTTTCTCTTTTCTTTCCTTCTTTGAATTAAGCTGCTACACGTGGTGAGGTTTATCTGGTTTCTGATGCATATGTATGTAATAAGAAAATCATTCTAACTACTATCTTTGAAGATACATTCAGATATATTCTTCAACTTTTTCAATTAAATAATGCAACATAGCATAGACTGAAGGGAGACTGGATGAGGGGCATGAAAGATGCCAGGCTTGGCTCTTCAGGTGTTATCAGATAAGAGGGTGTACAAGGGTTGCACAGGGGTGAAGGTTAACAGGCCAGAGCCAGGGAAGTTGGGCCATGGTGGGACAATACTCAGGAGGCTGAGGTTCCTATTTTCTGGCAACAGCACCTCAGGCAGATAAGCTAACATGAGCTATGATCAAGTGGAAGGTCTTGCTTCCTCTCCTGCTCTGTGTGGTTTTACCCAGTGAACACTTGACAGACTAATTTGTCAGAGTTAATTTAACATGCTAACCCAACAGCAAAATCTGCGCTGTGTTTGTGTGAGGTACTTTGTTTTTGCTTTTGCTGGGTTAGTTTTCTGCCAGGTCGGAGAATTAAATCAGCTTCAGGAGCAGCAGGAGATAAATTATGGGAATAATGGGTGCTGCAGACTAAATGGGGCTCCTTGATGGGCTCATCTCATACAGAACTGGACTCGTGTTTTGTCCTTGCAGCTGCTCATCGCACCATGTGTTGAATGGCACCAATAAATTAATTCCAGTTACAAAAAGAGATGGGTATCACTTCTACTGCGGCAGATAGAAGTGATACCCTGCCCCCTCCTTCCCTCTTTTAAATCTTATGCCAGGCTGGTGGTGGAAGGTGAAGCTGTAAAACCACATGCAAGGCAAGAGAGGGGAGAGGCAGGCAGCCACTGCAAGGCTGTAATAAGGACAAAGCATGATTTATAATTTAATTAAAAGTTTGTGTAGGTGGAAAAGTACATGTGGATTGCAAATACAGTTGTTTGGTTACCCACTCAAAGCACAGCAGACTAAGACAGTTCTTTTTTTTTACTGTTGAGATCCCTATATTTCAATATGGAATACTTAGCTCCTATGTTTGCTTTTGTGTGTGTGTAGCTCTGGCCCCTAGAAGCCACAGATCTCAATATTTTATAATTATTCTTATGTTGTTTGCAGTATATGACATCTTAAAAGTCAAATAAGCCCAGGCACATAGGTGCGCTCAGTATTTTTATATGCAGGAATTTTTGTTCTGAATTGCATACTGTGTTTTTATTCTTGTATTTTCCAACTTTATAAATATGTATTTCTTAACATTTCCTATTTCCTTAACAAAGAAATAGAATGAATGATCTCATCTTTATATTGCCTTTCTTGAGAGCGTGCTGTTTTGAGGGGCACACTGATTGGATTATTCCATAGCTTTGCAGGAAAAAGCATATCATCCAGACAGCACAAACTGATCAGTAACAAACAGTCTGTGTGCTGCTGCTGCTGCTCTGCTCTCAGAATCAAGGCTGGGTGATTGTGACTGAAGCATTTCACTTGATAACAGCAGGATCAGCGAAAGGGGAAGAGGGAGATTTACCAGATTTGTACTTTGAGTCTTTCAAAATGAAATGCTCTTGCTGGATCTACCGGTCATCTTTATTGGTCCTGTGTAGGAAGGGCTGGATTAAGTACCTTGAACTGTTGTGTCTCCTGTTTGTTTACTCTTCTTAGATTCCAAAAGGTTGAAGTAAACCTAATGCAGCTCCAATGGTTCTTGCAGAGCTCTGTAGTATTTTCACAAAGCCCAGAAACCATGTGCATGCTGCTGGGTCGTTAACCTTGGTGGCTGTGACTTGGAAGGTTATGAGAGATTTGTGAGCACATTGTTCCAGAAGGGCTTAACTTCAGGGTTTTTTTGTTTTTGTAGTTCTTATTTTAAAAAAATGTTTAGCCTCAGGGAGGCCTCTAAATCTCAGCCTTTTCCTGCCTCCTGAATTTGGCACTTGCTTCTCTTGGTTTAAGTCTCAGGGCATGTGCATAGTGAGCTTTGAAGTAGCTGCTGCCTGATTGAAGCCTCTCTGGAGGCAGGGAGTTGGGTGAGGCAATTTGTGCATCTGACTGTTATTTCTTTCCAGCACGGAGATATTTAACACATTTATTTATTTTATTTTATTTTTAGTAAAAAAACATAGCATTTGAGAATTGCAAAGACTGTATCTTTTCTGGTTTGATTTTAGGAAGTGGATGGAATGTGACATTCAAGGACTAGATTTTTTGTCACAGCCCAGTTTGATGCCCTGTGGGCCACTGACAAATAGTAGGGAAGGCGAGGGAAGATGCACGAGAAAGCAGCTCAAGCTTTTAGATGTCTGTCAGTGTGGGCCTACCTGTTAACTGCCAATCTCCTACTCAGCACAGTGAGCAAATGTTTGTGAAGTCTTTGGTAGTGTGTGTCCCAAACAGCAAATGTGGAAAAAAACCAAAACCATTTCACTTTTCCTAATGGGGCTCCTCAGATGCTATCTCAGCTCTGCATGTGTGTGTTTCCTAAGAAATAAAATACATGTAGGTAACTTTGACTATTCCTAACTTCCCAGTCTGACTTCCTTTAAAATAGTTGTCTTGAGGAATCATAGGATGGTTGGGTTGGAAGGGACCTTTAAGATCATTTAGTTCCAGCCCCTGTTATAAGCAGGAATGCATCCCTCTAGGCCAGGGTGCTCAAAGCCCCATCCAGCCTGGAGGAGTGGATTAAGAGTAGAACAGATATATTGGGATGAAAAAAGAGTATTCCAAACATCAAATATTGGAAATGCGGGAGGGTGTGACAAAGCTGATCTGGTGTGCCCAGCTGTGCTTTGTGGTGCTGGGACTGCTCATACCCTCTGTGATGCATTTGAGCTGCCTGGATCTGGGCTGACTGGGGGATCTGCATCAGAGCTGTTTAACAGCCCTTACTGACCCCTGAGGTGAGCAGTGGAAACAGTTTTTGTAAGCCAATGAAACAAAAAATGCCTTTGTTTTCCTTACCTCTGTGCATTAAGAAAGATTTATCATTAATGTAAAAGTAATTGTAGTTTTCTTAGTAGAAACTTCATTTATTTTATGCAGCGGTGTAAACACCGCTTTTTATTTGCAGTTTATCGTAGTACCTCTTCTTCTGCTACATATCTATTCAGTTTTGCTCAGTATAGAATCATTTGTAATACTAAAATGTTATACCTATATAATAAACTACAAGCATTCTATGCTGGAAGTAGGAATTTTGTGCCTCCCCTCACAAATCAGAGCCTTGTATGGTGGAATTGTTCCTCTTTTGTCCAGTTACTGCTGGGTGGAATTGGTCTGTTGGTTGCATGAGTCACTGTTACCTGTCCTTTAGAGTCTTGTGTCTTTGAGATGTATGCCATGCAATAAATGTTTGTTTATTGCTCATCTGAAGGTAACAGAACTTGCATCTTCTCTGAAATAAAGAATGCAAATGATTCCAGCAGGCAGCTCCAAATGTCTCTTTATCCTCAGTAGCATCTTGCAATTTGCATCAATAGAATTCCCTCTACTGTGGCTGCAGGAGTAGAAACAGGAGGCAGTGAAGTGAGCACAGGCCTTTGAGACTCCTCCTGGGGTAGGTAGGGTGGGGTGCAGTGTTGTTGGTGGGCTTCCTTGGGCCTTTTGTAAGCAGAAAGCTCTGGGAACAAATGAGTGTTGATGACTACCTTTTGCTGATGGTTTCCCCTCCCCTCCCCACCTCCCCCCTAGACATTTTTGACAGACTTCCACATGATAATTAGCTAGTGAAAAGGTGTGGGCTGACAAGGCATTGGATATGAATGATACAGGGCTTCACAGCTTGCTAAAGCAACGTTGTTGTACTGAAGCTACAACTCCCTGAACTGTTGCGTGGAGCTGGGAGGAACTGTATCTATTTGAAATAATCCAGGACTAGCTGGAAGAACTGTGGGCACCTTCATTTCTCTTTCAAGGTAACTTCCTTGTTCAGGTAAATTCTTTATACAGCATGTTATGTGTATAATCTTAGAACTGTGTGCATTAGCTGCCTGTTCAATCCAGTGCCTTATTCACATTCAGATTAAATTTCTAGAATAATCATCTTTTTATTTGTCTGTATACTCTGAACATTATCATTCCTGCCCTTTTTATCTTATTGAGAGCACAGGAAAGAACAGTTGAAGGAGGGATGTTTTTGTAGTTTCTGTTGAGGACAAGGAGGAAAGATGAAGGTAGGTCTTGACTACAGTGTATTTTAGTCTTAAATGGGTCTATTCTGGGTGCTGTGCCTGCTGTGAGCCTAATCTCGTACTTTCCACCTGCACACTGGTTCTCAGCTCCTTCATAAAACAACCAGGGACCCACTCGTTGCTCTGCAGCTGCTCGGAGTTTGCTGCCTGCAGGATCTGCTGCAGGAGGCACTTGCCCGTAGTGTGGGTCGATAACTCCTAAACACACCTCATGAAGGTAATTACATCCCTGCATGTGCTGACTTGAGACATGGGGTGAGCTCTTCCATAAGGAAAGTCAGTAGCAGAAGCAGCTGCCTGCCTTGCAGGGACTTGTCCGGTGGCTTCTCCATCAGCAGTCAGGAGCTGGCTGTGAGTGCCTGGCAATGTTTTGGTTGTTGGTGCGGAGTACCATCTGTATCTCTAATCTCATGTACAGGATATGTTCCTGTAGGTCTGCTTAACATGGTCCTTTGCTGAGATTATATGGAAATAGAGATGTCTCGGGTCTTGCTCTGCTGTAGGCAGTTATCTGTGGGGAAAAAAAGTTCTACCTTGTGGTATGGAGCCATAGCTAGTGCTGCCTTGTTGCTGTCAGCCACTTCTGTGGCTCAAGTAGTAAGCAGATAGAAAGCTTAATACCTATGGAAAAACTAGGAATATTATAAAACTTGTTAAGCTCTTAAAAGTTAGACAGTGGTAGAACTAATGGTGTGTAATGTAGCTTAAAATACAACTCTTATTCGTTTTTTTTTGTTTTTTTTTTTTTTTTTTAATTAAAATTATTTTAAAATATTTGGTCATATTGGAGATAGTGTAGTGACCTGGGGAAGTGAAAGCCTTAGTGATGCTTCCTGCTACTGCCATTGCTTGCTTGATGGTAGCTGGGAATGCTGCTTAATCAATGGGGTTGGTTTTGAAAAGCCATTTAATAAAAACACTGAGGAATTGTGTCACTGGAGCCCACGGAAATGAAGCTTTGGGTTGAGCCTTCTCTCCTGCAGATAGAGCCTGACACATGGGATCTTTTACTAAATGCTAGTATTAAGTATGGGTAATGTGGCACCTTGGTCTGCATATGTTACTAGGAGATTGTTTATTATATTTTTTTTATCTAGCATAACTTTCTTTTTCTGCCTCTCATAAACCTGTTGATTTCCAAGTTCAACATGCTGCTCACCTTACTGCCTCAAATCCAGTTCTCTATTGCATTGAGGCAGCTTACTGTACCTGGGTGTCATCTCGGGTGAATCTGATCACTGAAATAAACTTCACATGTTTGGAGACAGCTGTAATCAACACTGATATAAAAAAACAAAAAGGTTCCTATTTGAATCGTAAATAAAGGCTGTAATGTTTTGCAGTGTCCTGGCATGTTTTGAATTTGCCTTCTGAGGTCATAGACCTCAGGAAAAAGAATAGGGAAGGGAAAGATCAAAGAGGGAGAAGAGGAAAGAATTATGTGTATTTCCAGGTTCATGGGAGAACCATCAAAATATTAAATGGGCTTAATTCAAGTGGCCATACTTGCCCTAGCTTGTGTCTGTGCAACTGAGTACAGAGGTCCAACTGTGGAGCTGAGAAAGCAAAAGAGAACTTTTGTCCTAAGGATGTTAGACTTACAGGCCTGCCTTTGCTAGGAGGTTCTATCTTACCATGGAACTTGGAGTAACCATGAAACTTTGGTAACCACTAAGTGATGAGCTTTATAGGCCATGCTTTTTGTACTTTTTCTTGGCACTGGTGTTTAAGTTCAGTGACATCAAAAGATGGCATTTGGACAAGAATTTGCTCAGCACACCCTCAGCCTATCTAATCTCTTAAGTGGAATACTTAGGGTAGGAGCTCTGACTGCCACCAGGAGGAAATCAGTCCCAGAGAGCCCTTGAGGCAGAGGACGGCCATGTGCCAGGCATAAGGCCTGCTCTCAGCGAAGGGCTCATGTTAGGTTCTCATGCTAACAAATCCAGCTTTGAAGAAAACAAGAATACAAATAGTCTTTGGTATCTATCAGAAGTAAATGGAGGGAAGAGTTAACACCAGCTGAAGGTGAAGAAGGAGAGTATAGGAAGAATTCCAGTCTGTTGTGGGCTTCCTGGCACCTTGCCCCAATCTAAGCAAGAGTGCCACAAGTTCATGCAAGTACTTCTTACAAACTTCAGTCTAACTGGCCATAGTGGATAAAACTCCACATTACTGTGAAAGGCAATACTGAAAAAGATGGGATTTTAAATAAGCCTGAAAATAACTTCCTAAAACTGGAAGACCTTTTCCTTTAATATTTAAATTGTTATTTGTCTTAGTGACAGCCTATAATGAAACCTAATGTTATGCTGCATTAATTTCGGAAACTAAAATATTCAAGAAGCTCAGAGTTCTGAAGAGAAGTCAGAGCAGTGCTTGAAGTGAGGCCATTAGCTGAGAACAAATAAGCAGAGTTTGCAAAAATGATGATTCTGTCTTTGAATTCAATTCAGTTACCCTTTCTGCAAGTGCAGAAAGAATGTTTTATTCTTTTCAT
Source organism: Excalfactoria chinensis (assembly GCF_039878825.1). Taxonomy (NCBI): domain Eukaryota; kingdom Metazoa; phylum Chordata; class Aves; order Galliformes; family Phasianidae; genus Excalfactoria; species Excalfactoria chinensis. The sequence goes on along the minus strand of NC_092829.1, from coordinate 11,028,953 downwards.
GTTATGTTGCTTGGTCTGAGTCCACGGAAAACAATTTGGAAGGATGGCAAGTCTTCAAGAAAAGTAAAAGAAGAGCATTTGACAGAGGGTTGTATTTTATGAATAAAAGCTATTGATTAGAGGCTGATATCTTCCGAGTCTTAATTCTCAAAGAGTTCAGTTATAAAACGTGATGAAACACAAACTATTTCAGATTGGTAGCAGAGGATTTCTAACTATTGATGGTGTCTCAGTTTTGATAGATCTGGTGGCTTGGCAGCTGAGGGATGGATCAGCATAATGGGGATGGATCAGCATAATGGGGATGGATCAGCATAACGGGGAAGGCTCCCCTTGGAGAAGCCAATAGTTGTTTTATTGGCTAATTTCTGAACTTCAAGTGTGTTTTTTAAATGAAACTTTAGCATATATTCTTATAATTTTCAATAAAATGCAGATTATAGAAGTTACAGGTAAAGCCATCAATTGCCTGAGTAAGTGTATCTGTTGCAGTTCTAATATGGAAGTTAGCAAAATGAAGGAACGTATGCTAATATAAGTAGTTGCTTACATGCTTGTATACTGCCATTTCCAGTGTAACTTAAAGGCCGCATTTAATTGCGGATCAGCCAGTGGCTGATGTGTCCTAATGGTCTCCTGCTAGTGGTGATGATCATCTCTTTAGGAAAATAAGCGCACGGATAATATAAGATTGGTCTGCAATGAGCAGTGATGGGCTGTTGTCAGTAACTGTTAAAAGTTTTAAAAGATGTTTTAAATGAGCTCGCTTTCCTTCTGATCTGCCTGGATTGCAAGTTAAAGTACTTTACCCAGGAAGTAGTTGAAGAATCTGGTGGAGGCATTCAGTTTTCCTAAAGACTGTGAAAACGTATTGAAGCATTGATTGCAGCAGCAGTGCTGATAAAGTTTCTAAGAAAATGTATTGCGTGTACTGGTGCATGAAGTTTATTTGCACATGGTTGAAAGCCCATTTAGCAGAAGCAAATCTCGCATCTAGTTTGGGTTTTTTTGCCCAGCAGTGCTAAATACAGTCTCACTAGTGTACGCTGGGTGATGAATTTGAGTTCATCCTTTGCTAGATTTTTGTAAGGTGACTTGAACGTTTAGCAGGAAACAGTGACAGGTCTGACAGAGGCATTGTAGGTGCTCTCACACATTCCACAGTGTGCTTTTGTTCTTCTCCTCAGGCTGTGATAGAGGCGCACCAACCATCACCAAGGATGTAAAACAATAGAACACAGCTATGCTCTGCCTGGCTCTACCTGAGATGCCTCTACCATTATTGTACCCTTTCCTTTCTTTGAGCTCTTGTTATGCTGTGGCTTCAGCTTTGTAACTCTAGGCAGATAATTTGAGATCATTTTCCTCAAACTACTAACCTTGTTTTAATATTAAACTATGGAAGGCCATATATTATTTATTATCTTCACAATGGTTTGCATTATTGTACAGACTTGTCCAGCGCAGCATGGAGCAATGACAATTTGTTCAAGCTTTTCCTATGGATGTGTATGCTTAACAGGGTCAGTACAGTGAGTATGAACTGTAAAACGTTCTATGGATAAACCTTGTTTGAGGAAAAGCCCCTCTAATTTATTGTCAGGCCAAAAAATTCTTCTGGTTTTTCTTTTTTTTCACTTGAGTGGTAGTAACTGGTTGAGTTCCAAATAGCATCTCATCTACCATCTGCTGGGGAGAAACCAGTGAGCTGCTGGTTGTTACAGCTTGTCACCTAGAGGCAGGTCAAGGGCATTTGCTTGTAATTTAGCTGTAGCAAGTGCTGACTTTTTAGCTACAAGGAACTTACTGAGAATTCTCTGTTAAGATAATTTTTTTCTCTCATTTTGTTAATGAATGCAGTGCACCCAGCTCTGAGGTGGTTCTCAATTATGACTGCTGTTGTGGATTATCCTTCTTTCCTGTTCAGCTTCTAATTTTAGGAGGTTGCATTCCTTTTCTTTAGCTTTCTAGTGGTAAGGCTGTAAAGGGACAAGCTCATTCCTCAGTGAATGTTTGGAAATACAGCGATATGCTTTTACAGATATTGGACTACAATAGCTAGCTGTGTCAGAGAACACACCATTCACAGAAATAACCGTCTGTAGTCCATATAAAGAATACACATTTGGATTGCAGTTTTGACAGTGTGCTTTAGATCTGTTCTGCCATAATGAAGATTTAAGCTGTTTTTACTTGGTTCACTTTTCTCATGGATTCCCAGTGCAATTCAAGGCACAGCATTAGGCAGGTGTGTGGGACAGTGTTGTCTTCCTCCCTCCTACGCATACATAACTTCTGAGGACATGGAGCAACTAATCTGGTCTGTTCAGATTACTTGCTGTGAGATGTATCTGATTGTACCCAACTAGGGCATCTCCTTATGATGCTAATCACTCATTAGTACGTTCATTGGAATAGAGATAGAACTGAAAAGTTGTCCTACCTGTTCAGAGTATATGCACGTGTACATATATGAGTTTATAGATGGTATGGCTGTCGGGTTTGAAGATTAGATACAATTTCATGTTCCTTTGAATCAGTTTTTCCATCAAAAAACTATGTTGTTTTCTGTCTTACCTTTTATACGTTTAAAATGCAATTAGAGAATCTCACGTTAAGTCCATTCCCATAGCATTCCGCTGGCAGCAGTTTTGCTTCCCAAAATCACATGTGAAGCAACAGTTTTCCAACTTTAAGTGTAGTTTGTCTGTTTTTTTCCTCAACCACACCAAATAACGAGATTAAATAGGATAACATTATTTCAGGCTTTAAATCCACTTGCTTTTCACAGCGGAAAGCTCTAATCTGGTCAAATCAGGGTCTAGCAAAGCAGTCTGGTATGTGCCAGACTTTGGAATAAGCTGTTGCGCATATGTGTTGTCATTGTCCTTCAGAGACAAGTCTGGAGAGCTGCTGCTGTGTTTCAGGTATGGTATAAAGTTTTGCTTTAGAAAATTGGATGTAGGGAAGATGGTCTGTGTGATACTATCGACAGTGATCCTTTAAACAAAGGAGCTTGGTATTGTGTTGTCAAAGGAAACTGAACTGCTGTTTTATTTTGCATTGTTCTCTTGCACAGAGAGCCTTTTGGTCTGTGAATAACTGCTGACATTATTCCATAGAAGCAGCCACCAGAATGTTTGGGACTTCCCAGATCCTGAACCTAAGCCTGGCAACTCTGTCGCTGCATTCCACTATTTAAGTACCGCAATGATTTGCTCATTTTCATTTTGCAAGTTGTTTTCTTTTTAATCCTTGGATTTTGGTGGTTGTTTTTCTTCTTAATTCTCTTTCTAGTGCTCTGGTGTTTTCAGTTCAGCCAGAGTGTATTGATCAGAAATGTTGTTTGGCTGATGCTGGTGCCCCAGACTCAAAGATGTGTTCAATGAACCAAAAAGGGAGGGCAGGGTTTTTAAAGAAGCAGAAGATGCTGATCTTACAGGAATCTGTTTTCTGCACTGTTAGCTTCAAGCTAAACAGGGTGAGTTCAGAGGGGTGGAGAGAGATCATTAAAAACCAGTGTTAGCTTGACTTAAGGAGCCTGCAGAAAATAGTTCCAGTAACTTGGCTGGCATATGAGATCTCTGTGATGGTGTGGGCAGGAGAAGGGGAGGTTACCAAACGTGTAGCCAAGTGACATGTGCAGCATCTGACGCTTCTGTGGATTTGGTGAAGTCTGAAAACAGGAAATTTGTCAAGAATTGCAACATCTTTGGTATTTCTTTCTGCTATACTGGGTCCAAATCAGTTTGCAGTTCTCTCTATCTGCGCTGAGCAGCAGGGTGTGCACTGGCATCTCAGGCAGCTGGGCAGCTCCTACCTTCACACACATGCTTGGCTGCGTGTCAGAGGAGGGCTCTTCATCCCCGTGCGTATTTCATAAGGCTGTAGTGGTGCTGAAGTTATTAGTGATGTCTGAGCAATGTAAATGACTGGAGCAATTAATTTAGAGGTAAAGACATTGATGTACTTGCTGGTATTTTGGAGAGCCTAGCTACCAGCTGAGCTCATTTCAGACTTGCTGGCATGGTCTACATTTTTGTGCTAGAAAGGCATCTGTATGGGAGATGCTGCCTTTTCTCTACTGTCCTTTGCCACAGTTTCCATTGTTTGGGTTATGTTTTAACTTTTGCTGAAGGCCTCTGCTGGAAATTGCTGTCCCTAGAAGACTTGGATTTTCTTTTCTAATATTCTGCAATGAGTCTAAATTTAAGGACAGCTTTGGTCAGAAGTATGAGATGCTTCTTTTAGTGAGCACTTAGTAGTGTTGGACTGCACCTGTACTGTGCTAGGTTCTTTGGAAACATAGAAGAACAAAACAGAGAAGTATATGATGTACTTCCAAAACAACTTGATCCTGTTAATTGGTACTCTGAAGAGACAGCATAAATTGAATCAACTCAGATTTGTTTGCCAGTCAGACTCAGTATCTAGTGTTTCCATTACTTTATCTGCTGCTACAGTCTGAGCTGGACAAGGTAGTCTCAGAATTAGTGTCTGTGTGAGGCAAAGGTGAAATATATTTGTTTAATGAAGTAGTTCTTATGGGGAAAAATGCCAAGTCTGTTTTAATTTTAGCTTTTTAATATTTCTGTTGAACAATGTGTGGAAAATAAGTGAATACATACACAGCTTACTCATCTCGAAAATCAATGGACATTTGGCAATGAAAAAAATAGATTCAGATAGTTTCCTTTTATTTAATGCTTTTCTGATGTTATTGGTGATGTTATTGTCATTGCTGGCTTTATTTTTCCTCTCCACCTTCCCCTCCCACCCCCCCCTATCCCCCACAAAAAGAACACTCCAAAAAAGCAAAATGCTATTAATTCTTTGAGATCCTTTATTTCCTACGTATCTAATTTACAATTCAGATTTAGGTTTTCCATCAGAAAATAGCCTGCATTTTAGTATGCTTGCCTCTAACTAGCAGTGTAAGTATGCCATTCTGCTTTTCCTTATATACAGTTAAGAAATCTTTAAATCATTCTTACTTGTAAACAGTGTGCACATCCTTTTGTTGGCTGTACTTCAGATGTTTCCTCACATTTGGCAAAGTACAAGTAATAAATTGCTGAAAAACTGGAAGATACTCTGGAAGCAGATTATTCATCTGACTCAGTATTGTCTTTTATTTTGCCACAAGAAATCTTTCCAATCTATGAGATCATGGATTAGCTGGTTGGAAAATTTAAAGAGCAGCACAAAGAACATTGCCTTTTTTTCTGCTGTATTCACTTTGAAACCTGCAGAATCTCAGCAAGGCTTAAATGATGAGTGATTGTTCTTTCCATACATTAATATGAATGTGTATTATGGATTATAACCAAGCATATGAACTGATACTTTCTTCTTTTATTTAATTCTGGACATTACGTATGACATTAATCTCATGGGCTGGTGATCCAGGCTTGCTTTACAATCCACAGAAATACAAGAACACTTGTAAAATGCGATTTCACTTCAGATTTCTAATTCAAGGGATATAAATTTAAACTTTATAAATCTAATTTTAAAGGCAAGTTTCTTCTTTCTATTCCTATTTTTTCTACTATTTCTTCCAATTTTCCTCCCTTGAAAAGAAGCAGTGATCAATTCTAGCATCCTTTCATAGAATTGTTAAGGTCAGAAAAGACCTGTAAGATTATTTAGGCCAACCCTTGACCCTTCACCACCATACCCACTTAAATCAGTGCTACCCACTTGGGTGATGTGATGTTTGTGCATGGCTGAAAATGGTGATGGTGAACACTGGCTGTATTGTAATGCATCACCAAAGTGCTTACGGTGTGTGGCCTCCTTCATGCACCTTTCAAGATAGTGAACAGCTGTGGATTTTATGAGGGATGAGGGAAAGACATTAAATGTACTGGCACTGTTAAAAAGTAGCTACGTTTACTGAACTTATGGTCACAAAAAGTAACATATTGACACAATTGTGTTCTTAGAGTAGCGTAAAACCACACAGTAAAGCTGCACATTACTACTGTGTATTTCTATCAATCTGGATTTTTCTTTAAATGCTTTGTGTTTTCTTAGATCCATATGAAGTATTTTGAGGATCTTTACATCATTACCACAAAGTGTCTTTCTCTTGGTGGCTGTAACTGAGCTGTAAAGCCAAACATGTAACCCAGCATTGGGACAACATGTGTGGACACTGAGTGGAAAGGTGGCCTCCAGCAAAGCATCCCAGTGCAGACCCACTTGCTGCCTGTTGGCACTGAACCTTTCTCAGCCCCCCTTCTGTTTCTGTCACAGCCTCTTTGGAGATAGCTACTTCAGGATGTGTGTTTTTACATGGGAGAAAATGTGGAATAAAGTGCTATGAAGCTTGTAGCTGCTTTATATTTAATATTGGCTTTGGAATGATAATCATGAAATCATAGAATGACTTAGGTTGGAAGGGACCTTAAAGCTCATTTATTTCTATCCTGTGGTTGTGGGCTGGCTGCCACCCACCAGCTCAGGCTGCCCAGGGCCCCATCCAAGCCAGCCTTGGGCACCTCCAGGGATGGGGCACCCTCTGGGCAGCAATACCAGCATCTCACTGCCTTCTGAGAAGAGGTGGTGCTACTCAGTGTGTACCACGTGACAAATATTATTACAAAATTGACGTATTCCCCCTGCTCTTTGCTTATATGCTCCAGAGGCAAATCACAAAGTAGGACTACAATACAGCTTTTGTGAGCAGAGAGGAGTAACATCTGTTACAACCTCTGTGGTGGTTATTTGGTTAGGTAATTTTAATTAGTATTTCTCTTGTTTTGGTACCACAACACATTGCTTATCTGCTTGCATTTCAGTTGTAACAATTGCTTGCCGTTCCCTGATCTGGAGATCTCAACTGTGGGAACATTCCAGCCTCTCCTTGCAGATTTTGGAGCTCATGCTTGTGAATACTGCGGTGCTTTGCTTTCTCCAGAAATGTAGCTCTGTTATATCCCATACGTCTTACTGGTATATTTATGCAGATATGAAGCAAGGTCAAATGTGGTCAGGCTCTCGCACATCTCGTCTTCAACTGTAATCTTACTGAAAGTTGCTAGAGGTTCTGTTCTTTCCTGCGTACTTGGAAGGGCTCTGGATCCTGTAAGGTAGCGGACACCAAAAAAAAAAGGCAAGTTGAGGCTGCAGCAGGAATGAGAGTTCCATTTCTGAGGAGTGGGAGGAACAGTGATGAGGAGGCACAGATAGGCTGTGTCCAGAGGAAGGGCTTGGTTATTGCTTTTTGTTAGCAAGGATGCATGGAGAAGAGTCACAGTGACAGCTGGGAAGAGGGGAAAGAAGAGAGAGATGTATGTTGTAATAAAAATCACTCCCACTGATAATTTTTTTTTTTAAGGGGCTGTAAATAAAAATGCTGCTGATTTACTGCTTGAAGATTTATGTTTAAGCAAAACTATTGTTTCTTTACACTTTGAAATGAATCTGATACTTTAATGAGAATGTTTCTTCTGTAACACCAGGGGCAGTCCATTTTATCACCAGCAAATTTCTCCTCGAGTTTTCTTCTCATCTTGAAAACTTGCTATTTTTCTCTGAGTTCAGAAGAAAATATACCATGCCATATTGAATTCAGCCGAATGGCTGAAGTTTGAATTTGGCTTGTATTGGTTAAATGAAGTTTTAGATTCAGTTGCCTATTGTCCAGTATGCTAATCCATGTTATTTCCAGCTGAGTTAAAGTGTAAAGTCATTAGAGCAGCATGGGCCTTTTGTTTGTACAAGGAAAGGTTAAGTTCTACAGGCAGCTCATACTGCTGCCAGCATGTCTGCTAATCTTATTTTTGGGATTAATTACCTGCAACAGCTGCAGCTCGGAGTTCTGCACCGAGCAGAATTGTGACTATGCCAAAATGTGGAGAGCATTTAGGCTGTCTCAAAGGGAAACTTTTCCAGCGTTTTTCAGGAGTTCTCTTATAGTTTGTCAGAACTGGATGCTCACATTTAGGCTGTGAACGCAACGGTGAAAGCTTTAATAGGCTAATGCTGATATTTTAAATATGCTCTGAAGCTTTTGTGAAGAATTAACAAGCAACTTAAGCTATATTTGCCTGTAACTAATAATGGGTGTTCCGTATTGTTATAGCATTAAAGTTGTTTCCAAGTCAGTTTTGGTAACCACAGATAGATGCTGAGGGTGTGAGAAGTACGTGAGCCAAAAAGCAGCAGTTAGGAACCAACTTGTGTTTGATTGGATTGGAAATAAATAGAGCTTTTCATTTTAAATACATTTTTTCCCCCCAGATTTTTTTGATTAACAGTTCATATGTATGAAGTTCTTTGGACATGCCTTTAAATGCATTCAGAAGTTGAAACTGTTATTTTCCTGTTTGAAGGACTTTGTTTTAAAATTCAACACTAGTTATTAGACACAAGCCACTGAACTTTCATTTTATGCCTTTGTACGTTTGAAGTGAAAACATCTGGTCTGGAATGAGGAAAATCAAGTACAGAAGAAATGAAAGCATATAGTACCTTCTTCATAAAGAGACTGGCTTCAACAAGTGAGTGGAAGAAATGTATGTAGTAGATACTTGTGAGGAGTGAGGCAGAAAAAAGTTGATTGTAGGTGGTAATTTAAATACCATTTTTAAAATAAAATATAACTTACTCGATATTCAAACGAAAGCTATAATCTCATAATCACTAGACTATTATTACTTAAAATTGTGAAGTAAGTTAATACTAATTCCCTTTAGTTTTCAAATCTAGCTAGTTAAATAAACCTTTTAAGGTCCTCCTTTTAAAAGATGCATTTTCTTTTTCCCCTAGTAGATATCAACTTGGACATCTTTGACATTGTTCTTTCTATTTTTTTTTTCCTTTTTTTCCCCTAATTTAATATGTAAAAAATTACAGTGTTCTATTTGATATGAAATGGAGTGGAACAAAAGTACTCATTTAGGAAAAATATTCTTGTTGCTAGTTTGGAGTGGAAAGAATGTGTAGCCCTCATCAGTGAGCTGCAGGCTTTAAGATTCTGTGGGTTTGCTTCCAAATAATGGGTGAATTGTATACAAAGTAATGACCCTTTCTGAAATGAGAAGATTAAGAGTACGATTCTGGAATAACTCTGAATTTACTTATTGTTTCTATTTTGGCCAGAAGGAATGTTTTCATAACATTGTTCATGTAAATTGGGTTTTACGATATGGGATTAACATATTTCTTCAGTTGATGGAAGGTGCTTGTAAAATTGAATCTATCTGTTGCTCATGTGTCTATTACGTAGGTTCTATTACTTATGGGAAAGAAAAATCTAGGAGGGTGTACAGAAAATAAAAATTTAACTCTTTGTCTAAATGATTGCCAATACCTGGAAGTTGTATAAAGTAGGATATTGAATGATGATTGCTCCAAACTCCAGTTCAGAACACAGTGGATAACTGATAGTGGGATTAGCAGCAAGCAATCCAGAAACCAACCTTAGTTATCTCATCATACTTCTTTCTGATTGTTGTTACAGAATTCACATCTCTGCCTTTTAGTCACTTGTAGGCTCTCTTCCTTAAGAGGTCATCAGATCTGAGTAAAAACCTTACCAACAGGCATTTGTCCAAGCTATTCCTTTATGATTATGCATGTAGGTAATACCGCTTTTTCTGCTCCTTTGCATAGATGACAGTGCCTCTGCTGCAAGCAGTATGGAGGTGACGGATCGCATTGCCTCTCTGGAGCAACGTGTCCAGATGCAAGAAGATGACATCCAGCTGCTAAAATCTGCCCTTGCTGATGTGGTTCGACGCTTGAATATTACAGAGGAACAACAGGCCATGCAAAACAAGAAAGGACCTACCAAAGGTTGGCATTTCAGATATTTGTAAAATGGGTAGTTCAGTTCAAAGAGTGTTTTGTATGTACTAGTTTATTGTTTAGATCTTTCCAGTGGTCAAAGTCAACATCTTGAAACTCAAACAGCTGGAAATCTGACCTATCAAAAAGAACGTGTACAAGTCTAAATTGTTAAACCTGTGAGTCTTCTAAAGTCCTCATGAACCAGTGAAGAGTTTCCATATTGCTACAAATTCCTGACTTATTAAAATTAATTCATGAAGTCTCTGGTGAATGTTTCATAATAACTAGTACTGAATGTTGCATATTCTATTTGTGAAATTGCTAAGTTTTTTGGCTGGGGGGAAGGGGAAACAGTTCAAACAAAATTTAATTTTAATTCAGTTTAAAATGGTGTAGGCATAACCAAAATCAGAACTTTGAGCTAGCTTAGTGGTGATCTGACCAGCAGGATGTTGCTTCGCTAGTTGCTCAGGTTCAAATGAAAAGTACAGCCAACTTTGGTGCCTCAATCCGTTACAGAATAACAGATCAAGATTCCAGATGTGGTAGATGTTGCAACTCTGTGTTATACGAATGTTGCAGGGCACTCTCAACCTGATCCTTTCCCCACAAGAACAGGTTGATCTGTGTGTGCATCAGAAAAGCCTGGATATCCAGCGCTTCACTGTAGCAAGTGCTTACTAGAATCCCACTGATGTTACATGCTGTCATCTCTGTGTGTAAAAACATAGGAAAGAAAGTGCTCATTACAAGCTTAGTGGGAATTTTTTAGTAAATACTTTTGGGTAGTCCTGGGAATAAGAGTGATGACAACCTACATGTGGAAAGTCTGTGTAGAACAGACTTCATAGAATGGCTTAAGTTGGAATGGACCTTAAAGATTATTTAGTTCCAACCCCCTGTCATGGCTAGGGTTGCCTCCCACTAGATCAGGCTGCCCAGGGCCCCATTCAATCAGACTTTGAATGCCTCCAAGGATGGAGCATCCACAGCCTCTCTGGGTAGCCTGTTCCAGCACCTTACACCCTTTGAGTAAAAAATTTCTTCTGAACATCTCAATCTAATTGTCTCTTCTTTTAGTTTAAAGCAGTTCTTCCTTGTCCTATTGCTATTAAACCACGTTGGTCCCCCTGGTGTTTGCAAGCTGCCTTCAAGTACTGGAAGGGTTCTATGGAGTCTCCCAGGAGGCTTCTCTTCTCCAAGCTAAACAAGCCCAAGTCCCTCTGCCTTTCTTCAAAGGAGAGGTTACCCAGCCCTGGCATCATCTCCTCTGCACCCGTGTCCTTCCTTTACGGGGGGCCCTAGGCCTGGACACAATATTCCAAGTGGTGCCTCACAAGGGCAGGGCAGAGGGGGGGAAAAAGACAGCAGAACACCATTTAGATTGCTCCAAGGAATTTCAATTCAATATTCTTTCTGAAAGCCTGATAGAAGCACTGAGTCCTGGATGTCAGTAGCCTGCAGGGCCTGATGCTCAAGGTGCATTTATGAACCCTTTGTATCAATGGATCTGTAAAGCTCTTCTCCTTCAGAAGAAAGGTAGCAGCTTACCACATCATTAGGAGTGCACATCTGGAACCTCATGGGATCCCATCTGTGTCCCATTGTCCCTTTGACCTTCCTGTAGCAGAAACTGCCAGTGCACAAACAGGTTTGCACTAGAATCTTTGGGCCATATCAGAGCAAAGCACAATACACAAACTCATATTCCCTCACAAGGCGAAGGCATTTTTTGGTATCCATTAGCAGAAGATGCTCATGGTCTCTCTACTGTTTAAATTCTTTGGGGGGTCCTGGCATGTGTTAATACAAATTAAACTTTGAATTCATGTTGAAGGGTCATGTTTAATAATATATTCCTACTTTTTTTTGTGGGGGGTGGGAGGAGGGGGATGGAAATTGTTTGATCCTTGCTATGTATTTATGATGGATATTTACTTTTAGTCATTGCTTTAACAGAATATGTAAAAACTACTTGGCTTTCTGAACTGAGATCTCAAGTTTGTTTAATGGAAATGGGGAAAAGAGAAGTGGACAGAATTCTAGAACCAGATTAGCTCACTGTTGATGACACTGCTTGTTGGATAGAATATACAGTAAATGTCTGTGATCTTGTTCTCCCATTCCCTTCCCTCTGTGTTGTATTCTCCTCATTCTGAATTTGTTAGTCTTAATGGGAAAAACAAAAAGTTGAATGTTACTGATGATAATTCCCATTAGAACAAAATGTTCCACAAAATGTGGTAGTACAAGAGATGAAGTGACTTTATGTTGCCTTTAAAATAGATCTTATGTGATGTGTGAAGGAAATAAAGTTTAATTATTATTTCTGGATAGTAACCAGATCAATTCTTGCCTGCTGACTTTGCTTAGCAAAATACAGAGCCACATTTTCATGGATTTTGTGAACAATTGAGTTCTAAATCAGGAAATGTTTTCTTAGTTATGGCAGAAATTCAAAGCCATAGTTCAGCATACATTCAAGAGAAGCTTTTATAAGCTGATATTTCTGCCCTTCTATGGCTTATTTTTTTAATGTGTTTGTGGCATAAGTACATCTCTGGGTGTGAAATTACACTATAAGAAGCTTTACATGTGGTAATGTAAATAGGGTTTGATAAAAGCCATCATACAAATTACTGAAATGAATCTTAGTAATTGCTAAATAAATTCACTCAATTTCTTTAATTTTATTATATACCTGTTGTACCATCGTTGTATGGTCAGCCTTATTAAACATATTTTATTACACAAAACCGAATGTGAAGTATCCTGATTGTTTCTTCCAGCTGTTATGTCAAGGATGATGCATTTCTGTGATAACCTGTTTTTTCTATAGTTAGGCACAGCTACTTCATAAAAGACTTAGCCCAGAAGGCCAAGTTCCATTTCAGTACTGTAATTCAGAAAAGCATTTCAGTGGCCTCCTGTGGGGCCTGCTTGGACATGATGAAACTGGGACTGTGGCTTCTTGTGTCATCATGTGGGCTGAGTGGCACTTGATCTACTTTCTTCTTATTGATTATTTAATGACTAGTTCCACATTTACAGTTTTAAAAAGTGGAAATTGATCTCACAGTGTTATAAAATCTTATCCACTGTTGTTTGAAACATACGATGTGATCTTTCTTTTGTTTCCTCTGTGGCCTTTGATTAAGGTGTGTGTGAACTGTGGGAAGGTTCTTATCCTTGAAAGAGAAATTGAATCCCCACTGTTCTGTTTAAAGTCTGAAATAAGAAAATTCATGGGATGGAGAACTCAATTTTCTGAATACTTCATAAGTGAAATTGGCTTAAAGATTTCAAGTGTAAGGCTAGCAAAGAAGTAATGTAGGAAAGCTTAAGCTTGTTTTCAGTCTCTCTGCACCTTCTTGTTCTAGACTTGAGCTAGGCAGCTTAAAAACAGTATATGTTATAGACACAGAGCTGCTTATCTTCTGTTTGTGGAGCTCCTTCACCAATGTGGCTTTTTTTCTTCCTTATTTGATTCAGCTACTTTGTGGAGTTCAATATGCTTCCTGCCTTTATTTTACTCTTGTTTGTTATTCTTTCCTTTTATAATTATTGGTTTGTTTGTAAACTTAATGGCCCTATTAATCCATAGATCAGAGTATGATTAAAAAAGCTGCTGCTGAGGCTGGTAAACATGTCAGTGCTGCTACCACAGGTAAGACCTCGAAGCAACAGAACTTCCCAAATAAATGTTACTGACAAAGCAGTAACCTGAGTGTGTTTGAGTTACTGACATCCACTGCTTCTAACAGTTAATGATGTGTTTGTGGTTGTTTGACTGTTGCGTTAATTACCACTGGTGTGAAATAGCTTTGTAAATAAAACTAAATTGCTCCAGAATAAGTAGCGGAATAAGTAAATGATTTGTAGCTTTTCTATGTGCTATATAAGAATTTTGTGTTGTTGCTTTCAACATTATCTGCTCAGGGGGCTCAATCTTTAAATCTCCAGCTCTAGAAATGTGGATTCTCAGTTTGGTTTGGATTTAGAGCAAAAACCTTTGACTATCAAAAGTTACAGGGGTTGTTGCTGGCTCCTGCTAGTTTCAGTTTCATAGGGCTAAAAGAATAAACCAGTGCCCATTGGAATTCACTTCAACTTCCCTTTAAGAAGTATTTTCATATGACAACAAAGAAGAAATATTTTACTTGTTTAACTTCAGTTATTATTCTAATTTGTGATCTCAGAGCTTCATGAAAGTGTTGTGAACTGCAGTGATTGTGTCAGGAAACAAGTGTGCAACTGCTATGCCATGATTCTATAATGTACAACAGAATCTGCTTTGTATGTTAGTTATATAATAAACATGCATTAAAGCATAATTAGTACGTTTCAGCAATTGGGTAGGAGTCATAGTAGAGCAAAATACTGTAGAAGTAAATAGAATCATGATATCTCTTTCCTTAAATGTGAGAAGCTGAAGTACAGTAAGTTTCAGCTGTTTTGCAGTGCCACTTGTTGTGGGTTGACCCTGGCAGGCAGTGGAGTTCCCCACAGCCTCTCACTCTTCCCCAGTGGGACAGGACTGGAAAAGTGAAAACCAGAAAGCTCCTGGGCTGAGATACCTACAGTTTGGTAGGTGAAGCAAAGCTATGCATGCCAACAAAGCAAAACAAGGAATAGATTCACTACTTTCCATTGGTAGGCAGATGTTCATCTGTTTGGAAAACAGAACTCATCATGCATAATGATGGCTTGGGAAGACAAAAGCTAATGTTTGCGATGTCCTTCCCTTCCTCAGTCTCTCCCTCAGCTCTTATTGCTGAGCATGATAGTGTATGAAATGGAGTACCTCTTTGTTCTGTCTGGGTCAGCTGTCCTAGCAGTGTCCTCTTCCAGCTCCTGGTGCAGCCCCATCTCCTTACTTGCAGGGCAGCTTGAGAAGCTAAAATGTCCTTGGCTTAGTGTAAGCACTGCTCTGAAGCAACTTAGATATCAGTGTGCTGTCAACTCAGTTTTGGTCACAAATCCAAAACATAGAGCTATACGAGCAGCTATGAACAAAATTAACTCTAGCACAGTGAAAAATCAATACAGTTCTAAAGACAGTGTTAGTATGTTAAAATAGGTCATCAAAACAGCACTGGAAGGCACCATGAGTTCATTCAAGTCTTGTTTCACCTTTCCTTAAAGCTGCCCATGATGTCAGAGTACTCTGGTTCTTTTTACCTTTGGTAAAAATGGTACTATTTAAACCCATCAACCCCAGCTTCTCCTATCTTTAGGGAGCCCAGAGTTTTTCTTTATTTCTTTGTTGGCTTGTTTTCATGTCATCCTTCAGTCATCTAAGCCAAACAAGCCTTATTTCTTCACTGTTTCCTGATGGGGAGGGTACAATAAATAAATGATGAATGTGTAACAAACAGCTTCATATTTTAACACAGTTAACTACTTCAGTATGTGTCAAACAAGTATAGCTCATCTTGAAATTTGCATTCACAAGTAAATCTTATTTACCAATGCAGTCTCCTCAAGTCAATCTTTCACTGTTTTTTCTTCAGTGTATGAGAACTTTAGGTGAATGAGTCAATACATGATTACAATCTATGCTACAATAAAATGCAAGCATATCTTAATCTAGATCTGAATGCAGTTGTTAGGGGTTGGGTTTTTTAAAATTTATTTATCATTTTATATTTACCCTGAGCAGTTTTTTTCCCCACAGTATTTCATAGCTGTTTTCCCTCAGCTTTGAGATGATGCCAGATTTTTTTCTTGTGCTTCTTAAGACTTACAAACATCTACTTTCTCCTGGGTATTCTTTCTCTGAACCTGGAGACTTGTGGCATCTTGACAAAGATGGCTGTAATATGAAGTGATGTCAAATTTCAGGTGACATATAGAGCTTCAGTTTTCTTCCCTGCTGTGCAGAGAGCACTGACACGCTTGTGTCTATGTTCCCTATGTTTCCAAGGTTTGCTTTGTAATGTAAGTTTTCATGTAAGTACTCACTGCTTGCAGTTTTAACCGCTTTTTGTTTTTGCAACTAATTTCTAATGCACTGGAATGGAACTTTTCAGTTATTCTACTAGTAGTTACAGTTTACACGTGTGTAACACTTTATGAGCCAACATGTGATCAGAATACAGTTAGATAATGTCAGCTGATGAAATCTGCTGTTATGATGATTTCAAAGCTTTTTCTGATTGGTGGATAAAATTCCTTTCTGTAAGGACAGCCTACAGTCTAGAAAAGAAGTCAGATGTGTGTAGCTGGAGAATAAGGATTTGTTAACAGATTATTTACTTGTGGAAAACTTGTAAGAATGTTGAAGATCAGGAGTTTCTGGAACCATAACTTACCTTTATTTCTAGCACTCTTCCAAGTATCATCCAGGTAGGTGATAGACAGGTGTTCTCTTAACAGGATTGCTTTTGGTGGCAGCTGCTGCCTTTGTGCCTACCTGTAAGCTGACTGAGCTAGAACAGGATTTTGTAGATGGCACAGGCTGTGGAATTGTGTTCTTAAGCCACGTGAAGATCATTTAATATGATTATGAATAAAAAGATACTTAAATCATCTTCAAAACCTACATCCACATAACTTTGGCAGTAGTGGGGGGAGGGAAAGAGGGGGAGGGTACTCTTCAAGTATTTCAAAGTATTTTTACTTTGTTTGCTAGAGGAAAATAAGAAAAGAATATGTAAACAATGATTTAATCCTCTACTTGTTTTGCAGCAAGACCGCTGGTACAAACACTGCCTTTAAGGACAACTGTTAATAATGGAACTGTGTTACCAAAGAAACCAAGTGGCTCTCTACCTTCTCCATCAGGAACCAGAAAAGAAACTGTATCACCAGCAGCAAAAAGGTATGCATCCCTTGGAAGCACAGTAATTGTTAAACTGAGGGAATAATGGATCTTCAAGCTTCTCAATATATGTTTTTTCTTATTTTCAAAGCAGTAGTCTAAATTCTTAGCTCAGAATGAAAAGCGATGGAGTTAATTATAGGAGATTTAAAACTCATTAGGTCTAATTAATCAGAATTAAGGTTATTAAGCATTGTGTGTTCTTTTTAGGGTAATTTACCATTTTCTGTTACTTTCTTGTTACTGCAGTCTAACACAGAGAATAAAGCATTTCTGCTGTGCTGTTTTGTAACATGATGCAAAAAGTAAGGCAAGGATTTTCTAATAGTAAGAAGAAAACATGCAGTCTGTAGAGAAACTGTGTTATCGTTACAAATCAGTGTGCTACCTTTGTTGAGTCATGTTAGAAATGTTTCAAGTATCTCACAGAGGAAAATAGCATCTAGCACATTTATGCAAATTTATGCAAAAGAATACCTAGCTATAGACACCTTACTATTACTGTTAGATGACTGGAATGATGTTTCAATTTCAGTTGTGTATTATTTTGTAGATTACATATATGCCTGTTATACACCTAGGTTATAAGAAGTGCAACAGATGGAGTGGAGCCAAGTTCAAGTTAAATGTGACAGTTCTTGTGCTGCTGCTGCTCTGCTGTAATGTTTGCCTGTTAAAACATATACTTGTATTATATGCATGAGGTTGTTTTTGAAACATTTCTTTGGCTGTGTATCATTCTCAGCATTTTGTAGAGACGATGCTGTCAGGTCTGAGAAAGGCAAGTTGTGGAGAGTATTAACATGCTATAGTTTGAAGCTTTTTTTGTTAAAGGTCTCTTCCTAAGGGGAGATGTTAACTAAGTGTATGCTGCTCTGTTGGTGATTTGAGGACCACTGGTTTTCATAAAACTCCAAATTTTGTTATTGTGGAGAATCTATTCTATGCAGAATTGAAATTAGAAAGCATTGTTTGTTTCAATGTCACACAAATAGAGCTGGGCTCCTATGAAATGGGCCTTATTGCAGCTGCAGGCTTTGGTGAGTTTGCCAAAGATAAGAGAGGGAAGGTAAATACAATATGAATGTATTCATTATCAGAAATATGTTATCAGAATTTTTGCAGGTGGATGGAATTACTTGACTTTTAAAGAGAAAATGGTTTTGTGTTTTGAAAGGAGAGCTATTTTATGTATCACGAACTTTTAAGGAAAAATATTATTTTTTCTTAGGTCTCCTAAGATTGTTCTTGTTAATTGAAAGCAGAGTTTTAAGTGGTATTTATTTTAAAAAAAGAATAAAAGAGTGAGCCCAAGTATTGGCACATTTCACTTGTGTACGTAGGGTGGGACCCATGATTCTGCACACTTGCTATCCAAGGTTCAACACAGGACTTCCTGCTCCAGTACGGAATGGGTCAGATGCAGGTGAAGATCATTCTGTGGCCTGTGAACAATGTCATGGCTCTATACATCCTTGAGATAAAGGGCATCCCACAGCCTTCCCACCTCACTCGCATGTTGTCTGGATACCCTCTGTGCTAGTGGAAAAGTCCTTACGGAGAATCCTTAGGGAGTGACAGTTGTATAACTGCCTTGGCTCATCTGTGAATGAAGTCTTCCATGGGATAAGAATTTTAATATAATTCTATTGTGCTTATTTATTATTTTATGTATATATTGTGTATATATACTTTCCGAGGAAGGGAGTAGAGTGTTAAACTCCCTACTATTGAATTACTGTAGAAAACTTTTAGTAAATTATTCTCTTCTGTTTTTGAAAATTAACTTTAAAATAACTGAAGGGGTTTTGTGTTTTTGCAATACGGCATGCACAAAATATTCGGTATTCATAGGTGAATATATCTTAACTGCTTGAAGTAGCCGACTTGCTAGTAGTCAAGTAGATAAGCTCATTAATATGAGTTCATTCATACTTTACATTTATAATGGACCATTTTACATTCAAGTGCTGTGAGTATATGTAGAAGCAGAATCATAGAGTGGCTTAGGTTGGAAGGGAGCTGAAAGATCATCCAGTTCCAAACCCCAGTGAAAATGGGGGGGAGGGTGCAGCATGGGGAATATAGCAGCAAGGTCAAATAGGAGGCAGAAGTTCTCTGTGTTATGAAGCTTTAATGAGCATTGAACAGTTCTTGAATTATGTGTAGTTCTTAATAACTTTTAAAGTCCTGGTTTCAGATAAACAATCACATTTTAACAGTGCTATTCTCACATGAAGTGATTCTGAATCTGCTACTAATTCTTGGTGTAGGTGTGATGATGTGAAATGGAAGGTCTAAATAGTATTAAGTGCTTATAGATGTTTTTAAAGCTTATTTTCAGCTTGAATATATCTATAGAGTGTTTATGTACTACATAGGTGTATATATACAATATAGGTGAAGAAAGAAAAAATTGTTTCCAAATTTGAAAAGTGAAAGAAAATCGGTAATTATAAAAAGGAATAACTCCTTTCGATTTGGGTTTTCTTTTAAAACTTCAGTTTGCTGCTGTAAATTACGAACATCTGCTAGGATTGCTATAACAGGAAAATAGCATCTTTTTCTTCTTGTTGAACATATTTTCAATGGAGGCAAACCTGAAGGTTAATGGAGTCTTTCCCAGATGTTTCACTGAACCCTGTTATGAAAAGGGGATTAAAAATAAGTAAATTCTGATTTGAAATGTTTGGTTAGGAAGTATATTGTTTCCAGTTAAAACAGCAAGCAATGCCTATCTGTATAAACATACACAAATGATCTCTGCAGGGATCAAATGTGCATCCATAGATTCTATTGCTTAAAAATAGATGTGTTTATTGACATGTCTACAAACACAGTCTCATTTATATGTGTTGGTTAACTCATCTGAACCCACAGATTGGCATAGTGCTCCTCCTTCTTGCTGGATTGCCAAGGAGATACAGTTCAGAGTTCACTATGTTTTTCTGATTTCCCTTTTAATATTTGAAATGGAAATGACTACTTGTGGCAGGAATACAACGCTGGAGATGATTAAAAAAAATATTGAGGTTGAAAGGGTGGAACTAACAGACTTTTATTCAAATTCTGCCCCATTCTCTGAATGACCTTATGCAAATATCTTAACCTTTATGCATATTGGTTTTCCATATGTAAAATGCAATATCAGTAGGTTGTTATATGGCCCAATGTGTTAATTAGAACCAGATCTGTTAGAGCATTGAGTAACCTCAACTGACTCTGACTTCAATTTAGAATTGAGGGCACCAACCCCCCTTTGGCATTTAGATCTTGTATAGCCAAAACATGACTATCCAAGTTAAGGAAGGAATGAAATAACCTGAATACAGCAAATACACAATAACAGCACATAGGTCAATCAAATGATTAAAAATATGTGGTAATTAATGCAGTGCAGAACTTAAAATATTGTTAAAAATGATGATGCTGGTGATACTAGAACCAAAAGTTCTTATCCAGAACCAGCATGTGCTGCACAGCTACGTGGCTACCAGGTGCAAGCTGGCTGATGCAAAACTGAAGTGATTTACAGATGAGCTGGGTAATCACCTGATACAGATAATCAAGAATTGCCCATCTTTGTAAAGTGTTTGCAAGTCTTCCTTTGTCCCCTTGTCTCAGGGACTTAAAATTTTTTATATCTAGTGTGTTTACTACTTGTAAGCTGTGGAAGTCAGGAATTTTTTTTGTATACTGATTTTTATTCTGAACCTTATACGTAGAGTAATTGTTTGAAAGTTTTATTCAGCATAAGATGAACTCTTTCTATCATGAATGGAACTTTCCCTTCCCCCACCATTCTTCCTTTCAGAAGCAATGTGGCTTGAAGTTCATTGCTTAACACTAAATTTGCCTTTGGAATGTGTCCAGCGCACAGTAGTAATGTTTTGAGTTCCCTATTAAAATCTAGGTTTTTGTGACTCATCTAGGATAGCTTTGTTTCCAATAGTTGAAGGGGAAAAAAGAGGAAAAGAAAATATAAGGGAGGAGAATGCAGTCGGTACCTTTCTCAGTAGGGATGCTGCTGCAGACTGTAGGCTAGCATATACTTTCTCTTTTAGAAAGAGCCAATCAGTCACTCTTTGTTCTTGAGCAGATTGTAAAGTACTACAATGCTACAAAGCTGACAATGGAGATCAAAAGGAAGAAATTGGAACAAAGAAAACATAAAAAGCTTTGTTTGTAGGGAGAATAAAATACTTTAATAAGATGAATTCTTGTTCTTCTAAACTCTAAACACATGGCCCCTAGGAAATTGTTCGGTCTCCTGGAATTAATGTTCCACATTCTGTTCAGGGGGCAGCAATGATTTGCAACTGGCACACACAAACTGTGTCAAAACTTCAGTTTAGTCTCCTATTTAATGCTTGACTCTCTAAAAACTGTTTTTAAATAAAAGGAGCATAAATATAAAAAGCCTATCCATTGAACTTCAAGTGGAAAGCCATTACACTACTTCACTTTATCTCTAACAATTAAAGTTATTAGTGTGCTTTGCTCGAAGGCGTAATGAAATTAAAGTTATATATTATTCTTGAATTCATTCTAATTGATTTAAATGAGAGTCAGGAGTGTTAGACAAGTTTCAGAATATTAGTATTATTAGTTTCACTACTATACAACTATTTCTATGTATTTTATTTTATGAGCTTTAGTATTTTTCCCTCCAGAAATTTGATTATATATATTTATATATTTTGTCCGGGTTTGCTCAGTGCAATTCAGTGATGCAAGCATGTAAAACATACATGCTATGCAGTGTTGTGTGTATATATGTATCAAGATTTATTTTCTTGTCTTTATTGTTGCTTTCTTAATGGTCTTCTGTCTCCTAGCTGGGTCATCTGTCTGTTTCCTTAGCTTCTTTGATTTTCTGTTTTTCTCAGTAGCTTCAGAAAGAGTCAGTGTATTTGGAGCACTGCTAAGATTTTGTCATTCAAAGATACATTGGTGTACTTAAATGTATGGTTTGAAATGATCAGACGCCAGAACCAATAATTGCTGTTGTTTATTCTTGCACGTGATCTCATACCTTAAATGCATGCGATGATGTCTTTTAATGTAAGCTTGTTTTAAATGTCTTTTCCATGTTTTATTGTTGCATTCACTTTTTATTCTGCTTTGTTTACGCACCTCTCAATGTGGATTAAGCAGGTCTGTGAATCTTCTCAATGCATGCAAACTGAAAAAGCCTGCTCTAAGGTGAGGGATTCTTAATAGCTTTCTAGTGTTGAAGCTCAATTGCTTTTCCTTCCTGTTCTGATTCGAGTCATAGAAAGTGGCTGTTTTAGTGGCAGCATTAACACTGTAGAACTTAACGGTATTTATTATTCCCATTTTTAACACTTTCAGAAGTACATTTAAAACTTCTTGTTGCTGATAAATGCATTACTGAACTTATCCAGCAATGGTTTCTGATGTTATCTCCATTCTCTTATGCTAACGTCAATTTTACTATATTTCATTAACACTCATTCCTTTCTTAAGTTTAAAAATGATATTAACAAATATTACCTTTTAATTAAAAAAAATGAAATAAAATTGAGAATGTTCTCCTTTCATATCACTACTGTGGAAGCCAAATTCTGGAATCCAGTCATATTCTTACAGTCTTGTAAGTTAAATGAGTATTTGTTATCATTTTAAATCCTTTCTCAGGTGTCCATTTATCTGCTGCAGCCATACTGATATTAAACACTGGAGAAATCAAAATATGCATATGCCAAAATGGAGTTAATGTAATGGAATGAAAATATCCTGTTGTGATCCTCTTTTTCTGATCATTTGCTAATACATCTCACTGGGCTTTTGCTGTTGGTGGAAGTTTAAAATTTGTCAGAAAGTATTTTGGCTAGTTAGTTTAAGCACTAATAGACATAAAATAACTTAAAAGAGTTTTGTTCTTCTATTGTGGTAAAAGAAGTTATTATACTGATTTGAGGCT
The DNA here is from genome assembly GCF_039878825.1 of Excalfactoria chinensis. Lineage (NCBI taxonomy): Eukaryota > Metazoa > Chordata > Aves > Galliformes > Phasianidae > Excalfactoria > Excalfactoria chinensis. The sequence continues at coordinate 11,006,382 of NC_092829.1, read as the reverse complement.
TCATCAGTAAAAAGATATCATTGCACTTCTAAGCTTCAGGCCTGTTCATTTTTTATCCATCCATTCATCTTTTGAAGTTGATAGCTGTAAAAATAAAACCTCAAGCGATATTAAATTAGCTTAGAATTGCTTCCATGACTGCTACAGTAGTTATTCTGATGTTAGCATAATTTTGTGATTTCCTTCATTTAATTTCAGTGTTGGCTGATGTTGCGTCTTCTTTTTTTGGTTAAAGAGAAGATGTATCAAACCCTTATTTTGACTACAAAATCACACGGAGATGATGTTTTGCATTAGTAAAATCCAGTGAAAGGGCACATGCTGATAAAGATTATTTACATGGAGTAAAATTGTTCAGTACAGGGGCTGCTTTATGTTAGCCTAGAGAAATATTATATGGAACGATGTTAAGAAAGACAGAGAACTGTTTAATGTTTGTAGCATGCTACTTAGTATAGAAGGAAGGTTTTCATGCATTTGACATTGAGAAGACTTGGGCAGGGTTAGGCTAGCTTAGGAAACAGTAATGCCAGAAGTGACAACAGAATCGAGTTTTCACTGCCTTTTGCTTCTCTCGTGCATTATTTGTCTGTCCCTGTGTGCAGCTTAGCATTCTGCTTGCTCTCTTACATCATTCTTTCCACAGAAACGTTTTTGTTTCAGCTTAATCCTTTGAATGGTGCTTGTTTTTAATACAATAACACAGCATTGAATATCTGCACTATCACTGCATATTCCAGAAAGATTTTTGCCAAGCCATCTGAGATGCATCACAAGTTGTATCTGCTCTGCCCTGAATGCATGGAGCTTCCTCTCAGAAAAATATTGTCTTTGCCGTGACTTGAGCTCAGATGTGTCCATTGTATTGTACAGTTACGTGTGTTGACCATGCAGAAAAGTCTGCTTCGCTTCCTTTACTTAATAAGAGTTGATGACTTTGTTTTTTATACTACGCATGAAGTGGGGCACTCTGAGGAGCTGACTGAGGTAACATGGCAGGGGGTGGTTTTTAGAAGTTGATGGGATGGCCTGGAATAGTCCATGGTGATGCCTGAACTGAGTCTCTTGGTAAGCAGAGCACCATGGAGTGTAAAAGGTAACAGGGCTGGGGTTGGCAAAGGGAATGACTGGAATGAGCCTGGTTCCTGGAGAGCAGGAGCAGAAAAAGCTGAAATGTTTCTGTGAAGAGACAGAACATGACTAGGATGTGAGGAAAATTGCACAGATGTCCCTGCTCTTATCTTTGGGGAGGGTAAAGCAGACAGAGGGCTGAGTTGGGAGAAAGGAGGTGCCAGTACCAAGTCCTGTCCAGCTGGTGCTGTGGAAGCAAATCGTCCCTCATCCCAGGCACAGCTGCCCGCCCTGCTCAGAGAAAGGAGTAAAGCAAGGGAACTAGCCCAGCTCACTTACTCCCCTTGCCCCTAGGAAGCATTGCTTTAGAGAAAAATGGTTTGAACTAATGGAAAACCATAGTACTTTGTCACCTTTGATATATGCTCTGGGTGATAGATACTGCTTATGTTGTGCCTTGTGGTTCTCAGTCAGTGAGAGCTTTCTGTCTGAAAGTCATGCAGGAGCTACCTTACAGCTGTCTAGCTTTGTACCACACTGTAATTGATTTTGAATGCAGATACTGGTTATCTTGCTAGTGCTCAAATTTTGACCTACTTTTTATGTTTTCTGTAGTCAGCTGGTGTCTGGTGCTTTCTTTGAGTCCTTCCTTCTTCTTGAGATAATTCTGAAGTGTGGGATGGTATTCAAAGATTTGGGAGGTTATATGGAAAGTAGGTGTTACAGATGTCTGATATAAGTGTGGCCCCTTTTTTTTTATAGTTGGGCAAAAATGTATGATGGTCTCTATCGCAAAAGGTACTCAGCAAAGCTCTTATGTAAGATCTTTAATAAATTGCTTTCTATTAAGCAATTGTAATAACATGATGTTATTTTTATGGCCAGCTTTCTATTTGATGCATTTCTCAGAGATGTTTGTCATGAAGTGTGTACAACTAGTTCTGCTGTTAAGCTTCCTCCCTTTTTTTTATTAGTACTATTAAGAGAACCAGCTCTGCTGAGCGTGTGTCCCCGGGAGGCCGGAGGGAAAGCTATGGAGATTCCAAAGGGAGTCGCAACCGCACTGGATCCACCAGCAGCTCATCCAGTGGTAAAAAGAACAGTGAAAGGTAGTGTTTCTTGAATGGTCATCCTGTTGGTTTTTTTTTGTTTTTTTTTTTTTTTTGCCTTCTGCCCTAAAAGTGTAAATTGTTTCTTCAATTCAGCAAATATTGGAATTTGTTTGTTGTTTTTTTGTTTTTAAACCTCCACTGGTTGGTAAAAAATACATATTCCAAAAGACTCCAAATCTTTTTTTTTTTTTTTTTTTTTTTCAAATTTAGATGAAATTTTCCATCTCACACATGTGGAATGACACCCAGCTGATATATGGGCAATAACTGTCTCAGCTGAAATCAGATGAATGAGAAATGGAGAAATACACTTATGTGCAGGAACTATCCAAAGAAGCAGAATAAAGTAATGTGTATCCCTGTGCATCTTGATGGTGTTTCTCTGTGTTGCTGACAGTAACAAAAGGAGAATGTCTTTTCCAAGAGTTTCAGAATAGGGTATCTTGAAGATACAGATGATTTAGTTTTTGTGGTGAAATCAGTGTTTTGCCTGATCAATTCTTTCCCATATTTCCTAGACAGATTTTGGCCATTAGCCATGGCAATTACACCTATATCTGTCCTGCTACAGTTCCTTGTGTAAAAAGAGGTGTTGATAATAGTTTTGAGAAACACAGTGTTGACAAAGATAACATAATAATGTAATTCATCTGTTCTGCATCTCTATGCATGAGTGCCTTTATAGGAGTCATTGGATTGCTGATGAGACTATGGTAGGACACAAAACTTCTTGTTGAACTCTGTGATCCTTATGGGTCCCTTCCAACTTGTGTTATTCCATGATTCTACAACTTCTTATTTTAATCTCTTTAGCATCTTCCCTCAATGTGGAGATTGACTGAGGTTGTTGTGAAATAATAGGCAGCAGCTAAAAGTGGGTGATTGAATTACTGCTAGTTTTGTTTTGAAGCTATTCCTTGCTACTTGATACCTGCATAAGGTTCTATTTATCTGAAATTAGTTTTATATTAAAGCTGCTAAAGTAACCAGATGAGAACATTAGTTACATTTTTGATTATTTCAAAGAAGAAAAGATACAACTTTTAGCAACTACGTAGTGGTACTGTAAACTTAAAAAGATTGATTCACAAACAGCTAAGAAGTGGGGGGAGAAATAAAAAGATATAACTGATGATTATCTGCAAAATGGTTTTGTTTCTAGGTTAAAAATTGATCAGAATTTTACCAAGATACTTTAAAATTTTTCATACTCTTGTAACAGAATTCTGATGTTTACATAATTCAGCAGACATTTAATCTGGTCACAAAGGATTCAATCCAGTCAGCATAGATTAGAAATCACTTAATTTGGGTTTGGGGGTGTGGTCCCATAAACAAGTAAAGTGATATGTAAATAATGTATGAAATACACTATTTAAATGAAATTTCCTAAGGAACTAATTGAGAGACCATGTTAGATAGCATTAGGTGGAGCTAGCGTGGCTTTTGCTGCTGTTAGAGCAATAATTGTGTGATTAGAGTTTTCCCAGGAGATAAAAGGCCTGAGTTCTTATATCACATGCAGCCTGCAGATGTTCAGAGCCGCAGCTCTTACCTTATTGAAAAGTGTCTTTTTCCTATGGAAGAGTCTAGGTAACGTCTTCCTAAAGTCTTCCTCATAATTCCTGCTGAAGGCAGGCAACTGTGCAGAACATAGAGCCAGAGTCATGGGACTGGAATCATGCTCACTTCTCTTCTATATGCCAGAAGCTAAAGCTGTCCTCCTAAAGCTAACTACGTGTGTGTAAGAATGAAGAAGAGGGTATTACTTAACTACTTGCAGCCTTTTCATTTCTTGTGTTATATCTGGTCTCTAGATGAGGCTTAAAGCAGAATACATGACAGAAATCTAAGAAGGCAATTGTGAAATTACTGTTTTTCAACATAATTGTATGTACAATTGTAGCCATTATGCAAAGCCATATTGCTTTAGATAGATATTTTAAGAAGCTTTAATAATAAAGGATGAGGAAGTGACTGTAGCCTGAGGGTGTCCCAGTTCCCTATCACTCTGAGCAAGAGGTAAGTCCTTGTTAAGTTTTTGGTAAGTAGGAAATGATTCAAGATCATGGAAAAGAGAAAAGGAGCAGTCAAAGCTCTGTGTCTGGTTAGGATTTTTATAATTAGAAGGTACACATGGTTTGCTTTATTACTGTAATGAATCAGCCCTTTGCATTAGCGAATAAGTCAGCATGGACAATTCAGATCTGGGAGGTCTTGTCTCTAGAAATGTAGCATTTCTGACAAATGCTGCATCCCATAAAGAGCTTATTTTCTATAAATGTCTTCACTCATAAGAAAACAATTTAATCCTGGTGCTAAAAATGGTAATGCATCATGGTATTTATTTAGATTGGCTCTGTGGGCAAGATTGGTGCAAGAATTTTGTTGCATGATTAATATCCAGGCTGGTATTATGAGAAGCTGCTGTACCAGGTGGGACCCATAGAATTCTTTTGTTAGTTGGTTCAATCATTAGAAAAACATATTATTTTTAATACAGCAGATTCAAATCAAAGGAAAAAGAATAATACTCAGATTGCTTGTTGTGGCTTCAGTTTCATTTGTAGTGAGAGGGAATCTTTCATGCTTATCAAAAATCCTGCAAGCAGTCTAGTTTCTCTTTATCTGCCTGTGCAGTTCTGGATCTGATGTGGATATTGCATTTCAAAGCTCTGTGGATACTTCATCCTTTTCATGTATCTCTCCACTGAAGTTGCGGAGTTCTCGACTCTTCTGGGATCACTCGGAGCTATGCTGTAGTAACCTGATGTTTCAATAAATGTACTGAGTACGATGAATACATGGCTGGGAAAAAGATAACTGCTTAGTATGGCTTAATGACCCTCCTGTTTCATCAGAAACAGCTCCCTCAAGATTAATTACATAGTGGTGAATGATTAAAAAAGCCCCAAACAACTGTTATTTCTTGAGAAAGATTTCTTCTTTCTGACCAGCATAGCAGGGTAGTACTACCCAGAGAGCAACTCATCTTTTCCGTCTCTTCCTTATCCACATGTATTTATGTATTTTTCCCTCACTTTTTCCCAGATAGTTTTCTCAAGTCAAAATGGCAAGTGGATTTAACTTGTCTTTCATGTACTGCACAGGGAAAGAAAGTGCTTTAATGATGATGGACACGTGTTTCCTGGGCTTCACTGAATACCGTCGTTCATCAGGAACCAACTGGGCATTTCCATCTTTTATGTAAAATCTTTAGGAAAGCACCATTCAAATTTTATTTTGCTCCTTAAGTTCAGAGAGAGCAAAGCCATGAAGGAAATACCTATGTATACAGTAGCTCCCTCCAGATATTCAGATATATTGTATTTAAGAATATATTCCTAAGTCTTAATGATATCTGTAGCTCTTCTTAGGATACCTAATTTCATTGACGGCAAACCAAAATTTGACACAACTGCCCTAGGCCAATTTCCATGTTCTCCTACAACTGATGCTGCAGGAGGGAAGGATCTGGTAGTAGTAAAAGATCTATGTTTGCAAGAATGCAAAGAGAACTCAGTGTTTAAAAAAAGTGTTAATATTTGTCATTAAGGAACCATCATGAATACTGTTTATAATTTTGTCTGCCTTGAGAATTACAGTATAAATAATTGAATTATATCATTACTTTTATAGAAATATATATATTTAATTTTTTATCGCATCAATAGCCTTATGTGTGGATACTTTGTGTGAGCTTTTTAAAATAGGTATTTCTTTGTTATTTTCACAGCAAACCTAAGGAGCCAATGTTCAGTGCAGGTAGGAACTTTTAACGTTTTTAAACATTTAAAAAATGTGATAACAATAGATTTTATCTGTGAATGTTCAGGAACTGGTGTTGGGACTCTAAGCGCGATGCTTATAGGCTATACTGATAGTATATATTGCTATAGCTTTTAAAAGAAAACCTGAGCAGTTTGCTCACTTTTCATTGGCCCAGTAGGTTTATTTTAGTTAGTCTTCTTTGTAAGAAGACAAAGAAGAAAAAGCCATGTCTTCTTACTTCAAATATATCTTCCTTTTGGGGCAGTATTAAAGTTTTGTGAATTGAAGTGTTACTACATTCCAGTTATGACACATTAATTTAGTTATTAGCTGTACTTGATTACTCCCTTTAAAGAATTCCATATCTATCCCAATGCTTTGTAATACAGTTTGTCAGATTACAAATAAAGAAGTTGTATTGAAGCTATGGTTTTGGAGATCTATCTTGAATTCAAGAGTCATTTTTTTTTCTCGTGTATTATCTTTATTACATGATTTCAAAAGCAAACTATGGCATATTAGTGCAAGAGCTGGTCCTTGTCCTTGATGAAGATAAGAAACTGAATTCTACACCTAAGTAAATTTTGTCCTGAAAAAACACAGATTTAAAACAAATCATTCATTACAATAGAATAAGGAAGACAGAAAATGGCTCATTTATCAATTTTATCATATTCTGGTTGTTTATATTTCTTTGACAGTATCTTACATTAAGCTGAACAAGAAAATCCCTAGTTTACCAAAAGGATTGATCAGCATCCAACAAAGCTCTTAAGCAGTTCTTCAAGATTTAGAGTGTAACTGGTTTTGAATTTAGGAATATATAGAGTTGAGTATTTAAATACATTGTGACAGTAAAACCACAATCTACATTTCTTTCCTGAAAACAGTTGTTTCAGCAAAAGAAGTCTTAAGAATTCACACAGAATTTGTAGTTTTTGCCTAACATTGATTGCATAGTGTGAGAGAATAAAAGGTGTCCGGAATAGTTGTTCTTGTAGCACTTCCCCAGTAGATAAATGTTGGTAATTAAGCATGTTATGCAGCTTCTACTTTCCTTACCTGGGTAAATTCTTACTGAAAGTTCTAAGAAAGTTGTACTTGATATTTTAGTTACTGTTGGCATGTAGTTGCATAATATAGCTTAAATAATTTTGAAAGATAAAGGGAGTGAACAGTGATTCTAGGTGGTTTTGTCTGTAATGATCCCACCTGCTGAACAGCATATGGCTTAGGTTTTGTCAGGAAGCAAGCTAGCTTCCAGCAGACTGCCCCTGGACAGCCTATAGAGCAGGTGTATAGTGAGGCTGTTATACTGGAACACATCTTTATCTAGCCCTTCTGTCTCTGTCTCTGTAACCACAAGGGAAGCGCCGTGTGACACACTGCAAAGGTAGGCTGCACTTCCAAAACCTCATAGCTCTCGAAGCAAAATGGTGCCAGCGTGATAAAAGCTCTATGTATAAACTGCACTTTTTTTTTTTACTTGCATGCATTTTGCAATGTTAAAACTTTTCTGGTTCTTTTGAGTAGAACAAAAATATTATACAGTCTATTATACAGTCTACTGAATTATAACCTGCAGGTTCACTGTAAAAATAGAAATGGGTTATAATTGAATCACGGATTTTTCAGGAGAATTTGAAATAGAAAAAAAACATGTTGAGAGAGCTATATGGCAACGTGGATGTTCACTGTGTTTGAAATGGTGTTTTGCACTTCTACTGAAATTCATATAGATTTGCCCCTTTGGCTGTTTTGCTGGTAGTCTAACACAATGATAGAAGCCTTGGTTTCTTCCCTTTGCTATTTCATACTGAGTAGAATTTAGAGTTAGATTTTTCTGAACGCTAAATAAGCAGATTTAGGCCTACAACTAATTTCTAATGTCATAACGCAGAGTTATATTTGGTAAACATGCCATATTGTTTTCTAAAGTTGCTGCTAAATTGCAGTGTAAATATGTACATTTTTGATGCATGTTTACGTCTGTGATATAATCACAGATCTGTCTTGCTTTTAGAGATAGCTTATTCCTAACAGTTTTTTCCATTAATCAGCATCTTTCAGCTTTGCAACAAATGTAAAATTTCATTTTAAAAATGTTTATTCTCAAGACGAAGTCTTTTGAAAGGTTTCTACTTCTATGTAGTCATACAGTTTTATGCAGTCCGTAGTGATCCTCTTTGCTGATCTTACTAGCATTCACGTCTCCTAATTCCAATTCAATGGTTATTAACTTTGAGAGTTATTTTCAACAACAGTTTTAAATTCACAGCATTGCGGATGTGAAAGATACATTTGTTCAGAAGATTTGCCACTGATATGTCATTGTAGTTTGTCTGTCTTTACCGCTATTTTTGCATACGGAACTGTGCTGTCTTAAAGATTTAGTTAAGGAAAAATAGAAGGGTACTATGTAGATGATATATTTGTATTACTAACAAAAATCAATACACATAGAATTAATAGTACCCAAGCTTCTAAATAAATATATAGTACTGTGCCTTGCCTAGTCATCCTGAATTCCTACTTACAGTTAGAGAGAGAGAGAGAGGCATACCTAAGACGTATATACTTTGGCCTTCATCGCATGCTTTAAAGTGTGATTAATTCCTGTAAAAGTACCTGCTTCTTCCTATTTACTCTAAAAAGGAGTTTCGAGTGACTAGGTCAAATGTGGGTAATTCCACTGTAGATACCTAAATGCAAGTTTTGTGAGTTCCATGTTTTTTAAAGTGAGAAAAGCAGCTTAGTGAATTAAACTTTCATCCATTCACAGCCTTCGATAAGCACAGTCCAGACTTACCACTGCTGAAAATCTATTAAATTTCACTGCACCAGTATCACTAGCATTGGCTTGTGTTTGAAGCTCATTAAATAGATGCTGCATGCGCATACAAATAGTGCTGTAATGCTCTGCTCTTTAGTGCTCTACCCTCTTTATTTTCCCATACAGATCTTTCAGAGTAGGTTTTTTATATCAGTTCCAGTATTCTGGCACTTTTTAACAAGCTTCTTGAACTCCAGCCATCTGTCACTCTTGTTATTCTCTTGTTTTGGTGTTTTGTTTGTTTGTTTTTAGTATTGTTGTTTTGTTCTCATTATATTTCGTTGTTTTCATTATGTCTGTGAATTCTGTATGTTAGGGGATTTTAGAGAGCCCTAGCTGTAACTTTACTGTGATCTCTCCCAGATGAATCAGTCTAAAGGCAAAATACACACGTATGTAGGTAATACAATGTAGCTGTTATGTTTCTTTGTTCAACCTATAATTTTTATTCATTTAATCAGAATTTCTGATGTATGCATTTCCAATTAAAATAAAGCCTTAATTTTTTTTATTAGAACATGGTAGTATACTTGTAATGATACCTAGCAATTCATAGTATAATTTTAAGACTCCTAAATTGTTATTTTTTTTCTATTTACGTGATTTTGTTACTTTTGCCCTTCCATTTCCTTTGTGCCCACGATTATTCTGTCTAGTAACTCTACAGATGTCACTGACTCCAAAACTGCTTGATTCGCATGAGAACAAGGCTGAATTCCTTAATCTGCCGATGGAGCAGCAAGAGCCAGCACGTTCTGAATGTGGACAAACTTCACCAGAAGTTCACAGGACGCCCACTTTGGCCTTGCCAGTTCCCAAAAGTCCTAGTCAGACCTTCATGGCATTTGCCAGATCTCCTAGTTTTATAAGCCCCATGAAGTCCCCAAGTCAGTACTTCCAGATCTGTTATTAATCCCTGCTTCTCCTCCCCCCAAAAATATTTCTTCTGAATTCAACAAATTATTTTTAGTATTTTCTTTTAGAAATGTTTACTTCTGTCAGCCAGTTCAGTTTTTGTAGCTTCTCTCCTCTGTGTCATTTTCCTTTCTATAATGTGCTGTCAATGTTGTCGCTCCTTCTCTTTCTTTAGTGATTCTTAAAACGCATTTCTTTTTTTTGCATGTACATCAGCATGATTCCTCTTACTAACTGTTCGTGTTCCTTACTTCAAATGTATCTCTAACACTGTATCAAGTGTAAAGCATATCTTTACACTGATATGCAAAGAATGTGACTGAGTGTTGGAAAATACTTTAGATGCTGATGCTCCACTGTAAATATTGATTAAAAAATAAAATCACTTTAAAGTGGCATTTCTGTGTTAATTGTAATCTTTGACATTTTCCCCTTTCAAACATTTTAAAAATGTAATATGTAACATTCTTTGTTACAAAAAAACCAACATTTTAATTGTAGCCCTTTAATTGTTTCAGTTCTTCGTGATGTTGTTTAATTCTAATTCTTTTCATAATTTTTAGAAGAAAAAGGGACTTACTTAAATATATATCTGTGTAGTGAGCGTGATATAGAGGAAAAGAAAGCTGCTTATTTTATATGTTTGTGATTGCATGTCATTCTGTAATTGTTAACGCACCAAACTGTTAAGTGGGAAGGGATTGAGGAGCACTGGAGTTCTCTGCTGACTTTTGTGTTTTTTTGGTGTAACTCTAAACATTTCTGACCTTTTGTAGAGGAAGGATATGTAAAAATGTTTCTTCGTGGACGTCCTGTTACCATGTACATGCCCAAAGAGCAAGTGGAATCTTACAATTTGGAAGCAAAAGTAGAACTACCAGCCAAGAGGCTTAAACTGGAATGGGTGTATCCTTTCTGTGTTGGAGAACTACTTGAAGTCAATGATTTCTTTATGATGTGTTTTAAATAAATTTTAGAGCTGAAGTATAGCAAATTTTAGATCTTCTTTAATGAGGTATGCTTCATTAGTGAAGTGCAAGGTGACATTCCATTCAAATAGGTGCTCATTTCTCAAGGCCTGCTGTTCCGTACTCAGTGAATTACAGGGTGGCAGCTGAAGACTTTGCTTAAACATTGCCTGAAGGTTGAGTTTGAAGCATGCTAATTAGCTGAAGATTAAGCTAGGCATATTGTAAGAGTGTAGCGAACTGTGATTATTAATTATAGTACTCATAAAACAATCTAAGGTGGGGTTTTTTTTACTGACTCTCTGCAATAATTTATCACTTTGAACTGTGTTTTATAAAAAGCGTGCCATTGGTTACAGCAACTTCTTATAAGGACAATTTCAGTACTTGAGTAAGACTAGAACTGAAAAGCATATTGCAATTGATATGTGCCACCATTTAGATTTCAGCTGTGCTCAAGCAGCATAAATGTCAAATGACCAGATTTTTCTACAGATATCTATCTATAAGTGGACATGATTATAAAGTTCTGTCTTGGAAAGAAACCCGTAGCGTTTCATCATGTAAAGAAATTGCCACATTTCAGTTTTATTACTAATAAGTCTGTCCTTTGAAAAATGAAATGACATTTCATTTGTGTATAAATAATAGGTGATTTATGGTAAAATATAAAACACAAACAGCTGTTTGCAGTATCCACTACATTTAGAGAGATTAAGCCTTCATTAGGACCTCTATTTTAAGAAAAGACTTTTTTTGGTCCTGAGCACTGCAAATAGGATGTTGCTTTGTCTTCATGAAAAAGAAGAAAAGCTGCAAATATTCTTTTTCTAAGTTGTATAAATAGAACTCCATGTGGTTTCAGATTGCACACAGGATTTCCAAGAGTCCCATTGTATTCGCTAGAGATTAATGACAGATTTAGTAACCATTCTTGTTATTCCTATTGCAGCTGAGCTTTTGTGGGTTCTACCCCACTCTGCTGGAACTGCATAGATAATAGATACAGAAATAACTGAGGATCAATTAAAAAATCAAAAATATCTGGGCACCACAGTTTAGTAAAATAGTTGAGAAGAGAGTGATAAATACTGCTTGCAGCATTCTGCCATTGAATCATTGTATGTATATCACAAAAACAACCGAATGATGTCTTTTCAGGTTTGCACAGTCTGCCTCCCCTTAAGGAAGGGGCAAAAGAATTCTATGGGGAGTTATAAGATGCTTTCTGAAATAAACAAATCCCACAAAAATGAAAATCCGAATAGATTGCCATTAGCACTGTGTACAGGGAAGTTAATGCTAATATTACAGACTTAAAAAATGATAATTAGGGTCATGATTTCAGTCTCATTAATTTCTCATCTAAGCTCACTTAAATGATTATTTCCTAGATGGGCTATTATTTATTTTTTTTCATTGCTTGATTATTCATATGTCCTCCCAGCTGTGTATCTGTATATCCAAAATGATCCCTTATTAATAGGAAAGGTATTAATTAATGAAGTGCCCCAACTAACCCTAAGTAAGTACTTTGGGTTTCACAAAAATATTGTGGTGTTTTTTTTTCTGGATTTTTTCTTTGCAGTTAAATCAAATAATACCATCCATGCTTCAAAGTTATGTCAGTGAGCAGGTGTCTACAGGACTCAAAGAGGAATAGATTAGCGACTAAAAATAACACTCAGTTTAGGGACTATATGGAGAAAAGATAGACTCCTGCTCACATTTTAAGATAATTGGAGGAGGAAGGGAAATAAAACAAAGCAGCAACCCTACAACCAACCACTGATTCAGATTATACAATAAAGTCAGATATGGAGAAATAGAAATACTGAATGATAAAGTGAGGGAGGGCTGGAGCAGAGGTGGCAGTGCCAAGCAGGACACTGGCACTGGGTGCATCAGGGAGAGAGGGCTGTGATCAGCAGAGATCGTTTGAGAGAAGCTCATTTAGTAAGCGGGAGGTCTGAAACAAAGGCTGCAGGCCAAGAGAAAAGGAAAGGTCAAGATAACATTCGCTGAAGTGCCAGTTCACCAAATCAAAGTTGACGGCACCAAATCTGAGTGTGGGAAATTGTGAGGAGATCAACCCCAGGAGTTTAAATCTTAGGAAAAAAGACAGCTAGAAAGAAACTGAATATTTGACAACAGCAGTCATGCTGTTGAATGCAGCATTGTTCCCAACAGGAAGAATGGTAAAGAAAGGAGATTTTCCCTCAAGTATGAAATCTTTTGCATGTAGCAGCAATTTCTAGGCACACAGATTTCTTCCTCATTTCTTCTTCGTGAAGGTCTGTATAATTTAAAAAAAAAAAAAATTTAAAAAAAAAAAAAAGAAAATTCTATTTCATGCATTAACGTAAGATGATAATTTATTATCAACTTTTTATATTGCTGAACTCGATGAATGCTGTTGACTTCAATTGGACAACATCCTTATAGAGAACAATAAGCTTAAACAAACTGAGTGATGCCCTGTGATCTAGAGAAGTAACTTTACAAACATATTAGGAATTGATAATAAATGCTTCATCACTTAAAAATATTTGTTGCTTTCATTTCTTCAGATTTAAATAGCTTAAATTTAAAGGAACTTTGGCTGAAAAATGCTGTTTTGGGAATTTAAAAGTTGTGTTTTTGAATGTTTTTTAATATATTTTTAATATTTGTGCATGCAGGGCAATTACATATATTAAAATAATAATAATAAAGCAGCCAGCTGTTATTTAAATGTTTGTTTTAGGGGTAAAAAAAACTGTAGTTCTTAAATCCTGTAGTCCTGTGCTAATATGGATCTTTTAGTTTGGCTGTGTTGTCACTGTTTATGAAGGGGATGCTGCACAAATATATTTATAGTATCAGGTAATGGGGGTTTCAGCAGTACCTTTCTGCATATCCATCATAGCCAGATTCTCCATAAAGTCTGAATTAAAATGCTCTTCTGTTTTGCCAGGATTCTGCTAATATTGTTCCTCTCTTTTACCATAAAAAGGGAAAGCCAAAATAGTTGTAGTCCCTAATGACTCTCCATAAATATAAAACTACAAAATTTGACTGAATTCACATTCAGCCTAAATGAGATTATTTCTGGATTAATTCCAGTTAGTTTATTGAATTAATTTTAAATTACTGTTGATATGATGAGCATCAGAATCTGGGCTGCTGCCTTTTAAATGCTACAAAAATAAATCAGAACGTATGATGTAACTGTTCTATGGTTTTGGTTTTTTTTTTTATCCATCTGGTTGGTAATGACCAGAATAATGAAATCAATCAACCTGAACAAAGGATAATGCAGTCCCTCCTAATGTAATGCAGGGACATGTACTGAATGGCTTACCAGTGTTTCCATCAAGTCCAAGTTTTTATTTTGTCAGCCTGCATGAACGGTAAATACACTTTGGACAGCTTTAGAATTGCAATATTGCCTTAGTCTATCATTTAGAAAATTTTGGAGGATACTGAAGGAGTGCTATGGCTATAAAATGCCGTCTTTGTCTCTTCTACTCTGTTGCTTTTGGTGTGATATGTAGCTTTTCAGGCACTCAAGCAATGAAAATGCTTTGGCTCTCACGGCTGTTCTGGAGGTTTTGAACTGATAATGCTGTGCTCAAACGAGGAGGTGCTGACTATCAGGAATTTTGTTTCATTTTTCTTTATTTTTAACATTCTTAATTCATAAATGATGTTATCACAGCTTGACAAACACTCTAGCTATGGATATCGGGGTCGGGACTGTCGCAGTAACCTGTATCTTCTTCCAACGGGTGAAACTGTATATTTCATCGCCTCAGTGGTTGTGTTATTCAACGTTGAAGAACAACTTCAGAGACATTACACTGGTCATAATGATGACGTGAAGTGGTGAGTTACACTTCAGATTTTCTTTTTTCCTCTCTTAAAACAATATTTATTTTGTAATATTTCATTTTCTTTCAACATAGTTTTGAAAATTCAAATGATCTAACTTCTGAAGTCAGGCATAGGTTGGTTCTGTATGTCTAGCAGTAGACTTGCACAATAACATAAAGGTCTAGCAACCATGTAAAGGTGTATTTACTCCAGAAAACTTATTTTTGTTAACTTGCACTTTTACATTGAAAATACAAACATGTAGAAATCTGATGATAAGCCTACTAATTCTAATTGCTCTCTTTTTGGACTAACTAATTATTGACTAATTTAGGTTCCCCCTACTTCCTGTTTCAAGTAAGATTGAATTATTAATCTTCATATGTGTTCTTTTCTATTTTCCTTAGCAGTTTTTGAGCATGTCTGTATCATAGCAGATATTCTGCATGCTGGTCCAGAGCTGTCTGGTCTGTATGCCATGCAGGCATTCCAACAAGGGCTTCAAAGTGATTTTTTTGTTGTTGTTTTCAAGCTTTTGATATCAGGAAAGATCAATATCATTGAATTGGCATATAAATATATGGTTTATCTACTTGTTGAGAATAGCTGATAAAGAGCACCCAGATTATCTGATCAGCCCTAATTTATGAACTGATCTGACATTCCTTCTTTAAATGAAGCTTTATGAAACGCTTGTTGTCGATGAATCCCTAAAATAGACCTGAGAATCAAGTCTGACTGCATTGTGAGTGTGTTTCATAAAACTGAATTATTTGTATAATCCAGTAGTTTTATGAGGAGATTTTAACTTGGATCTCATTTCTTCAAATTTCTCTAACTCTTCAGAAATTTCGAACCTTTCTGCTTTATGAGTGAGAGGATACAGTTCTCAGTTATATAGTTGGATGGTTTATTGTCATTTATTCATTTCTCAGGGTATTTCATGTCTAGATCTGTATGCAGAGCTGCTGCAGGGAAAAAAGAATGAAGATAAAAGTTCAGATGAAAGTGGTCTCTGCCCTCTAGGCTGTACTTTAATACAGAAATGCGGACTTCTTAGAGACTTTAACATTGAGTATAGTGTTAACAATTGTAATTTTAGAAATCTCATGATCTGGTTCTTAATTTCAGCATTACTATTTCTCAGTAACTACAGGACTTTTTTCTTTTTTCTTTTCCCTAACCTTTTGAAGAAGAAATTGGTAGCACCCCATAAGAACTGCTGAATATCTGGTCAACACATTCTGATAAGCAGTTTGTCATATGTTTGAGTGAGTAAGTGTTTGTTCTGAAGGACTGTCTCTAGAATGTGTTTACCTTACTGACCAGATCTCTACAACATATCATGAGATAACTGAAGTTAAATAAGTGACTCAAGTAGCGAACTCTGTATACTCGACAAGCATTTAAATCTAGGTGAGATGAATCCCAGCATAAGGCTGGTGCTTGTTTGGTGTGCTCTTAGAGGCACTGGGGCTTAAGCAGGTTACTTCATAAGATTTTTGAACAGAAAGCATGGAAATAATTCAGCCAGTTCTGGTTTTGTGCTTTTAAAATGTTGATATGAAAGAGATGTTTGTCTAACTAAGTAAGACTATTTGCTGCAGGCTCTAGTAGAAGTTTGATTTAATGTATAATAAGTGGCTTTAAGTTTCTTGTCTGTTTTTCTTCCTTTTTTAGCCTGGCTGTCCATCCTGACAGGATCACTATAGCAACAGGTCAAGTTGCAGGTACATCCAAGGATGGCAAAGTGAGTAACCCCTTTATTGACATACCACTGTGTTTATTTCACAAGCTGAGAAGATACATGCTATGTTCTATTCAGGTTGTATTTAAACTGGTTTTAAATTATGGAGCTGAACACAATTAAAACTTAATCTGAGAGTGCCTCTTGCACAATATCAAATTTATTCCATTCCATTATCGAGATCAGTCAGTGGTTTCTGGTTCCATTACTTATACAGAGCAAAGGAAATTTGGGAGTTGGTCTCCTAACAAGATGGGAAAGGGATGCAAGGGAAATGTGAGAATGAAGACGGAAGTGGGGAAAAGGAGAAGAAGCAGAGATTTAATTGTACATTATAGCACTTAATTCCTGACCACAACTACCAAGACAAAGTATGAAAAAGGGCATCAAGACAAAAATCAGTTTCTTATGATTGTCTGCACTGTGAAGCTCATTTGTATGCTAGGAATTTATTCAGTTTATTACTTGTCTTTGCTTCTAAGACAAAATGAGAGAATGAATACAAGCAGAGAAGGAAAGGGTGAATAAAAAGTTTCTTGATGTGTTATGCAGCTGATTCATAGTGCAGCAACTTTCCTAACAAAGAAGAATTGTAAGAGAGGTTTAAAAAAGAAATTATATTTATAATGGGGATTTAAGTAATTGAGAAGAACATTACCCAGCTGCACATTATGATATTTATCTAAATATGATATTCTTCTACTCACTGTGTTAACTTCTGCTGTGCTGTTCTGATATTTCTGTTTTTAAGCTTCACAGATGCATATGCTTATGACTGTATTTGTGAAATAAAATGTAAAATGTTGATGTATATGGGTAATCCTATGTAAAAGTCATTTCTATAACAGGTGCTCTTTTTTGAGGGGTGGGAATAATTTTACTATCTACTTACCGAGACTGGTTGTTGCTTTTTCCTCCTTCCTCTGATATTGTAATACAAGTTATTTTATTTGAAAGGACATGGGGAAAAATAATAGAGAATTAAATATTTTTCTGTAAGAGGAGGGGAAAAAAAGATTTTGTTTTAAATTGTTAGCTGTTTTTAAGATAAAACTTATTCAGCATGTGCTTCCAGCGGTTGCCCTCTAGTGGCTTTGAGATGCATTTTCTTCTTCTTGTGCATGCATTGGGACTCCCTTTTTGTCGATGATCTTTAAGGTGCTTTCCATCCTAAGTCATTCTGTGGTATGGACCACAATTATTTTGTTTGCTGCAGTATAAACTGGTGATTCTGGACCTGTCAGTAGGTCCTGTGTTGCAATGCTATCAACGGTTTTCCCCTTATAGACACTGAATATTTTTCATTAACTTCTGTGATCTAGCAAAGATGGGTGAGATTTGACACACTGTATGCTCTGGATGGTCAATCCTAGATGTTGGCTCTGGGCATAGTAATGAGCAAGTGATTTATGATGTACGTGGTCAGATTTAGTGAAGTTCCAGTAGCTTTTGTAACTTGTGTTAAAATGTTTTTTGGATGCACTCACATTTTATTTTTAATCCCGATGTTTTTGTCCAAAATTGTTTCAACAGTTGTCTGTGTCTATTTTTACAGCAATTACCACCACACGTACGTGTTTGGGATTCTGTAACTCTGAACACACTGCATGTCATTGGAATGGGTTTCTTTGACCGAGCTGTCACTTGCATTGCTTTTTCTAAATCTGTGAGTAAAATAATAGTCATACTGAGAATGCTTGCCTAATGGGTCTACAAAGCCTTGCAAATTTAGCTTCCTTAAGAAAACCAATGTCTAAACTTCCTTTAATCTTTTTTCTTAAGTTGCTTCTTTGGAGGAAGAAAGCTTACGGTCTGGTTGTTTCCAGCAATTTCTGCCATTATTAAAGTTAGCCATATTTCAACCGTCCCTGAGGTCTACATTGTGCATACCCTAACATGGAATTAATGTCTTCAGGGACAGACATTTGTAGAAGTACTTCTTCTTTTTCTGTAATCATCTCATTGAGATTCTCCCTCTGTTAAATAAAATTAAGTTACTTCCTTAGTGGATTTTTTTTTTTTTTTTCATTCCAGAAAGATTAACAAATGACCTTTATAATGCCCTGTATCTCAGATTATTGTGTACTTAAAAGAGGGTGTACCATGGGAGAGGCAAAATCTGTCACTTGAAAGCAGCAAAGGCATATGGTAAAGGGTGTTTAAAAGTTGGGTCCTGTGGTTCCCTTCACAGCAATATGCTTTAAATTCTAGTCCTTCAAGATGGAAAATATATATATTTATATATATGATGTAGGAGGCACCTATAAGTCCTGTATGAGAACATGAGCTTGTAAAGTCACACAGAAGTTTAGAAAAGTGTATATATTGTGCAATTGCCTTGATGGCATTTTGTAAAAAAAGAGGATTAAACGATGTAATCCACAAGAAAAATGTACACCAGTGAAAGTTTCCACAAGTACATGAAACTTATTGGTGACACTATTTTATGGGAAGTGTGGAGTAAATTGGGAGAGCTGATTAGCTACTAAGGAGAAAGAATGCGGATCAAGATCAGCTTTGGAGGATAATGTTTGCTTTATAGCAGAGTATTGCTATTGGCAGACGTCACAAGAAAGTGAATGTTTAATGTGTTTATGCTGTGATTTTACAGTCATAGCTAAGCTTGTTTCAAGCATCACTTCCCGTTCTATAGCAGTGTTGCTTTTCTCATTTCAGACAGCCCTGTCTACAGGCTGCTAATTCCTGTCTGTCTCCTTTTAGTTTGTGTTGGCACAATTATTTTTGTAGCTGTGTTTGAGATATGTACACGAGACCTAATCCATCACAAAAATAATGAAGCAAACTTTTATATAACAAAATGAAATAGTCCGCTTCGTGTGTTTTTTTTCCCTTTATTTCTTTCTTTATCCTCCAAACTGACCTGTTCCCTAGACAGGCTTGCTCTATGATAGTCCAAACTTTTGTGCTGGCAGCAACAAGTGGCTGTGCTATGGGTGGCAGATACAAGACTGTCAGAATTGCTGCCAAAGGAATGCTTGTGTAACCTTAGGCTTGTTCTGTTCCAGCAAGCTCAGGTGCAATCAAAGCCAAGGTGGTTAATACCAGCAACAATGTGATAAATATTCATGCCTTATTGCTTTTTGTCCCACTCTAATATTACTTATTTGTTCTACCACAGACACAAAACTAGGAATTAACCCCTCAAGATAAGAAAAAAATAGTCTAAATGCTGCCTTTCTGTATAGCTGCCACGTGGAAAAAGATGGCAGTGGTTATACGGCTGTTACTAGTGAGACCTGTGGTGTCCTCATCTCCCCTCAGCTCACATTGAGTGTCAGTTGGATCTTCATCAAGTCATCAGGAAAACTGGGTGTGGAAAAGATCTAGCTAATCTGGTGCATGAAGAACAGCTGAACAAATTAGGGTTATTAAGATTAGAAAAGCTGGCAGAAGATACAACTATGAAAAAGATGTCTGTCAGAAATAAGTCATTTATTTTCTAGTTTGTTCCCTAATTTTTATCCATAATTCCTATATAATGAGTAAAATTGTTCCCTGTATCCACAACAGATCTGACAAGAAGTAATTGACCAAGAAACAAACTCAGTATAATCATCAGGAAAAGCCGTCTTAAAGGTGCAGATGTTGATGTGTAGTTTGCCTTGGGAAGATCTGTCACTGAATATTTAAAACGAGACACCTACCTCATTCCTCACAAAGTCTGATCTTTCAGCAGTTTGCAAGCATTCCTCTTTTAGAAACCTTTTAACTTTATTTTTCAAACATTCAGTGAATAATTACATTTCAGGTAGTTCTCTAGGATAATTAGAATTGCAACAAGCTGGTAAACGAATCGTTTTCATCTAGATGTATTTAATTATTTTGAATGCTTTCCTATATGTTTCTAATGTTTATTGGTCACTACATTAATGTTTTCCATGTTTTGCGTCAGAATGGGGGAAGCAGCCTTTGCTCGGTGGATGACTCAAATGACCACGTGCTTTCTGTGTGGGACTGGCAGAAGGAAGAAAAGCTGGCGGATGTGAAGGTGTTGCTATAAGATATTTTGTATTGCATTCTTCCATGTAGATGAGAATACTTTCTTTTGTCATGAAAAGTCTTTTATAAAGAACATATTGTGCCTTTTTAGCACTTTCCACTTTATAAAATCAAAGTACGTGAGGAAAGGGCATGTTTGATTTTTGCTGTTGATTATCCTAATATTTTTTTAAGAAATAAAATAGAATTGCTGTGTTCAGTCTTGAGTTTAGTAAAAAGGCCTGTGCCTGAATGGGAGGACAAGGTGCTGAAATGAAACATCTTAATGCAGAGCTCTTTATGAAATTTAGTTTATCTGACATAGCTTTGAAGGATAACCTTAGATACTAACTTAAAAATGCAAAATCTTTGGCTGTTTTTCTTCAGAATATTGTAGTAAAACATCTTAATTTACTCTGAAAAATAAGCAGCTTAATTTTTTTTCTTGTATCAGGAGTTGATCAGTTTATCCAAGTAGAGAATAATTTCATCTTGTTTTGTTTTCTCTGAATTTTAAATTTTGATACGCTGTTTTTCTTTTTCCTTTCAAGTGCTCTAATGAGGCTGTATTTGCTGCAGATTTTCACCCCACTGATACAAATATAATAGTTACTTGTGGAAAATCACATCTTTATTTTTGGACACTAGAAGGGAATTCCCTTATTAAAAAGCAAGGATTATTTGAGGTAAAATATTTATTTAATTTTATGTTTCTACTAATGGTACAATCATATAGAAGTAAGGGTTAATCAGCTAAATTGAGGAAATCAAAACAGCACAATCATGATTCAACTTTGAAGCATTATAGAACTTTAGATTACACTTGTGTTATCGCCAGTTAAAAGTCTTTGGAGTGCAATGTAAAAGCAGCTTAAGCTTCTTTTCAGGGCTGGTAAGTGCTGAAATAATTTCTTTGCCCACTGGATGTTTGCATTGTCACTACAGTGAAATTCAGGAATGCAGTTACCATTCTGTTCCTTGCATTCCTTTTCATTTATTCTTTATAGTACCTATAAAATAAAATAGTACCTGCAAAGTAAGAATACTTTAAAACTCCTTATGCTTACCCCAAGTTAAAAAAAAAAAACAACAAAACACATCTATTTTTCTTTTACTTTTATTTTTAAGTTACTTTGTTAGAGGAAAGACAATCTCCCCCTTAGTGCAGTTAGGAATTATGTGAATATCTTTTCCTTTACGTCTGTTCTGCTCAGATACACAGACATACGTAATACAAATCCAGATTGAGCTGGATGCTATTTGGTAAATATCATTTTCATTTCAAGGTCTTGATAAGAATTTGTTCTTAAACAAAGACTAAGCTTCACAGCAGTGTCATGCACAAAGGAGCAATGTTTGCAGTGACTGCAGATAACTACCGTAGTGCCAAGTTAACTGCCTGTAGAGTCATTCGTCACTGTTTAGCTATGTCAGTTTTTGTACTTTATATCAATAAGGGGTGAGAAACCTAAATGACATACTTAAATTTGGTTAAGACTCTGCAAAACTAGTAGTCAACAAACATTGTAAATAATGTCCTGAAGCATTACTAGTTATTACTGTAAAATTTCTGTCCTCTTATACCTTAAATAGCACCATAAATACAGAGTCTTAAAGCAACATTTCTATTACCAAACCTTAGCATTCTTTCAAGAGATGATTTCTTAAGCTTTATACTCCAGCCAAACTCATAATACTTGATGTTACAAATACTCGTAATAGAGCTTGCATTCATCTTTGGTCATTTCTAAATACTTTAAGAGTTTGGGATGTGGAAGTAGTTGGGGGGATTCTGTTTGTATCTGAACATTCCAAGTCTTGTTCCAGGCCACCTCACTCAATCCATTCATAACTTGTAGCTGGATAGTGCCATTTTAGGACTCCATCCTCAAGTGATGTCTTTGCACATATCAACTGTTTAGACTGTAGGAATGTTTTTAACTCCTTTGGAGACATCTGATTAGTAGTAGAATTATATAAGACTAAACTAAATAACTCAAATGCGTACAATTAAGATGAATGGGTTGTGTGGTGCTGTGAGTGTATATTTTTCATAACCATGCAGAAACAAGAGAAGCCAAAGTTTGTCCTGTGTGTGACCTTTTCTGAAAATGGTGATACTATTACAGGAGACTCGAGTGGAAACATTTTGGTTTGGGGGAAAGGTAAGAAAAGAATGAAATTAACAGTGAAAATTTATTATTAAAAAAAATCTGATTTTTTTTTTTACTTAAGTGTAATCTCATTTTAAGGAGAATAGATTCTGTTTATTTTGTTCTGTGTAAAGACCAGTCCTGTCTGGATTCTGCAGCTCTTAAAAAACTTATACGTGACTGCCACAGCACAATGTTGTATAGAATGTGTTCCCTGCGGTCAAACATTGAATCACAAAGCTATACTTGTAATTGTGCATTTTAATGACAAAAAGAAATGGAAAAATTAGTTTCCTTAATCAGGGTGATAACGAGAAACACTGTTAATATAATCGATGATCTCAAACTCTTACTTATATCATCACTCTGTATTGTGTTTGTAACAGTTTTGCCTATTGACATATCCTTTAAAAGAGAACAAATAGGTTTGTTTCCTTAGGATGCCCAGGCTAAAATATATGCATGTCGAATTGAATTCTTCGCTTTTATTTCAAAAGAACAGATAGTGGGGCAAACTTCTTAAAATACATTTTCTAGTGAGAAAAGACTATTTTAAGCAGCAGAAGGCAGTTTCTGCTGGAGGGCAAACAGTAACAATATCCTAAACATTTACTTAGTATGTGAAGTGCCCTGCATAGAAATAAGAAGAATCTCCTAAAGGTGGCTTATTAGTAAAGAGTAAGTAATATGGATGACAGCTGCTCCTTAATTACTTTGTGCCTTTTCCCAAGATGCATAAAGTGAAGGACAGACAACCTGGAAGCAACATGGTGAATCAGTTACACAGCTGGACCTTATTCATTTGTTTTTATAGACTTTGACCATCTGAGGACTTTTAGCTAAGAAGCTGTTAGTTTTCTGTGCTTTTGGGCAGTTGGTACATTATGACACTGTTGCAGATGGAGCTGAATATTGGTTTTGGACCTCGGTTTCTCTTTTATTCTCCTTGTCTTTTTCCTTTAAACCAAGACATTTGAACACTGCAATGAAATGAAGTTCAGAAATCGCGTAGTCCCTCCCCTTGCTGCTCTTGGTTATTTTGGACTGACAACAAACAAGGGAGATGGTGGCAGCTGCTGGCATGGCAGTGTCAGTGCAGTGCTCAGGTGCCAGTTTGCTTTGTGCCAAGTACTCTTTTCTATCTTGGCTGCATGTGGTCTGTCCTGACCCACCTCCCAGAAACAAAAGGGAACTATTTCATATCTTCTCACCTCAGTTGATTTTTGGAGGTGGGGAAAAAAAACCAAAAAACAACAAAAACAACCACCCAACAAACAACAACTCCTTTGTTCTTGATTTCTTATTTTAATACAACTTAGTACAATTAATTTTCTATGTTTTTTAGTCAGAGCTTTATGTTCAAGGCTGGGCCAGTACAGTACTAGGGAGAAGTTCCCTTATTTGAAAGCGTTTGTAGCTGACACACTGTGTCTATAGGTGGAGGAAATGTGGTTCTGTGGCTGACAAAACGGCTGTTTCTTCCTACCTTGCATCCATCCCTCACTTGGGCTTAGGTGCATTTTTAAGTAACAGAACCACGAATAATATATTTCATAATTGTAAAGATTCTCAAGTTAGAGATTTTTGCTGTAGATGTTTTGGAGGTGTGTTGAGGATAAATAAGTACATGAATATACTACATTCATCAATAAAGAGGTACTGGTTCTCTTGAGTTGTGATTCAACACCCTCTGCTAGACCAGAAAAGACTTGTAACCTTCTCTGCAGTACAAGCAAGGTTTCTGATGGCTGTGGGATGTCCTTGGAGGATAAAAAGTGGTTGGGTTATTGTTTTGTTGTTAAAGCACATAGTGCTACTTCAGTTCATGCATGAAGTCAGCTTAACTTCCCAAGAATGGCCTTAGGGAACCTGTTTAACTTTGTTTGAATTTGACTGAGAGTATGAATACTTCTGGTTTTTGCGTTGAGAGAGAATATATTCTTAAGATGGGCTAATGTAGTCTCTTTTGTCGATATGAGTGCAACGCTCCATTCCCACCATTAGCATTGTTTAGGTGTAATCCTTGGCAGGTAGAGAAATGGAGGAGAAAAAAAAACTTCAGGGAAGAAGAGCTATTAAGCTGAGTGTTTCATTAGTTGTGTCTCTTCTCCTTATATTCAGGCACCAACAGAATAAGCCACGCAGTTCAAGGAGCACATGAGGGCGGAATATTTGCACTCTGCATGCTGCGAGATGGCACACTAGTGTCAGGAGGTGGAAAAGACCGAAAGTTAATATCTTGGAATGGAAACTACCAAAAACTTCACAAAACTGAGGTGAAATCACCTATCTTTAAATTTACTGTTGTTCAAAGTGAAATTCAAGATGCCTTTTGAAGAGAGCTTTTGAAGTCATTTTCTTTCCTTATGGATATGCATTCTGTGAGAAAACAGATCAATGGTAAAATGTGATATTCTGAAATAAGCCTGTGATAGTTTAATAGCCTGTTCACGTTTTGGTATTCCTTGATGTTTTAAATTTTACATTTTGTCTTGCATTTTATATTGGAGACTTGCAGTGAGTCTTTCAGAACCTAAACTGTAGCCAAAGACACATACCTTGCAGGTGTATTGTGTACCAGTGAGATAAAGCTTGATAATACCTCTGAATGGGAATGCTCAGTCTGATATCAGTTGCAGTTAAAACATGGTCAAGTTAACACTGCATGAAGGAACTGTTTCTCTTTGCTGAGATTTTTGGTTTATCTGTACAGATATAATGTTCCATAGATAAGGGTTGTTTGATGCAAGCTGTTATAAACTTCTGAAAATCAAGAATGTATATTCCATCCGTTTTGTTTCTTCTCTTTGCAGCACCTTAAAATGCATTTGCTAGACAATATGCCTTTTAAAACAAAATTCATACTTGACAAATCATTTTGTTGTCTGTCTTATCTATGTTTGTTCTGAACACAGATTCCAGAGCAGTTCGGTCCAATAAGAACAGTGGCTGAGGGAAAAGGTGACGTTGTACTAATAGGAACAACCAGAAATTTTGTCCTACAGGGGACACTGTCAGGAGACTTTTTCCCTATTACCCAGGTAAGCTGTCACCTTTCAAGTCTTTAGGTATGTAATAAGAATGAAAGTATGGAGTCAAACTTAAGTTTTCTAAATACAAATCAATGTCATTTACGATTATGGTACTTTTGGCAAGAAATATATCTTAATGGATTATTAGCATTTATCCAGAGCAACATAGTTTTCTAATGTATTAATACATAATTTACTCACTTTAAGCCTCCTTAAACATTCTTAGCTTTATTGTTATTGTCCTCATAAAAAAAAAAAAAATAATAAAATGTTTTTCTAGGGTCACACTGATGAGCTGTGGGGGCTTGCAGTCCATTCCTCTAAACCTCAGTTCTTCACTTGTGGACATGACAAACACATTACCCTCTGGGATGCTACGACTCATCGTCCTATCTGGAACAAGGTTATAGAGGTATACGTTTTTAAATGCAAGCTGACTCCTTCTACAGCACTTCTCAATTTGATTTTTTCATAAAATTATTGATGTAAAGTATCTTAGTGTTAGCTTGAAGAATCAAAGATGGATCTAAAAACTTTTCTGAAAATGGGAGACTTGTAAAACCAAAGGTTTTAAGCCCTGGATTGTGTGGATGTTTGTGCTGCATCATGTGGAGGTGTGTTACTGACTTTCAAAACTTTTTTTGACTAGGAAGTGTTAGGAAGTATTTATAATTTAGAAGTATTTCTGATCTGGTTTATGCTTGCTGTCCTGATATTAGGAAAAATTAAAGAGGAAAATAATTCTTTGGTACCTTTTTTAGTTTTTATTTGTGTTCTATATTTTGTTAGGAATTTTAGTACGTTGTATCTACCAAAGAAAACACATTTTTGGAATGTAAAGTCATGTCTCTGATATCAGTTCCATGTATAGGTACAGAAGTAATACAGAGCGTAGACTTGGTTTTATATGGTACTTAGGCACTCATCTGCTCATATACAAACTCCTACTGGATATGTGATAATGCAGTCTTAAGTATTGCATGCATCTCAAGGAACTGATTTTATGAACCAACTTTTTGACACCAATTCTATGTTTAGATGTTTATCCAAAAGAAGACATTCTCTTCTAGAGACGGAAGTGGTACTTCTGTTTCTGTTTTGAGATGCCACCATCACTTTTTTTCTTTCCCTCTAATCAGTCTTAACAGAATGGTATTTGATCTACTGTCTTTCATAGTATCCCGCACCAGTTGTAGGTATTTGTTAAATCACAGTTGGGAATGCAGAAAAAAGGTGTTTATTTCATCCAAACGGGGTCATATGTTCTAGGATCTGTATTTTTGTTGACATGAGAAACTTTTAAATTAAACCAATTGAAGATTCCAAACCTAAAGTTCTGCTGCACTAGAGAGTAAGCAGCATTTTCACAGTTCAGTGCTCAGGTTATAAAGACAGATTGGTGTATAGTACAAGGAATTAAAGATTAGTAGTTCTTTTTTCTTCTAAAAATGTTAATCAGTAATACTAAGAGTTTGGCTTGAATAGTAGACAGATAATTACATTTTCTTACCTCCTGATCACTTCAGGATTTTAGATGTGATAATGTGATTTAGATTTAAAAATAAGTTACCTCTCTTTAGTCCATAGGAATAGTGCAGGCTACTTAAATCATGAGACATGCTAAAATCTCAGTGTGTTTGCAAATCGCACTGTTAACAAGATGCCAAATGCAAGATAAAATAACTACTAGCACATCGATATATTAAACCAAATTGTCTAGGATCCGTCCTGGTAGGCTCTCTAGGTGTGAAGGTATGGTTTTGTGCATACAGCTTCTAAAAAGCTTAGGGCTAGTATTTCTGATATATTTGTCATGACAGGAATGTTTTCTCAGGATTGGAATTGGAAGAGAAGTGCAAAATTTGGCACTTTGCTCTCCTGCATTCTAAAGAGGAGAGCACTTACAAGTAATTTTCTCATTACTTGAATAAGAGATTTTGAATTAATCTATTAACCAGATAAGCATCTATTTCAGAAATAAAGCAATTGTCAGTTCATAAAGGTCAAAGTTTCTACCAGCATATCTGTGGTGTCCTCTGAGAAACAGCACAGGAGCGCAGCTGATTATGGCCTTCCATGAGCTTCAATTAATATATTGCTGTAGTTTTTCAAATATAAAGCAATTTCCAAGAAACTTTCCACTGAAGTGTTTAAGAACTGCTTTGCTTACCTTTATTTATTCTTTTGAGAAGGGTTGATGGCAACAGCAGTGGGTCCATTACATAGGAGTTGGGCTTTTTTCTTCTCTAAGTAAATACTGTTTGAATAAGAAAAGAGCTCTATTATCTATCTTGACAATAATCTCCTTACTCACCGCTTGAAATGCCGGAGTATTTCACACATCACTGGCTGCTTATCTAGAGTGAAGAAATAATTTTGCATTTACTTATTTTTGCCAGGAGGATCGATGCATTTTTTTTTAATATAGTTATGAGTACAAGTTACTGCTAAGATTAAACCTTCTATTAGAACTGCTGTCATATTGGCGGGAGTACTTTTAGAATTTTTTAGTTGTATGAAACTCTGCCTAACAAATACCACCCAACTGCCTTCAAAACTCAACCAAATAAAAACTAGGAAATTTCCCTTCCTGGACTACTGTAGTTGTTTAGAACCTCCTTATTGAGATCCTGCATCTCAGTATACTTTGATTTATTATTTTTTTGTGTGATGTTGTTTTCTTTTTAAGCAGAGACAGTAAGTTCTTTGAAATTAACCACTTGTTTAAATTAATGAATACTCATTGCACAAAGCCACTAGGAGAAGTAATTACAAAGTAATAGAAAGGGAATCACGTTTATTAAGGTGGCTACAATATGATACAGTTACAGAACAGAAAATCAAAGACATAATTGTCGTGTGAGGCTTTTTTTTTTTTCTTACACTTTAAAATGATTTTTTCCAGGTACAAGAAACAATAAGCTATTTATTTTGAGACTCCCTCCTATAACCTGAAGACTTCTGGAGCTCACTCTTTTCAACTACAGAAACAATTAGAAATAAAATGCTTAATTTCCATGTTTAAATGATGAGAAAAAAAAGTTCAATTCTACTTCAGTCTCCAGAACATTATAATATACAGAGTAAAATGTTTTAAAACTGCATATCAAAATAGGAAACCCAGTTTGTATTCTAATCTGCAGCTAAGCAGTAAGTGATACTGAGTCATATTCTTGCTTTCCCATTAGGCATCAGGTAAACTGCCGCTTTGGTAATTAGTTCGTAGGTCAACTCTAACTTTATAAGTTATTTTTGATCCTTATTGTTTGTGATTTGTTGAGAAGTTGCCTTTGACAGTGTTATTATGAAATCTTTTGACAAGTTATTTTTAGATTAGGTAGTGAAGAAAACGGTGGCCTTGAATAGAGAGAAAAATCTGTTGGGTGGTATTTCAATCAATTAAAAATGAAAGAAAAAAACAACAAGAAGGAGAATCTTACTCTGTTCCTGCGGAAGATAACTAACTGTGTTCTTTGTTATAACTTGGACTGCTAAAAACATATGTTTTCTTCTGCAACATTTTAGGATCCAGCACAGTCTTCAGGTTTTCATCCTTCAGCAGCTGTCGTCGCAGTAGGGACGCTAACTGGAAGGTAAGATGCACAGATTTATGCTGCTGTTTGGTGCCCAAGGCATATTTTTTCCAGCTCGCTACATCCAAGTTCATGTTCTTGACTTGCAGATGTGTGCCTGATATATGCTCATCCCTCACTGATTTGAATGGGATTTGAGAATGAAATTTATTTGTATTCCTTTAGTGCTGAGAAATACTAGTTTTGGAGCAGCGCACTGTTTGCTGAGTATTGCATGAGCATGGAATGAGGAAATGGTTTTTACCCTGAGAGTGTGACAATCTCAGGTCAGTGCCAGAAGGCAGATTTTGGCAGGACTGGCAGTCTGGGTCAGCATCAGATGGTGGGTGGGAGGTGCTCTCACAGTACCAGTGACCCGTGTGTTAAATCTCTGTCCATTGTGGCAAAGGAGAGTTGAACGGAGGAGTCTGAGATAAGCAGTTAACTTTGCTGGTGTGTTCAGAGAGCTTGTCTGAGATTTAGAAGGAGGAGATCTCTTAGAAAAAGAATGTTCATTTGAAGATTTAACAAGTGATGTATTATCTCTGATGCACTAATATCAAAAAGCTTTAACAAAATGTCAGCAAATGTTCTGCTGTGCTAGACATAGTGTTAAAATGCATATGAAGAGGCTTCTTTTGCCTGAAGTGTGTGATCTGTAGACAAGACAGATAAAAAGCAGGGTGAAAAATAGTGCCACTGTTATACAGAAGAGATGGAGCCACTGGTCTCATCCTGGATCGGTGGCAGACCCTTGGTTTAACTGAGATTGTCCAAATCATAACGGAGTGCCTTTGCTTCAGCCTCTCCTTTAGTGTCACTTGAGGGCAGACTTTGCCATTAGTACTGAAAGCAGTTGTGCTTAACTGAAAACATACAGAATGCTTATAGGTTGTGAGCCAAGTGTATTTGATTATTTGTCCCCAGAATTATGGTAGAAGCCTTGTGAGGATTCTTTTCATTCGTTAATCATCAGCACTATGTTTTTTCATGAATGCTTTGACGCAATGGTTGAAATGAATTTTTTTATTTGGCCCTTGAACATAGTTCCAAAATTAAATTTTAGTTAAATAAAAACAAATTAATATAGCTAATCATCATGTCAAAACTGAATGGTCTAGATTCTTTTGTTCAAGGAGTTAATGCACTCATCAGTTGAGTTGAGGAGACTTAAATTTCTTATGGAATGACTTATTAGTCTCTTTCTGTGTTTACAACAGGTGGTTTGTGTTTGACACAGAAACAAAAGACTTGGTCACTGTACACACAGATGGAAACGAACAGCTGTCTGTAATGCGTTACTCACCAGGTTCGAGAGCATTTATTTACTGCTTTTTAATTCTTTGGTATTTATTTATTTTAAGAAATACTTAAATTGAAAATAAATATGCAGTGTAATATTGGGCCTGCAAGGCTGATGTTTTACTCTCTGGAGCCCACTGCCTCCATCCCACCCACTGCATTTATTCTGGCTTCACTGGGAAGGTAAAAACAAATACAAGTGAACTGTGCAGGTTGTTGCAATCAGGTTAGCTCTAAATGGGCTGCCACTCTTTTCAGCTGCGCCATATGTTTCTAATAGCGATATTTTCTGTATGAATTTGCAGTGTTATAACCTTGACACGTGCATCAAACAACTTAAAAACCAAATTTTTCAAGACCATCCTTTTTCAAGATCACGGTCTTTAAGTACAGTTCCTACAGTGTAACTTTTCTTACTGGAATGATTACAGTTGAATATTGTGTTTTTAGATGGAAATTTCCTGGCAATAGGTTCCCATGACAACTCTATTTATATATATGGCGTAAATGAAAATGGAAGAAAGTACACTAGAATTGGCAAATGTTCGGTAAGTAAACTTCCTTCTTCCTCCTGGTTCAATGACACCATAAGTATGTTTTGTAGCACTATTAATGTGGTCATCACTACATCAAGAGAGAGATACTGTTCAGTTAATGCTGTATTTTTCTCTTTGTAGGGTCATTCCAGCTTCATTACTCATCTGGATTGGTCTGTTAACTCACAGTATCTTGTGTCTAATTCAGGGGACTATGAAATCCTATATTGTGAGTAAAAATCATACTTAATCATCTTGTATGTAGTTCATGCAGTCTAATTCAGATTTAAAATTTAAATGAAACATACAGCTGCCAAGATAGGCCATATGTTTTAATTCATCTGCTGCACTCAAAATCTGATTTGAAAATTAAAATGTTTATCATACTCTTTCTTGTTGTTTTTTTTGTTTGTTTGTTTGTTTTTTCTTTTGTAGGGATCCCCTCAGCTTGTAAACAAGTAGTGAGTGTTGAAACAACAAGAGATATAGAATGGGCCACGTACACCTGTACTTTAGGATTCCATGTTTTTGGTAAGTATCTTTCCTCTCAAAAGCTTTTATCATTCTTGTTATTCACAAATTCTGTGGATGCCAATTTTTTCTTGTGAAACATGACTATTCATACTTCAGGGGTAAATACAGAACTTCTGTTATGCCATTCTTGTTGCAATCTGTCATCGTCTTTCAACCCAAAAAGGCCGTGATTTAATATTCTTGTTAGCTGCAAGTATAAATATTAAATTAAGATACAAGTGAGAGGGAAAAGAAAGAAACCACAGTCTGCCCTTTCTGTCACACCAGTGCTGCCTTCTCATCTCTTTCAATTTAAGGTTCCATTTCTATTGAATTGTCAGTCATTTTCTGACCACTGGGCCAAATTTCCACATCAGACCAGTTTCCTTTGCTCTGGCTACTGTGCAGACACAAAAGGGATGGCAGGCCTATCATTATATACTTCAATGTAATTTGATGCCAATTTGATAGAATGTGTAACAATTAAATGACATGAAAGAAGTAGAAATGGAACAAAATTGTAATGAATTGTTTCCATGGGATTTCTACTGCTTTTGAAGGAGCTGTGTTCTATTGCACGCTACATATATATATATTTTATTTACTCCACAATGCATGCAGAACTAAACAGATCATTGTTAAAACTCAATGCAAGAGCCATAGGAAGTCATAAATGATGCTCGTAGAGGAGTCCTTTAGTATAAGCAGCAAGCAGAGAAGATTTTTGCCTATGTTTCAGGCAGAATGAAGGCATTGATGTGTTTGAAAGCAGCCAGAAAGGACATGTTTTTACAGCCTAAAAGATGGGATGGCAGTAACAATATGCCAGGAAGAAGCATTCAAACTTGGTAATGTTTATCTGACAGGCACTGCTTGGGTATCACAACAACACACAGACTTAGTAAGAGGAGCAAATCTGCATGTTAACATCATGCATTTCTCACACAAGGGATGAAGGCCTACATAAAACTGTTAATATATTCAAGTCCATGGTGCTTGGGGATGGATTACATCTGGCACAAAGTTCCAAAGTCTTTGCTTGTAATGTCAAAGATTCATGTATGGGGAACTTATGGAAACGTTGCAGACATTTTTATTCTTAGTCTTCTATGCAGAACAGGTTTATTTTAAACTATGTATCGTTGCTAAAGCAACGGGTTTTGAGGAATAAATAAGGTAGCTGTTAAGGTGAGTAATTATCACAATTATTATTTTATGAATGTAATAGAAATGGTGAGGAAGTTAATCAATAAATAGGATTTTAAAGTGAAAGGGTATAAATTATTCAAACAGGATATGTGATACAGAAGGAAAGAACATGGTGCCACATACACTGAGGATTCATAGATATATAGTTAGGTGCAGACTGGGGAGGTACAAAGATAACAAATATAGGTGAAGAAATGAAGATTTTTAGTGCAGACAGGGTTGCCCATCCTCATGGAAAGATAAAAGATTAGAACTTTTTTAGTATGTAGCAGAATCAGTGAAAGCACAGGAACTGCTTAGGATGTGACATTTTAACAATTTCAGTGTCTTTTGGGAAAGGAATACAGTGCAGTATTCCTTTCCCAAAGGAAAGTTATATAAGGTACAGTAGCTACCCAGCAAGGTCTCCAGATTATTTTCATAGGGAAAACAGATGAGGACCTAGAGGGGAGTTTATTCCAGGTGGGTTTCAATTGAGGCAGAAATCACTTGCTGAGAGTGTGAATGTATCCTGTGTAGGAATGACTGGAATCAGGGAGGTCATACAGGAAGAAAAAAAGAACAACAAAATGAAATTAGTGGACTTTAGAGAGGCAAACTGCACAAATCCAAAGTTCTATTTGGGAATACTACAACGTTCTATTTGGGAGGGGGAATACTGAGAGTAGAAACTGTTGACTAATCTAATACAAATATGCATTTATGACATGTAGTAATAACTGAAGAAACAATGAGTATTGAGATGCTGTGTGCAGAGGAGGAAGAGGAGAGTTCACACTGTGAAAGCTGAGGTGTTAAGGCTCTCTTTTTGTTTTTATTCTATGCCCAAATTAGAGTTTGTATAACCTGCTGGCTAACCCAGTTATTATCAGTATGACCTTTGCTTTGGGTAGGGAGAAATACATTTCAAAATCAGGTATTTTTCAAAGTATCAGACTGTGACAAACTTTGTTATATCTCAAGAAACAACTGATAAGCATAATCTGAAGTTACTTGAAACATGGAGAAGAGTGGACATAATGTGTGTTGATCCATATACTTCAGGCCCCAGGTGGAGAGAAGAAAGTGCAAAATTGGAAGCAAGCTTAGTAATGTTGGAAGTCATTCTGTCCTCCAGTGCGTTGTGGCCTCTGAGCAGCCAATATGAGCAGCTTTTGTCAGGATTGCCCCACTGGCCTTAGGGGATACACTCAAGTCATCTAGGATGAGTTACTTAGGATATTGGTAGTTCAGTAAATGCTGGCTGACTTAAAGTAGGGATATTTTCTCACTGAAGTAGAACTGTGTCAAAATCACAGATAAGCATGCATAGCATTCACAGTTCATCATAATCAAGGCAAGATGGAAAATGAACATTGATTTGTTGAACACCTGTCTTCAAGTATGGATAAAGATCAGTCAGCCTGGAAGTGTTTAGAGATCATTCAACTGAAAATCAGCACCATGTAAGGAAATGTGTTCGGTGTGGGATACCTTAGTGATACAAACGTGTACAGGACAAAAGACCATAAAAGGCTTCTTGATCTGTATGCTCTTGAAAAGAGCACCTTGGGCTGCTGGTTACACAACCTGTGGCCTTAGGTCATATTGCATGTTTGTTTTGGCTCAGTTTTAGAGGATGAAGAACTGGAGTAGAAGAAATGTTTAGGTGCTGTGAAAAAACCCCAAACATTGCAAGCAAAGCAGAGAATGAGGCTGGTTGGGTTCAAATGTGTCCAGGAGTCTGTACCATGAATTTTACTTTAGACTATGAATAGCATGGATGATAAGTGTATTATTTGTAACTGGCATGAAGCTGCATGATTAGTAAATTGACAAACAGAAGAATGGTATGAAAAAATGAGGCAATCCTACAGAAACAAAAGAAGGTTGTAAAACTGAACAGCAGAACCCAGTTGTACAAATAGAGAATAGAGGCTAACAGGCAAGAGAGCAGTTCTGTGCAGAAAGATCAGATTCCTCTTGCATGCAAACTGAACATGACTCAACACTATTATGCTGTTATTAAAGAAGGCAGATGCATTAGAGGGATATGTAATGAAAGGGATGCCATGCAAAATGTGAAATAATCGTCCATTTATCAGCATCTGCTTCAATAACAGCTGGAATACTGCTTCTGGCTTTTAAGTATTGGACCAACTGATAACGTTACCCAAGTGCTGACAAAGAAGAATAATTACACATCTATATATTGTTCTGTGAGAACAGGTGTAATGAATGAATTTAGGAAAAGAGAAGAAAGGAGCATGGCATCAGTCTGTGAAGGAGAGAATGGAAGGGGTCCCTTTTGTCATGTCCGCAGAGATGGCAGGGAAAAACTGGGCTAATTTTTTAGCAAAGGTGCTTAACTTATGTACTAGAGAAAAACAGTGTGGCACTGAAATCATTTGAAACAGCACAGAATCTCAAAGAAAAACAAACAGAACTGATATAATTCTTTCCCTATTTTGAAATGGAAATCCTGTTCTTCAAACCATTTATTTTAGGGGTTCTCAGCTTATCATACTAACATCTTGAGAAAACTCCTGTCTGCTTTTCAGCCTGTTTTCTGTCAAGGCAGTTATTTAAAACAGCTTTTCTGTGTCCCTTCATTCTATGTAGCACATTTCTTCTCTTTCTTCCCTGCCTTTTATTTTAATATCCCTGATCTAGCAAAGAGATGTTTCCACACAGGTCAGAATAGTGAGTAACTGGCAGCCCGCAAAATCAATACTCTGTTTCATTTACAATAATGTGCAACTCCTTCAAGATCACCTGCATAAAGACGTGATGAAATCACTTCCTTTTAGGGATTTTATTTATTTATTTATTTTTGCTTCTGTGGAGGGATGCAAAGATTATATTTGGGTAGAACTGCATGCAAATCCAAGCTAGTTTGTTTAGCTACTGTTTACAGTAGGGATAGGTTCCCATTTTGATGGCCACATAAGGGAAGCTGAGCATGCCTGCCCTGCCATGGGTATCTTTCAGGAAAGGGGCAGGAAAAGCAGCAAGGAGCAATAAATGCCTCATCCTGAAGCATAATAGCAGTGAAGGAAGAGCATGCACTCAATTAGTAGGGCTTCACTGTTTGATTGGTTGGTTTGTTTGTTTCTTTTGGGTTTTTTAGTGTAAGAACAGTCATTGAAAATCATCATGCCAAGAAATAGCTTTCTTTTTTTCCCAAATCACATTGATAGAACATATATTATACCTAGTTATGTCAGTGGCCTCTGAAAGTCAGGCATCATTTATGCAAAGCAGGGATTGGATTAAGTATGAATTATGAAAATCTTAAAAAAAAAACAAAACAACTCACAAATAACTGCATACAAAAAAGCAGAAATCTCAATAGCTGATGGGATTTTGTTGCAATTTCAGCAGGCAGCTGGAAGTGTTAAAGATCTGATGCAGAGATTTCTTCCTTGCATGGTTGTGTCTGCAGTTGTTGAATTTTAGGGCAACAGTTTTTGCAAGGACAGCAAGGAGTAGAGTACGTAAGGAAGAATTGCTTATATAAGTAATTGTATCTAAAGAAAAGCATTTAAAATTTTAGAGCAGTCTGTTTCTTTTTGAGGGATTAATAATTAAATAACATTTTAAACCATATAATTTCTTGTATCATAAGTCAAGCAGTAAGCAATATGCAGAAAGTATGTTGAATCATACTTGGATAGTTACTAAGGCTGTAGTAATGTGAAGAAATGTTTACCACCTCTGTTAATAAACAGAAGGGAAAACAAATGCAGCAATGTGTTATTTCTTACGTAAACATACCAAGATTCATTTAGACTCTGAGACATGCCCACAGTTCAGCATAATTCTTTTTCCTTATTTATTTTTTTTCTTATGGAGTAAATAGCACTTTGCTGACTGGAGAAACTGAAGTATTTGTGTACTTGATTTCCTATTATTAGGACCAGATCTTCTGCTTCTTCTGAAGTATGCATGCTAGTCATACAATCATAGAATGGCCTGGGTTAAAAAGGACCACAATGCTTATCTAGTTTCAACCCCCCCTGCCATATGCAGGGCTGCCAGCCATGAGACCAGGCTGCCCAGAGCCACATCCATCCTGGCCTCGAATGCCTCCAGAGATGGGGCATCCACAACCTCCCTGGGCAACCTGTGCCAGTGTACCACCACTACTAAGTTTTTTGAACAAGTAACAATATTTAAACAAAAACTGCCAATTCAGTTTCCATTATAGAAGCACTTAATTAGTCTTCCATGTTTCAGGTGTATGGCCTGAAGGTTCAGATGGAACAGATATCAATGCGGTTTGCCGATCACATGGGAGAAAACTGCTGTCAACGGGGGATGATTTTGGCAAAGTACATCTCTTCTCATATCCATGTTCGCAGTTTAGGGTAAGGAATTTCAAAGCAATTCACTTTTGTAACTTAAAGAAATGTGTTAAGTGTTGTTTTCCAATTTACAAATGAAAAAGCACGGTTAAGTATACTCCAAAGGAATTTACTTAAGCCTGAGACTAACATGAAATTTTAACTTAATATTGAATTATTTTAAGAGTGATAGGATGCCTTGGTTTTCTTTGTAGCTTGAATGTTGTAATGTTGTTTTCAGGATGCTTTACATTCTCACTCATGTTTTCTAGGCTCCCAGCCATGTGTACGGTGGACACAGTAGTCATGTAACTAACGTAGACTTTCTCTGTGAAGATACCCATCTCATCTCCACAGGTGGAAAAGATACAAGTATTATGCAGTGGCGAGTCATATAGAGGAAACATCTGTGTGAACGTACGCAGTTGAGTCGACCATGCACAGAACTTATGTATAAACTGTATATTTAAAACTTAACAGTATGTTTGCAGTTTAGCCTGGTCACTGTGATTTTTGTTTAAAAAAAATTCTTACAAACCTCAGGAAAATGAAGCCCTGTGCTGGTTACTTTACTCAGTTTAGTGATTTTTTTTCCCCATTGTTGTCACACCTTAAGAATGATTGTTTTTTTTCTTTTGTGTACAATATACAATGCAGTACAAGTTGAATATAAAAACGTGGCTCGGCAGTTTGCAATACAGTGGTATCAGCGGAATGTGACTATCTTAAATGTTGTCTATAAACACTGCTAAAATGGTCACGAAAATGCCTTTCAAAAACTGTATATATGTGCTTACTTGTTTCACTATCTACACTTCGTACTGTATATCTACTTACCTAGAAAAATCTTTGGCGATGTCAAGGTACTGAGTTGCTTCTGATAGAGGATGATAAATCGGTGCAAAAAGTATAAAGAAGATGCAAACAGTAGCGTTCTTGATGTACACTCCCTTGGGAGTAGCACGCTTTGAGTACCACCTGTGAAGAGTTCTATTCCCTTTCAGAGGAGTGAAGCAGCAGATTGTCCTGGTTTGAGCTGACTATCACAGCAGGGTTTACAGATGGCCTTTGTGGTTCAGGTATTCCAGAGAAGTTTCAATTAAAAAAATCTTTATACTTGTATATGACAAATTTCTTTTTGCAAATGAAACACATAAAGCTTGACCACATCCCCATTATTGGTTGATATATTTAACTAATATGTATATTAATCAGCATGATGCTATATTGTACATGTATAAGATTTTAGCAGTCATAACAAATGGTAAGGCAATCCAGCTTTACTTTTTTATGCTTATGGATATTGTATATTTGTATTTTAAGACCAAGTAGACCAAGTCTAAAGATATCTTTTTAAGTGTACCATAAACCTGCATAGGGTAAAGGAAGTCTTCAAACCTACATGAAATATTAATGTGTAACTTCTGGCCCCCTGTGTTTTGTGCATGGATGGATATTTATAGTACGAAATAAGATTGTGTTTTGCAATGAAGTAATAGTGGAGGTGATATAAAATGGTTAAGAAGGCCTTATCAGTGGTGATTGTGACACGGATTGAAATGTATTGTTTACTTTGAGGAATGTATCTGAATTTTAAGAGAGAGGAGTCTTCAGTGGACTCAAAAAAGATATAAAAATTCTGCTCATAATGGACAGTACACGTCAACTCTCTGAACTCTAAAGCACTGGTTGTTTAGAGTGACTTAAATGAAATGGAATCAATAAATTTTGAAACTTTTTTTTTTATTACATCTCCAACCTCCTACACTGAATGTGCAGGACACCAATAAACGTATTAAAATGAATTTTCACTGTATTCTTACTGTGTGGTACAATATATTTTCTTTAACGTTAAATACTAGAAGAGATGGGCTTTTACCTGATGATGTACATTTGTGAATTTGAGATTAGTTTTTGGAAGTATATGGGAATAAAATATTGTGATACATAATTTCATGCATTAGCATGTCTCTGAGAACGTGAACTCTGCACATAGAAAGTGAAGCTCTGTTTCCACAGGGAGAAGTACGTACTACTTGCTTTCTTGGTTCTGCCTGCTAGTAGATACCAATTATTTCTCAGTGCTTGACTGGCAGAAGAATGTTGCTCCACTGCATGGGGTGATGTTTGCTGCAAGAACTCCTGACACTTCTCTGTGTTAGGAGCTTGTCCTCAGGTAAGGCTGAAGCCATCATGTCAGTCACTTTAGACTGACGTTATTTAGCGCTGTCACTGAAGAGGTTTTACTCCCAGCTTTTTATTCCCGCCCCATACAGCAGCAGTATGGGAGTTAATGGAGCTATACACTAGCTACATTAGGAGAATTACAAAACAGCAAATCCTTGGTTGTCTCCTCAGGTTTAGCTATGTGGCTGTATGAATGCTTGTACTGAGGCAGAGGAAGCTGCGATGTGAAGAAGGAAGTATGTGAACAGAGTAGTAGTGGAGCAGCTCTTTCAGTGGCAACATCCATCTCCCTCTGTTTGACATCTGTGAAATTAAGGCATACTTCTGCTCTTCCCAATGTTAATCCAGTCCAAAGAAGCCATAATATTCAAATGCCAGGTTTTGTTTAGATAGCTAGTTGTCACCACAACTCATGCTTATTAATTGTTTTGCTTTAGCACTTTCAGGATTTTTTGCTTTCAGAATTGTAGGTGTCTTGCTGCAGCAGAGCTGCCAGTTGACTTGGCTGTTCCTTTTCTATCTCCTCCTGTGCTCCTCTGGCTGTATTTGGGATCCCCTTCTTCATTTTAAGCTATTATTCCTTTGAAGAAATAACTGAATTTATCCCTAGGGATACTAATCAAAGGGGATTATCAACAGCCCCATCCCATACAAGTTCCTGCTGCTCCTCTGTTTCTAACTTTCACTGTTCAGTATCTCTTTGTTCCTCTATGAAAGCAAGATAAATGTATTAGCGGAACTGGCAAATGGTGAGTAACTTTTGGAGCCAAATATCCGTTTGATGACTGTTAAAGTTATTTGCATTATCCATTATGTATATTCTACACAATGTAACCACTGTTATGTATAATCTTCAGCTCTTCCCTGTTTTTCTACCCTTGTTCTTCAGTTCTTTGCATTTATTTTTCTCAGGAACATCCTTTCCTCCACCCTAAAATTAGAAGGGGAAAGAAAGGGTTTTTCTCTCAACTTATTTCAGTCTTTCAGCAGCACTCTTATGTCTATGTTCCTTCATCTGATGCTGTTTCTGCAGCTGTTGTCTTTTTTCTTCTGCCTTTCCATATAGAATAGCTCTCAAGCTTGGAGGGATAGCTGGGCTTCACACCCTCCTATGCCTCTGAACTTGGCTGGAGCAGGTTTAGCTTGCTTAAAAAGGAGATCTCATTGTCATTGCTGTCATCTATGAAGCATTCAGCTTGTCCCTTTCAGCTTTCTTAGGTTTCAGTTCCTGTTTTCTGCTTCTCTTCCCCTCATATCAAACATTGCTCTTCAGCACCCAGAACACAACCACCTTAACCACACCTTGCCTGCACATCTTGCTCTCCTTAACTGCTTACAAAAACCAGCAGCTTCTCTGGTCATTTGGGGGCTGAACTCCTGTTTTCCTATTGCATCCTCATTTGTGCTGCTGCTTTGACTCCAGACCATCAATATCTGTGACTTTGCTTCTACTTTCAGCTCTTTCCTCCCCACCCTCCTTCCATGTTTCTATTGGTGTAAATCTGCCACATTTGCCCAAAATGAGGATCTTATATATTCTCAAGTGTGAGGATTTTTGAGTGATCACCTACTGGAGCTGAAGGTAGCTGTTAACTCAGTCTGAAAGCATTCAGAAAGCAATACATATGCTTTCAGGAGATGTTTCAGAAGCTTTTCGTGGCTTTGTTTATCTCCTATGACTGTTTTCAGATATGTATTTTATTCCTGAAGGGCAAACATTATAGCAAAACTACAGCCTTGTTCTCCTTAATTATATGTTTTACTTGTATTGTTAAGTGGATATTAATTATATATTGATGGTAATGTATTGATGGTAATATATTGATGGTAGTGCTGAGGTTTGACAAGTTGTTTAAAATCTGCCAGGTGTTGTTTTCCTGCAGAAGAGCTCCATAAAATCAG
Organism: Excalfactoria chinensis; assembly: GCF_039878825.1. NCBI lineage: Eukaryota > Metazoa > Chordata > Aves > Galliformes > Phasianidae > Excalfactoria > Excalfactoria chinensis. The sequence continues at coordinate 10,965,380 of NC_092829.1, read as the reverse complement.
GTGCTGTATTAAACAAACCTACCAAAAAGCTACAGCACATAGAAGAGATAAGTGTAAGAAGAAATGAATACCTTTTCAATGCTAGTGAATTAGGGAAAAAAAGTGTATTTCAAATGCTAAAATACCACGAAGAAAACATTTGGTGGTGGTGTAATTTTTTTTAAACTACTTTAATTGGTACAAGGTCGTGTTTCCTATATAAGAAGCTTGTTAAATCCGTTCTTCAAAAGAATTAAATTTAGAATATGCTCTTTCCCTTCAAAGTGATTCAGGTGACAAGAGTTCATAAGGGAGACTGGAGACCCTTTCCTGCAAAGGCTGCCACTTTTCGTTTCCTCAAGCTCAGCTCAGAGAAGCAGAAGCTGTTGGTTTTTTTTCTCCTGCATCCCTGGAACCAGCGCTGTTGACAGATCCACTCGGCTGCACCCTCAAAATTCCTACAGATGGCATGGAAAATGTCACTTTAATTACTAGTGATAAGAACAGACTTGTGAGAAGCCTAAATAGCAGTCTTTTCCTTCCATTACTGGCCTGGATTCCTCTCTGTGCTGTAGCAGCCTCATTATTTCCGTGCTGCTCACCTTGCAGAGGGCCGCCCCACAGAAGAGATGCTCCAGGTCCCTGCATAGCCCCAACCGTGGGAGGTGAGGAACCAGATCCTGAGAGTGAGTACAACTGAAACAGGGTCTGTCTGCTTCTGGATGAGTGTAGTTGACTGCCAGATGAATAAGAACATCAGCGGTTTGTGTTCCTGTTGAGAGGGATTTATGTTTCTCCGCAGTCATGCAGTTTTGCTGTAATTTCATTTTTCCTAATGGAACAACTTTCTTTAAATAAAATATAGATTGTGATAGTTTACATTGAGGGCAGCTTGGAGAAAACTCCCATCTAGCACTATATTTTGTAGACCCGTTCTCATTTGTGCCAGTGCCGGCTCATTTCTAAATGTCACCTGGGGACCTTCATCAGCCACGATGTTCATGGCACTGTGGGTTCTCCTTGGTCTCTAGACAGATGTGGAAGCATAAGCAGGTGTCTCCTTTTGGCAGAGCATTGTGACGCTATCAATGGCGTCATAGGAGTTTCCTTTGGACCTCGTGTTTTGTCTATGAAAGTTCCATGTCATATGTACTACGTAAAGATTGGTTCTTCCCACCAGCTCCACTGTCCTACATTAGCAGCAGATTTGTTTATACAACATTTTGGCTCTTTGCAAGTTAACGTAAACGCTTCCATTCATTCACTGTGGACATATCTGCACCCCAAGGTGTTGAGCTTACAGTCATGGGAATGGTTCCCTACATGTAAATGGGTTTTTGGCAGTAGCCCCTAGGAGAAGAATATTTGTGAAACCTGACCTGTGGAATTACCTGGAGTAAACATTTTAGCCAGAGGGAAGGAAGTTCAGCTGTTGTGTGGAGTCCAGTTTTCAGCACTGCATGTGCTAAGTTTGCTCTAGATTCAAGACTGCAGACTAGAGAAATCTCCCTCAGGCTGTGCTGTCATCGGGGATAGGAACAAAAATTAAAAGGCTGGATCAGTTTTGCAGCCATGTTGGATGCTTTTGTCATCGCCCTTGTGCTTCTGAGACATGTTAAAGAGGGAAGCGCCTGCTGGAGGCAGCCTGAAGAGAACACTTTTTCCCTGCAAAATCAATTGCCTCGGCTGTTCGTTCTGGATTCAGTTTCTCAAAAAGATAAATGTCAACGTTGTGGGGCTCCTTTCTTCCTGCCCAGCTTCTCCTTTTCAGCAACTTCCATTGTCATCATAATTCTGAATCTATGACATCAGTGTGTAACCACAGGGGAGGTGGTTATGCCAGAGGTTCAAAGCTCTTTGGCTGCGTGACAGCACCTGAAGAGAACAGAAGCCAACAGCAGGTTGCTGTAAGTAAGAAGCCCTCCAGCATTTCCCGTGCACACAGCAGCTCCCATCCAGCAGTGGTGTGGCCACACACAGGCTGCGGCCCATAGCCCTGATCATTACTGACCTGGTGAGTGTAGCTAAGATCCTGCTTCGGGGTGAGGGCACCGCTGCCTCTACCTTAAAAGTTGAGGCCCAAACTATTTTGACCTTCCAAGAGTGGAGCCAACAGGGTTTTAATGACGATAAAACAAACAAAATGATAACCACTGCTTGCTAGGTTCAGCAAGGGTTCAGACTGTGCAGAACTGCGTTGTCCCCTAATGCAGAAGAAGCCTTATCAAAACCCAGGCCTTGGAAATGCTCCAGTGGGGTTAAACCGTGAGCTGAGCTCATATTTTTTCACGGTAGCTGAAGTAATTTGTTAAGAGGAAAGCTGGAGGTGTCAGGGTTGTTTATATGTTCTGTTCCTGCCCTTCTGCCCTCGCTGGTATGAAAGCACATCTCTGGAAATGCTGCTGGGGTGGCTGGATGCTGTTTTCTCAGAGCACCGCATGTAATGTTTGGTCTTTAAGAATGTTCTTAATGGTTTGGCTTTTGCACTCTGGCTGCCTGCTTGCAGGTGGGTCATTGGTGCCTTTGCTTTAAGCTCTGTGGAAAAGCTCGGAAGGAAGATGAGGGCTGGCCTTGAGAAGATAGATAACACCAGAGCTGAGCCCCGGGGATCGTGCACAGCTGAGCTCCTGCCAGCTTCCTGGAAGGCAGCAGCTATAGCTCTCTTCTCATTTCCTTTTAGTGATTGTAAACCATGCCCTCCTGAGGTTCACCTGGAAAAATGGAAGGGCTGATGGGCTCTCTCCTTTTCACAGAGAAGTGTGGGCTATGGGACTCACCAGAGCCCTGAGAGTGCAATGGCCCCATCCTTTCCTTACCTCCCACCTTCACTCAAAGAAGCATAACTAAAGCATAAAATGGAAGCATACCATCCATGCATTTATTCTTGCCTGCTGTGCCTTTTCTTATACTATTCCCCTCTTCATTCTTCCATTGTTTTTCCTTTTTCATCTTGTTTTCTTTTTTTCTCCTTTTTTTTCCCTCAAAAAATCCTCAACTTTTGTATGCTCTCATTTTTCTTTCGGGTCCTGTTCCCTTTGGTTCCTGCTAGGCTCTTCTGCCATCTCGTCTCACTGTTCCAGTCTTTCTGCATCCTTTGTTCAAACTAAAAGAAGGGAGATTTAGACTGGATGTAAGATGTTTCATTTTACGATGAGGGTAGAGAAGCACCGGCACAAGTTGCTTATAGAGGTGATGGAGACAGCCAAGGTCAGGCCAGACAGAGCTCTGAGCACCTGATGGAGCTGTGGGTGTCCCTGTTCACTGCAGAGAGTTGGACTGGATGGCCTTTAAAGGTCCCTTCCAATTCTAATGATTCTGTGATTTGATGTGGAGGAGAATTTGACAATTAGACCTTCTGTCCCAGCCAGGCCGCCCAACTGAATGTTGTCACAATGCAAAGGGTCGAGTTGCCATCTAGATAACAAGTTTTCAGAAATAAATGCATATGGGTGTCTGTAGCCATTGTTTATCTCCCTAGTACTGCTACAGGTTTTCATCTGGCCTGATGAATTCCTCTGTATTGCACAAGGATAAATCCTCCTTGCTTGGGAAAGTCCTTCCAAAAGAGCACGTTAAAGAAAAAAGCTGATTTGGAAACTTGTTTTCTCTGAAAAGAGCCTTGGTATTTTTGTGCAGAAGCCTGTAGGAAAGCCTGAGGCTTTGGAGAGAAACCTCTGAACTTGATAAACTCAGTGGGAGAAAAGTCACCGGAAGGCTCTGGCTGCAGGAGAGCAGCTCCACGGCCTTGAGCTGCTGCTAGACAGAGATGTGCTGAGGATTGTGCTCCGGGCAGTGCAGCTCTTAGGGAGAGTCTCCTCCTCCCCAGGTGATGAAGGCTGACACACAGCAGGCCCTGGTCTGCTGGGGTCAGATCCATTGGGGCAGTGCCAGGAGCTGGCAGGTCCTGGGGGATCAGAGAGTTCTTTGTGGCCCTGAAGGAGAATCTGCAATCAGAGGGAGCAGGAATGAGGTCACCAGGAGGCTGATAGGCTCTGATGGTCCTAGGTGTCACCCCAGGGCAGAGAAGGGTGAATCAAGGCTCCAGGCTGAGGTGATGTGCGTTCACATAGAAAGGAACAGGCTGAAATCTCTTTGAAGACTTAAGTTTGTAATGGCAACACAGCATAAGGTCTTTCCCAGCAGAACATGGTTAAATCATTTCCTCAGACAACAGAGAGAACCAGCAGGCAGGACAACCACCAGCTCAGGAATGCTGGTGGCAAAGCCTTGTGGGTTCTGGTACTGCATAGGTTCTTAACACTGCTCTTCTGTTTCTTTGCCATTAGTAGATATTAAGATTGGCGTGTGTAACAGTATGTAACATCTCTTCTGCTTTTCTCTTGTTTCCTAATAGGAGAATAAATAAAATGGCTGATACAAAGGCTCAGCAGCCCCAAATACTCTGCATTCCTGCAGCAGTTCTCACACTGTGCCTTGGGCAATTCAGGCTCCCACCCCTTTGCAAGAGCAGATCTTGCACAAGTTCACAGAGGTGCACCCACACACGGCGCCTCCTGGCAGGAGGGCTGGGCATGGCAGTGCTGGCCATGTGCTGTATGGCTGTTACAAACCTGCCTCAAGGAAATCACAGCGGGGGCGTTGGGGGAAAAGCCACAGTAGATGATGGATGTGCCCACATACGAATTCACTCTTCAATCATGATGGAAATTCTAGCACAACTACTGAGAAACTTTCTGCTCTCATGAGCATCCTCCTTGCCTTCTGCTGCCCTCCATATGTCACATGAGCTGGTCAGTGACCACACTCCCGAGGATTAGGCAGAAGACAGTAATAAGAAAATGGGTTTTATTTTTGCTCACTAGTTTTGCGTAAGATTCCAACCTTTGGCAACCCCATCACAAATCACGCGGGCAGGTTTCTACAAGCCAACGTCACTCAGTGCAAATTGCAAGTCAGATCCGTGGTCTGACACACTTCTTAAGTTTTGCAAGCCAAGTGCATTGTGCATTTGGAAATGTAGGGTAATTGCATGTAAGAAATGGCTGTTCGCCTTGGTTTCGAACAAATGAGGCTCGTTAGGAATAGGGGGAGCTCTGCTTTTGGGAGAGCCCACGAGCTCACGCCAATTGCTGGGTGACTTGGGAAGAGGTGCACAGGTGCAGTGTGGGAAGGGGGGCACAAGCTGAGCTCTGTGCTAATCAGGCACAGAAGGTGGTTCCTCCCCAGCCATGCAATAACTCTGTCCCTAATTAGCTTTTGAACATCTTAATGGCCATTGGAAATAGCAGTTATTAGATATGCATTAGCTACCAAGGAACGAGCAAGCCCACAAATAAAAGGCACAGGCATTATTAGTACTGTGGTTTCTGCTGCTGTCATCTGTTGTTGTTATTGCTGTAGTGTATTTTCATTTGGTCCTGCAGCTGCAGCTGCAGCCGGGCTTGACAAGCCAGTGATCAAATAGGTTCCCAGGGCATCAGATCTATGGGCTTGATTTTTGCAGTACTTATTCTAGTGGCATAAGCTGCTGTCACAATAAAAATAAACGCTGTACGGGCCTGAATATATAGAAACCTTCTATTTTCACAGAAACAAAAATGCCAAGTATTTGTATTAAGAATTAGCCCATCACATTGCTCCCCCTGCTTTGATCCCCAGCCCTGTGCAGACTGCTTCAGTTCCTGACACTAAAAGAGGGGACACTGAGGTTAGATGTCAGGAAGAAATTCTTTGCTCAGAGGGCGGTGAGGCCCTGGCACTGCTACCCAGTGAGCTGTGGGTGCCCCATCCCTGGAGATGCCCAAGGCCGGGCTGGATGGGGCCCTGGGCAGCCTGAGCTGGTGAGGGGCAGCCAGCCCACAGCAGGGGGTTGGAGCTCAGTGGTCTCTAAAGTCTCTTCTAACCTCAGCTAGTCTCTGATTCTATGATCTTTGATACCCACCTGGAGCCTCAGTGCTTGCCGTGGGATTATCTGTGATCACACGGCTGTTGGATTTGTTATATGTCCAAAAGGGGTGACACTTGAATTGGGAGTTGGACTCAGTGATCCTTGTGGGTTCCTTCCAACTTGGGATATTCTGTGATTCCGTGGGAGAGAAGTGTGGGAGACGCCGAGACACCAGCAGCAAATTACCTTTGGAAGAGCCTCTGCTCTCTCAAGAAGTAACAGTGAAGTTACAGGGACCTATGTATGAAAAACATGAGAAACAGCTGCAGTATTTGGTGCCCCGTTGGGTCAGGTCCTTGTGGAAACGGGGGTGATGGGTTGACAGTTAGACGAGATGGTCTTACAGGTCCCTTCCAACCTTAATGATTCCACGCTTCTATGAAAGCCAGAGGGTACTGCTTCCACCATCGTCTTTTTCTAGTGGATGATGTATGGAAAAGGGGCAAAGAGAGGCGCTGAAGGTCGGGGGAGCTCCCTGCTGTGGACCTGCGGGAACGCCGCTTCCACAAGCTGCAGCGGTGCTGGCAGGAGGAGCGGAGTGCGTGGGAAGGAGGGTGCGGGACAGAGGCGGCTGGCAGCGAGCAGGGAGGGCGTGGGGAGCAAGCGGGCAGGGTGTGGGCTCCGCCGGCACCGCTTCCTGCGGCACTAACCGGGAATAGGATTTCTGCCGTTCCTCCCACCCGCACAAATACCGCTCTGTAAGGGCGGCTCTCGGGTCGTCCGCTGCAGCCGGCTCCGGTCCGGGCGCTCCCATCTCTCGGCACCCGCCGGCGGAGGCTGCGCGGGGCGGGGCGGCACCGCCGCGCGTGGGAGCGGGGCGGGAGGCGGCGGCGGCGGCGGCTTTGTCCTGCCCACACGCGCTCACTCACACGCAGCGCAGCCGGGCGGGAGCCGGCAACATGGCCGGGCCGGCGGAGGGGCTGCCCGCAGCCGCGCTGCCCGGGTAGCGCCGCGGGGCCCGGCGCTGCGAGTGGGGCGGCGCCCGGAGGAGTCCCCGCTCCACGCCGCCCCCGGACGCCGGCAGCCGCCGCCGGGAAGATGAGGTGAGCGCGGCGGGGATGCGCCGTGGGGACGGGGGGTCGAGGCGGAGGGGCGGCGCAGCGGCGTGGCGCTTCCCGGTCCTTCGCCGCGTGGGCAGCGCGAGCGGACGGCGGCGATTTTGGCACGTTTGTCCGCCGTCGCCTCGATCCGTCGGACGGATTCGCTCGGCGGGTACAAAGGCTGAGAGCGCGGAGCCGGGGATCTCCGCTTAGCGCCGTATCCCGGGGCACGGCCTCTGGCACGGCGCCCTCGGGGCCAGCAGAGCGCCGACTGCTCCGGCGTAGGTCAGTTGCGAGCCGCGATTCCCCTTTCCCAGGTCAGTTTGTTCATTGTGTCCCTGAAAAGCGGCAATCCACCGGTTTCCTCCAGCCGGAGAAGCGCCTGTGCAAGGAAGAGCCGTTTGTTTTGCTCCCCGCTCTCCCCAGCCCGTCTCTGCTCTGGGTAATTCCGGAGTTGGCTGCGCTTCTCGCAGAGACCCAGCCCCGATCCCGCTCCTAATCCCTGTGATTCTTTCCACTTATTATCTTTGCAAAGGTAATTCCGCTTTGGGTAACCTTAGAAATGGCCGTAACAGCTGCTCTGCTGCGGTGCACGATCCCTGAGTGGCAAGGTTTGCTTTGCTCCTGGAGGTGTGATGTGATCCTACAGCCCGCTGATCCCCGTGCAAAGGTGTTCCTTCACCTGGGCTGCCCTGCCGCCTCCCTCTCTCTTGGCATGGCTGCTCCCTGTGAAGAGTACCGGCCCTGGAGGTGTTCATGTCAAGGGCAGATGTGGCACTGAGGGCTGTGGTTTAGCAGGCGTGGTGGGGATGGGACGGTTGTTGGACTTGGTGATCTTAGTGATGAATTCTGACCTTAATGATTCTATGATCTTATGAATACAGGCTGTGTGTGGGAGGTGTGAGCCGTGGGACATACTGTGGAGAGGAAAAGAGGCCTGACTCCACTGCAGCTGGGATGGTTGTGGTGCTCCTTGAGCTGGACCAGGCTCTGTTAATCTAAAAGCCCCTGTCAGGCTGCACAGCCATTTAAAGCCTTCTTAAAACATTTGCCTCGCTGTGTGTGCTTTATTTGTATTGCATTTTGTGGTGAATAGATGTCCTCTGCTGTCCCTTACACAGCTGCACTTATGGGATGCTTGCTGTTTTTAAGTATAGATTTCCATTTCTATTTTGATCATTTCTTTTGGCCATCATTTCAGAGATATAGATATATACAAAGGGGATGCGCCACCAGGTAATAGATATTCTATCTCAGAAGTGGTTTAGGGCCTCCTGGGTGGAAAATGCTCAAGTGCAGAGATGTTCCTACTTCACAGTGTATGAAAATCCTGTTGTAGTACAGTAAATGTTGCATAAATAACTGATAGTCATTTATTCTTACACGCCACAGCGTTAGTCCATGTTTGAGATGTCCCTAAAGTGCAACTGTAGATGACAAATCCTGTCTCTCTTTGCTGTGATGAGGGTGAGTGTTGGTTGGCTGTATGTGCTACGGTCCCACATTCGTGGCATAAACTTGTTTGATTAACAGGAACCATATACGCATCGTTCTTCTTAAACCTCTTGTTTTGGATGCAAACAGGCGGAGTTTTTGGTGTGACAAGCACGAAGCAGAGGAGTGTTTTGCTTTCCTCCACATTTCCTGTTTATTAAGGAATTGGTAACTCCAGAGTTTGGCTGGAGCTTTTTATCTGCTCGGGGGCTAACTGGGGCTGTATGTAGGCAGCCTTATTTTCTGTCTTTTCCTTTTTATACTGTTTCCTTCTGTTTTCCTCTGTAACAAATCAGAGAGGATGTGTTGTTTCTGTTTATAATGTCACCAGAATTGAGGTTACTGACCTCGCTGGCCCAGCGAGCTGTCCCTGTAGGCAACTTGTAGCGTCCCCTGAGGTGGGTAATAAACTCAAGCGGTTCATAAAGTGTCCTTTAACCCCGACACTTGTTAATTGATTTCTGAGCTGGAGCAGTTTGTAACTCAGCTAATTTTTATTTCCTTTTGTCCGGCTCAGGGGCTGTAAAAACAACCTGGTGGTTTTCTGACTCCTGCCCTTTGTGTGGCTCTGTGTTGTCACACGGTGCCTTACAGGAGCTTGGTGGCCCTCTGAGCCACATCCATGGTGTGCAGCTCTACCACAATCACTGCATGGGAAAACTCCCGGCCTCGCTGTCATCATGTCAGTGAAATCCCAAGCATGGACACCGTGCTCCCAGATCTTTGGGGAGTGGTTGGCTGTGGGGTGGGGGGCAAGTCCATTCATTCCATCTTCATTCCCTGTTTTCTGAAGTCTTTCGTCTTCATGTAACGGCAAAGGCTGAATGTGGTTCTCCAAGCAAGGCTGTGTGTGTCTGCTTGGCATAAGGCTGGGGCTTTATGCACTCTTTCACTTCTTTTCTGGCTCGCTCAGGCTCTGTTAAGTGGCAGACACCCTAACGCAGAGCAGCTCTGTTAGAAGCATGTTGTGATTAAAGGTGTCTGCGTGTTCCTTATTATCCCTTTGTACTTCGCTAGCTGCTTGCGTTTGACAGTATGGTACTGCTTGCTTTGTATTTCCCTTTTTGTTTTTGAGGGATCCACAAAATCTTTCAACAAATAACAAACGAAATCATTCTAACCTTGCAGGTCAGCAGTTTTGTGATTTCTTTCCTTTTTTTTCGCCTTGCTATCTATCACAGTTTCTCTCAATTCTGGGCACTGTGTGAGATGAGTAATATCGGATCTCTTTAGCAAAGATAAAACTGCTGCCAAAGTGAAATGAATCCTGACTAATGTTCAGTCCTAATAATTACAGAACTAAAATAAAGGAAATTAAATGAGCTATGGATTTTCTGTAGCTGTTCAGTGTAGGTGTGTTTCTTTGCTGAAACCTCATCTGAATCTCAGGGTTATCTCATCTGCTTTTTATTTATACTTGGGGGGGAAAAAAGAAATCTAAGGTCATGCTCTGGTGTTGTCCTTCATTGGGGGGGACAGGCAGCGCACACTGCTGTTGTTCCTACAGGAAGGTGCAGAGTTTTGGGATGTGTGCTTTGTTCTCTTTGTGGTCGTTTCAGAACACTTGGGATCCATCACTTGGGATCCATCGTCTTTTCCCACTTGCCCTTTTCCTCGGTCCTGTTTCTCAGCAGCACCAGGAGAGATAGCCGTGCCCCTGCTCCTCTATCCCATCCTTCTCCCTTAGGCAGGTTTCATTTGCAGCCACCTCCCCAAGAGTTCCATCTCATCTGCTTCATGTTCTAATGCGTGGTAATGAGGGGAAGTGACTGAGAGACACACGGGTGGCTCGGCAGCGAGGGGTCCCCAGGGAAGCACAGCAGCTCATGGCTCTGCATGGGCTGACCCACCTTGCTCCTGGCACCCCGCTGGTGTGCTGTCTGGTGCCTGGGAGATGTTTCCAGCTGTAGGAAGTGACATAACCTGGTGGTTCATCCTGCACACCAAAGGAACTGGCAGTTTTCCCGGTGACAGCTCTGTGCCCATGGATGTGCTTGCACATCTCCCAGCGGTGCTCAGAGAGTGGCTCAGGCTGGGCTGTGACCATGTGAAATTGAAAACAGACCACATTTCCCTCCCCCTCCCTTCATTTCTGAAATATTTACCAGCGTAGAACTTTTCTTCCCATGAGACTTTGTGTTTTTGCATTGCAGCAAACACGAAGAATGGCAGTGACAGTCCTTCCAAGAGGATTCATGACTTCAGAGACATAAAAGCTTCAAGAATGTCTGTTACTGTTATTTGTTTTAATCACAGAAAACAGACTGGGAAAGTCCTAAAGTCCTTAACAAAAACTGGAGACTAGAAACCTCCTTCTCATTTCTGACTGACGATGGTGCCATTCTGCAGCATCACATTTGGAGCACAGATCTCATGAGTAGCTGAGGGAGGGAGCTGAGATTGTTCAGCCTGGAGGATGGTCAGTAGAGATTCTCTTCAAATGCTGTAATGAGGCTGTAACGACTTGGGGGCTGGCCTCTGCTCCCAGGTGACAGTGATAGGGTGAGAGATAATAGCTTTAAATTGCACCAGATGAGGTTCAGGTTGGATATTAGGGAATATTTCTTCTCAAAAATAGTGGTAGTGAGCACAGGCTGCCCAAGGAGGTGGTTGAGTCACCATCCCTGAAGGTATTCAAGAGGAGGGTAGATGTGGTACTTCGGGCCATGGTTTAGTGGGCAGTATTAGTGGTAAGTGGATGGTTGGACTAGATGATCTCAAAAGTCTTCTCTGTCTTTAATGATTCTATGATGACAGTGGATAAAGCATTACATTTCACAGCTTCGAGGCCTGATGTTTGCTTCAAGTTCCACTTTGGCTTATGGTTTTGGTTGCTTTTTGTTCGTTTTGTATGTGTGTGTGTGTGTGTGTGTGCTCTGATTTCTCTCAATCCCAGCTGTGCTAAGTTGGCCATTTGGGGTTCAGTAGAGTGAACCTGACCAGGAAGTCCTTGCATACAGAGACAGAAGGTAGCTCACATCTTCCATACATGCAGAGTGTATATAGGATGGGAAGCCAAGGTGCCACCAGAAGTTCTTGTTGGCTTTCACTAAGGTGATAGCCTTGCTGTTTCACAAATCCTTCTACCCAGGCTCCTTAGTGCTTGCATTACAAACCCTATAGCCAGCTGGCAACAGGAAGGAACATTTCTGATGACCAACCACGCTTCCAGTTCAGACTAAATATTCTTTACGTGAGTTCTGGGTGAGGAGCTCCAAGATATGGTTTAGTGGTTTGCTGTAGCTACGGTAATGGGAGAAAGGTTAGACTAGATGATCTTGTAGGTCCCTTCCAACCTTGTGAGTCTATGATTTGTGGTGGAGGGTTTTATTCCTCAGTTACCCATGCTGATGGCTGGGAAGACACCTTGTAGGTGAGCAATTCATTTCTCAGGCAGTAGGTGTCATTCCTGCAACTTGAGATCTCAGTGTTGTTCTCTTTCTTTGGCTCCAAGAGGTGCTGAGAAGGATAGACATGTCTTGCTGTGATTTACTTCAAAAAGCTGTGTAGTGCAGCTTAGCTTAGTGCTGTGCTGTGATTGCAGGATGCTGTAGGATGCCGTGGGTGCTGCAGCAGGAAGATGTGGAAGTTTGGGCCTGGCCATGCAGGTGATTTGGGCCAGGTCTGGGGCTTGGCTGTGGTGAGCCCTTGGTGCAGATGCACCATGCTTTCCTGATTAACTCTGCGGCTGCTGTATCTCTTAACCTTTGGGCTTCCTTTCTTTTAATCTGCTGCAGGATGACAGTGCTTACTTGAGGGGGAGTTATAAAGGTTAACTAGCGAGGTCTTCTTTTAGGACAGGATTTAATGATATGCCTAAACTTGGTCCTGTTGAAGTTCTTGGTTTGCTGGAATGGAGACTTCTGTTCAGAAAGCGTTTCTGAGGACAGAGTGTGCTTATGCTAATCAGTAAGCATTACAGCAAGCTTCCTTGTGTTCTTCATATTGCTGTCTGTTCCTTTCTCCTTTTTATTTCTTTTTCCCTTTATTTGCTGCTGCTGCTTAGTCAGTGAGCGCTGCTTCCTCCCAGTGCCTCCATGCTTTATCCCTCCTTACTAAGCCACTCCCTCAGTAATGAGGGGATCTAGAAAATACACTGGAATGGTATTAGCTGGGAGTAGGCCCGTGGTCTCTGTAATCTGTTTAATTGCATGCTTTATCCTTTTTTTCCTTAGCCATGAACAGGCCAGAATATCAGCTGCAGGGATGATGCATGTGTATAATGTTTGCATGCACTCCCCCATGTGCAGCAGCGACTGCTGGGGCTGTTGAAAGCTCATGACAAAAGGTTAGCTTAAATAAGTAAATACAAGGGAAGGAAGCTGTAGCTGGAATTAAATCTGCTGCATGTCTGCTGGATGAGCAGGAGGATGACTTCAGCACTGAGCAAACCAGCGTTACTCAACTTGCGGTTTGTGGGCCAAAGGACATCAAAGGAGCTCAAAAAATTCCTTCAAAAGTCTTTAAAATTGGAAACAAGGAAGTTAAAATCAAACACACGTGTACACATTCTCACACGGCTTCTACATACGTATCTCAGCCCATTAGCTCTTTACTGTTGTCGTTACCAGTTAACATGTTTTTAATGGTAAAACCATTATTTTACTGAACTGCTCAGTTTTGTTTGTCGCTCTTGTTCCCACCTGCCGAACAGTTCTGGGATCTGAGATAATCTGTGGGTTCCTTTTTGAGAAGGATTTGTGATTTAAAATGAGAGAAATACTGGGCTGGCGTCTTTTGACATAATGAGGTAACTCGAATATTCAGACTTTATCATGACTTAGTGTTGAGTGCTGCAATACATTTGCATGCTAATCTTTCCATTAAATAACTAAATACACTGTCTAGGTAAATCTTAGTCAGTTTTAGATCCCACAGCTGTTACATTACGGAGTAAGGGTTTTGAGTCATCCCAGTAAAGCAGCCTTGCTGTTCTCAGGCAATTAATTAATTTGACCAATTAGGTTAATGAAAGAGAGAGAGCATAGGCTTGCATATTTATTTTAACTGTACACCTAATAAAATGCCTTTTCACTCTCCCTGCTGGTTGGTTGGCTTGCTCGGCATTGAGGACTATTTGTGAATTAATGGAACACAGAGCTACATCCTTCACTTTGGCTCCAGCACGCCCTATGTTTTCCATTAGAGGAGTTCATGGCAGTGCTGCTTTGTCAGCTGCTACTGATGGGATCCATGACTTGTGGCACAGTCTTGTGCTGGGGTGGAAGCTCTCTACAAAGAGTGACTATGGAGAAAGAATAGGATCTTGAGTACCTCCCCACCTCCTACACCGCAGCTGCTGTTGCAGCGTGACTACTACTTGGGAAAGGGCTTGCATGCATTCTTGACCTTATTACTGGCAGCAGCATCCTTGATGTCTGTGAACCTAATGACCACAGTGGTAAGACCACTGACCGTAATAAATTTAAGTATGTGTGCAATATTGACAGAGCTGGTGCCTAATGGAGCAGTGAAGGCTGGTTGCTTCAGCTGAGGGCAGAGCTCAGAGGGAGAAAATCTTTAGCTGTAGGAAGTGCAGAGCTACCTGATTCCTGCCTGGTGTAAGTCCTTGTGAGAACTGGGGCTGGTGGAACATTGCGGTGAGGCTGCTCCTTCCCATTTGGGAGTTCAAGTGGATAAATGGAGGTGAGAACTGAATGAAAAGATGGGCAGAACTGCTTCAGTGGGGCAGCCTGCATTTAGGGTTACTGAGAGTTCTCTGTGCATGTAGCAAGGGGTCCTTGTGTTGGTCCCAGGGAGCACTCCTTGCTTTGTGGTCTGCAGGATGTTGCCCAAGGGCTTGGTGTCCCTTCTGTCCTGAGTTGCTAAGCAAAAATAGTGCCAGAACTGCGTGACTGCAGCCCTCTGCAATCTCAAAAACCCTGAGCCAGCACACTATTTTAAAATTTCATGGCATTCAATATGAGAGTGTTGCAGAAATAGCAAAGAGAAGATGGAGCCAGGCAGAACACTGGGGAGGATGGAAACAAGTATAAAAGAGCAATGAATGCTCACAAGGGCATGTCTCAGGCCTGCTGGGAGGTGTGCAGGTGAACGCCATTCCCGCATCATGCATTCAGCTGTCACCACTGTCCTGGTCTTCCATCTGAATGCAACAGGATTATAATCTAATATCAGTTTCTATCTCCGATTTCCCCAACACACATGACAATATGATAGTCCCGGCCTGCAGCTCAGCTTCACAGATGGTACCTGCATCGCAGAAAATATTAGACGACTCGTGCCCTAGATATGACAGAGTGTATTTGTGTACACAGCTGTGTATGTAGGAAAATCACTTTCATGGTAAAAAATAGTAGAGTCACATAACAGGAACATGAAGTTTGGTAGGAGAATCAAGGGTGTCCTTGTAAGTGCTGGAACAAGATAATCAGAATAAGACCTTACAGCTGTGTATAGATATGATAAGTGGCTTCAAGATATCTGCCTGAAGAAGTTGCCTTTTATCATTACTCTGGTATTTTATTGAAAACAACTGTGGTGACTGCTACGTCTAAAGTGGGAAACACTCCAAATGTTTTAGTGACCCGCTGTTCAAAAAACAAACACGCCAAATGTCACTGCTTCCTTGAGGATTGCCACGGGTTTCTTCAGGTCATGTATTGCTTGTGGCCCATTAACAGCTGTTCAGCTGTTGCAAATGGTGGAAGATTCAGAGGTGAGGACTTGCAGCCTCTGGCTTATTGCAGCCCCTGGACTCCAGGTGAATGTTAGGAAAGATGGAAAGACAGGAAAGCCATTGTGGAGAGTGAGCAAGCATAACCTCAAGTTTATTTTACCTCTTTACTGGGGACCAAATTCACTGACAGCTACAAACTGTTGATTCTGTGGGATGTTTCCCAGCATCTCTGCTACTCTCTGTTGTCTCTTCCTATTCCAAAGCTGTTTGCAGGGAAGACATGAAGGAAAACTAGTCTAAATCACCTAAAATGGGAGTGTAGAGTAAATTAGGTAAACTAAATTACAGCATTGTATACATTCTCAGATTCAATGTTCAAGTGACCTTAATTTGATTAAGCTTAATTCACATCAAAGTAAATTATACTAAGTATGAAATAGGGTTGATTTAATTAATAATGAGTGCGTCTGCGGAGATCTAATGTAGTTTGATTCATTCGGGAATGTTAATTCAGATTAGCGTTCTAGAGTTTTCTCTTGTAAATACATCCTCCAGGACAGCTTACTAGTTATGGCTGAGCAGGTGTGATGGTGGGTCAGATGCCGTTGGCTCTAGAAGGACTTTCCCATTGCTCTCCTTGTTTGTGACTTCACCATCATTCGGTTGCAGGATTTCTTGTTAAACTCTTAATCCAGCCAGAGAAAATCCAACAGTATTCTGTTGGATGAGTCAGTTTTATGACCTGTTACATTGCTGCACGGTGCTCTGCAGAATAAAGGCAGGCTGTGAATGTGTGATTAGAGTGAAGAGGACTGGAGCTCATTTGTCTGCTGCCTCACATCAGTCCTTTCTGCACGAGTCTTCCCGCTTTGGGTGGAATTCCTATGCCGGAATTTCACTGCCTGTTATGTTGTATTGCACATGGACTAGAAGTCACATATCTTATGACTTAAAATTGGATACAAGTAAGTTTGATTTACTCATCATTTAGGTGCCACTGTCAGGTGTTACTTGGCTCTGACCTGAACCTTTTGCTTTTTTCAATCCTTTGTGCCTACGTGGTGCCGTGGTATGAACTTTCTGAATAGCAATCACCTAAACAGTTTGTACTTTCAATATACAAAAACTCTACTCACCCACTTGCTTCATGCTTTTTTCCCCCCTTTTCTGTCTATATGACTTAAAGTTCTGTGATTATATTATTTGCCATATGATTGTTATGCTATGATTACAAAGATAGGATGACTAAAATGGCCAAGATCAGCAAGTTTTTGTGTAGGGTGTTGTGTGGGAACTGTTGAATCATGGCCTGAGATGCTGATTGATCACCTGGGGAAAAAACCCAGCTCAGTGTGTGAGCACAGGTGAATGCAGTTCACCTGTGTGACCAGAAGGGGTGGAGCCTGGCTGCACCTCTCTTAGACCTCATTTAAGGGCTGACTGTCACTATAGAAGGGTCTTTGGTGGAGATTCCTCCCTTGCAGAGTCTTTCTTGCGAGCCTACAGCTTCAGAGATGGGTGAGCACCTTTACTTGTCTTTACTTGGTTCCTTTACTGTTACACTCCTGTATCGCCCTTCCTCTGTGTTAATCTGTCTGATCGTAACAGGTATTTTTAAGGACTTATTTTTTGGAGTTTGTGGCCCCACCCCAAAAACTTCTGATTTCAGCTGCTGCGCTGCAAGTATAAACAAAGTAGCAGAACTGAAGCACCAGGTTTTATTTTCCTAAAGTGAAACTGTTGTGTTGGCTTCAGGAAAAAAATGGTTTTAAAATATTGTGTAGGTATAGCAAAGTCGATCTTATTTCATTGCTTATTTATTGTTTTATTTTCCTCTGAAGGTGAGAAAAGCAGTTCTTGAAAAATAGGGATGATATTTTGAACATGAACCCTACCTGTAGTGCAAAAGTTTCTGGAATATGGAACTATGGACTACTGTGCTTGAAAAGTCCTTTGGTGTCCGTCCCCACTATATTGGGGAGTGTTGGCTGTCCATGTCAGCATCTTCACGCCTACCTGTTTGAGCTTGCAAAGGGGATGACTCCAATCTAGGGGGCTGTAGAAAGATGCTGTTTATCTCTGGAAGCTTCCTGTGATTATTTGGCTCATTCTCTCTGCAAACCAGGCTTTGCAACCACTGAGGTATGCCCATCTCATCCTGTTTTAATATCAGCACATCCAGACACATAAACAATGTGCTTCTTCATGAGACGATGAAAATCAATGAGGCTTTGAAAAGACACGCTCTATAAAGTCACGGCCTTATTTGGGAAGTTGCAAGAAGCTCGGCTGTCACAAGAGAATATTTTGGCTCCGTGACAGTTTCCTTTATACAGTTTTCCAGCGAGGAATCTCCTGTGTTTGTACAATGATAACTTGCAAGTGTTGCGTGCCTTTTTTTCTTCCCTGGGAGTACTTTCAGGAGAAGAACCCAGTGTGTTGGTCAAGAGAGAACATATACCCCTTTGGACCCCTCTCTGGTCCAAAGTGTATTGAGAAAGAAGGTTTTCAAAGGTAAATTGAAAAACTGGAAGTATTTTGGAATTCCTTAGTGGATTCACATGTGTTTTTGTTACAGTTACAACCGAATACCCATTTGTTCCATTACTTATTTGTTGAGAACCAGCATTAGTTTATGTAAGCGTGGGGTTGTTTAGAAATGACTTGATCTGCCATTGCCTCACTACCCTTAAGTAGCTAAAAGATAAAGAGGGGTGAGAGAAAAAAACTGTGTTCACAAGCTAAAAATCAGACTGGCTGTTACTGAATCCTTGTCTATATGAAAGGCCACGGGTCTGGCATTGCTTGTGCGTCCCGCAGTATGACCTGATAATACTGATGTCACTTCAAGTAATGCTTGCCTAGAGCACCCTATGGTAGCAGAGAGAAGAGTGGTGGAGTCTGTGGACAAGAAAGCAGGATTCTTGCAACTCGAGAGCTATTTGCAGCGTATATGAAGATTGTGACTTGGAATGTGAGGCTGAAGAGAGCAAGCATTAGGGTAGGCTGATCTGCAGATATCAGCCTGAGATATCAGGCTGATATACTGAGATGAGGATGAGATACAAATGTAAGTTGAAAATGTGGAATGACAACGAACGATGCATGACAATAGCTGGAAGTTAAGAAGGAATTAAGGGGAGTAAGTTTTGGATGACGTTTTGAGTTTTGTGATGGTCTGTCTGTGTGTGAGGCTCAGGAATCCACCTGCAGAGACTTGCCACTTGTCTCCATTTCTAATTCCCACTTTCAAGGACACACTGACTGCTCTGTGGTTTCATTCATTTGTAATTAGCTAAGCCAGGAGTTGATTTGGATTTTTATCTTTGATGGCCATTTTCTTCAGGACGTCATTTGTACTTGGAAAGACCAGCGTCTGTCATGTTAGAGGACAGTTCACCTCACTTTACCTCCGAAGATGAAGCAAGTAGGATTTGTCTCATGAATGAGAAATTAATTCTGCAAGATATGTGTCAGTAGTCAAAACTGGTTGGAGAGAACTGAAGTGAGGTAGGAGCAGCAGATGGCCAAAGCTCATGGGAGCCCAGAGCCCAAGGGGATATTTGGTTTTAGGCAACATTTTTGAACCCCAAGCAACGCCAGCAGGATAGCAGTGAAGCAGCACAGCATTTTGTCAGTGAAAATCATGGGGAGAAAAAAGCTTTCACTTGCTGCAGCTCACTGTGGGGTTTGGTGAACAGCCCAGTAGGCATGGGTAAGGGTGGCAGTGGGTGTAATGCTAACCTTGATTCATGTTGCTGTAGAGCAAGTTGTATTAGGTGCTCCTTCCTTGGCAGTAAAAAGGCTACCAGCAGTACTACAGGTAGTTAATCACAGCTGTGCTGTCTAAGCAGGTGTTTTTTGTTGTTTTTTTTTTGAGCCAGAGTGAGCAAGTGGGGTCATTAAGTTGAGAAATGGCAGACCATACAGTTCCAGCCAGCTGTGATATCTTCTGGCTGCAAAATGTGTTGCTGCGTCTTGGTTGTGCTGGAAAGTGGCCAGGGTTTGGACACCAGAATTGGTTTGGTTTGTCAAAGGCCTACAGCACGTGCCTAGGAGCTAGCAGAGGTCTTGAAGCAAGATCTCCAGATCTTATTACATAGCTCACAGGAGAATTAGGAGAGAGATGGCAAATTCTGGGTGTGGAAGACAAAGGAAGGTGCCCCAAAGCATGAGGGCTGTGTTATGGTTCTGCTTCTTTATGGGTGTTAGTGCTTGTCCTTCTGTTAGGAAACTGAGTCTCATTCCCACTAGCACTGAAAACTGGAGAATGGATGATGTTCAGATGATGTCCTAAAAGCTGCCCTGTTGATGGGTTGTGTGAAGGCTTTGGCTGCTATGCTGATTTTGTAATTTACATGCACTTATCTCTGAAGTGTAACATGCTGCTTATGTAAAAAAGATACTTGTGTGTTAATTTTGACACCTCCTTTAATTAAAGTGTCAAACCTAATAATGTTTCACTGGAGTGTACCCCTCTCTCTTCAAGATATTCTGCAGGAGCAGCCAAGATCAGGAGCTCTGATATTTCTCAGGTCCTTAAACAGATAAGTCATTCCTTCAGTATTCGCTTTCTTTGTGTGAAGAACAAAAAAGGGCATTCTTGATCCGTCTCCTGTGTTTTAGAGTATAAGCTCATTTCTAAGAGTGAAGCACTAGGACTTTATTGTTATGGAAAATGAAACAACACCAACCTTAATGTGATAGCAATACAGCTAAATCGTGGTAAATTCCTTACCTCGTGATGTTCTGGGTCATGATCAGATCTGAGCACTGATGTGCCTGTGAAATCCTCATGAGCCAGTAGCTCCTAAAACCTTGGTGCTATGATCTGGTAGCAGAGAGAGCTCGCTCAACAGATTCATTGTGCCAGTGGAGTTTTCTTAACAGCAGTGTGGTCGCTGTTACACTTCTGCTTCTATTCCCCAAATGTTAGCCTAGATTTTTCTGCTACTGCTTCCTACTGTTTTACTAGAGACTGCAGAGGAATAAGAAGGCTCAGTTGTTAACAGCTGCACTCTTTGAATGTTTATTAGAGATGTCAAGTAAGTGCTGGTATTTTCCGTTCAAGTACAACTTCTGGCCTGCCAGTGAACTTAATGACGAGTCTGAAAGTCAGTAGATGTTAATATCCTCAACTGTGGGTAGGAAGCTGCCTAGTTCATGGTAGATACCTTTGGTTGCAAACATGCAAATATACGATTAAAGAGATTTTATTATCTGAGACATTTTCTTCCTTGAAAATAGCAAGGAGTCAGTGTGGGTTTGGTGATACGTGAATAGTTTTATTTGTATCTGAAGTGCACACTTCCACATTTCTATATAAACTAATCTGGAAGTGTATATAAACACTGTATACCCTACACATAAGTATCAAATGGTTTATTGTCAGTGTGTGCTTTCAGGAGCCCAGTAGCTTATTCAGAGACCATTTTCCGTATCCACTGATATTTGATAGTGGTGATGATGCATGTCTAGTCTCATTCTCCTGCTCCTCTCCTTTCCTGCTTAATCCCTCAAAACTTGGAAAAAGTCAACTAATTACAACTAGCTTGAAGGAAGATTCCAAATGGAAGTCCGTGGCTGCAATTAATTTTCTCAGAGAGCCCTTTATATCTTCTGCTCGGTGTCTAAAAAGATGAAGATGCTAATCAGCAAACGTGTATCAGGAGTAAAATGCTACGGCTGTCAGGTGAATACGGAGGGAGCATAACTTGTAATTGCTAAGGCAACTTTTGTGTGCAGCAAGATTCAAATTAATCTCTGCTGTATTGAAAAAGCTGTGGTTGATAGTCGCTTATCTAGGGATAAATAATATATTATTTCCTTTCACTTCTAATTCATGCAGCCTCATACCTTTTCTTGGAAGAGATTTTGCATGATTTTAAATCATTTTTCATAAGCAGGCAGAAATTCTGGTGCGAATACCCAAGTCTTAGTCATATCAACTAAGATTTGCAGACTGCATAGGCTGAATCTTAGTTTCTTTGGATGCTTGGTGGTATGACCGTATTTCTTTTACTAATTTGACATTTATCTCAAATATGCTTATCTTCTGCTGTCTGTCTTGTCTATTTAAAGTGCTAGAGACCTTTTCAATATTCAGCTTTATATAGCAAGCAGCGCCCCACAGTTCTAAACTGGACCAGTTATTTTAGGTACCATTGCAGTGACTGATAGCTCAATAATTCGTGTGCAGCTTTAAGTTTTCATTCAGACCGTCTCAGTTCTGTTGGACTGCAGATTGTTGCGCAGTGTTATCCCCAAGGGCTGATGAGAAAATCAGTAAGAATCCCATTTTCTCTGATTCACTACAGCGCGCGTTTCCTTGAGCCCCGGAGTAAGGCAGATGGGGCTGTGTTTGGGGAAACTTTCCATTTCAGCACTGTGCTGCATGCTTATCTGCACCTGGTACAGAGTATCCCTTCATGAAAATGATATGTGGTATTCCCAAAGTGATAAGAGTAAAACTGTGGGAGACCAGCGTGGGAAAAAGCTGACACTGGCTGTGTTGTGGCCAGGCCAAGCCTCTCGGTTTGCAAAGCACAAAGTGTACAGGGGCCGAATCTGAGAGGGGGAAGTTTGATGTGCAAATGTTCACGTCTGGTTACATTTAAAGATATATGAATGTGGACACAGGTAGGGTTTTGGTTTTTTTTTTATCAAGGCTAACTTCTTGAAATCAAATTTTGGTGATCAAAATGAAGGCTATAGATGGAAATGAGCAGTCAGAAATGTAGGTGAGAAGACTATTCTTGTGCAGCAAAATTGATGTTAAGTTTTAAGACAATGTATAATAGAAATCCAATGGATGAGAAGAGGATGAAAAGAAGTTCATTTCCTCTCCGCCCTTTCCTTTAAGAGCTGAAGGTTTGAGTCAATACTCCAATATTGAATATACCATTGTTCAGTAGACTTTAGGGTGCTCTAATTATTTCCACAATTTTCTCAGTACTTGAACAAATGTAGGTAGCCATTCCTTCTTCTATTTCAATAATCCTTTCAAATCTTATTTTCTTAAGCCTAGAAAAGATTTCTGAACTGGGAGAATATCCTACTGAAAGGAGATTTTTCAGCATTTTCTGGGGTGCTGCCTGTGATTGCTATATCTTCCACTGTGCAGGATCACTGGAGCTGTTGTGAATGTGTACAGATTACATGTGCTGCTGTTGGTTCATTCTATTTCCCCCTTCACCTTCTGTTTTCATCCTCATGAACTGAAGTTTTTATCGGTTTTTATTTTTTCTTGAATGGTCTAAATGTCACTTCAGCATAATGGTAACACAGGCTTAATGGCAGAAGTTTATGTAGCTTTTCCCTTGCTTCAGCAAGGGTATAAACAGTTATCTCATTAAGATATCTCAGCTTGTGATCAGATAATGTCACCTAGCATTTGGCCAAGGCTTGGTGGAAGCTTGGGTCAACGGACCAACAGTGATGCAACTGAGATACAGATGCAGAGTATCAGCACAAGGCCTTTGTGTGCCGCTGAAGTAGTAGGTTACTGTTTCTGTCACAGTCTCTCTTGTTTGTTAGAGGCTGAACTTAAACACACACGTTGTTTTCTAGAACTTGCAGAACTGCTTCAGTGGGAACCATCATTGCTTCTTCCGCCTGGCATTACATTGAGAAGTGGAAGTACCTCAGTTCCCACCCCTTTAGCTTTTCACCCCATCTCTCCCAGCTATACTTAGAGTTATTTTCCTATTCCAAGACATATTTTTGTGCTATTGTGGGACAGTTGCAACCTTTTTTGCTAAGAAGTCATAAGGAGATGTTATAATCCCATTTTTCTTTATGTTGCCATCCAGGAGTTCATGAGTCTTTAGAAAGTCCCTGTGATCCCCGTTAGGTAATGTCCTGCTGATCCTCATCCATGTGGGCAAAGTGACACAATCGTCTCAGGTCTTCCATCCTTATTTTGGGAATCCTACTGATTTATTAACCTGAAATGGCACTTTTGGTTATCATACAGGATAGGAGCCCTGCTCTTGCTGTCTGTAAGGCTACAAATGGTTGTGAAATTGCTGGCTTATAAAAATGAAGTTAAAAAAAAAGTTATCCCGCTGGAACCTCTTCAGCAGCTGACCTCTGCTTTGAAAGCTTCTGGAGTGTGTTTGCCTTTGAGCACAGTGAGCTCATTGAGGAGGGAAGCCATCACTTCAGCAGTTGACTGTTTATTTGCATAGTGGCACTTGCAGAAATTGGAAGAGCAGACAGTGGTTTTGTAAACTGTTTCAAAGAGAATGGATACTTAAGGGAAGCTGCATGCTGTAACTGCTGTTAGCTGTGCAGAAAGGTTTTTATTTTGGCTAGCATAATCAATACACACTAACGTTTCAAGTGAAAAACGGCTCTGTTCTACTTCAACTCAAGTCAGAGTAAGGTTGGGGTGAACAAGGAAACCAAAGTTCAGGCTTTCCTTATTCAGACGAATGGGATCTTAGCTTTCTCTGACTTTGAAGATGAAGTTCTGCTTCCTGTAAGTCAGAGGCAGGGCACTGCCTTGCACAAGGCTCTTGGGCACTGTGCTCAATAAGCATGCTTGTAGTGAAGTGCATCCTAAATATGCAAGATGGCTTTCCTTAGAGGTTGTCTTCTTTGTGGTAGTTTTAATGTCTTAGTAGGTTATAAGCAGAAGTACCTACTTTGTAGTTATTCTCTTTCTGGATGCCTATGGAATAATTCATTGCATCAGATGGTGTGACTGCATGTGTTTTTGTGCTCCCACAGAGTGCCCTTATTATCACTTAATGCTATCACATTTGTTTAAAAGGATATAAAACCAAGCCCAAGGTCATTACTGCATATATATACCACAGCCCAAATAAATTCAGACTGTTTCCAGTGGTGATATTTTGCCAACAGTGCTTTTTCCCATTGCTCCAGCCTCTTCTGTCTATACTTTATCAGCACCATGGGTTCAGATGCTGATGAGATGTGTCACAGATTGCTGCTTCCTGGTGACATTGCTGCCTGTATTTTGCTATTCTCAGAATCCCATAGCTTGATGGGACAACTGTTGTCCTCAAGGAGGGTGACTGAAGGCTCTCCAGGAGTTATGGTTGGGTCTGGGTGGATGTTTTATACTCCAACCCTCCATGTGAGAATGTTTTCTTGTACTGGGATTGAGCTGTAGCTATAAAGGGAAAGGAAAAAGGGATGGGGAGCAGCCCAGAGGCAGTGCTTCCTCCTGCCTTTCCCAGACAGTGCCCCACCATCTTTCCCTCCCAGGTGAGAAGCAGCTATCCCAGAATCTGACTGTCATTTCCAGTTCTCCCCTCCCCTAGCCTGCTCTCCAGCCAGCATCCTGTTCCCCTTCTGCCTGGCCCAACCTGGTATCCTTAAATCTTGTCTCCCTCACAGAGATGCAGAGGCTCACCCTGGTGTGCACAACGGTGTGACAAAACCTTTCTGCATCCCTCCTAGTGTATCGCTGTGTCTGCTTGGGGCTACTGGGGTCAACCCATGCAGTCCCAAAGCCAGCAGAATGGACCATACTCAATGCAGTGGGCACAGGCTGCACCCCGAGCCCTGGTCCCCTGCACCGGGAGCCTCACTGCGCTGTTGCCGTGGAGATTGCGTGTGCTGTTGCTAGGCAGCTGGAGCATCTTCCTTCGCTTACCGCAATGCCACGAAATCCTGAACTTTCCCCATTCCCTTTGCCCTTCCTCTGCCTGGCAGAGATGGCTCTTAGCCAGCTTCATTCCATGGCATGGCGGTGGGCTGTGGGTGTTAACCCTGCAAAACAAGAAAAGCTCACGCGGTGATGCAAATGGCACTGACGGCAATGAATTCAGGGCTGAAGGAGTTAAACTGGTTGGGGATAGACTACAGAGGAAATGATTACAAGTAGATAAACTCCTTTAAAATGGTTTGGCTTTCTTGGAAGGGGAGGTTGGTGACTGCAGCCTTTTGTTGCATCAGTGGTGGTTTATATGAATAAAAGCACAGACTAAAATATCACTACAAGGTAAGAATGTCGGCTTGAATGGGCCTGATTAGTCTCTTGGGTTATGGTATATATTTAGTTTTCTGTCGTCCTCTGCTCGTGTTTACTGATTTTGGTGTAGCATGCGGATGATAATTTAGCCTGTCGTGTACAGTATTTGACTTATTTGGCTTGAATAATAAAGATATCAGCCTGTATTCTTAGAGTATACTGCATTAATCAGACTTGCAGGAATGATCACATGGTACTCTATCGCCTTTCCCTGTTAGCTGCTGCTTGTCAGCAGCTGGCTGAGCTGTAGGCTGCAGGCCAGTATCTGCATACCCTTTTTCTCTTCAGAATATTTCAAATATTCTGTCTCGTCATTATGCGTTTTGCTGCAGTTTGACAAACTAAATGGTTTTCCTGCACGCAAGGAAGATTATTTTAAATTTCAGAGCATTTGTGTAGTTACTAGGCCATGTATGCATTTGAAGAATTCAGGTAGGCTCTCTGTTTTATACATCAGTGTGCTCGGTTTTTGTTCTCCCCGGGTTTTTGCTGTGTAATGTCAGTCAGCTCTACAGTTAGTTCTTCAGCGTGTGAATGTTTCTTGTGTTTTAAACCTTTACCCTGTGCATGGGGAGAAGTGCTTGAAGGGTAGGATGCAGGTAACGGTAGCTAACCGCATGATGAAGTGCAAAGCTGAGTAATTGAATATATCGTGCACAGATTTCATAGCCGTGCAGCCAGGAGCAGCAAGTGCAGTGCAGTTATAAATATAAACCAGAAACTGCTCTGTTTAAAAGGGTCTTTGCTATTTTTGGTTCCTGAGAATCTGGCAGATGCTCCTTTGAGATAGAATCCTGATTGTGATAGAGAAAATTGATGCTTGGATTGTATATAGGATTATATTTTATGCTGCTGCAGAGTATACGTGCCTGTTTGTCATGATCTTGTAGTGGCAGGATTCCATATGAATTTTGCTTAAAATAAAGATATCGTTGGGTTTGGTTTCACGTTTGCAAACATTTGAGCAATGGGGTTTGTTAGAGTATAAAATTAGCACCTTTAATTTGTTATTGGTTTTGCTCAGCATTGTTTTTGCACCCCCCCGCCCCACCCCATCCCCGATATAACTCTGTCCTTATGCAAGTATTGAGGTCTCTTCAGACTGTAACAAGTATTTGAAGGCATGAAACAGGATTTCTACAGAAACTGAGTATTTTTTTTCTGCAGTAAAACAGTATTGGACTTAATATATATATATGTGTGTGTGTGTGTATATATGTTTGGTTTGTAGTGGCATGGTAGGGGTATCATTCTTATAACTTATGTTGTAAAATTTCTGGGTAAGATGGTGTCAATGTTGTAGCAGCATTAGGGATCATCTTGTTATACATTGGTGTGACTGAATATCATCATCATCATGCATCATATTCTATTCTTCTCAGTTTTGAGAAGAGGTCGTTTGACCAAGTGTGTAACTAGATGAGAGGACGGTTTGTCTTTGTGTATATGAAGAACATTCTATATCAAATACTTTCAAATTATTTTGTCTGATGCTAGAAAGTTTATCATTGATATTATTTCTTTCTTTTGTCAGAGCATTTAATATACAGGCAATTTCCTTTTTTTTTTTTTCATGTTTTGCCAATCAGTTCTTTGTGGAAGTGAACAGTGTCAAAAGCAGTGAAAGCAATTGCAGGAACCCCCGAGATGTCCCGATTCCATCCATAAATGCTGAGGAGATAGGCTTGTGGAGTGTGCTTTCCCTGTTGTGAGATGCGGTGTGATGCTGAGTGAAAAGATTTTACTGGAAAGCCAGTTAATGCTGTGTAACTGCAGTTGTCATAGGGCTGTCAGGAGATGCTTGAAATCTCAACATCACTGATTGTTGGCAGTAAATTAAGCTGCAAATGGGCCCCAAACTTACTGTGCCACTTCCTATGCCCGCAGTTATTTGTATTTCATCCAATTGATCCTATTCTTAACAGAGTGGAACTCTCAATAAATCTACCCCCGGGAGGGGAGTGGGAAGGAAGGTATTTTTAAAAATCCTGTTTTAAAAGCTTCAGCTGTCTTTCAGTGTTGTTCCTACACATCTCATGCCAGGAAGACACCTACTTTTATGACAGGAATGGTCAAATGCCAATTGCACGCCCATTAGGCTTATTAAATTACTTGTCTTCTCTTAGACTTTCTTTGAAAACAGTATTAACATTTAATGTGTAGAAGACTAGGCTCTTTCTTTTAAGTCTTTCACATTGTGGTTTCTGGATAGCAGCATTTAAATGGCATTTGTTTTGTTTGGCATTTCAGTGGTGCTTTGTTAAGGTTGTGTTTGCATGTTGATGGGTTTTTTTATGGTATGACTATACCCGTACCTGTGGCTGTATTACAATTTAATGGGATCAAAGCATATCTTGAAAGATAAAGAAGGCTGGTCTAGTTGAGCAGTGGGGTGGAAGTCTCTCCCCCATATTCATGGGATGCAAAGCTGGTGGATCAGTAGATGGCAGTCTTTTCTGGGCTGATGGACCCTGACGCTTGGAAGCTCCTTGCATTCCACTGGTGACATTTTCCCCTGAGGACAAACCACAAGCTTACCTTCACCTACTCTGCCCAGCAGCCTGACTGTGACCTGCAAGTGGATATTTATATGCTTCTTGCAGAAGCACAGTTGCCTGCATCCTTCAGTGCACCCCTGCAGTTGGGGTAACTAAGTGTCCAGTGCTGGGGAGGTGGCCACCCCATGTATGGCTGGTCACAGGAACCTAAACCTATATGTCACAGAACCATAGACTCATAGAATTGCTTGGGTTGAAAGGGAACTTGAAGACCACCCAGTTCTGACCCCCCTGCCATGGGCAGGGGCATTTCCTACTAGCTCAGGGCCACATCCAGCCTGGCCTTGGACACCTCAAGGGATGGGGCACCCACAGCCTTCTGGGCAGTAGTGCCATTGCCTCATCACCCTCAGAGTGAAAATAACTTCTAAACATCTAACCTCAATTTCCCTGCTTTTAGTTTAAGCCTGTTTCCTCAGATTGTGTGAAAAGTTGATTTCCCTCATGTTTATAAGCTCTTTTTAAGTACTGGAAGGCTGCAATGAGGTCTCTTTGGAGCCTTCTCCAAGCTAAACAAGCCCAACTGCATCAGCCCTTCTTCACAGAAAAGGTGTTCTAGCCTTCTGATCATTTCCATGGCTTCCTCTGGACCTGCTCTGACACCTTCGCCTCTTTCTTGAGCTGGGGCCTGAATGCAGTACTCCAGATGGGGACTAAGGCTGAGAAGAGGGGGACAATCCCTACCATTGCCCTGCTGGCCTCCACTCTTGATGCAGTCCAGGATACAGTTGGCCTTCCGGGCTGGGCCTCAAAAATCCATAGGGCTCCATGGATGGGTAGTGGGGCTTGTGGCACCCCAGAACAAGGGATGCCTTCTCAGACTGTCTGTCCTGTGTTCCCCTGCAGTTTCAGTTTGATGCAGCATTTTTTCAGTTCTAAATGGTTCTGGAGTATTTGTGCTGAGTGTTAAGCAGACGCTGGTTTTCTCTACAGGAAAGTCCCACGTGGACGGATGGAATAACCCCAGTGTGTTGCTTGTGAAAGCTCTCTGGGATGGACTGTTAGCCCTGTGGTTGCTGTTGAATGAATGGGGACTTAAACCTTGGAGAAAATAAGGAAGTAAATCCATTTAATGATCTCGTAGCTTCTTGCACCAGGAAAGATGGGTTTATCTGGCTCTTGGGAAGTGCCTAATAGCTCCAGAAAACCTGCAATTGCTTTTGAAGTGAAGCTGAAAGGAGATGAGTTGGTTCTTGGTTTGTGGAGGCAGCTGGATTATGTGAGATACCAGTTGCACCCATTTCCATGCTGAGTTTCTGTGCTGTCTTCACAGAACCCCAAACCTGGCATATGTTTTGTTTATGACTGGAGATAACACTGCTCACCAGCCATGTTTTTATCATCTCCTGCTGACTCCAGCTGAAGTTGTAAGAGGGCTGTGAGCATGAAGCCAAAAGCCAATGTTGCCTACTTGGCCATAAGTGGTACTTTTCTCATTGTGCTTTGTCCAGGTTTAGTTCTTTAACAGCAGAACACAAATGCAGTTTTATTCTTTTGTTGCCATGCCTTTATCTTGGTGAGATATTACTTGGTATTCTTTGCAGTGAGCTACTGTCTGTCTATTTCTGATACACCACCCACCACAGCATCACAGTATTTTTAACTGCATCTTCTATTCCCCAATCCACTGAGCAAGCCTGAGAATGCTACAAAAAGGAAAGAGAGGCTTTCAACGTAGCTGGCTATGAGCAGAAGCAGCAAAATCTGCTGATGCAAAGTTCAGAATGAACGTAAAGCATTTCAGTGCAGCAATTCTGCCTTTTCACAGTGGGCACAGAACCTTTAACCTGATGATCCCCAAAGCAGCAGCAACAGCGCTCAGATGGTAACTTCCAATGTTAAAACTCAGAGCCAGGAGGCTTCTCCTTTCCCCTGCCCCAAAGAAATAGCAAAACCATTTGTAGAAATGAAAAAAAAGCTGCTGCTCAGAAAGACTGCAGGTCTTTCTTCTGTGCCTTTTCCTGCTAAACACTCCAAAAAAGGAGGCTGCTTGAATAGTCCTAATTTTCAGAAGTGCAGCTGTAGTCGGAGTAGTCAAGTGACTTTTTGACGCTGTAGGTGAAGCACTCAAAGACATTTACTTGTGTCACCAATTGTTTCCTTAAAGGAAATAAGGTCTGCAAGAAATATGACCATGTTGATGAGCAAGAAGCAGCAGGAGGGAGGCCAATGGAGGATTTCAGCTGCTACAAGAGTGAGGCTTTGTGGAGAAGGGTGACAGGGTTGCAACACAATGGAGGGGTGGAACAAATCATGATTCCAAGTCAGTGAGTCTGACCTCCAGGTGAGCTGGAGCAGACAGTGAAAAGCACAACAAATAGTGCAGTTAGTCTTTTCTGACAGGAGTGTGGAAGAATCAGGGTATAACTATTACTAAAGTCAAAAGGCATTAAATGCAATGGTGGAAACAAGTCTAAAATGGAGAAAATCCAGGGGTGGTGTTTGGGCAGCATGTAATTGATTGCAATGTCTCAGCCTCTGCTACCCTGCATTGCCATGTTCAGTGCAGCCAGTGGGCACTTAACAACCACCAATGTGTGAACCTAAAAGCTGGGAGAGGGTGGCTTTGCTTTAGCAGCCAAGAGAAGCTGAAGGCATGCTGCATTGCCACTTGCTCAGCAAGCAGACCTCCAGCAAACCAGTTAGTAGTGTGTATTTATTTTGTCCTTGTGCCAATATGGCAAAAATGAATGCAAAACTTGATAAAAATACATTGTTGGGGCAGAAGCTTTTGATTGCACATGGGAACTGGTGAGTCTAGTTGTTCACGTTGCACACGTGAATGTTCCCTATGATGCAGCTCACCAGGGAAAATGCGTGTGCCCAGAGGGTTACAGCTGTAAGATCTGTAATGCTTTTTTGCATCTTTCTTCACGTGAGAGTTCACAACTAACTTTGTGACCAGGAGGCCAAATTAAAAAAGGAACCAGTTAGGATTATTTTTTGTGCATGAGGGTAATTGCCTAAAATCTGTCCTCTGTTATTTGAAATCGATTTTAGCTACTTGATTTTTGGACAGTTGTTATTTATCTACACAAGACAAAAGCCCTGAGGAAATGTTGCTTCTTTACTCAGCAGATTGAATCAAATGTTTTTGCTGACATATTTTTCCCTATGACAACTGACACTGTGGTTGTCATGTATTTCCTTGGCTCGACACAGATACATTTGAAGAGGAGAGGAATGTTTCTGAGGAAGTAATATGAGAATACCATTGCTGGGAATGAAGATAAGCATATATGCTATTCTCATAATTGATTGGATTGGAGGAGCTTCAGTGTGTACGTTAGGAGGTAAATTCCAGATGCATCAAAATCAAATTGTGTGGGACATGTGTTTATTCCTAAGGCTGTGTGGGGAAGAATGCTGTGCTCCTGTCTTTTCTCCAGTCCAACTGTGTAACCCATGGAGCAATCTAGTGCCAAAGACCTGGCTGGGTCGCTCACCATCTACTACAGTGTAAAGCATTTGCAAGAACAAGGAATTTTCTCTCTGCTCCCTTTGCCATGTAGATGTGGCAACCTGTTTTTTTGCATTCTTTGTTGTCTTATCTCATATTCTCATCCAATATACATCTTCATACCCTTGCCCTCTTTTTTTATTATTTATTTTCTTAAACCATTCTTATAGCAGTTTTTACAAACAAGCAGTGGTTGCTGCTGGTTAGCAAGGATCCAGACACGGGTTTCAGAGCTGAAATCAGTTATCGAGACACATGGAAATGGATGTCAATCCTTAAGATGAAAACAAACGTGCAAGTACAGATGGTTCCTTTTAAGAACAAAATTAATGATAATTTTTAAATCCACCTGTGGGCATTCATTAGGAAAAGTCCTTCTTCGTTCTACTTTCTCTATTTAGCCTTCAGTGTAGCATGTTTAAAGGTTTGAAGCACTTTTTCTATCTTTTGGAGTTTACCTTGTATATTAAACAGCTGCTGCCTATCTCTTATTGGCAGTGCCAGCTTCTTAGGGGTGAGTGCTTTGTTTTGCTGTGCTGGTGCCTTCCTGAGGTGCCCATCATCCCTGTCCCAGCTCCAAGTTAATTATGTAACACCACAGGTGCTTGGGTTCCCACTTGCCTTTTCTTTGGTACATGTTCCATCAGTTTGAACCCTGTACTTGCAAGTTTCACTTCAATCAGCTGCAGGTGAAGAAGATGCTGCATATGGGGGTGGAGGGGAATGTCAAGAGAGCTGTTGATGTCAAGAAAGCCGATGCTTCATTACTAGAAGTACTTCTTGAGAGATGAAAACCTGTGTGTGAGGGATGCTGAGGGAAACTTCCCTAGGCTATAGGAAACGTGACGCAAAGTGCTGTGAGCTTTGGGGGTAACAGCCTGGCAAAGCTGACCACAGGAGTAGGCTCAGGGCTGATGGATCTGTCCATGGAAGTAGAGCTGGGAGTTTGAATCTGAAAGTAAAAACTTCCCACTCTGGTGAAAGTACATGCTGTGCTTCAGTTTCTATCAAGAAGTATCATAAGTGTTTCCATTTAGGTCATTCAAGTAGCATGGCATCCCTGTGTTGGTTCAGGTTATGAAGACTCTCTTAAAATTCTTTGCCTCACTGTGGGTGATGTGGGATGAAAACCTGTTCTTAGAATCACACGGAGCTGGGTTTAAATCTGGATTGTCCACATCCTCGCAGAAGAGTCTTAGACACGTACCTGCAGCAGCGGAGATTGCACTGTATTCATGGAAACCTATGTAAAGCATGCTATCATAGTGCTGTTGTAGCTGCCATAGTCTAAAGGTAATGAGGCAGTGTATGGAGGGAAAGGGAATACCTTTTATTAAACCATCCAGTAGAAAAAAAATTCTTTGAAGTTAGACTTCAGCTTCTTATTAATGTATCAGATTTTGGTAATGATGTAAAACATTCCCATTAAACTGACTTCCCATTAAATCTGTTTGTGGGAGAGGTGGAAAAGAGGGGTGAAGAAAACAAGTTTGTAGGAAAGAGAAGGAGAAAAAGATGAAGTTTAGGAAAAGAAATGATTGAAGCTTGTGCTTCAAAATGGAGAGTGTTTTTGTATCTAGAGGCTTGTCCTTAATTCTGGTGGTAAGAACTAATCTAATGAAAGGTTTGCAAAAATAATTTGTTTCTCCACAGAACATCTTTGCTTGATGAGACAGCAGTTTTTGATGTTGTTTCCTATGAACTGCAGTTCATGGAGTTGATGCTGTTCTGTCCAGCTGTCACAGATTTGCTGCTCTTTAGCAAGGGGCTGTTTATTATAAAGCTAGGTAAAAATGCAACCGGTGAGACTCTTCTTAATATCCATTATAAATTATTTGAGATCAAAGCCACGTTCTTATTTTAATTGAGAGAATGGAAGTCTGCTCTTATTCTAGAGCAGGACCAGCTGGATGCTATTTACAAAGAAAAATAGCCTTTGTATTTAAATATTCATATACGTGTGGAATATCTTAATTACATGAAAAATCTTTTTTTTTTGAGTGCTAAATAATGTGGAAAATGTAATTCTGCAGTTGTCTGTGCATTGCAGGATGGAGAGAGAGGGCATTATAATGCTATTGTAACTTAGAAAAATAGCAGCTTCTTACATCCATGATTTTTCAGTGCATCAGGTTGCAGGAAAATAAGATTGATGTAGAGTTCTTCAGTAGGAAGCCTCTAAAATTGGTGAGGGAAATCATCCCCTGTGTGCTTTTTACATTACTGAGACGTATCAGTAAATGTTTGCGGCTGATGGATAGGTATAGGTAGGCAGTGGTGGTCAAAGCCTTTCTAGAAGAACATGCAAGAAGGATAAAGTCAAGCAAAATTCACATCTAGCCCAGAAGAACTCTGTCAGAGCAAAATAAATGTGTGAGTGTGTTTTGTTCATGACTTTGTCACAGGAGAAGGAAGTTGCTGCCTAGAGCCTATGCTGTAGGTCACACGCAGTTACACTTGGGCAGAAATAAATGCATGTCCCAGTTACACCCAATGACTGCATCCTCATCTGAAAACAGAGAATGCAGCTGAAGCCTCACCATGCTTTTAAACAAACAAGGCAGGCCTTTGAGTCAAATGTAAGTGTGCTATGTGGTGCAACTGGACTGAATCCATTATGGGATTGGGACGCTTCTGTTGCAAGAAAAATAGCAAATGATTTATGAATCCTAAGTGCTTAATGCTACAAAGAGTGGAGGAAAAAACACAAACCTTAGGAAAAGATCACACTTCAGAGACATTATTGTGCTGCCAGGCAAGATTCTTGGCACTAATAACAAGTAATGCATTCGTATCAGTAGGTCCCCTATAGTCATTTTTAGCTGGTGAAGATAACTAATGGTAATTTCCAAAGGCACTCAGACAGCACAGGCTCATTAAATAAAGACATGTGTTTATTTAAACTATTTTTAAAGTGCAAAGTGAGAAGGAGGAGAACGAAAACATCTGATTACAGAAGAAAGTGAAGAGTATGAATCCTCAGGGTACAGCTCGTGTAAGGTATCTAGATAGTTTAACATGAAAAAATCATCTGATTTAGTGTGGAAACTTCTGACATTGCTGACAAAGATGTAGCAATATCCTGGCTTTGAAGGTTGAAGTAAGAGAAAATCAATCCTGAAATACGATGAGGCTTCCTGGCGCTGAGGCCTGTGGAAGAGCGGTGATGCTTAGAGGCGGAAGTCATGCTCTTGTCATTACTTCAGTGCCGAGCTCCAGTTGCTTGCATTTAGATAGAGTTCTCTGCCCCCAAAAGTGATCACATCCAGGTCTGTTGATGTGTAAGAGTTGCTTGTGGGTGTCTGTGGGTACAAGCTCTGTGCAGCTCTGTCCCAGCAGCATCTCACATCCTCTCTGAGCCCAGCCACGTTGTGTGACGTCAGGGCAGCCTCCATTGCCAAGCACTCAGGATTCCAGTTGGCTGCCCTTGTGTGTGTGAGTGAAGGGAGAGCAAGGGGTCAGACATTGAGTGTTTCTGCCTGTTGATATGCAATTTGGCTTCTGAGGCCTGGAATGTGTTTTGTTTGGCTTTCCTGGTTTGTTCTGGTGGAAGCATCTGAGGCCAGCTGGGTTGCCCTGGGCTGCTGGGGATGTTGAGCCCTGGGCGCAAGAAGAGCTTGACCTCACACCTCTACTTCCACAACCAGGGATTTCTGCATGTGGGATTTCAGCAGAGCCAGAGACACTGCCTCATTTTTGTTTCTTGAGGTGTTTTCCCCCCACCAGTTTCCTTTGTATGGGTTATGATCCATGCAGAGCAAGCAGCTGGCTGCACCATGCCAAATAAACCATTCTGGTGCATTCTCAGAACCTCTGAGGTTTTAAACTCTCTATCTGCAAATTACATGTATGTAGATTCAAATGACCAGTCTTAGAACTCAGTCAGGTCTTTTAGTTGTTTCTCAGTACTTTAAAGGGATGACACAGAGTCTTTTGGTGTGTACCACAAATAGAAATTTTGATTTTAAGTACGCACTGACACACACATCCTGTTTGATACTTTATGGAGCCCATCTGGTACAGGAGCTGTGTTTAAGAAAATGTAATGCAGGAGAAGCAAAAGCCTGCCATTGCATTGCTACAGTGCAAAATTACACACTGTACGGCAGCTTGCACTCTTGTTTTAAAATGATGACTGACTGAAAGCGTGTTTCCAGGGCTTTCTATGCTGAACGGATTACTTAAACCACAGATCCCTTCAGATGTCTGAGCCCAACCATGGCAGCATTAAGTAAAGAAGTCAGAAACTTGAGTGAGAATGCTCACTGAAACCATTATTAAGCTTTAAAGGAGGCAATGAAGCAAAGATTAGATGTAGCTGGGTGTGGAAAATAGCTGTGGAAACAGGTGCTGCTTGTCACTTTGAGTTTTACTTTGATGACCAAGCAATTTCAGGTGGGCAGGAACAGAGATGGTGAATGGGTCTGGCTGTGCAGGAACTGCAGCCTCTTGTACCACTGCTTGCTGCAACCCAGGAAGGCTGCATTTTCTCCTGGGAACTCTTCAGTTAGACATATGGGCCAGAGTAAGTCATCTGTTTCTGTAGTCAGTGCTTAGTGTGCAGACCCAAAATCTCTGTAACCTTGAGAGGGGATCAAATATGACCGTGATGCCTGAGCCAGGGAAACAGGGATTTGTCTCTAATGCTGAGATTTAAAGCAGATGCTACCAGACATGACATACGTGTCTGTGGGCACTGTGGGCACAATGTGCTCAGGGCCACAAGCATGTATGCAGTGGGTCTCACTGAATATATTACTACTGTAAATGGAAGCTGTTTTTCAGATTGAAATGCAGGCATTTGTATAGTGTGAGCATTTTCCTGAGTATGTCCGTGGTGGAATTTGTGGAGTAGAAGGTGGAGACGGTGATGCTTTGCTGTGGTTTCCAGCCCAAGTAACTGTCTATGGTGATTCAAGTGTGGCTTCTAGGCAGGAATTATTCATATTTGTCCAATAGACTTGGCAAAAGCCTGTAGGTTTGTTTACATTGCTGAAACTCAGATCTATTTGTCTGGTGAATTTAATGACAGAATGCGTGGGCTTTTATATTTATTTATTTCTATACAGGCATATTAAGCAGAATGTAAAAAATGAATGTTTTGCATTAGTGCATGATTTAGACAACTGAAAAGGGAATGTGGTGGTGAACTTGTCATGCCTCGGATCAGAAGACACAAATTACAGAGAAATTAGGTTGTAAATACCAACGAGTGTTATCCCAAAAAAGTTACAGGCAAATTAATTTCTGCTGTTTAGAAAGTAAATATCAGTGAAGTGTGCTTTATAGTGGCAATCATGATAGTGTTTGTATACTAGCTAACAGTATCTCGTTTTTGATGAGGGCAGTCCCAATATACTACAAAGATGTTAATCAATGAAGACAGCATTCTTGCAGGATCAGAGGGCTGGAGCAACTCTCCTGCAAAGTTGGACTGAGGGAGCTGGGCTTGCTCAGCCTTGAGAAGAGAAGGCTGAGAGGAGACTGCAGTGCAGCCATCCAGTATTTAAAAGGGGATTATAAGCAGGAGGGGAATCAACTTCTTACAAGGGCAGACAGTGATAGCACAAAGGGGAATGGTTTTAAGCTCAAGGAGGGAAGGTTTAGATTGGATGTCAGGGGGGAGTTCTTCACAGAGAGAGTGGTGAGGTGCTGGAACAGGCTGGCTTGGGAGGTTGTGGATATTCCATCTCTAGAGGTGTTCAAGACTAGGTTGGATAAGGCTCTGAGCAACCTGGTCTGGAAGTTGGTGGCCCTGCCTATGGAAGAGGTGTTGGATCTTGACGATCCTTGAGGTCCGTTTCAACTCAAGTTATTATATGATTATTATAATTATCCCTACTTTGCGGTTAGCAGGAAATCTAAGGTTAAATGACGTGCTGTTGGTCAGACTCTGAATTAGATGTAGTTCTCGGAATAGAAATCATTACTCAAACTTTCAATCCAAATTCCTAATTCAAATGTTAGAAAGAAAGACCTTGTCTTGTTGGGAACTCAAATCTGAGATCAGTCTATGGAAGGTTCAATTACTTCAACTTTTAACTGTTTTCTGCAGTGGAATTTAGCCCCACTTTCAGCCATGGGAGGATAAGCAGTCTTGTGGAAGCAGTTGTGCAGCTGCCTGAGATGGGCTTCATTTCCCCTAACTCAGAATGTCTACAATCTCACCTGGTCCCTATTGACTCCTTGTGTAATCAGTGGAGAGTAAAAGCTGCTGCTAATGTGATTCATCTGACCTGTTTTAGCTGCTTACTTTAAAAGCAGGTGAAGCATGGCCTATGAGCACTTCTATTTCTTCCAGTTTTAAGGGAGCCTGGATGAAGAACCAAAATCTAGAGGCTGTCTGGGCTGGGTGAGGTGAAGCAGAACTTGAAACAGATAGAGTCAGCAACTCAAACATGTCAGCTGGCCCAGACTGTGGCTTGCAGCAGTTCACCTTTTTCATAGTATGGTCTGGCTGATGATACTCGCTGCCTGCACTAGACTTCTTGCTGCACAGAAATTAGAGATTAATGTATTCTCACAGTTTACAGCGTAGGAGGTTATTAAAAGAAAGAGGAAGTGTGTGCAAAGAAAGACATTAGAAAAAAAGTTGTGGATTCTCCCCACGCTGACAATTCAAGCCTGGTAGGGCTATTGTCAAGCAGCTAAGGATGATTTGTTCTGTTTTTGATGGGTTTTGGAACTAGCTGCACCAAGGACAAACCCAGGACAGTAGATAGCAGTATGGGATAAAGTCTCTGCCTAAATCAGCTGCTTATAGGGGTATTGCTTGCAGATGATCTAGCTCTAGTTCTCTAAACGTTCTGCATGTAGCACTTTAATTTTCTCACTGCTTTTCCTGAATCAGGTCATTAATTGAACTTCTATTAGCTTTAGCTTCTGTTTTAGAATACAAATGTGGGGATAATCCAGGTACTGTCTCATTGACTTTAGATGAGATCACTGATTTGAATTTGGTTTACTGCTTGAAAACATCTTGAAATTTCAAGAGATGGAGTCACTAAGAATCTTCGTAAAATGTGGTCTTAGTCAAGACAGAAGTTGGGTTGTGATTCAGGTACAAGCAGAAGAATATCAAATGGATTCAGTATTGCATGGAGTGCTTCACATGGCTCTGATTGTACCTGTTGTAGAGGACATTTAGCTGTTCTTTATTTCTCTGACACATCGTCTTCCAAAATGTTCATGTTCTTCAGTTTACTTTAAATTCTTGAAATATA
Organism: Excalfactoria chinensis; assembly: GCF_039878825.1. NCBI lineage: Eukaryota > Metazoa > Chordata > Aves > Galliformes > Phasianidae > Excalfactoria > Excalfactoria chinensis. Next base: position 10,927,075 of record NC_092829.1, on the reverse strand, counting down.
TTGATAATGCAGTGCCTGCGGTACTTATGCAGCTGTGTGAAGTCTTGTCTTTACAGACATAACCTAAGTAATTCTACATCAATGTTCTCCTTATAAACTATTCTAACGTAATTTATAACAACCCTGCATGTCCTTACGTATTCATACATCATATTTACAAAAGCCTTCCCTGTATGCTAAGTTCTGTGATGTACCTTGGCAGCACTTTTTGTGCTTTGGCTGAAGTCTCTACATGGGACTTCCAACATCAGCCAAACCACTGAAATGTTTGCATGGAGTGTTGGGAAGCTTTCCAAAGGAAGGGTGTATTTAAAAGTCTAAAGAGCAACTTCTGCCTGGGTAGTCAAATCTATGTACAAGTGAAAGCGTAGCTTCACTGGTGCAATATTTCTGAAAAACTGAAAGTTCCCTCCAAGAAGGTAATCTCTGTGATCCTACTGATGTTGTTTTGCCATGTCTTAAACTGCTGCATTTCATTTTAGCTGTAGATCTCCTCTCTGCAGTACTGCTTCGTTCTTGGGTGAAGGTTATGATTCAGTAAGCAGTGAAACAGAAGGGAGTAACAAAAGCAAAAAGCTTAAGCATGGTGCTTGGGCATAGCTCATGAGTTCTGAAAACTTGGCCAAGTGGGCTCGCTACATCCTGTCATAGAATCACAAGGTTGGAAAGGACCTAAAGATCATCTAGTCCAACCATCCTCCCATTACCACTGCTACAACAAGCCACTAAACCATATCTTGTAGCTCCTCATCCAGACTCCTCTTGAACACTGCCAGGAACAGTGACTTCACCACCTCTCTGGGCAGGCCATTCCAGTGCTTGACCACTCTCCCTGAGATAAAAAGTTCCTTCTTATGTCTAATCTAAACCTCTTCTGGTACAACTTGTGGCCATTTCCTCGGGTCCTGTTTGTTGCCTGGGAGAAGAGGCCAAGCCCCTCCTCATCACATTACGTGATATACTGTTTACATTTTACACACCGTTTACATTTTAAAACCTTTTCAAAAGGATAACTGATATATTTTTACTTTAAAAGTTGAGCTCTGGGAGAAGAAATTCCATATCCCTTTCTGACTAAGTTTTTGCATTTTGCTGCTCTGAGCATTGCTGCCATGCTTTAATGTGCACAGAAATATTCTAAGTTAGTAGGTGCAGCAACCAAGCCTGCATTGAATTCATGGCTACAATTACCTCCATGTCCCAGGGGCTCGTCTCTTCTTCCTTTGCTCTTGGCAATTGCAGGGTGATGGAATTTGGCTGTTACAACTGCTATCAAATACTAAGCAGATGAATATGGAAATCATTCTTAATGTTACTGTGTTTTTATCACAGTTATAGGATGCTCATTGCCGTCTCTTTAGTAAATGTGTTTTTGTTGTTGCTGGTTTTTTTAATATTTGGAGATGAATTGATAGTTTTCTTCTTGACAACTAAGACATGTGAGAGAATGAACTCCACAGTGAAAGTTGGCTGTAGTAATACACATAATCTGTTTGACTTTGCTTTAAAGAAGGCAGTTATTTACAGCAGCTGGTAAAGCACACAGATGTTCTGGTTGAGGGTGTTCCAATATTAAAATGGCATAACGTGGCAACAGATTTTCATTTGAAAATGAATAGCTGACAAAAGAAAATTTAATTAAGGACCCTACCCTTAATTATAGTAGGGTGCATTTTGTTCCAGAAACGTGTGTTCAAAAGGTGCTTAACAGCAGATCCTTCTTTCTAGCAGAAAATGCTGTGTTGCATTTCCTTATGAAAGAAATGATGCATTTACTGGCTTGCTAGGCCCAATTCCTCACTGTGAGACTGCTGCATAAGTCTGCAGCTGAAATGGTGGTGGCTATGCAAAAAGATTTTAAGACCTAAGAGGGGTTGTGAAGAGATCTAACAGAAGCAATGTAACAAAGTCAAAGTTATCATGCTTTTGTCAGGGTGCTGCTTTTCTAAGGCACTAGAGAAGTTGAATTCTTAAGCTGGGATGGGGGCCATCTGCCTCAATGCGTTTCCTTGTGAAGCCTGGCCTTTTGGTTATGGTATTTTAGCATCATCATGAGTGCCTGACCAGTGAAGCATAGAAGTGTAGGGCTTTCTCTCCTTGACATAGAAGAGGAGGTATAATGCAAGTTTCCTGTACTTAATTTATTTAAATGTGTATAGCTTCACTCTCTGGCTGAAATGGCCCTGGCCTAGGGCTTTGGAAGCCAGTTTTGGAAGCTTCCAAATGACATATCTAATCTCAGTTTTCATTTTTTAAAAAGTCAAGTTCCTTGACATTTTGCTTGCAGAGAAAGTGGAGTTATTACCAGTAACTGAAATGTTGGTACTGTTGCGTTTCTGGGTATGAAGTGGGAAAGTGAACGATGCGTACCTTTTTCATATCCCTGCAACAATAACAAGCATCCTGGTGTCTGCAGTTACACCAATTAAACCAATTAAACAGTAAATTTCCTTCATTTTTCCCCTTCCCTGCTTTATACAGACACATTGTATACTGTAACCTCCAGCATTAGAAGCTCTTCTTAGCCTGCTCTGAAGGTACAAAGACCAGGGCAGTTTTGTGTTGCCTTGGCCCTGAGATGATAGCTCCACACAGAAAGCACCCAAAGTCTTGAAGGAAAGGGAGCACTATGGATACTGGAGTTGTTGAAACAATTGTTTTCCCATCTTTTCTGCTGGCTACCCAATTTGTAGGTATGTCTTGAATAAAGACCTAATCTTTAATTGATAAGTGGCATGAAAATTGTAATACTTCTGATGGTGGGAAACCATTCCATCTCTTATTTTGTGGCCTCTCCTGTCTCAGCCTGTAAGATTTCCTACTTTGATGACTGAGAATTTCTTATTCTGCCTAAAACTCTCTCAGCTATCACTTCATAACTTGTAGCCCCTGCAATGTTATTTCTGCCTCCCTTCTCTGCTCACCAGCTTTCTATCACTGGCTTCAAAAGTTCTAGTGAGACCTGAATTTAATCAGCTGGTCCGCCTATCACTGGGGATTTGGTGATCTACATACCAGTAGATCTTTGTCTAATGTTTCATATCAGCACGGGGCTGTACAGGGACTATAGAATTGATCTGGACAACAGATAGCATCAAGAAAAGTTGAACTTAGCATCAGCTTTATCAGTGCTGGGTGAATTTTAACTGGGTTGCAAGCAAACAACTTGAAGTCACACTTCTAGTAGAGAGTTGCAGTATTTGTCCTCCTACAGTCCTCGTCTTGTGCAATAATTAGTTTTCCACAATGATGTGCGTCACCCAGTGTTGTTTTGATTAAATGGTCAGGCTTTTTAGAGTGCATCATCACAGAGAGATCCCGTCTGAGGTTCCTGGGTTCTTGCAATCTGTCTGCTAGGCAGACTGCGTGCTCAGAGGCACTGATAAGAAAAACCTTTCTCTGTCAGTGTTGTGTCTTACCACATCATCTGGATAGGATAAGGCATGTATGGTATGTAGGAGATCATCTTCGATGTAGGAGAAGTAGAGTAGGAAGCAATGATCGGAGCACCTTCAGCATCTTAATGCCAAGCACTGCTGAATTTATTCTCATTTCCCCCAATGTAGTTGTAGAGGCCTAGAGCTGGAATGGATTTCAGAAAGGAAATGGTGCGATGTGGTGAACGGATTGAAAGCAAGGGCCTTGAGGTTACCTAGTTTTTTACTGGCACTGGATGACAGCCAAAACAGATTTCCTGTCTGCAAAATGAGGATAGCGAGACTCCCCTGGAGAAATGCTGTGATCTCTACTGGTGAAACCATCCTAAGGTTAAGGCACCCTCCTTCAGAAAATAGCTTATACATATGAATTGTTCTTTTGGATTGTCCCTCCTGGACAAAATTGCTTGCATATTCACTTGTCATTCTTTATGACCTCCCAGTAAAGTCCACCTGTGGCAGGAGGTGAGGATATATAGGGTTTAACACGCTCATTCAGATTTAACTACCTTTCCAGGAAAATACTTAAAAGTACTTTTTCCAGATAAGAGCTTTTCTATTGCTAGATGTCTTGAAAATGAATGAGCTACCCGAGGGCAAATACAGTATCTTCTTAGTGCTTGGAACAAGGTTGCTTTAAATCTTCTGCCTTTATTGAGAAAATTATTATCCTCACTGAGGATTCCATTAGTCTATCAAGGAGGCTCTTAGAGAAGTAGATGAGTCATGCAAAGCCTTGTGTCTCTTAGTACATGTTTGCAAACCTAATTTTAGTCATTCTGTGTTCTGCCAAAGCTGGATAACGTTATTACCACTGTGTGAGCGTTCAAAAAGATTCTTCAGATTAATATTACTTGGGAAACCAGTTCCCATAAGCTGTATTCAGTCATGGATCACAAATAATCTGTAAAACTTTGTTATTGACAAGTGTCTGAAGTCAGGTTTCTAATACTATTCTCAGACCCTCTGGCTTCAGCAGGCTTTGTATCAAGTCCTTAACTGCATACGTATCTGAATGAGTGACTGACATATTGTACTTAAAAGTAATCATTGCTACTACTGTGATATTCTTACAAACATCCTCACCAGACACAGCAACAGTTTAACTAAAGATTTCTTGACTTGCAAGCAAGCTGCCCTCTTTACTGTTATTTATGTTTTAGTCTGTTTATTTATAAATTTATTTATTATAAATTTATTTATAAATACTTGTATTTCAGCCTCTCTTGCACTAATGAATTTGTCTCTTTTGTCGTTGTGAAGTTGGAGATATGACACTCCTTTTGCAGATCCTGCTGCTGCTTATCTTGCTTTTCAGCAGATAGGTTGGTCTCCTTGAACTCAGTACTAGGTGAGAAGAGCTGGATTCAAATCGGGGCATGGACCCCAGTTTAACCAAGGACTTATGTGCATAATTCAATTGAAAATATGCCTGAAAGCTTTATGACATTATTCACAGCACATCTTAAGTACTTTATCAAACCAAATAGCTAGTGTCTGAAGTTACTCTTCTCCCAGCCATTTCTGCTATCTCGTCTGGGGTTCTGTTTCATGAATCAGATTTGATTAGCCAGTTCCAAGACTGGCTGGTGAAGTTCAGGTCAAATGGCAGATGCCAGGTAAGCACATCTGCCCCATCCAGAGGCTTGATGGCATTTTGTGTCTACTTTCACAGCTGTTCATCTGCTGTACATCTGCTGTAGTCCAATACTTTGAGTAAAAAACATCCTGGTGATTTTGGTGTTATGATAGGTGAGAGTAGTAGGAGACAGAGGTGTCCATGTTGTCACAGATGAAAGTAAATATGGACAGACAGGGGAACAGGACCTGAGTGTTTGTGTGAAACACTAGCTGAAGATATCCAAAAAGGGAGAAGGAAACTGATAGCTTTCATGAACTGATATTAAATGCTACATCTGATGCTACTGCAAGCTTTCTGCTGTATTAGTTACTTGAGATTAGATTTGTGAAATGTACTACACGACAACAGTCTATTTAAACATCTATTCATACTTTTGCTGTAATGTGTTTTAGAGTCCTGTGTGGATTATGTCTGGTGATGTGAGGATGAGTGCACACAACCCCTTGTGCTTCTGTTCTGGAACTCATCACCTTTGTGAATATTTCAGCTAGCGTTCACCCACTGCTGTTGTTCCTTGTCACCAATCTGTGGCAACAGGGTCTTCTTGGCTTTGTGTCAAAAAAGAACAAGATTTGGAGGACTTATGTCTTTCGGGACTTGTGTTTTGTTCCAAATAGAGGTATGAACTAAACTCACAAAATCTCCATGGCTAGATGAGTTGCCTTGCCTTCCATTTCCTCCCAAACACATCATCTGGCCTGTGAATGCAGTAGTTAGAAGAAACAAGACCAGGCTGTGTCCCTGGTGTGCAGCATGCATAGGGAACGTGACTCATGCTCTGGCTGCCTTTTTCACACCTCCCCACAGCTGGTCTGTATCCCTCCTGCCTGCACAGCTGTACTGTGGGGCTCCTCATAGCTCAGAGTCTCACAGCTGCTCTGTGAGCAGCATGGCTGCAGTGCAGGCGGTGGAGCAGAAGCGATGCCACGGTGCACTCCAGAAGGAGACTCCTGTGCTGACAGACTTCCTAAAAATGCACCAATTGACAACATCTTAATGCCAAAAAGCATTGTCTCTTATCTCATTTAAAAGTGTCTGTGGAATCTTGTGCTCTGAGACAGCAAAGAGTGAGAAAGGGAGGCTGAAATTGCTCTTTCATGGCCTTCTTGATATGTCAGGCTTTTCCTGTGGATTTTTCCTTTCCTCCTGCTGCCAGTGCTGTGCTTTGTGCTGAAGGAGGAAAGCACCCATGCTTCCCTTGCACCTGTTGCCTGTGTAAACAGATTCACTGCTGTTGACATCGGTCCTCAAGCCCTGCAGCCTGTTAAAGCCTCACTTAAATAGACAAAGCATATTTTCAGCCATACGCAATGTTTGGCCACACTAGCAGAGAGCTCCAGCAGGTGTCTTTAAGACCTCTAGAAATGAAACCACAATCCCCAAATGCAGTTGGTTGGATGCTTAGCTAATGCAAGCTGGCTAGCCTCTGCTGGGTTTGACCCAGGACAACCAGATTAAATAAATAAACAAAACTTGTTTTCTTTCTAACAAGCACTGTCCCCTTCCTGTCCACTTCTCCATCCTCCTTCTCCCAATCTTCTCCCTCCGCACTGCAGGAAACAAGCCTATAAACATGCTGCTCCCTTGGCTGGAGTAACTCAAGAGCAGTGTTTATAATTGTTTGTATTTATCCCAGTATCTCAGTTAATGCAATTTTATTAATGCCATACCCAGCAGGCTTGGTTAAAATGAAGACTCTAAGCAAATAGCACTTCTGTTTAAAAAGGGCTTTGAAATATGAGGCACAGTAGGAACAATTGGAGTTGGAAGAACTATAGGCTGAGGGATTTGTTATTAGATTGTTTTCTGCCTTTAATGGAACTGAAAGGAAAATTTCTGCCCTTTAGGTTTTCCAGAGATTTTCCACTGGAATGAGTCCTGAAGTGCAGGCAGCTTTCTGTATCAGGAGTACTTACACGAAGATGGAGGGTACAAAGAGCTGATAGTTTACAACTGCTCTTATCTTCCTTGGGGAAACTTCCTTGTTGGAATGGCCACAGTATGTTCCTTGTGAGCATCCCTGACTGGAGAGAACATCATGTCACCAAAACATGCTGCATTTCTCAGGACCAGGATGTGGCAGAAGGGGGGGGTGGGGAGGGCGGGCCTGTTTCTGAATGACCAGCAGGTCTTTGGGGTGGTAGGCAGTTGGTGATGGTCCAAGCAAGCAAGGCTAGGACTTTTCTTTCCCCACAAGCATGGCTTCTGTCCAGTGTCAATACTCCAAGGCAAACCCTCTAAGTAGCTGTATTTTACCTCCAGCCCTTAAGATATACTTCCCACTGTGTAGTGGTGGTTTTTTGTGAAACCACTGTACTCCATCCATACAACACTGGTCAGGTGCCTTGATTTGCTTTGTGCTGGCTGTGACTCTGAATGCAGTTTGGAAAGGGTAGGAGAAGTGAGAAATGAAAATTCTCCTTAGAGTGTCACTGCAGATGTTGAAATAATTCTTTAATGTCACGTCAGTACATGCTTGAGCAGCTTCCAACCTAGAAAAAAGGTTCTTCGGTTGATATTTGGTTAGGAGGAACATCAGGTGGCAGATCGTGACTAAAATGGGAAATCTGTGCCTTTGTAAATGTGAATTATGGAAATGAGTGTTGCGTTTAGGTCTCATTCTGAAACAGCAGAGGAGGCTTTTGTTCAACACGTAACTAAGTCATATGGAAATTCATCTGTGCTGGAAAAGTGGTAGGAGAATCCAGCCTACCAGAAAGACGTAGGATTTCGCCGTTGATAAGCTACAGATGTAGAGAAGGCACTAACTATATAAATCCTATTTTATATTTTGTTAGTATAAGAATTTTGTCTTTGGTTGTGTGAAAGCGTGTTTGTTTTCTGTCTTTTGAAGACAATCCTCAAAACCTTACCTTCATGTAAGAATACTTTAGCCCATGCTGCTTGAAGGTACCAAGAGTGTCTGCTCACTGGAAGAGTCTGAAAGTAGTTCATATTTAAGCATTAAGCCACCCTTGCTTCTTCCTGCAGAAGTTCAGAGAGGGCTGTGTTCATTATTGTTAGTTCACCTGCATCAGTTGAATAATGGGAGTTTAAAATGTGAAAGTTAATAGAGAAAGCAGAGGATTTTTACTTTTTTTCTTGTCTAATCATGAATAAAAGTATAATGAAAGAGACCTGTTAATTCTAACACTGAGGAAGAGATAAGATTAGAGTCTGTCAGCTCATTGTGATGGCAGGTGATAGTTGATCTCTAATTTGCATTATATTTTAGATAGCACTAGGGGAGGTACGTAAGCTTATTTTTGTTTGCTGTGAATTGAAATTCAAATTTATATCACTAGGCTGTATGGCAAATCAAAACCAGAAAAAAGAAAATAAATACAGTGAATGTGCACCACTCGCCTTTGCTTAAATCAGTGTAAAGATTACTATTTGGAATAAAGTTACATTTAACCTGTGTAATCACTTATTGTGTTTAGATGATGAGTAATGCTCACATCAGACAGCACCACATTTCTGCTAACCAGTACGAGTTTCTTCTGGGAAAACAGCTTAAAAGAAGCCAAAACATAAGTGCAAACCAAAATGGAAATAGCGCAGGAATCCTTTTAATTAATCTTTCTGATTGAAATCCTAACTAAAATCAGCGATGCCCATCAATCTGTTTACCGCTTGTGCAGGCATGACCTGTGAGTACAAGTGTTGGTGTGTATGCATGGTGGCCCTGCAATGCCCTCAGGATACGTCCTGATGAGGAGGAGGGGTGGCCGGGCCCAGATCTGCAGTGCAGACCCAAGGCAGCTTCCACAGGAGTTGTGAAATCGCAGCCACAAATCCCCTTATGAAACCAACCCTTGCTTTTATTAGAAAAGCAGTTTTAAAGAACCCCCCGTTGGAAAGCAGCGCTTAGTTTGTAGTTTAATCTGAACAAAATGTTTGTTATGGCCCAAAATGATGGTTTTGATTGGGTTGATCCAGAATTGTTCAATACTTTTAGTTACTGTTCAGTGAGAGAAATAAATCACCGGGACGTGTTGATTTCTCCTTTCAGTTGTTTGTTGTAGTGCAGTGGTTTGTTCTACTTTCAAGTGTCATTAATCCCTGAGAAATAAATCAGAGTTCCCAAAATAAGCTGCTATTTGTCAGATTTGACTGGGGTTTAATTCTCAGCATTGATAAAAATGTTTTGCATTTTACAAAGGTGCATTGTTTGGACATGCAGTGTGCAGGTGGTGAAAATTTGCACTCTGAGCAGCTCAGAGATTGCAGTTGTCTCCTGCTATTACTGTTGCAATACTGCTTTTCTTTCTTCTTTTTCCATACGTAGCTGTCTATGAGGCTTCATAGTGAGTTCACTATGAGTTCACATAGTGTCTAGTGAGGCTTCAGATAAGGGTTATAGTGTGTTTGAAAAGGGTGAGCAGAGATGCTTCTGGGTCTGATTCTGGCCTTGCTTCTCACCTGTATGGGGGTCTGGAGTAAATTATTGCACCTCAAGTTGTCTCCCACGTCCTAGCCAGTCCAACTATGTGTTCTGTGTTGATGCTATGAAGTCTTTACAGACTGCTTCTTTGACAGGCTCTAACCAAGCAAAGACTGTACCAAAACAGCCAAGAGGTGAATCACTGTAAGCACTTCCATACCATGTCCCTGAGAGGGCCAACAGCGAGGAGTTGTGCTGGATGGATGTTGGGATTTGTGTGTGCATTTGGGAGAAGAGAAAAGATCCTCCTTTCTGCTTTCCCTTCTTTGTTTCTGGAAGGTATTATGGGATTGTTATAATGATGGTCTCAAGTTAATTTAGAACTGAAAACTTGAGGCTGTGTCGGCCAGTAGCAGTTTGTTCTCACTCAGACCCAAAGAAAAGCCTCCAGAAGATCTGTGGGTACCTGGAAAGGCTTCATTATCTAAACAGGAATTGCTGTCAGTAGAGTCCCTGCTCCCTTGGGAGCACAGTGCTCTATGTGACAGTGTTTGAGGCAGCAGTAACCCATGTGCAGAGTGGCAAGGAAGTCCATGAAGAGAGGATGTTCTACATGGAAGGATTAAAATTCCATTGGGAGAACTGCTTTTCATAGGGTCAGGTTGTTTTTCCTTCTTTGGAAGAAGGAATTATAACCCCTACAACAGATTTTTATCAGTTTAGGGTTTATCTACAATTCTGATCTCTAAAAGCTTTATTTAAACTTAATGTCAATATTCATTAACCTGGGTGGGGCTGAGAGCCTTAAACCACAGGATGGGTTTGATAGAGTCCCTTCCAACCCAGCATACTCTGTGATTTTATGGTTGTGATGTTACCACACCAGACACTGGATTTGGTGTGATGTGGCTGAAAAGTCAGTGTCTGAGATGGGCAGAAAGACGCCTTAAAAAAGAGGTGTGCGTGGAAAAGGCATAGAAGGGGGTATAATGGGAAATCATCAGATGCTTCCAAGTCAGAAACATTAACTAGAGTTAAAGGATGGTTATTCACTGTGGTTGTTAGGGTGTTGGCTGAGATAAATATTAGGAGCCTTTATGTTTTCTGGATCTGCTTTTTCCACCTACCCACCACCACTGATTTTTGTTTTTTTTTAGGAGGAGGAAAAAGGGATCCAATTCTCAATTTGTATGTGTTCACATAGAATGATCCAGTTATGCTGTAGTTGTTTAACTACAAATCATGGAATCATAGACTCCAGCTGTCCCAGTTTTCAAAATTTGTTGAACGTTTTTGGTATACTCTCTGCTGTGCTGAAAACCTCCAGAAAATGTAAATGATGTGCTATGAATAGGCAGATCCTCCTAAGCAATAGTGTGTACAGTGTAACTGATGTACCTTAGCGAACTGCCGAATTTGCAGGGAAATTTGGTGACTGATGTATTGGATTTGCCAGTGTACCTGTCTCTAGACATGGAAAGCAAAACCCTCCAGGTGTGGCTGTGAGAATGGACGAAGGGAGGGTGACACTGAGGGGATTCCATAGCAGCATCTCAAGGGAGCTGGGAGGGCAGTTTCACTACATAGCAGTGCACATGGAGAACCAACTTTTGCCTTCTCCGGTTCCTAGATATTTCACTTCAAGAGAAAGGCTGCCTTTCAGGACCAGCTGTTGGGAGACAGACGTATCCTACTTTGCTGGGTTGGTGGAAAAGACAAAACGGCATCTTACAGTGGAAAAATGCTATAGTAGTTTCTACCAAAACTGAGATGAAAAACACAAACATAATTGCCTTATGATGAGCTTGTGATTATTGTTTTTTTCCTTGTTAGTTTCCAAGTTAAAAATTGTGGGTGTCCAGTAGATAATTATAGGATGAAAATATCTAAAGTTTACTCATGTTCTAATGGGGTTATCTACATAAATCATGGTGTATCACTGGTGACCCTTTCTGTGTGTCATCGGAGCTGTTTCAGAACAGTGTTTTTTCATCTGTATCAGCCACACTGCATTAATACAAAGCTTCCCTTTTGTGCTGCTCTTCTGCCACTCACTCAAAGAAGGAGAATTGTAAGGCTGGCTTTCAAATTGATGCTCTGTCTGCTTCAGTGAAATCAATCGCTTAAGCTCCACCTCCTTTGGCCTGGGGTTATTTTTGTGAACTGTAAAACAAACGAACATTTTATCATTAATTGCATTTGAAAATTATTCTCTAAAAATCAATATTCTCTTTTCTCGTAAACTTGAATTTAGTGGAACGCTTCCAGTGTTTCTCTGTTAGTAGCTATTAATTGTCAGAGAAATGCATCAGATTTATTTTTTCCTGCTGGTAACATGGTTTCATCTCTACTGTGGCCCACTTCATTTCTGTTCTTAGCACAGTGACGTTCCTGAGGTTACACCCGAGCTGAATTTATCTTGATTCATGCATGGCAATACTGGGGGAGTCAAAATCTGGCTGCTGTTGTGGCAGAGCACGTGTTAGAAAATCTGCTGGCAGTGAGGGTGGTGCATGGTGAAAGTTAGCTGCCCTGATTCTGTCTTTTCCAGAAAGTCAGAGCTGGAGCCAGCCCTGCATCCCCTGAAACAGCAGTAATGTCCACAAGGCACGTGGGTGTGCTGCAGCTGGATGGAGCATGGAGCATGCCCACATAGCAGCATCCAGCACCCTTCCTCATGTCAGCATCCCACAACTGATTTTAAACTGTGCTGAGCAGTTTCTCAGTGGAAGTGCAACTCTTCTAAATTCATTTTTTACTACTACGCTGATGTTCATCTCTACTGTAGTTTTTCCCCTTTATATAGCACTGTGACCAGGCAAGCAAGGAACCACTCTGTGTAACTAGAGGAACAGAAGCATGCTTGATGCTTGTGTCCCTCTGATACACAAGCACTAACTTGAGAGATGCTCCAGGGTCATACCTTCATCCAGTGAGCTGATGAAAGTTGCCATCCTCTTTCTCTGCTTCTCTCAGCACTTGCTCACTGAGGGGTTTTTATTTCTTTCTCCAGCAATAGCCTGCAACCTTGAATTGTGCTAATAACACGTGTCAGATTGATGGGCTTGTCACATGGGGTGGGTAGCTTCAGTGCAGCCAGCATCCGCCTCATGGAGATTACAGCCATCAATTTCTATCTGCTGTGAGCATCTACAACATGATTCCAAGGTATAGGAACATCATCAGTTCCCAAAACTGAGCAGGTTTCCATTCGAAAACCACTCCTCCATCCCAGTGTCAGTGCTAAAAAGGCATCATCAGAGGTAATTTGGTTTAGTTCCATCATATGAGAGCCTGAGATTAAATATTTTCTCTACTGCATTAGATTGGAACCTAGATTCATGCCTCTTAAGACTGTACGGCTGCCTTATAGTTTTCAGTACAACAACACAGTCTTGTTGTCTTCTGGCTAAATCAGGAGTGTTATTATTTGGCTTTTTTTTTTTTTTTTCTGTAAATAAAACAAATTTTCAAACCTTAACAAAACTTGATATGAACCAAATCCGGAGTTTCAGTAGATCATGAGAAGTGGATCCCTTTGCAGAGCAGCAGGCTCACAGCCTCAGCAGTCATGAAGCAACAGCTCTTCTAGGCATGGCGGCAGGTTCAGCACATGCAAAATGTACTTGGAGGCCTGTTGAAAATCTGACCCATGCCTTACTCTCACTCATCTGCTCCCTGCTGCCACCCTATGCAGTGGCACCGGTGCCTTCCCACAGCTCCTTGTTCTGGTGCATCTGCTCTGGAGATAACAGTCCTGGCTGGACCCTGATAGTGGGTGTGGGTATGTGATTCTTCACAGGGGAGGAGGAAGAATGCAGCTGGGGGCCAAGGAGTTGAAGCTGGTGGCCTCACAAAGCATCAGACCCTATAGACAGTATAGCCAACCCTGTGCTGCTGTAACAGCACAGCAGCTTGGAGGTAACCCTTGAAATGGCTTTTCAGACATTCCCCGGATGTTTCTAAATGTCTTCTGTGATTACTCCAGAAACCATGACTGTAACACTTGGAAGAAGAAGAAAGGCTTAATGAAACCAAATGTGTTTGTTAACAGCAATTCACAGCAGGCTCTGTGGCTGAGAGTGCCAGCTGCCATCATCTTCAACAGTTGTGTTAAAAACAGCAGCAGTTCTGACTCTGGAGGAACCTATTGCTCTGTTCTATTGTCTGGAAAAGTAAATTGCTTATAGCAATGCCTGCAAACCATGTGCCAGTTACGTGATTAGGGGATAAAGAGGAGAGGATACAAATTTGTACAATGAATTTACAAAACTTTCTCACTCAGATATTAAGTCTTTTGAGGTTCTTCTTGATAGCCTGCTTCTTCTGTGTTCCCTTCCAGGTGGTGGTTTGTCCCTGCAGGAACTGCATCAGATGCTGTCTTTTGACACTTGGCTTGTGCAAGTGCTAGCAGCAATACTGGAAAATAGCATTCATTGCCTTTTACCCAGATATGTTCTAGTTCCATCAGGTGTTACAAATAGCCTGGTGTAAATACAACTTGCTCCTTTGGTAGCTCTGAACCTGCTGTGGCAAAGCAGCTTTCCTCTTGTTCCCATCAAGGGAAGATGAGACAGAAAGGAAGAGGCATCCCCTGTGCTGTGGTGGATCAGATTGGTGAATCATAGGCTTTGAATGCCATTAAAATGTGATCTATGGTATAGAAACATTTAAGTTGGAGAAGCCTGTTAAGATTATTATTAAGTCCAACCATCAGCCTCACCTACTGAGTCCCACCACCTTTCTTTCTCTGCTACAATGTTCATCTGCAGTCTTCCACAAAAATCATCTCTCTTGGAGCCAAGGCCATTAGTGCTTTTGGTCCCTTCTCCAAAGACATATTTTTCAGTTCATCAGCAGGGCTTTTCCTGGAGGTAGGAGATTAAACAGCTCTAGGATAGCACAAGCTTTTCATTTCTAATACATCCTCATTGCATTACTTCTTATGCAGGGCAACAGCTCCCCTCCAGCGCTGATGTAACTACTTGCCTTAGCTCTCTTCTCACACTCAGCATTAACAGTAAACCATGTGCAGTGACCATGGTCTTGTTGCTGCCATGTGTACTTCTCACCTTTCTCTGATGTTCATTGGAACTGCTTGTTGTACCCCAGTTTACGCTCAGACTCTAATTTCTGGGACAGTGAATTGCAGGGAATGGAAGGGGATGTTCTTGCAAAGTGCTGGTGAATGTGAGGGAAAAAAACCAAAACAACCTCCTGTAAAATCAGTGGATTTCTGTAAGTGTAAAGTGAATCTGAAGAAGAATCTCCAGCCTTCCTCTGTGTTCCTCTGTATTTTTCCCCAAGGTAATGTAAGCAGAAAATTGTTCTTGGAAAACTCTGCCCTGATGGTGGAAATGTCTTTCTGTTGCCACTTAGAGTTACAGTGGAGATCGATAGGAAATCACAGCACTTGTGCTGCAGGGTAAATGACTCGAACTTAACTGTACCTCCCTGCAGTGATGTACAGTACTGTGGCCCTGTTTCCTTATCTTCTTTACACATAAGTCTAACTTCAGGCTTGATCCTTCTTGATTATCAACAAATGAGGTACAGATTTAACTGTACTGAACCAATCCTACCCTTCGACTCTGCTCCGAGGGGAGTCTCCTCCTAATCTACACTACGTTTGTAGGCTCACAGATCTCTTCACTGTAATGTGTTTTCAGATCATCTCATTACCTTTCATATACATATGTCTGCTTGCTTTACTTGGAGCTACATACGGACAGCAGATGAGCTACACATGCCTCCCCTCAGCAGTTTACTCAGAGCAGTGCAGGCTTCGTGGGGTGCCATGCAAAGGAAAGTGCTACAGTCATAAAACACGGGGGGAAAAGATTAGAATCATAGAATCATTAGGGTTGGAAAAGAGCTCTAAGATCATCTAGTCCAACCATCAGCCCATCCCCACCATCTCTCCCACTAACCACGTCCCTCAGTGCCACATCTCCTTATCTGTTGAACACCTCCAGGAATGGTGACTCCACCACCTCCTTGGGGAGCCCACTCCAATGCCTTACTACTCTTTCTGAGGAGAAATTAGTAATGTCTAGCCTAATACCCAATTAAAAGGTTGTGTTTGTTTGTTGTTGTATCTTTTTGTCTCTAAGCTTAAAGGGCTTTCATCAGAACTCATTGGCATTAGCAGTTTCATTGCAGTGGTTTTGAAGGCTGAACTGAATAGTCAGATAAATAAGAGTTACGTTTTCGGTTTGCATGTTATCATATTACTCTAATTCAGCTTAATGATCCAATTATCCACTTACAGTAACTAATTACAAAACAGGCTCTGAAAGCGCCCAGGATGGGCTGCATTGAGCAGTGTTCTGGGGTGTGAGGAGTGAGGCTCTCTCGGTTGCTGGGTTTGCAGGACTTCTTTCCTTGGGATGCAAGGAGTGAGAATATGGAGCTTTGGTCGTGGATTGCAGCATGTCATCTTGTCACGGTTATCCTTTGCGTTCAGCTTTGCCTCAGGCAAAAGCGGGCTTGAGAACATCACGTGCTGGGGAAAAAAAAATCTGAGTGGGGATTGGAGCTAATTGAGCCGGAGCGTTAAGGGCTCTCAGTCGTTGTAGGGTACTTTGGAGGGGGGAGGAGAGGATTTACTGCAGGGATTTTGATCTGTAGAACGTGAAGTGCCGGTCTGTAGCAATGGTGCGGTTCACGTCATGGGAACGTGATGAAGTAGAGGCTCTGGGTAAAATTAAAACTCACTTCATGTATCTGTAAATGAGAAGAGGTATCTGTTTTCATGCTTAGGTGAACTTGACGCACACAGATGTATGAAGCACAGTCTCCGGTGATTATTGTATTTTAATAGTAATTGAAAAACATGAAAAGAGTATAAATTGTGTTTCTTTATGACAAAACTGGATTATGCACAATCTGGAAGGAAATGATGTGCTCAGTAGGACGAAACCAAAGGACTGTCTGCTAATCTTTCAGCAAAAGCACTGACTCAAGTATGGTTTTCTAATCTTTTCTTCTTATTTGGGGATCGTTTCTCATTATCAGCACAAGAAGTTAAGCATTGCATTGATTATTTGAATATTTAAAGGCTGCATTGTGCATTGCTGCGAAGGCTGTGATCTTTAGAGGCACTGACAGCTTCCCCTCTGGCTATTAGCATGTCTGCTTTATGCAACACAAATGTCAACATCGCTGCTGCTCTAATTAGAGCAGTAGGTCAAACAGCATCTTTGTCTGTAGAGGAACGTCAGCCATTAGCCATGTAAAGAAGTCATCCTTTTGTTAAACTTGATTTATTGTGAAGGTATATTTTATCCTGTGACAACCTATGAAAGCTGATTTTAGAGTGGGGTATTTTTCCTTACTGAGCATAGCGTAACAGAGATACTATTCAGCTCTCTGCCTGAGCTGCAGGCAAAAACAGCAGAGAAATATAGTGCTTTCCCTTAAAAGTGTTCTGTGTTAACCTGATGCAAAACAAAATTGCCATGATCTTCCTCACTCATGTAGGCTGCTGGAGGCAGCAGTTTGGTTTTGCCTTTTCGGATTTGTTTTTAAGTAGAATTTAGCATAATTTCCATAATGCTAAATTTAAGACCGAGAAACCAGTGGTGCCCATCTTGAATGTCTGAAAAATCTGATTGCTGTTTACAGTTCATCCCATTTGTTTTTCTGACAATGTCTTTGATTGCTCCTCTTGCAATGCACTATGCATCTTGCTAACTGCAATTGCCTGTGCCATTATGGGAATAGACTGAAAACCATTTAAAACTAGACACTGGTGTTAGCATGTGAGTATGTTTCATTTCTGTGATTTTGGTTCTTGGTTGTTAAGTATTTAGTGAGCTTCTGGTGGAAAGTTTCAGAAATGAAGGGCTCTTCCTTAGTGTAAGTTATAGTCAAGTGAGCTAACCCAGACACGACCCACTGTGTGCTCTTTAATCCCACTGGCTGCCACATGGAAGGAGAGGGCCAGCAGTCAGCAGGAGGTCACGACTGTCTTTTCTCCTTAAGAAAAAGCCCTTTAAAGAACAGACCAGGACAGCCTGACAGTGTAAGGCTTGGGTCTGTTTTTTTGTGCTTCCTCTCTCCTGCCCTTTTCCCCTTCCCTACAAAGATAAGTGACCCCAGGTAGGTCAGGCTGGGCGCTGGTAGCTTCTTGCTGATGGCATATTCATGTTTGAATCTGCTCATTCACCTGTACTGTAGTGCATTCCTGGAGCACATGCAGAACATGTATATAGACCAACGATTCTTTACTAGTGGAAGAAGAGCTCATCCCTCCTTAAATACACTGGAGAGCTGAAGGTCCTGCAGACAGGAGATTTCCAGTTTTTGGAGAAGTTGTGCTTTTCTGCCATGGATTTTTTGTTGGTTTGTTTTGTTGTTGTAATTGTTTGTTTTAGATGTTTTCTCAGTGACTGTTGCTTTGCAGGAGATTAAGGCTGTTTATTCCCCCAGATAGAAGCTGCATTTTCAGATTTGCATTGCCCTGCTCTGAAGAAACCATGTTGCTGCTGCCAAACTAGCTGCAGCAGATCTGTGACCTGCAGGCTGCTCTCTAGTAGGCTGGAATTAAACCAGCCAACACTCTTCCAGCATAAATGTTGCTCCTGTAAAGAAGCTCAGACTTGTGAGAATATCAAGTGCCAAGTGTCCCATGGATTTTCCTTAGAAATCCCAGGCTTACTAGGAAAAACTAAGTGGAAAAACAACTAAATTAGGCTTAGTTTGTTATTTTTACTGCAGGACATGCCTATCAATTGATGTCTTTCACTTCTTGCTGAATTTAAGTGGAAGAATTTAGGAGTACTATCCCATTATTTTTTCCACCATAAGAATGCACACAACAAAGGCAACAAAAAACTGTAAATGAGAGGGATGAAATTATTGGTTATTGTGTCTTACGTGACAGACATGCAAGCATGTAACCAGTTTCTTAGTTTGTGTAAGCATTTTTGTTTGTATTGGCCTGGTTATAGGAAGAGCCCATGGGCTGTTCTGGCTCTTGGCTGATATATGCTCCTTGAGCCCAGCTGGGTTGGCTCTGCTGTTTTGGAAACTTCAGTCTGCACAGCTTACATTGAAGTCTGTGATGTTATCCACAGTGCTGTACTATGATTATTTCCCTGGTTATTTTCAGAAGGAAGCATGTTTCTCCTTCTCCTGCAGTGCAAGCTCTGACGCCGCTCCATGCCACACATCTCAGGGCACACCATGCTGCACACTGTGTTGCCCTTATTATTGTGAGCTGGGTGCTCATGAGAGCATCATGGTGATAAGCTGCCACAATTTTGCTTGAGGAACATTAACACTAGTCTGGTACCAAGGAACTGACTTTACTTTAAGCCAAATTATGTCAAAGCCTAATGGAACTTATGACATAAGAAGGTGATGATATAAATGTGAAAATTTATAAATGTACAGATGAAGAAAATGAAAGAAAATACAGATTTACAACTACTCCCCCCCCCTCCTCCCCCCTATACTCATATCACGCAGCCAGCCCCATTTGCGCTCTGTGTGGTGTTGTGGCCCATACAGAGCACTCTGCCTGTGAAACCTTATTGGCTCCATAGCTCTCCCTGCCCAGCAGATCTCCGTCGCTTCCTAGAATCCCCCAGGGTTTTTCTTTGTTGCAATTTATGACCCCCATCTTTCCTGAACCTCGTGCTCAGGGAGGTGGTGGAGTCACCATCCCTGGCAGTGTTCAAGAGGTGTCTGGATAGGGAGCTAGGAGATATGGCTTAGTGGTTTTCTGTAGGTATGGTAAAGGGAGGATGGTTGGACTAGATGATCTTGTAGGGCCTTTCCAACCTTGTGATTCTATGATTCACATCTGATGGCTCTGTAAGTTCACTCAGCACCAGCTAGCAAAACAAGCTTGGAGATCCCATAGGTTCCGTGTTCATTGTGTGCACACCTACAGCTACATGAGCCATGTTTTCATTGTTTTTGGAGGTTTTTGGTAAATACTTCAGTGCTTTTAGAATCCAAAGTCAGAGCTGGGTTGCAGTGAACGTGGAATACAGGTGAGTGAGGGTGCCTGCTTCACACATCACAGGCCAAGAGGGAGCCAACAGAGAAAGCAAGGCATAGAAAACATCGTGTATCATCAAGTTATGTTCTTATTCTCATTTTTTAAACTGTATGACCTTAACTCTAAGAAGCAGTGAAAGTGAGAGACAGAGCAATGAGGTACATGGCACACCCATTGATAGCTGTTGTATTTTTCTGTTCCTTATTTCTGGGGAAGCAGGGAGGAGTTGTTTAAATGCCACTGAAACCAACTTTTTTCTGTCTTTTTAATAATATTTCTAAAAAAAATACAGAATATATATATATATTAAAACAATATTAATAAATAATAAAATATAACAAATAATAGAAAATATTAATAATTACTAAGGGACCAGCAGTGCTGCACAGGTGACTGCCAAGATCTGGTAGCATCTGAAGACAGCAAGAAGTAGCATGGTAGGATGTGGGAGGTCCCTGCAGTCCTAAAGAGCCAAGTATCCATCAAGAACATGAGAGAGGGATAGGAAACAGCAAACAACAAAGAGTCTGCTCACTGCGTAAGACCAAGCTGGGAGCTGGAGACTGTTCCCTGAGCAGGCTACAAAACAGAGTGAGCAGGGAGTTTTATTTTCACATATTATGTCTTTCATAGGAGCGTTCCTCAAATCCACAGTCTGATTTCCAGCTGTGGTTGCATTATTAAGTAAATAAGGACCATTGTCTGGGTGTTGGAAGCCAGTCATCCTAAGCAGAAAGAGATGAGACAAGCAAGGAAGGCAGAAATACTGAAGAGAAAAGGCTCATGGTAAAAATGCAGACAGCACTTAGAAAAATGGTTCTTTGAAACTAATGCTCTCTAACCCAGTTCCACCGCCTGTCACGGGAATGCAGGCTGGATTTGAAAAAGGGTCTCAGAGGTCAGTGTTTTATCCATTAAGCTGTAACTGCCTAAACGGAGTATGCAGCCTCAGAGACAATTCAGTGCTCTGCCTGATCTGTATGCTGTTGGTGCTGCTGGAGTTGGTTTCAGCAGAGCAAACAGTGAGGACGATGCTGCCCATCTGATAACACCCTGATCAGAAAGTTTGTGAGGCGAGCTGGCTGCATGGGCCTTGGGTCTGGTAAGCTCTTCAGAGTGCAGAGAGAACTCGGTGCGGACCTAGCAGCAAAGAGATGTTGGGATATTTCTGAAGCTTTCCCCATTCCCTGTGTGCAGCTCTCCTTCTTGCAGTTTGTCGACTTGTGAGTGATTTTCAGTTCACTTTTTCAGTTTTTTGTTTTTTTTTTTCCTCCCCAAAATGTGGTGTCAGTTATGCAAAACAATAGTTCCGAACGTTCTGGTGCTGTCATAATAAAAGCAACGTGCTATTGCAAAGAGCACATCTCAGCATCACACGCTGTGTCGCACTCCCACGCAATGGCTCAAGGGCTGAAGTTTTATGTCAAAGTTTGGCTGGGGGAGGTTATCTTTTGACAAGTCTGTCTGGAGTGCTGACAAACAGGCTACGTGTTTTAGGCAGTAAATACACCAGAGAGCTATAAAATTAGACTTCTGAAAGAAAAAATATATATGTGTGTGTGTGTAGTTCCTGATATGAGGGAGAGGACAAGGCAGGGAACACAGGAGCTATAAAGAACTTTCATCCTGATGGTCTGTCACTGTGTTTGCTGCCATTTACCAAGTGTGGATTTGAAGTCAAAGGAATGTATATGGCCTTGTTTACAGCTCAGCACTGCAGGTTGGTTGAGTCTTTTATTTCTCAAGGCTATTCAATGTGATTTGATTTGATTTTTTTTTATTTTTTTTAATTCTACTTAAAGTTAACTCAAGGCAAATTCATTTCATCCGGCTCCTTTTATATTGCTTTCCAGATTGACAGAAGGACTGTAAATTCCTCATGTGCAAATTTTGGAATTTAACTGAAAATTAGCCGTAGATCTTTGATTTTCTTTTTTTTTTTCCTTAGCAACTTTCCAGTCATGATACATTTCACTGTGCTGGACACTGTTGCTTGGTAGAAACAAAGGATGCTGCTTCACCAGATCTTGGCATTTTACCGGAGCTGTTTCCTCTGGGTCTTAGAGGAAGGATCTGTGATCACTACTCTAGAAGACTCAGATGTCTTCCAAGTAGGGTATGTGCACGTCAGGAGCTGCACAAAGCAATCCATGGCTATGGGAAGAAAAGATGAGAACTTAAGTAGGATGTGTATGTAGTTTATAAATAAATATGCCATAGTAGCAGTGCGTGCTCAGAAGTTTTTTAGTAATAGAGGCACGCAATTGAGTTTGGAGGACACTATTCTAGTGACATTTTAACTCATTAGCTCTCATGGAAGTATCTTTGTCAGCACTAATTTGTGAAAATGGTCCCAAACCATAGGAACTTCTCCATGCTGTGAACGCAGGTAATTTCATGACGACTTGAAAGCCTGCAGGATTGAGGATGATCATTCTTCGTGGTCCAGATGCATCTTTTGTGATATCTTCCCAACTGTTTTTTTTTTTTGCACCTTGTGGCTTTGTTATAACAGAGGATTGCTTTCATAAGGTTTAACAAAATCAGCAACAGGGTACACGTAGCCAAAATGCTTACATTTACTGCCTGAAGTGCTTTCATTAGAAGGTGCATCCTGGATACTGTTACATATAAACATCCATTGTGAGAAATGATGTAAGGGTGGTTGTTAGGGGAAGCAGAGCACAAATCATGGGAGGGCAAGAATACTTCTGCCATTATTGGAAATAGTCTCTGATGTCCTCTAAGGAATCTTGTGCACTGCAAATAACGTGCAGCTATGGTTTAGAAAAATACACGGTCATCTTGTAAAATCCCAAGTGTTGCATGCAGAGGAATCTGGTGCACAAATGTGTTCAGGGATCCTGTTTCAATTTTGGCGCTCATCAAGTATTTTTATCTGCCAGGGATTGGGGACAAATCTTTGCCAAGAAATAATGGAAGAAGGGAAGGAGTTGGGAAGGGAAGAAGAAAGAAGGGGCCGCCAGGATAATTTTTGGTTTTCTCAAGCATTGTTAGTGGTTTTGGACAAGGGATTTGCTTACAGCATATCACTGATCACTAGCTCTCCTTTGGTTTATTTTTACTAAAAATAATCTGAAAATGGTTCTTCCTGTGAAATTTAGAAAAAAAAACCCAACAAAACACGTCATTTATTCCAGCAGGAAATACACAGATACTTCAGTAGTTCATTTATATTGGTGTGGGTTAGGGTCAGGGTTTTCCAGCAGCATCAGGAAGGATGGAGCAGGTCTCAAGTCACGCAAAGCCATCTCAGCATCCTGCTAAATAACGGACTCTGTAAGAGCTGCTGTAAGAGATGATAGGTGGAAGGAATGTGGATGCTCTGCTGCTGTGTGTGCCTACTCTTCAGAGCATTACATAGGAAAGAAAGATTCGGTGGGCTGGCATGGTGCTGCTGCGTGTGCCTTTTTCAGTCATCACTTCCTTATGTCTGTACAATTGCTATTTCCAGCCAACCCTATTCTGAGCAGCACAAATAGCAGAAACAAGCCTAGAAGCAAGGCCAGGTGTTCTTCAGCTTGGTGTTACTTCACCAAGTGGGGATAGCACTGAATAGCAGAGAAGGTTGGTATAAGAAAGGAGCAAATGCAAATTTTGAGCGAGAAGCTGCTGATCTCTTACTGAGACTGTTAAAAAGTTGGTATTTTCTGCTTCAAGTCCTAAGCCCAGGAATTTATATGACTTCCCCGGGAATTGGGAGCTAGGAAAAATAATGTATGTAGTTCACGTGGTCACTGATTAGGTCTGCTGAAACCTCTTGTAATAAATGATTTAGTAAAGTTGAAAGGAAAAGTGAAAGCTGAAAGTGAAAACATCTGCTGTGCAGCCAGTTTTGGGAGATAGCGTATGCCTGTGAACATAAACATGAGATTGTTTTCAACTGACTCCTAGTAAGTTTACATCAGCACTCAGACCATTGCTAGTGGCTTTTCAGATCAAGGCCATTGCTTTGCTTTAAAATAACAAGGTTACATAGAAAAGCTGGGTACACCCCTTGAAATCTGCAGGACTGAATGGGTTAAAATAGCCTGTGCTCTTTAATTCTCAGCTTCTGTTTGGAAAAGGCAGCAGGGAAATGGCAGCAGGGAGATGCCTGTGCTGCTGGCTGCGGGGGATTGCTGACACGGGAGAAGTGAAGGACACAGTCCTCCATGCCACTGGCAGACATGACACAGCATGGAAATGTTTGTTTAGTAGGGACTGTAAAATGTCCCAGGCACTCAAGTCCCTTAAGTACTTTCACATTTGAAGTGGAACTTTTTCTGGCAAACTTTGATCATATTAGATAAATTCCCCATGATACTATAATGCTCCATTTGTTATAATTGTGCTGATTTGAGGATGTGCAATTAGCTGACTCGGGCAAAAAAAGCATCGTGGATATCCTGCGAATGAAGTGGCAGTTTATTTCTCTCCATATGGTCTATAACTTGTTCCATGCTGCTTAACGTGGGGTCTGGGCTCACTGCCCATTGCTCATCACAGTTTATAGAGAAGAAAATGGAAGGCAGCCACAGAGTTAATTCTTTCCAATAGGGTTATTTGTTAATGCAATACCTTGGCTGTGCACATCAGGCTGAGTAGGCGGTCCCCTTGCAAGCAGGTGAGTCCAGAGATCTCCCTCTTCAAAGCAGAGGGCAGGAGAGGAAATTATCTTCGAAAAGGTCGCTGTGGGAATGAGTCAAGGTCTTCCTAGAAAGAAAAAATACAGCACCTTAAGTCTGTTATAACTTGTTGGGTCCTTTAAGGACTGGATGGTGTTTGTGCTTTTGTGTGCTTTGGTTGGTTGGTTGTGGTTTTTGTAGTTCTTTTTTTCTCCTTTTTTTTTTTTCCCTACCATATGTTTATTTATCACTGCTTGAATGGGTCTTTATTAGGGGTTTAGATCTTGTCCATTCTGGGTATATGGCAAAACTTCTTTGGACCTTGGTAGTGATGGGACTAAATCCTCAATCAGTAGACACTAAAAGACTCTCACTCATTAAAAAAGCATTCAGTGCAATTGCTTGCTAGCACCTTATGGCACATTTTTAACCCCTACAATACTAAATGAGTGTATTCTGGTTTCCTCTTCAGTGTTTCTTCTTGTCCTTCAAAATGAGCAGAGAGCACAAAAATAGAGATGTTAGAGAACAACAGCATATATTGACACAAATGGTTAAACATTCTGAGGACAAGGCATTTCTTCTTGTCTCATCAGCATGTTTAGTGGTTGCACATCCCAGTGTATGAGGAAATGTCATACATTCAAGGACCATTAACAGCTGTGAAATTAGTTTTGCAAATCAGAGTATATAGCTGCAGATTTTTATACGCTGTTGTTTAGGATTTCTGCATATATGCACACAGTCTTCTTGTGCCTGATGAAATTTGGGGGCGCAGTTTCAGTGTGAATTTTCACATTTCTTAATCGTGAACTTATTAAATGAAATGACATTTGCCATACGCAGAGTTTGCATTGTAATCAGCTGCCTTTTTGGAGCAGCACTGAATTAAAAATAAGAGAGATAGATACATTTCTGAAAAGTGATTTGGGCGGTGTGAAAAATATATTCATTAAGAGAAAGTATTTTCTTCATGTCTGTTATGGTTCTATTTTTGGATTATGACTCTAATAGACTTTCTGGAATATACAGCCAAGCACAACACATTCTGCAGTGCATCTTCTTTTCATTCTTAAAAGATTGGCTGGGTTTTGTATTTGGATGTGAGGCTTGAGACTGAGAGTCTCACCTTTCTGGGTTTGCACTGTAGCTCCAAGATCTGAACATACATAACGCTATTGTGACATACCAGTAACGTCACATTTGGTAATGCAGTTCTTCAGAAGAAAGCAACCTAGTCGTCTGTGGAATACAAAAGCCAGCAGACGTGCTTCTCAGAATCCTGTGGGAATATTCACATAATTGCAGCTAAAGCTTCGCTTCTGTGTTCAGGAATCCTGCTCTTCTCACCCAGATCTCAACACGTGACTGAAATAATCTGTTTACCCGGCATGCAGTCCTTCGTGAGGACTGGACAGAAACCAGCTACTGTGTCTTATTTTGTAATTTGTTCCAGGGTGCTGTTTCCTTCTAAGCACTCTCTAGTCCAAGGCATTTTAGCAATGCAGGCAAGTGATTAGAGCACTTCTGCTGGAATGCATGCTGTAGTGCTTAATGAAATTAATTTGGCTTATGGCGGGGCGCTGCAGGGCAGAGCTGAGTTTTGTCCTGCTCGCTGTCACTGCTTCCTGGCATGACTTTGGAGGTGGCTGCAGTGTCCCTGCTGTGAGGGTATGAGTATGTGGGGAGGGCTGGTTGTTTTCAGGTGTGCCCAGTTGTACCTGTGATCTGAAGAACCAAATCTTTGGGTGCCAATTATGCTAGCTCAGGAGCTAGCAGATGTTATTGTATTATGTGAAAGGAGAGTTATTTCTGCTTGGTTCAGCAGGAAACCCCTCCTGACAACTAAGTACTGTGTCCTTGCCAAAAATCAGTGGCTGTATCTATCCCAGACACACCAAAGAGAATTAAAAAGCTTCTCAGAGTTTTCCTTAGTCTAGCATCCTGCACCTGTGTGCCTAGAGCCAGCATGGCCAGACTGATCAATTGATTTAGCAGTTTGAGAACACAGTGGTTTGGAGATGGATTTTTTAGGTTATATTATAGAATCACAGCGTGGCTGAGGTTGGCAGGGTCCATCTGGTCTGACTCCTGATCAAGCAGGGACTCCAAGAGCAGGGTGCCCAAGATCAGATCTGGACAGCTTTGCCTAACGCAGCCAAGAATTCCAGTAGCCTTCTTAGCAGCATGTTGCTGACTTGGTGCCCTCCAGGACCCTGGGTACTTTTCTGCAGAGCTGTCTTCCTGCTGGGTGCCTCCCAATAGGTGCTGGTGCTTGGGGTTGTTCTTCCCTACATGCAGGACTCTGCACTTCTCCTTGCTGGACTTCTTTTCTAACACACGCAGTTGAGTTTGTTTGTGTAAACAGTACTTGGCAGTAATAGTCTAAGCAATGAATGAGCTGTACAGAGGAAGTGCCACTTGACTCCAAGTAAAGCCAAGTTTTAAAGTAATGAAAAGTGGGATGTATGAATGAGACGAGGCGTTGCTCAACAGCCAGATCTCAAAGGAGAAGGCATAGTATTAGGTAAACGGCTGCCAAATTGAAGCATCAGGAAAGTGGTAATAAAATGTTTTGTTAAGCAAAAAAATGCATTAAAAAACAACAATGACGACAAAACAAAGAGGAAAAAAAAAAAAGTATGAAAAAGACTTTGCTTGTATGTCAGAAAACACTCATTCTATTGCAACATTTCCAAATCAGATGAAAACTCAACTGCTCTCCTTAGTGCTCAGCAGGCACTGAGCCTTGGAGCTCTCCAGGGCTGGCTCATGGAGGAAGAAAGGCCCAAAGTCCTACACAGTTGCCACTGCCTTCCAGCTCGTCTTTGAAAGCTCTGTGGCCTGTGGTGTGCTAAGGAGACTAGGCTGCCATGTCAAACCTGCATGCTCCCAGTCGGTGGGCATACAGGCATAGGCACCTAAATAGTTGAGAAAGACATGGCTTTGTGCAATGATTGAGATCAGGGAGGTCGCTCTTAAGTATTGCACTTTTGGGAACTGGGTTCAAGTTAGGTAATACATTCCTTCCCTGTTTGTGTAACCTTCCCAGTTTGTGTAATGCTGCAGTGACACACAGCTGGCTGTGAGCCATCTGTCCCCCCTCATGCTGACCTGTATTGCACTCATGACAGCACATTTAATATCATCGGAGGAGAAATATTTTCTTGAGCAGTGTATGTTAAAAAAAATGAAGTTGAGGCAAAAGACAGCATTAATTCCTTTGTGAATGGAAATGACCAGCTTTTTTATGACTGAAGAATTATTTTGTTTTCTCTTGTTGTTTTCTGTCTTGTGTGTATTTCCCTTCTTTTCTGCTTGGATCTCCAGACAGAGGTGCTTGTGGTGGCCTGGAATTAGAAGGAGCAATTAGGAGCCCAGAATACCCAATGTTTTTCTTCTGCAGATGTTTGCATTTTTTATTTGCATAGCGTGTGTTTGTGCAGTCACGGATAACAGCTGATGCTTTTACACACATTAGAAGAATGTGTGAGCACACTGACATAAAGCAGAAGGCAAAATCATGGGGAAATGGGGAGAAAACCCTAGAATTTTCTTATTTGCAGCTAGAACATAGGAAGAACATACCATACCACTCTCCCGCTGTTTGTCTTGCACTAGTTCTCCCTCCGCTGTTATCACATCATGCCAGAACACACCCATAGCCTAAAGCCAAGCTGGAAGACTGGGAAGCATTTGCGGGGTATCCACATTTACTGCTTTTCCAGAGCAAGAAATGAGGAGAAAAAGGAAGCTGGGAGAAAGGATGTGCCTCAAATTTCTGCCACCCGAGTGGCAGCCTATCAAAATTGCTGCAGCTTTACCTTGGGAGAGGTAGCACTGAAGTATCAACTTACAGGAGGGCATGCAGTGCTTACATACTGCTTGGAGTAAATTTGTTCTTATTTCTAATGCTGGAGACTTCTCCAACATTTGGAGATTTCTCCTTCTGTAGGGTCGTTGATTGGTTAGCCTGTGCCAATTCCAACTGGCAGCAAGGACTAGGATGACGGCGGCCAGGGGACCCTGGGCTTGGTTCTGTACCATGCCCCCATCCCTGCTGTAAATGGATAGCAGCAGTTTGTCTGGGTCTTAGGTTTGTTTGCTTTCTTTCTTTTTCTTGGAGAGCAAACCTGTGCCTTGAGAAAATAATGAAATGTTTTTAACTGCTCCGCCGCCAATGAGGGAAAGGTGGTGCATCTAATCTTAATCTATACTGTTTGGACTTTTGTTCAATAAATCAGCTGAAAGAAATAGTTTGGGTTTTTTTATTCTTTTAAGTCCCTTCCCTGCCAAGCAGGCGTTACTTCCTGCCTGCCCTTTTGCTCTCTTGGTAACACTTCCCTTTCCTGTTTTCGTAATAAGACTTCACATAGACTCAGGTTGTCTCTCTGCCAAATCCGTGTTCAGCTGTGTAATCTGGTGAAATATTCTATTTGGGTGTAAACGCACGTGCCAGACTTGAGCATCTATTCTTCCAGGATTACCTGACCAGGTCTTCCTCAATGGCGGGCACGTAAGTACCTGGGCACTGTGCTCTGAATGGCATCAAGCTCACTTGTCAGAGTTAGCACTGGATGGAAAGTGTGTGTCATTGGAGATGCAGGAGGTCTGCATTGTGGTTATAGCTTTGCAGGGTAATTTATGATTTTATACAGTGGTAATTATGTTCGTATGGCAATGCTGTGTGCGTATGCAGCTGCTGGCAGTGAGGGAGAGGCTAGAACAGCCGAGTTGTCAGTGTGATTCCGGTGGCTCCAGAGGAGTTTTCGCAGGTTTATTTGTATTTCTTTGGAGGTTGAAGAGAAACTGTAGCTACATAATGCCAACTTCAGTGTGATGATCTGCTGTAGGTACTCATGAGTCCGCCTCTCCTGATTCATTAAGAATATCATCTTTAAAAGCTTTTATTTAAAGTATTAGTCTACTGAAACATGCATTTGGCTGTCTGGTGCATGAGAGTTTCAGTCATGGGTTTTCACTTGACAGTTTAGTCTTGGGTTTTGCATGATGTGTATTTTACAAGATTAGTTACTTCTTCTTTTTATTTCTGTAATTTAATGGTGAAGGGAAACGTTTTATATTAATAGCAAGCTGATCTAGTAAAGTTGTTGTTTTTACAGCTTTTGTCTGTGTGTTTACAGATAATTGGGTTCACTGTCTCTCCTCAGGGCATCCACTTGATCTTTTCTTTTAGGAGCATCTAAACATTTACTTGATAGTTATTTTTAGGAACTCCCAAAGTTTATCTTCAAGGTGGCTTGCAAAATTAGAGAGCGAACAACACTTCACTGCAGATGGAGATGCTGTGTGAATTAAAGCTTTAATGGAGCAGTGGGGTTTCTCTGTTCGAACACAGCACTGCTCCTGCCCTGTTGGAGTAGGAAGGTTGGCCGTAGCGCTGGGTATTGGGCTGCCTGGCAGTGCTGAGACTTCTCTCAATCACTACATTTCCGCTGTGAGGTACCTTTTGCACAGCGGTTATTTAAAAACTTTTTTAAGTGTTGAGTTGAGATACTGATGACTGGAGTTCCCCTTAGAATCATTATATCTCTTACGGTTCAGTGTGCAAAACATACCACATGACATCCAAATCTCAGCGCTATAAATGAAACAGATGCGCTGGCTTACAAGGGCACAAATCTGCAGCCAGCCTGCCAGCCCTAAATTTACCCCAATTGGCAGATCTGTTGTTTAAGTGTGATAGTGAACACTGAGAGGTCAGGGTTTTGTGTGGACTTCTGCAGTACTGAGCTGCTGTGCTGTGACAGAGGCATGTGAAGCACCCCTTCCATGCATTATCTTTCTGCATTCATTACTTATTATATCTTCCATCACCAAGAGCACTGAGGAGTGACAGATAACATCGTGGATTCTCTGGTCATGCCAGGGTTGCATGGATGTTTCCAGCTTTAGCAACTCATCTCTCAAAGCTCCAGCCTTGTGTGATCTGAGCGCCTCATGAGCTGGATTTTGGTTTCCATCTTAAGTGCCTGCGGTGAATATCGGCAGCAGTCACAGCACATGGCAATTCCCACTGGGTGTACCAGTACAGAAAAGGAGAACTTCAAATGAATGTCGCATTGTAGAACATAGTAGAACAATACTCCTCCTTGTGCAAGCAAATTCATCTTACTCTTGTTTTTGCTGTAGGTACCAGTATTTCAATGTTTTTTCTCTGTAAAACATGTATTTCTTTTGGAGGCATGTCATGACTTTATTTAACAGTGTCTTCTTGAGAGCTACATGTGAAGGAGGCTTTGTATGTGCTCAGTTTTCTTGCAATTGTTTAATATAACAATCTGGATGTCACTGAGAATCAGAAGCACCTCTGTGCATGAAGTCCCCCTGGGGTTGCGCCGTCCTTCAGTTTGATCAGTGGCTAAGTGCTCCTGCTTCACTCTGAACTTCGGTGCTCTAGGACAAGGGCAGGATGAACGATGGTGACATCGGATGTTCTGTGCTCGCAGAGGGAAGTAGACTTTGAAAAAGGAGGTCCCTAGCAAAGTTAGAGTGGAACTGACACTGTTACAGGAATGAGGCTCCCAGCAAGAAATGCAGTCATGAGCAAAGCCAGCAGAGAATCTCTGGTGAGAAGGCTGAGAGCCACCATGCCAAGGCAGGTTCTGTCTGCTAGGAGCTCAATCACTGGTATGGAGAATATGAACCTGGGTGACCTGACTGCTGTTCAGAGAGTCTCCTGTTTCTTTGTTGTTCTCTAAATCCTGTCACTAAACAGAAATGTCCACCTATTTCTTTGTTGTTGCAGAGGGAACTGCTGAAACACTTTCCCTGTTTCCAAACCATGATTTTGTTCATTCCAGTAAAACTGACAAAAGTCTTTTCAGCAAATTAGGCCACTGGAGTTTGCAGCAGACTTTTAGTGCTGCAGGACCACAAACTTGCTTGCTAATTCTGAGGTTAACACAGATATGTATCACACAGACCACACATCTACGTATACAGGATTTTTATTTACGTTAGCTGTTTTAAAGGTAATGTTGAGATATTTCGGTCATTATCTTAATTCAGCATCCATTTCTCACACGTCAGGTTTAGCCACACAGCTTTCTGTGGACAGACTCAGTGCAGAAGTGGAGCGAGATGTGTGAAATAGCCTGTGAGTCAGCTTGCACGTTCTGAGTGCTGAGGGTTAGTTCCCAGATAAGATGAGACTTGGGCAAAGCCATATTAACAATTACAGATGATCAGATCAGTCCAAAGTAATGTGAAATGATCTGTTATTTAAACAAGAAAGGTTGGATGCAAATAGATGGGAAAAAAGAAATTAAAAATAAGGTAAATGTTTGCAAAAGTTGTTTGTATTTGCTCAGAGTACCAGAAGACAGCTTGGTTGAAGGGGAGAAAACTGAAAGCAGCTTGAAACATAATGTGTTAATAATAGTAGGGAAATCATGGTTGATTTTTGGTCAATTTCTGCCCTAGTGCTGCATGACCTCTCATGTTTTTCTTAGTTTGGGATGTGAGAGACAAACGTTGGAGAGCCTTCAAGGCCTCTTTTGAAGGCTTGCTGTCCATCATCATGGTTTACTCCCTTTATTCTACTTTATTTTCTATTCTGGTTCTTTTGTGGTTCCGTTCTGAGCTTTTTTCTTTCATATTTGGATAGCTCACTGGCCTAGGCAAGATGAAGGTGTTTCCTCCATCCATGTTTCCCCCAATCCCAACTTCTACTGTCATTTCTGGCGTTTCATGCCCTGTCATTTTTTCTCCTCCTGCTTAATTACTTTCAGTCAACCAGTTTATGTCAAGCTGCTTCATTAAGGACAATTAATAATAATACACAAAAAGGGCTCCCAGTATTACCTTATCAATACTCCTTTGTAGCTCTTTTTTGGCTATAAGTCCTTGTTTATCATAAGTTTACTAAAACCCAGAAAGAAGAGGGCTGCATTTTTCAATTTCTGCACAGATGGAAGAGGAGAAACATTTGTGGATGAAACCACCTGCATTGCAGCACTGGTTGAAAGTGCAGCTTCATTGATACCCTTAACTGCCCTACAAGTGCAGTTGGTCTCTGTACCTTGAATGGTACCTTACAGCTGGAAGTGACTCATTCAGGGAGGAAAGTGTTGCTGACACTACAGCTAGTGAAGTGAGTAGGATGCTCCAGATCTGCTTTGTCAGTCCAAGCAAGCCATACATGAGATGCAATTATAGCTTTTCAACACATTTAATTACCTGTGGTGGAAACCCAGGTGGAGAAGTCTGCTTGTGTGTTGATGTAACATAAAAAATCAATAGGAGAATGTGTAATATTTGGAATAATATGTGGAATACAATGAATCTTTTCCAAGACTTACCCACTTATTCAGTAAATTGTGTGTGAATTCTTAGGAAAACAGGGCAATTTCTAGAATCATGACTTAGTGTATAAATGCTGATGCCTGCTAAACTCTTCTCACAGAGAAAGAATTTGACTATGTACAAGAGTACAACTAAGACCTCAACTGTTACCTGTTTTATGTAGTTGACATAAGTATCAGTGGAGTATGGTCAAAAAAATAACAGTTTTTTTTGCTGGAGCCTTGTGAAACCAATGTAGTTTGGTTCATATGTAAAATTATGCAATCTACAGGGCGCAATAGAAATCTTCTAACTGACCTTTATAAGAGTTACACTGTACATTTTCTGAATGATTTTCAGGGAAGCCCCTTAAAGCAGCAGTAGGACAGTTGTACTTTTAATGGGTAGGATGAGACCTCGGGCAGGAAGAGTTACACCTCCATTTAGGGTGAAATAGCAACCTAGCAATGCATCCCTGGAGGCATTTTAGGTTTTGAAGGACTGATGAATTGTTTTGCAGGAAAGGATTCCCCTTGTGCTGCACTTGTTTTATGTTCCTTTCTGTTATTTCACTGGAGGCCAGATAACTGGCTTAATCCTGTTTCCATTTAAATGAATGATGAAAAACTTCCTTGACTGCAGGGAGAGCAGGAATTGAGCTTGCTGTGTTGCTTTATGTTACAGTAACAATTGGCTGTCATGCATTAAATATTGCTCTTGGGGCCTACATCTGTATTTCTGTCATGGGTTTGTAGAGGATGTTTTTGTTGCAGTTATTAATAGCAGCAAACTCTGAAGGCGAAGTTGCTTTGTGCATTGGAATCTGAATCCGGCATGATGAGCAATGCCACAATAAGGCCTTCATGTCTGTATGTTTAGCTGTGTTTTCTTTGTGGTAAGTATGGATCAGTAATTAAGAAAATTTGTCTCATTAAGGAGACCATGGCAATTGTGGGGTCCAAAGTTCATCTCACATGCAAGCACTCCAGACTTGCTGCGGTGAAACTAGTGCCATGTTCTTGCTTCCTTTAGTACAGGCTTGTAGCAACCAGCAAGGCTTGAGGAGCAGGAGCTGATGTCACACCAAGAGTTACCCTCCAGGCATAGGTTTTTCTGGGACCCCACAGGCTTACTGGATAGGTGATGCTTCATATGCTCTAGAGCTGGAGGTGTCACGAACCACCCTGTAGCAGGGACAGGTGGGACCCATCCAGCCATAGCACTGTATTGGATATTATTCGTAGCCATCCCACTTCTGTGTGGCAGAGATAATGCAGACTTCTTGCTTTTTTACTAGTACATCACTCTATCTTCCTCCACATCTGTGGAACCAAGGCAAGGTGACAATCCCCTCCTCCTGCCAGCCTGAGGCTCTTGCACCAGTTGGAGGATTAGAGAGGCTGGAGCAAGATCTAAATCCCTCAGCTGTTAGTGTCAGATGCACGGGGAAGCTGCTACATGACATTAGCTTGCCTTAAACAAAGTGATGGTGAGGTGTCTGCTGGGTAAGTACATGAGTGAGGGTGCAGGACTTCTTCAGGTATCTCACACAGCAAAGCATCAGCAGCTCATGGATGAGCTTCTTCTTATAATTCTAATTAAATACAATGTTCAGTCTTTCTGATCTGAATATTTTACAGACTTATTTTTACACTTTGGTCTGAATTGTCATAGAATAATAGACTGTCCTGAGCTGGAAGGGACTACAAGCATCTTCAGCTCCAACACCTGGTTTCTTACCTTGGTCTTCACAGACAATGTCTGATGGCATCATTGTTCCCTCTGTAAACTCTGCGAAGAGCATTCAGAGTCTTGCCCACAGCATAGAGGAGGTCAATGGAGGCTGAGAGAAGTGACCAACACAATGAGCCAAACATCAATAGGCTTTAATTCACAGAAATCACATCTGCCTTGGAAGTCTTTCTGAGATCTATGGATAAGAAAAGACTGAAAATTGCTGTTGTAATCTACCCAGACCCTCTTAATAACCAGAGCAGTGTGTTCCCTTTCATTAAAGTGATGGCAGTGATAGAGTTGAGTGGTGCTCCATTTGCCCCAGTTAGTTTAGTTTACAAGTGGTGCCACTTGGTGCAGTGATATGGCTCAGCACCAGCTGAGAGCTTCGCCTGTATTTGTTTGGGTGAAAGTGAAGCATCACTGAAAGAAAATCAAGCCAAAGAAGTCTATGTAAGAAGGGGAGAAAAAAAAATAGGATTATCATTTGATATTGAATTGCTGACAATTATTTAATATGGTTTGGGCTGAGGAAAGGAGGTTTGCATAAATGTATATAGATCTGAAGTTAATAGGGTGTCCATGAACCTAAAACTTTTGTGGGACTTAAATCCTAAGGGTTTTATTTAATCCTACCCTTAATCCTAAGGGTTTTATTTATTTATTTATTTATTATGTGCATTTGTTGAAAAATCCTGTTATGTTCAAAGGTCTCAGATCTTCACCATTTGGAGGGCTCATTTTTACTTGGTGTAACTCGTAATGTCTTCCAGTATAAGAAAAGTGGCTGGGATTTCAGAAGACTGGGAATCAAAACTGCTGCTGCCATTCCAGAAGTATCACAAATGGTGTCTTTAAAGTGCTTCGACCCGTACTGAACTGTCACATCAGCAGTACTTGCAGTGGAATTTCTTTCACACGGAAACTGTGTTTTAGCATGGAGGCTTGTATTAGTCACTAATGCACAAGCAATAGGTAAAGAAATGATGAACTACTGTGAGGCTACAGAACAAAACCAGCTCTCTATTAATACTCTATCAAATAACACTTACCTACAGTGACACTGAAATACAAAATTCTGTGAAGTTCCCTCCCTGTTTTCATTGCTATTAAAGTGAAGGAGAAAAGAGTTCCAATGCAATTTGCACTTCGTATTCTGGGATGTATCAGTGCTTCACCAGGTCCGAGCACTAGGTGTTAGCTGGATTAACGTCATTGATTTTTTCAGTTTACCTAACATGGCTTATGGTTCAAAGTCTGCTTGCTTCCAGTTTTGAATGTGTAACTCAGCATCGCGTGCCATGTTTTTGTCATGAAGCTGTAAACTATTAGTCAGTTTTCATGGAAATCTGAAAGTCTTTGCTTGCCAGTAGGTATATAAAAAGAAATGGAGCATTCATACTGTTGGACGGCTCATAAAATTGGTGTGCTACCAGTTGTTCCTCAGGGCCTAATATTTCTACATAAAGCACTAGATCGGTTCAGCAACATACTGGAGGGTTGGTTTTGGCTGTTTTTTTTTTAAGTGTATGAACGCAGACATGCAAGCTTTAATTTAACTATCAAATTGTATCCAAAGGATTATCAGACTTGTTACAAAACATTTTAAGCGGTTCAGGTAATTTCTCTTGTTTTCCCTTCCTTGAGATGTTTTTGATAGTGGGCAACAAATTCACTGATTTTTCTCATGTTTTAATCTTCTATTTTTCTTTCTTTCTTTCCAGTGAACAGAGTATTTGCCAAGCCCGGGCTTCAGTTATGGTCTATGACGATACCAGTAAGAAATGGGTGCCAATCAAACCTGGACAGCAGGGGTTCAGCAGAATCAACATATATCACAACACGGCCACAAACACCTTCAGGGTTGTTGGAGTTAAACTACAAGATCAACAAGTGAGTAACTGCATTAAGCTTCCTGTACATGTACCTTTGGTCTCTTTAAGATACCATCAGTTTTGTAGTTAGCAGTTGTATGGTTCGTGCAGTCTAGCAACATTTCCTGCTCTTTGCAAGGTGCCCGTGAGCTCATTTACTCAAGACATTCATATTATGCATGATTTGGGGGATGCAGAATGTGTCGTGATTTATTACTGTTTATTTGCAAAAAGAACTTTTGATGAATGTGAGAGAGATTTTAACTTTTTTTTTTTTTTTTTTCACCTACATTTTTCCTTGGGAAATTAGTTTTATTTTGTTGTGCAGGCTTTGCTCTCTATTTACTTTTTGCTTATTTTTGCTACTGGATCTGCCATCTCCTAAAGCATACTTACTACATTGCCATGAGAAACAATTGGTGCTTGCTAATGCATTTTGAAGCACTGGATGTGTGCTGTGATCTGATTTATGGCAAGCTAAGCCTGCAGTACCTCTCTGGGTATTAACAGAGTTAGGTGGGATTTAGATAAGCACAAGTGGAATTGGAGCCTCCTGGGCTGCCACAGCCCAGTGACTACCTTGCTCTTGAGTGCACCAGGCTGTGCATGCCATCAGAAGCACCACATGTCACAGTTAGACCCAAAATAACAAAAATTTGTCTGTGTAGAGTGGCAATGCTATATGGTAATCCTATATTGGCATTTTAGAGCAGAAGTCTGGGAGCTGAGGACTCCCAGTCTGCCTGGGCTGCCCCATCCCATGCTCACTTCGTGCTGTCCCACCAGAGGGAATGAAGGCAGCCAGCACTGCCACCTCCCACATGCCAAAATGTTAAGTTGATCTGCTTGTGATTTTCTCAGTAATTACTAATTTTTAGCTCTTAGTTCTTAGCTTCTTGCAGCACGTTTTTCAAACATCTGCAATGTCTTTTGCTTCTGTATTTATCATTCTCAGTAAAGCAAAAGCAACATATTAATGAAGCTCCACGTTAAAAAGAGAAAATATTTTTGAAAACGAATGAAACGCAGTGGCTGCTTAGTCACTTTTGAGAATAAGTGCTGCAGCAGGGCATGCTGGATGTTTGTTTTGTGCAGCCAGCTGGTGAACGTAAATGGCATTCATGTGAGCACAATCTAAGATGCATCTGAATAGTTGGCATAAAACAAGCAAATATCATAAAATCTATCTATCTATCCGTATATATGGGAGACTTGGTGTGCCAGAGGTCTCTGTCTCACTATATAATTTATAATGTAGGATGTACTCAAAATTCAAAACCTGATCTGTATTTTAAACGTGTTTTAGATCAACTGTGATGTTCTATTTGCCCGCAAGTTTTCCTGCTTATGCAACATAAAAATCTCAAGTCAGAAGGAAACAGATATAAAAATACACTTTTCTAGAGCATGAAGACTAAAAATCCTCCCTCTATACAAACAAAATGTACAGGCTACGTTAGTCACTTAAAACTGTCTAAAAGAAAATACCTTCAGCGTGATTATAAAAAGACAGTATCACGAAGACAGCAAATGTTCTGAAAGCCTCCGATTCTGCATTTCATATTATTACCTGTGTCTCACAGGGAGCCATAAGCTTGCTTGACTTGCTAAGTAGTTGAATCCAATGAGAACAAAAATGAATTTCAGTTAAAATAATTCCCTGTACATGCCATTTCAAGCTTGCTCTCAGGTTGCGCTAAGTCATGTTGGAAGGGAGGCTTTATTAAAACACTGCTGCTTTGCAAGAGCAATGTTGAGATTACGTGAGATCTGGCATAAAATGAAGGCGTGCAGATTTCCAGAAGTTGAGAAAGTATTTCAAAGTTTGTAACACAATGACACCACATAGGAACGACTTCAAATTGTATTTCATTCTGTTGTAAGTTTTACTGCATACTGTCATCTCCACAACTTCACCCTTTGCCTGCCTTTAACATTACTCTTTTAATGTGTGTTTCTTCTTACTTCATCTTCAATAATCTCTCTCTTTAATTTTCATCCTCTTTTTCATTTAAGGCATCTTCTGTAGGTTCCTTTCGTTGTCTTTCTCCGGGTGCTTTTCCTAACCCTTTTCTGGTGCATGTCTTAGTGTTTACATGACTCTCTTCCCATTCCACTTGCTTTGTTTGTGTTTGCCTCGCTCTCTAACAGGCAGTATCTAAAAAGCTCATTGCAAAGAACATAAGGTTTTTAGAATGACAGAACTGCAGTTTTGTTCTCACCACTGACTGCTCCATCTCATGCATCTGGGTGCTGAGCTTGTTGAGTGCAGCAGCGCTGAGCTGCAGACAGAAAGTCAATGAATTCTCCTTTCTGCTCTGCACAGACTCACGCTGACATGTGCAATAGTCTTCAGAAAAGCCAAAGTGGCTTTTTAAAGCTTTGGAGTAGCCACAGAGGCCAGGGCTGTTTTGTAGCAAAGGCCAGATCAGAAATGCAACCACTTGGTGACAGGGGCTTTAATGTCTTCATGCAACCTCCATTCCCACCCAGCATGTAGCTCAACAGTCACAAGCAAACAATTTACTGGCATTTGCAGTGTGCCAGCTGTAATTGTAACTTTACAAAGGTAAAGCATATTGGCTACAGTTACCATGTAACGTATTGGCAAAGATAAAAAAACAACAACAAAAAACACCCAGTAAACTACAGATGGTCCTTCTCTAAGGCTTAGCAGATGAACAGTTGTTCCTCAGTCCACATCCATGATCAGCAGAGGGTTTAAAATGGTGGTTTTGCTTCAAGTGATTTCAGCTCAGCCTGATCTCACTGCCAAAGTGTATGTGCTGAACACACAAGTAGGGAGGAAAGTACGAGTCAAAAGTGAATCATATCTCCTGAAGGCTTTGTGCATTGATGTGGTTAAGAAGCAAGTGTAAAAACAGGGCTCTGGGGAAGGTGGGGCTTCTTAAATTCAAGCCTCAGCCAAACCTGAAATAGGGACAGAATTGTTGAGATATAAACTAGACCCTTTTTTTTTTTTTTTTTAATTAATAAGCAATTAATTGACACTATAAGTTATTAATTTGGTCAGGTCTGGGCCTGCGTGCAGAAACAGAGAACTGGCCTCAGCTGTGGTAGTTTGTAGCTGCTTACCACAACCTCCATGTTTTAGCAAACCCACAACTGCTGCCAATGAAGGGGTTAGTGCTGGAAGCAAGATGGGAAGCAAGTTGATAACAGAGTTGTGCATAATTTCATGCTCTGGAGATGTGCGTG
Organism: Excalfactoria chinensis; assembly: GCF_039878825.1. Lineage (NCBI taxonomy): Eukaryota > Metazoa > Chordata > Aves > Galliformes > Phasianidae > Excalfactoria > Excalfactoria chinensis. The sequence goes on along the minus strand of NC_092829.1, from coordinate 10,887,835 downwards.
TCCTTTTCTGGCTTGATCAACAGGAGTATAAGCTGTAAGACCCATGTGGGAACTCTGACTATGATCTTGGTGGTTATGCAACCAAGATCAGTTGTGATGGAGTCCTAAGGCACCCTCAAACCCTTCTAAGTCCTGTTACTGTCAGTTATATCAACTACCACCATCTTCACTGCTGATAATTTATAACTGAGTAACCTTAGTAGCCTGCAGACTGCAATCAATGAGAAGCCTTCTTGGTTTTGAGCTTTTTTACAGATCCATGCATGTCCCAGTGAGTTTACACTTGAAACTGAAGCTAAATGGTTGAGACTGCTGGATAGAAATGAGACTAAACGTTTTTATAATATTAAGGTGATAGGAACATTGAATACTGTGTAGAATCAGCCTGCGAAACTCCTTGCCATACAGTATGACTGAAATCCAGAATGTATTAGAATTCAGAACAAAGCAGACATTGATATCAGCAGTTAGACTATTTTATTTCAGGGTAGAAAATACTAACATGGGTTGGATAAGAAAAAAAGTCATAGTGTGTCATGTTTCACCTATTCAGATAAACTCTGAGTGAAGTGTTAAAGGAAGAAGAATTTCAATCTTTTTCTGCTCATAATTTTAAGTTTCTGTGTCCCTGATTCCCCTCTGCTCCAACCTCTACTGGTTGATGAAGCCAGAGTCTTCATTTCCTTCTCCTCTGTCTTCAGCTACACTGTACCTGTTTATGAGGATAACTGGTGATCCCATTTATTGACATTTCATTTTGTTTCTTAAATTTGAGCCACAACAGAGTGCCTTTGTTGAGCCACAGATGGATACTGTGAGAGTTCTGGGTGTTAGCTTTGGATGTTTTTGGTTGGATTCCAGCTGGATATCCATATGCCCTGCCCAAGGATAAATAGGGCATTGTATCTGGCAGATTAAATCAAAACATACAGAAACACCCTTCTACTGCAGCCACCCCTTACCTGGAAATTATAGCATGTAGAGGAAGGGAGGAGCAGGGAGAGGGAATATTTAGTTGGATTTGTCACTGCCTGTCTAATTCTAGGCAAAAAAATAAAAACTAACTAAAATAAATCTTAATGTAAGAAGCTGGCATAGAGGAAGAGAGAAAAAACAGAACTAGTGCAATGAGTCAAGCATTTATCTGCTGAAACAGAGGGCCAGTGCCAAGAGCTCTTTCTGTCCCCTTTTCTGACAAATGTGCATGCTCGTCCCCCAAAAGATGGCAATAACAGCTGGCACTGGCTTGTGGCATCTTTCTGCAGTATATGCACAATTGCATCCTGTGGAGTTGCTGTATAAAACACGAGTAGGTAATCGAGTCTGCAGAATTAGCTCACAAACCCTGAGGGCTGGTATGAACTGTTGTAAGTTTCATCTTATGTCATCCAAATGCATGCTGCCACACTGAACGGCCATGGAGGAGCTGCCATTGGAATATCACTTATCAGTTTAATTAACCTTTATCAAAGGGTTTTTTTCTTCCCCACCACTCAAGACAGAATTCTGTTTAATCTTTGCCCCTCTCTTTCATATCACAGGTAGTGATTAATTACTCAATTGTGAAAGGACTGAAGTACAATCAAGCAACACCTACCTTTCATCAATGGCGCGATGCACGGCAAGTCTATGGCTTGAATTTTGCAAGCAAAGAAGAGGCTACTACGTTCTCCAATGCAATGCTGTTTGCTCTGAATATAATGAATTCACAAGATGGAGGTAAATTAGCAGCCACCATGTTCTTTATTAATCTGTGCCATTTCTATAAAATGCTTTATCATACCTACTGCAGTTGCGTTGTATGGCATGTCATTATAAAACACATTATCCTAAATAAAAAAAGTTTGGCCTCTGCTAGACAGCCTTTAGGGCAGCATTTGATGTGGTAAGAATTGTATGTGCTTTCAGGTTTTATTATCCTTCCTTCCAATTCTACACAGTATCTCAACTCACAATAGGAAATCAATGGCTATTTGGGAATACCTCAGCAGGCAGGTGGTCCCAAATGTTGATTTCTGTGTGTTGTTACATGTAAGATGGCAGAATATAATGTTAAATAAGCAGAAGCTCGTGTAAAATTAACAACTTCTTCTAAAAAGCTTGTTAGGAGGAATACAGAGCTTATATTTCCGGTATATCAGGTGTCAGTTGCATCTGATGGTCCTTTTGGTTCACTCTGAGTATGTGACATCCTAGTTATTAAATGCAAAAGTCTTATACTCTGGACATTGATTGATGTTGTTCATAAGTGTTATGTTCACTGCATCTGAGATTTGTGGTGAAGTTTACAGTTCTATGAAAGTGTTGTTGCAGCAGCTTGCAAAGGCCCAAGCTGACGTCCTGGTTTTTCAATGGAAATCAGATCCTGGTCTGTGATGATGGATTTAAGTACTGCCCTCGGTTACGTGCATAGGATCTCTCTGAAGTTTATGAGTTGAGAACAGAAAGCAGCCCTCATGTGGTGCCTTTTTTTTTTTTTCCATGTAAAATGTACATCAGAGCCCTGTTTTTTTGAGAACACAGTGATTCAATGGTAACATCATTTGCTGCCATCCCATTTTAGCAGCAGTATTCTTTAGGGTGAGGCAGCAGCACTACAGAGGAGGCAGAGCAAACTGTCCATATTAAACCAGTTTGTGTGCCTACAGATATCCTTGATGCATTAATTGTTCTTGTCTTCTGACAACCTTGCATGCACAAATATATATTACTAGTAAGTATACTTATAAAAGAGCCATTTTTTAAAAATTTTGATATACCCATTCATGCTATTATGCTGACAAATACTGAAGTCATTGAAGAGCATATATTCTGTGCTGTTTTCAGAAGCAAAGGACTGAAGTATCCCTTTTTCAGCTCTAGTTGTACCACAGCAGGAGAATTTCAGGAGGAAATCTGCCCAACACTTCCAATCCTAAGCATAAGTGTATCTAAAGAGTGCAGAGCTCTTTGGCTGCTAAAGATCTCTCATGCATGCTCAACCCTTTTAGACCGTCAGATTAAACTCAAAATTTCATATGCTTTGCTTGTGGTCTTGAGGCTCGGATTGGCTTAGCATCTATATTGAGTGCCTTTCTTCCAAAGGCCCTCCAGTTTAATTATTTTTTCCGTCTGTCTCTTCCCCTTGTGGAGGTGGGTTGTTCTTTGCAGTATTTTGAGGTTATTCAAGAGGAACATCCTAAGGAAACACGACTTTCAAGATGAGACTGTTTTGCTCTGACACTGAAATGAAAGAAGCAATCTTTAAGTGTACTTGTCTAGAAATCTGAGTCTTGACAGCAAAAGTACATAATGGGTATGAAGTCCAAGATGTATTTTCAGATCTGCTCTGGCCAAGCTCATATTGGATATTGCTCATATTTGTGGGCATGAATTAATGCAAGCAGGAATTCACGTAGGACACACGTATTTGTGTACTTTTTCAGGCATGGCCTCTGCCATCCATTCTGCTGCCTGCACACTGCATTAGAGTTTGATTTTTCACATGTAAAAATCATTAGGGGGAAAAAAAGCCCTTATTATATCCATGCACCTGTGTACTACAGTATCTTGTGCTTCAGGAGGCAGAATCCAGCTTTGAGGAGTGCATTTGTATGCATTAAACTGTTCACACACTATTAAAATACTCAGCTATAAGCAGAGTTAAACAGAGGTTCAGAGGTTCCCTCTGGCACATTCATCATTAAAGCTGCCTACCATAGCTATCTGCTAGCTGTACAATTTGGGATATGCTATTTGTGCTGCTTTGGAAGTACTATTTCTGCTGTTTACTTGTTTCACATATCCCCACTGAGACGCTACTGTGTTTAGGCAGCACAGATCTGCCAGCCACTGGGCTCTGGTTCTGGCTTCCATCTCCCTTCAGTTCACTGCTCACTTGTAGAGACTGAAATGAATTAAGTCAGATTACAGCAGAAAGTCTGAGGCTGCATCATACCTACAGCAGACGTGGAGTCAGGGTATTATCACTAGACTGACTTGGGAAAAAAGACTGTTCATAAAGCAGTGGCGTGGGGCTTTCTGAGCAGCACATTATGCTGAAATTGAGAAGTTTAAAAAATGGTTGCAATCCATGTTTGGGGGAGTTGGAGATAATGTCTAGGCAGGGCTGACTTGGGAATGAATGAGTCACTTCAAATGAATATGCAGTTATGAACGAGAGCTGAGAATCACTGTGCTGTCCCATTTTTTCCTGAGAGTCTCATTCGCCATGAGAGCCCATTGCTGTTCTGTGCTGGTTGTATGAAGCATGAGTGAATGCTAAGCCAAGTGCTTTTTTCAGTGCCTAAGGTTAATTGGGCTGAATCAGATCCTAAATCTAGCTGCTGACTCACAAGCCTACGTTAATCTAGGTTGGATATTGAGATGATCCCAGGGAAAGGATTCCTCCCAGGACTCTGATGGCTAATAGTTTGGGGAAGCTGGGAGAAAAGCCATAGTCAGAACTTGTTGTTGAGGCTTGTTTCTGCAGGGGTGAACTCACAGAGGGTCGGCCAGCCAGTTTCTCAGTGATGCGATGGGAGCTGTGTCCTTGGGTGGGGTGTAAAGAAAGGTTCTTACAGTGCAGGAACTGAACACAGTATTCATGTCAGTCATGTGCTGTGTAGGGATGCTAATGATTGTGCTGGGAATAATAAAAATGAGATAAAATAAGAAGAAAGTAATAATACAAATGTGTACCATTCTTCCTTTAGACAGTTGTCTCAATGAATCACAGTTGTTTACCTGCTAGCTTGTCTATATACCCAATTACTTTGATTTCCTTACATGCCTCTTTAATCTGTCCTCTTTTAAAGTAAAAAATGCAGAGTTGGTTCTGAGCCAACCTGTGAAATGAGAGCAAATGATAGCACTGACTTGCTCATCTCCTGCTTATGGTTGTTTAATGGTGTCATATTTAAGGCCATTAGTATGACAAATGCTTTCCTGTTATTATTTTCTTTTCCATGGGAGTCCACTCTGTGAAGGCAGGCCTGCTTACTGGTATAAATTACTTGATGCAAGAAGTAACTGGCTCACTTTTCACCAGCAGCTGGATTGCACTGGGGACAGAGCAGCATTGTTTCTTTCCCTGTATTTTGCATGTATTTTGCTCGCAGGCTGCTTGATGTCTGCTTAGCAGACATGGTTTGTGTTCTTCAGGGCTTACATCCTATTAGATTTAACAAATGCAATGACAGATGATAGCATAACATGGCTATTGGAGCAGGCCATGAGATGAAGATATCAGTAAGTGTCTTGGATTTCTATGGCTTAAAGACTTGGTACCTCTTGGAGAAGAATGGCAAGTCTGACATAGGCAGCACTTTCCAGTAGGGTGCATGTTGCATAATCAATGTTATGTATTATGGGTTTTTTTGCTTTTCTTTTGATGTCTTTGTTGTGGGGACTTGAGTTGGTATTGTTGACATACAATACAAAAAATATCATTTGTATTTCTGAATATAACTGTCATGTTATATGGAATAGGCTCCCCAGGGAGGTGGTTGAATCGCCATCCCTGGATATGTTTAAGAGCTGTTTGGATGTGGTACTCAGGGATATGATTTAGCGGAGGGTTTTTAGAGTTAGGGTACTGGTTAGGCTGCGGTTGGACTTGATGATCTTCAAGGTCTTTTCCGACCTGGGTAATTCTATGATTCTATGTACTGGAAAGCCTTACGCAGAGGATAACATTGCAGAGCTTCTTAAACAGGTCAGATGCCTTATTTGACTAAGTAGGGAGAAGTTGGAGGAAAGCATGGAAAAGAAAGTGGGGGAGGGGATCAAAATAAATTATTTTCTTTTTAAAATTTTCTTGTAGGAAAGCCTTTTTTTTGTTGCAACTATAAATGTCTTACAGACCACACAATACAAATGAGGGTCACAGCTCTCTGCGTTCTAGCATGGAGCTGCACGGGTCCAACTTGACCTCTGCAGGGAGGGTGTTGGGGCAGTCGGGAATGTTCTTCCTCACTCCTTTTATTCTGATATTGATCTGGTTTTTCTTCTCCACCACTGTGGACTGCTTGCAATATATTTCTCCAGTTCCTATTCCCATGAGCTGGATTTGACTACATTTTTCAGTTTGAGATCTTTTTAAGTTCCTTCAGTTCCACTCATATCCTCAGTAAAAAGTGAACTATTTCCATATTGTTGGAAGGAAGCTGCTTGTAAAGCACTTTAAGTCCTCCAAAATAAGGGTAGAAACAGAGGAGAGCATTGATTTATCAAACAGTAGACTGTCAATATACAGTATAAGTTCTCTCTACTGTTTAGATGTACAAAGTATTTGTAGTATTTCTGTCAGCATAGGATGTGTGTGGTGATGATGGTACATCAGATTCTGCACAAAAGACCATGCAAGTTTTTGGGTATAATTTTGTAAAGTTGTATTCAGTTCATTTTTTGTTAGAATTTTTCCAAGTAGTACTGAATCTTTGTTGATATTTCAGTGGCACTAAAGTTTAACTGCTGGGAAAGTCAGTCAGCTGTATTCATCTTCTACAATGCAGTGACTGTTTTATATGATAATATTGCCCCAAGACTTCCCAGCACCACAGAGGACCCAGTGTGGGAAGACAAAAGACTACATCTTCATTACAGTGCTGCATAATACATAAAATAACTCATCAATAATGGAGAGGACCCACCACAGAGTGCAGTCCCTGTTTGCAGCTAGCTGATTCCAAGGCCTTTCTGGTATAAAGGCATTCGTGCCCGATGCAAAGTGCTTCATGTACCATGCTGCAGGCTGCTTTCCCACATTATTAGGTGTATTGGTGCAGATCAGAAAATGCTAAAAGGTCTATTCTGTGCCCCTTGTACTTTTAAGTGTGCTAGTAGCATCTAAAGACTGATATAACCTCGTATTGTGTAGGCATTGCTGGACTGTGAGCATGCTGTTATGGTGCAGGTCTTAACCATATAGTCCTAGAAGTTGTTCCTAGTTATGATGCAGGCAATTAGAACTTGTAAATAAACTTAACTAGTGTAAATATGATCCATGTGATCAGATGCCCAGTGCTAGCAAAAGTAGAAAGCCACGGGCAATGGTTAATTGGGTGCATCTTAAAAACACAAAGCTTTTGGTTCATAAGAAAACGAATCTTTCCTGGGGGAATAAGTCTTACCCAACTGACATCTGCCATAAGCACCAAAGAAAGGTTTAGATAAACAAATTCCATAATATTTCCAGCCTCATGCTTTCTCCAGTTTCAGTGTAAGCTTCAGCTGCTCAGAAATGCACTGCAGATGGGGCAATTTTGTAATCAAACTTACTGTGGTATATTAAGTCAATGAAGAGAGAAAGAAAATTTGAGTAAGATGATGACCTTTTTCCTTTCATCTGCTATACAGCTTTATCACTAGGAATGTTCTGGAAAAATCCACCTGGGATAAATAATCTTGTAGAATATTGCTTATTAAAGAAATAATTCCTTCAGATTATCATTTGTGGACCGGATAAAGTTGAGTTGTTACATAGCAAACAAGTGTGAATCTTCCTGAGCAACCGGTGAGCGCTACTCTCCAGCTGGTGGTTCAGTGCTCTGAATTTGGAGTGGTCTTGTGTAGAGCCAGAGGTTGGACTTGATGATACTTGTGGATCATCAGGATCATGATGTTGTATGATTCTGTGAATTTTTATGAACCTGAGAACACAGCATAAGTTGAGCCCACATTAAGAGAAACATGTTTAAAATCATTACAAGAAAAGTTGACGCTCGCTGGTGTGTTAAAAGCTACCTTTGCAGTTCACCCAGAGCTGGAAGAAGTTGTTCCAGCTAGAAGTGGCAAGTAAGACTCATTAATCTCCCCTGTTAGGTTGGCTCCAGCTGAGTGGAGCACAGGAAGTCGATTGCTTTATTTATGATAGATAAACTGGACTTGGGAGACTGCTTCCAGCATTATAAATGTAAATATCATTGCTATAATTAATCTATCTGGAATTACAAACTGTTGTTCGGTTATTCTGCTGTGTAAGAAGTAGGCATTATTTCTTCAGCTTTTAAATCCCCTAATGATAGGCATCTACAGCAGAACATTTTCCTGGGCAGTCAAGTGTTCTCCCAGTGTTATGCCAATAAAACCCCATAACATTTTGCTTGCAAACATCTAAGCTGCTTTCTACAGGATTCTCCTGTCCTTGCCTAGAGCAGCACAGCTGCCCTCACCCTTCTTGAGCAACAAGAGGTACCTGTGTTCTTTGAATAGCGTCACAAGTCTAACGGCTCTTGAGGCTCTCACTGATGTTTTTACTGTACTGAAATCTTCAGCACTAAATGAAAACCACTTCAGGAAGGAAACTGTGGAGAGAAAACTGTTGAGACATTTAAAGGAGACTTGTGCATGTTGAGAGAAGAGAGTCCTGCTAGTGATATTTGCTAGCTCCACTGCACTCAAACCTGTGCTCTTCTGAAACTGGTGCAAAACTAGCAAAGTTCCCAGAGTTCAGTAGTAAAAGACATAATGTGGCTTTTTTACTAGACTGTAGTAAAGTGGCAGATGAATATATCAGTTTAGAAAATAAAAATATTTCAAGAATTTGAGAAGTACATTGTTTTACCTTTAAGCAATGTAGGCCATGTTTTGGGCATTGTTTTTTTTGGGACCATTTGTAGGGTGTTTTCTTGCTTAACATGCCTCTTTATCCTCTGCACTGGCAAAGGCTCTGTTCTGGGGCTAGCATGGACTCTGGACACACCGTGCCATGTGTCAAGCAATGACTATGACAGGAACTTAGCCTTTAGCCACCCAAGTGTGAAAGCTGCCTTGCCCTTGGAGATGCTCTGACTCAGAAGCAGCACTGCATCACTTTCCCTCCTCTTCATCCTTTCACCAGGGACAATGTGGTAGAAGGAGGAATACCTGCCTGCTCCTCCTATGACTGGCATAGGACAGCATGGTGGGATGTCATAAAATGCTGGAGGGTGGTAGATGTGAGCTCCCAGTTCTCGCGGTCTCTTGCAGGGTGTTTTGTGATGTAAACAGTGTTTTTCTACTTATCTTTTCTCTCGCTGTGCGTTTTGACTCATTGAGTCTCAGTGCGTTTTGTTTTGTTCAACACTTATAGATCATGGGACATTTATTGATTAATTGGACATCTCTTTTCTTTCAGTGAAAGAGAAATTGCTCTTTGAGAAAGGTTTGATATTGTCAGTGAACTTTCAGGTTTGTGTTCATTTTCTGTCATTCTGAAAGTGCTTTGATATTTTAGTGTCCTAGGATAGTCTCTAAAATAGCTTCATTCTAACATGACTCCATTTCTATCAGAACAAGAACTGCATTTGAGGAAGGTAGTTTTTTCTTCTTCTTCAGACCCAGCATGGGCTAGAGGTGCTGCAATTCCACTCAAAACAATGATGCTGTCTCTGCAAATATACTGACAGCCCACTCCACAGTTTTTGCACACTACTTCAAAGCCAGATATTGGAAAGGGCATTGTGTGAAATTGTTCTCAACACAAGAAAAGAGCAAAAACAACAACGAAAACAAATTATATTAAATGCTGTGAGAGATAGTCTTATTCTTAATGGAAAAAAAAATGGCCAGGGAGTCTGCTCTGGTGGTAGTTAAACAGATCCAGATTTAGGAGGTGATAACTGATAGGCATTTCTAACCTGAATAACCAAAAAAGGATTGATTTTTAAGGCAGTGCTGTGCTCCTGTACTCTCTATTTTTGGAAAAGTAAACTATCAGACTTCCAAGCTATTGTACTCATCATGACATCTCCAACGCTCTACAGCATTAATAGGTATCTAAGTGTACCTAACAAGGGAATATTATATTGCGTTCATTTTGAATCCTCCTGCAAAAATGGGATGTTCTGATACTTATGATGATGTTTAATTCTAGTGTCTAAAAAACCAAACAGAAAACCACCAGGAACCTAACTAATTTATATCAGTGATTAACTTGAGATGAGAGACAGAAATGTGTAAGGGTTACAGTAGGTTTTGGTTTATTAGTTGATGAACTGGCAAAAAATTTGGCAGCTCTTTATTTAGTAGATTTTCTGAATTCCCAGCTTGGTGCCAGTTCCTACAATAGCCCGTCTCTCTGCAATATTTCTTTAACTTCCTTAGCTCTCAATCTAAACAAGTAATAGTTTTGTGGCTGCAGTCCTCCTATTAGCTGGAGTGTAAGTGTAAGCACCTGTAGTACAGACTTCTGTATCTGAGGAAGGCTGTCTTTGTGGATAAGGAAAAGACACAGATGCCACAGGACATTTGGATATATATTTTAGGTGCCTCTACCGGGCCCCCCTTGGCAAAACAAGATCTATTTTTTCTCTCTTTTCCTTCACTTACCAGTTAAAGATTGCTATGAAGAGCCTTTCTCTGGTATATGACAACTTTGCTGTCATCCTCTTCAAGCTTCCTAGTTAACAGAATAATTAATTCTAATTACAGCTATAATTAATTAGTAATTACTAGAATAATTAAACTACTGATTTAATTAATAATAAGCTATAGAACTCAAAGTGAAAGGACATAAACTTGTGTTAGTAGTGGTGCTCCATGGATCTCCCTGGGACAGTTAGTGAGATCTCACAAGAGTACGTGTGAGTGTGCATTCACATGAGCAACGTTCATCAGGTTATCACTTTTCTGACTGCCTGAGCTCTGCAAGCAGATGGTCTTTGTGCATGCAGATTGCTGTGTTTTATACAGAGGTGAACTTGGTGAGAAATTCACAAGTATGTGGATAGGAGTAAGCTGCTGAGCCGAGAGGATTTTTCACACTTAACTGAAATAAAACTGATACTGTTATAATTTTATTATTATTTTTTTAATTACGCTTTCATTTCATACCACAGTTTCTTGCATGAGCAGCATTCAATGAAAATGCATTCCTGATCAGAGCACACAGCATTTGGGACCACAACACAGAGCAGTACAGTTGAGGAGTTCGGGCAGAGCCGTGCAGCTCTCTGACAGCAGGCTGAGCTGAGAGCAAAGTCTGCTGTTTAATTCACAGTGCTGAGTGCATCGCCATATGCTGCCGCCAGCACAGCATGTAGAGCAGCTTCTGCTGTTGGCTGGTAATCCCCAGGGAGCTCACACAAATTCTATTAATTGCCTTCTTAAAGGACTCTGCGCGGTCATCCAGCATCTTGTTTTCCACCGAGACAGAGAACCAGGAGTTTTAGGTTGGATGGCATTCTGCAAACAGCACCTCAGACTCACGTGGAGATGAGAAGCTGTCATTTCTCCAGTTAATCTCAATGAGGAGATCCATCTGAAAATGGGATTTTAAGCTGGGCAATAATAATTGTGTACATTCTCTTTACAGTCTGCAGGGAGACATCAGCTCACCTGGAGGTGACTGCAGTGTTGAGGGAAGGTGGCTCAGCAAGCTGCCCAGCCCTGTGGTACAGTGGGAAGCAAGCCATGGCTACAGCGACATAAAGCAGGCTCAGGTCATTCAGTAGTTCAGGAAGGAAGTCAGCTGCAAAGAGGTGATTTTGGTTCACAAAGTGCATGCAGCTTTTCCAATTGTACGTGCTCGGTTGCACAGCTGAAGCAAAGTCAGCGTGATTCATGTCTGGGAGCTGCATTTAAAAATCTGCTCTAGTTCTACTGACAAAAAGCCAAACCCTGCAAAGCAATCACTGTCAATCTGATTTGCATGGATTGCTTTATGTGTTAGTCTTGATTAGTATTCTGGAGTGCGCCCTGTAAAACATCAATTTTAATTCTGTTTCCTCCGCTACTGGTTTCCAGGGACTCCCTCTGGTGGTTAATACATCACCTGAAAAGCTGTGTGCATCCTTGTCTGAGCCACACAGTGTGCTGCTGGGGATAGATAACGTGAGCATGGCAGTGTAAAGGAGAAATGTGCCCTATTTCATTTCCTAAATAGAAGGAAATAACAGTAGTCATTTACTTTGCTTCTTTTGCTATATTTTAATGCAGACTTATCCTCTGTGCAAAGGGAGAAAAACAAGTGCTTGAAAGAGCCCACTTTTCAGCATCCACTAAATCTCATCTGAGAGGTTCATCTTGTTATCAGTCTTCACTGTGGAAAAGATAAGTTCTGTTTCTACCCCATGTAAGAAGGTTGTAACTGTGAGGCCAATGACAGCAGAGGTCCAGTGAACCACTACTGTCTGGGCAATGGAAACATAGATGATGGCTGTCAACCCTGCACTTAGCAGGGGGGTTGAAACTAGATGATCATCGTGGTACTTTTAAACCCAGACCATTCTATGATTCGATGATTATATTTAATGCATATCATATCGTGCTATACGTATAGCTATCATGCTTGTACAATGGGGCAATACTTATTTTCCTCTAAGACCATACAGTGATAGAATCATAGAATTGTTTGAGTTGGAAAGGACACTTAAAGGTTATCCAGTCCAACTCCCCTGCAATGAACAGGGACACCTACAGCTTGAGCAGGGCGCTCACTGCCCCATCCAGTCTGACCATGCACATCTCCGGGTTCGGGGCATCCACCACCTCTCTGGGCAACCATACAGTATATGGAAGACATTCTGATGTTAAGCAAAGCAATGAGGATTGGAGGTAGGGAGTGACAAATCTCATATTCTGGCATTTTCTAATGGTGTTATGCAAATTGGCAGAGTGCTACTGCAAGAGGCGGCTGCTTTAGAGGTGCTTTCCTAAAACACGTTCCTAGTATCAATACAAGAGTTAAACAGGAGGTGCAGTGGGAAAGCTGCATCACACTTGAGCTTCTGAGGTGTTGAGAGGAGGCAATGCAGGAGGTCTGGCCTCAGTGTATGTAGTAAAGGAGTAATTTTGGAAACAGTTATATGCAGTAGGTGACTTTGATGATTTGTCATCTTGTAAGTATATATTCTCTTGCATAATGTTGTCTAGGCAAATTAGCAGCAATCATTGTAAATGTTCTTCTGCAAGAAATACAAAAATTGATTGTGAAGAAAAACGTTGTTAAGGATAAATCAATTGTTATATTAGTATTTGAACAGACAGTATGTGCACTGACCGTGCTGGGAAGCTTGTCATCTAGAAGTTTGATAGCTGGGAACGTCTGATGTTATTTGTATTAAGAGATAGGAATGGGAGAGGCAGGAGAGAGCAGGTGATGTGGATGTCTGAGGGCATTGTTGAACTTTGCAGAAGTGCTGGATCCTCAAAGCCACCTGTGCTAAGCTTAGGTCAAAAATGTTTGCAAACCCCTTGTTCTTGGCCAACACAGGTGATGATCTTGCTCCAGGTTGGTTCAGTTGTTGATCTTCCATGGCCATGGGCTCCAGTTGGTGAGTTCAGACTCTGAATACTGAACTACACTGTGTAAGTAGTGGAACCTGGCAGATGTCCCAAGTTACTTTACCCTGAGCTACCAAGGAGCAGTTTTAAATACACACAGAGCTGACCACATGGCACCTGGTGTGCTGGCATCATGGGACAGTGCTTTGGCAGCAGGATACCATGCCTGCCAGCATTTGTGCACGTTTGCAGTGGTGTTACTTGGCTGTTCAGCACAGATATTATTCAGTGTGACTGTGGAGTATCTTGGGTTTTTGTTACACTTTTAAAAATACAGATGGTCAGAAGTTGTTGAGGTTAGTTAGCACCTCCTGTGACTGCCTGAACTTATAACTGTGAATTGTTCATTCTTGTGAAGCTTCCTGTGGCATAGTGGGGTGAGGAGCAGGACTGCAGGTACCCAACTGCCACACTGCTTCTTATGTGGGGCAAGAGGGGCTCAGAAGGCTGAATGTGTTAGAAACTGACTCATCTGGATGGGGATTGTCCTGAAATGCAGCAGTTATGCAGTTCTGGACAGTTGTTTCAACCATTACTTTGAAAAGAGGTTGTATTTTTAAATGTGAAATTATGCTTGTTCCCCAAAAGTATTCTTCAGAACCACAAGCTGAGTCAGTTTCTAGTTAGCACAAGATTATTTTACCTCTGTCACATGCAGAGGAGAAAATGTATTTATTACATTTACTTACATTTATTACATTTATTTCATTTACTTCTTTTAGCAGTGACTGCAGTAACGAGCATTTTAATTGATGAGATTTTTCTTTTCTTTCTTCTTTGATGTATCACTATTAGCATCCACAATATAAATGACTCTGGGCTTGGGCTCCACGCATCATCTTGCAGGGGCCTTGCTAAATGCAAAAGAAAATGCTTTGAATCAGCAAAACAGCAAGACTAATGAACTCTGGAGAAGAGCAAAGAGCATTTGTTGTCCACCAGAGCCTGCTAATGCATTAAGTGCTGCTGCTAACTAGAATGGCACAGCTAATGCAAAGGCTGGCAAGGATTAACATGCAAAATGCTGCAGGATGGGCACCCAGCATGATGAGGGAGCATGCTGGACACATGGCCAAAATGTGCAGACAGGTTGCTGGACTTGGGGAGAGAAATGAAGCTTTACCTTTGGGTTGTGAGATGGTGGCTTTAAGAAGTGGAAAAAGGCAAGAATCCAAAGGGCAGCATTGTGCTTCATTTTATGCCTCATCTTTCTGACTGTTCTGATTGCTCTAAATTTAGTATTTAGACTTGAGGGCTAAAGCTTGAATAATAAACACAGATATGTTGCTCTTCAGGCTAGCTGGCATTTGATTCCTTTTTTTTGCTATCTGCTGCAATATCCCTCTAAGCCCAGGAACTGCATTTTATTTGGCTGTTATTATATTGATTTCCATACAAGCAGGATGGATACTGCCCCTGGGTGGCTTTTCATTATATCATCAGCCTGAGATGTAGTCCCAAGCTGCCTTCTTTTTGATTTTCAGACTATACTGCCAAGTCCAGAAATCACCCAATTAGGGTTGTGCTGAGTATATTTCTTGTCTTGGCCACATTATTTTGCAGTCAGATCTTTCAGCACCACCATGTTTTAAATAATGTTTTCCCTGACGCTGCAAATTGTGCGGTAAATTTGCAGAGGTTCAGTGAGAGTTAAGGGGTGTTTTGGTCAGCAAACCTTAATACGCAAGGAAGGCATTTTTATCCTGATGCACTGAGAAACCATTGCAAAACGACCCATACAGTAATAGGTAACCTGTGTGTTTTTCTCAATCATTCTTGAGGTGCACCAAGCCTGGGTAACTCATTGCGAGGTCTGCAGTGAGCATTGTGTGTGTGTCGCCATTCTATCAGTGCTGGTTAAAAAAAAACAATAACATTTTCAAGATCCTTTCAATGAAAACCAAGACTTTTCCCAGAAATGCATTACATCCGATAACGCTTTCTGTTTTACTGCTATAAAAGTGGAAGTTTTGGCCCTCCCGAGGAGATACAGTATATATTTTTCATTCTAAACTTGCCTTCCTTTTCACTTCTACCTTCAAATGTACATAATATAATGTACCATGTTTGGTTATCTTAATGTTAGCAACAAAATCCCAGCTTTCTAAATCAAAATGTAGAGAAATTCAAACTAAGCATACTTTTGTGTTTCCATTTTAAAGCTCAAATTTAGGGTATGCTTTGAAAGCAAAATCATTTTGTTTTCAATGCTAAGATGAAACGTGCTTTTTTAAAAGAAAATTAGCTTTTATTCATAGTCAAAAAGCCAATAAGACACAGAATTCTGTGCTTATCCATAATTTGTTTATAATTATCTGTTTTTCAATGGAAACCCCAGATTTCACCTTATACGTCTTTTCCACTGCTGCAGTAGAGGAAGTATTGCAGCAATGATTCCTGGTCAGCAGTACTCTGAATAATTGGATTGCACATTATTTTTTTAATGGGCTATTTTTGGTGTGAAGATTCACTTATGGCTAATGTGAGAACAGTAGTTATTTAAACATAACTGCAAAACATATTGTCAGCCTTCACACTACATAATTTAAACCAACATTTTATCATAGTATGTCAGAAACAGATAAAGTAGGTTTGTTAATACAGTTTATATTTTCTTTTGTGAAGGGATATTTTGTTCTCTTTGTATGTTTTAAAATTAGTGTGCTTTCTATTATCTTAGTTTAACATAGGTTCAAGTGTTTTTTTACTGAGCATTCCACACCCATACTAAGCCACACTGAGCTCAGTGCCTACTGAGTAGATACAATTACACCTCAATTTCTTTCTCTTTTTTTCTTTTTTATTCTATTAGAGCATCTCATTCCTCTTATGTAAGGTTCTGTTAATAGGAGAATAGAGAGTTCCCTCTGTGGCTCATGGTGTCGTGATCCACGTTGTTTGTGATGGGTTTGTCAGCACAGGTAGTTGGCTTGAGTAAATTTAAATTCAGATCTTTTCCTCCCTACCATTGAGAGAATGATCTTCCACTGCTTATATTTAAGAGTTCTGTTTATGTCTTTTTTTGTTTTTCCTGTAGAAGGAGCAAACCCAAAATTCGACCCTTTGATAGTATCTGAACTCTTGGACCCTGATGGTTTGGGGTGATATTTTTTGATGAGGTAATCAGTCCCACTAAGAGGAGATGTTTCAAGACCCACTAGAAATAGGTGGTATGTTTTATAGGGCTCAGTATACATAGCCCTATATACATATATATATATATGTATGCATAATACATATAGGTGGGAAAAAATAAAATCTTTACATCAGTATCACATGGTCAGGCTCTTTTTAAGAGTAGCAGACAGCTGGTGGTTTAGGAGAAGAGGTATCAGCCTGAAGTTGCTCCAGGGGAGGTTTAGGTTGGACATTAGGAAATAGTTCTTCTCAGAAAGAGTGGTAATGCATTGGAGCAGGCTGCTCTGGTTAGAGAGAGTACTGTGGAAGGATTTATACTCATTTGCATGTCAGATTAAGATCCACTGCCATTCTTTGTGTGGATTAAACACAGACAGTAGTTATGAGAGTCAAGAGCTTTTGTGCTGGATTTCCTAGTTGAATTTCAGCGAAATTTTATCAGATGACAGTGCATGCTACCATATGTTGATATCTTTTCCAATATAGAGCAGATATAACAATGGATAGTGCATTGTACATGCAAATAATGCACCGTGTTCACGTGGGTTTGTATTCCTAAGAAACATATGGTCACTCTGTGTGGGATGAAGCTTGTGGCATTCCAGCCTCAGGGCAATCCTGGTGAGACTTCTGAGGAAGTGTTTTGTGGAAGCTTCCGATGCTGCCTTGTGCAGTGCTGCTGTCAGGAAACAGAATTCCCGTGAAGGAAGTGGATTTGCAGCTCATAGACTTTGTGGGCAGAAGGATGATGAAATGTTAATGTGATTTTCAGCCAGTGGAGGATGGAGCATGCTGATAGCATAAAACAGACTTCATGTTGTTTCAGTGAAAGCTGAGCACTCAACAGGAAGAAGCATTAGCTAGAAAAGGAAGCAAAATGCTCCCACATCCCCACATGTGAGTGACTGTAAGCTCATAAACAGAGCCAGGGCTTGTTGGGTGAGACTGGCAATAGCGAGATCCACATTTCAGCCGTCTCTGCTTCAATTTCAATTGGGCAAATCTGTCCCCCATAACTTCCTTGAAGTGTTGTTAATAGACGGGTCTCACCTGGTCCTTGTCCCTTGCTTTCCATTACATAGATGTGCTGCTGCAACTGCTGGCAAGAGGAGTGAAAATATTTCTGTTGGGGGACAGAAGCAAACAAAAAATGTTCAGGGGATATCTATGTACTTATGTATTTGAATAGGGTTAAAATTGTGAACTAATTATTCAAGATAAGTATTCCTTATCTCTAATAATATGTTTTAGAAATAAATCCTGCTTTTACAGAAGATGTAAAAGCTTGGTGCCCATGATGTCATTGTGGGTAGAAGGGCTTCATTACAACTGTTTAATGCTACAAGTGACAATTTCCTCTATGTTTGTAATATAATCATTTTATTACTAATAGCTAAATGTCAAATATATCTCCACCACGTGTCAGTTGCTACAGGGTGAGAGATTGCAGTGCAGACTGAGGTGCAGTGTGTGGCTACAGACCTCAGAACTGCTTTGCTAAAATGGTTTAGGAGCAAGTGAGATCTTCGTGTCTCAGCACCTCAGTACTGCTGCAAAAGACACTCAAGCTAAATTATAGATTTTGCAAAAGAGCTTTTTCTATTTTCTGTTTTTCTTGCGGTCCTGTTGCGGAGCCCTTTGCTGCTGCTCTGTACCCATTCGTTCCCTTGCCGATGGGGATGGGTGCTTCTTTCACTTGCAAGAGGTCAGTCTGCCCCTTGCAAAGTAGCGTCTAATGTTGGAACTTTTTTCCTTCATTCTCTTGTTTAAATATCAGTCCAGAGTGAGTCAGGAGTGACTGTGTTACTACTGTGCAGTCTTTTGAGAAGAGCCAAGGAGCTCTTTCTGTCGGCCCTAGTAGTTAAAAATGTGCATTGCCCTTCATAACCAACCTCCATCTCACTTTCTGAGAGCTTGTCAGTAACTGGTTGTGTATCTGGTTCTGCTGGTCCTCAGCATGCATCCCAGTGGCCAGTTCTGGTGGTAGAAAGGTAAAATCTGCCAGCTTGAGGACGGTCCTGATTTTTCATTATTATAGATGATTGCTTATTTATTTATTTTCATGGAAAATATGATTAAAGTACATCAGCTAGTCAGGAAGTAGAAATATACGTGACCTTTCCAAATATGAGAATGATAGGCTTCCAGCTCAAATGCACTAAAGGCACTAGATGTTCCGGAAAGCAATGGAATATTTAAATAAATTTATTATGCGGCCAGTATTTATTTGAATTGAAATTCCCCATTTGAAGGGGAGAAGAAGGAGCCTTTGTAAAGCAGAAAATAAGGAGTAAGAACAGTCTCATTTGCTCCTTTCCACACTTGCTCTTTTCCTCTCATTTGCTCTCTCGTCAGGACAGGAAGAAACTGCAGATGGAGAAAGTCTTATAAACTACTTTGTGCACTGCACAGAAGCAACATTTTGCAGACACTCACATTCTGAGGATGAATTGTTTTCAACTGTTGAAGTGGTTAAACAGTTTGAGGCTTCCAGGTCTGCTGTTAAATGCACCACTTCTGCTTTCACTGCAGCCCAGATTTGGAATTGCAGCTGAGCATGTGGCTGACAGCAGCCCCTTTGGCCATCCCATGGCACTGTCCATCACTTCACATTCAAGCAGCACCCGTGTCCTTGCCATGCAGCCAGCTTCCTTCCTGGGTTTCCCAGAGCCCCACAGAGCAGGCAGGAGCTGGGCAGGATCCTTGTCTTTAACAAGTCCGTGCAGCACTCTCTTGCCACAAATGTTGCAGTTCAGCACACAGCTGTGTTATCAGAGGGAAGAAGTATTTTACAGAAGCGTTTCATTGGGAGGAAATTGTAGCTTCAGCAGTTCTGCAGTGTTACTGATGGGAATGTGATCTCTGGCAGACAGAGACCTTTATCATCAAGGCAACTTCTGATTCTGTGTTTCCTTGTCATTTGTTATTTCTTGTTCCCATCTTCAGTTGAGGGTACCTTTGTTTGCTCTCCAAGACCACATGCACCAGCACAGCAGCTGTGTATGCCACGTGCATCCATCAGGAAGAAAGATCACATGCAGTGATGCCCCCAGGAGAGTCATTCTGAGATCTCTCCCCAAGTGCAGTTGCTGTTTTCGTGCACCATACCCAGTCAGTCTGCTTTCTGCAGTCCCTGACCTGTCCTGTTGTCTGTCTGCATTTAAAACTCCTCGCAGCTGAGAGCCTTCACCTGTGTACCATTTTGTCCAATACTTCTCTGCACAGACCTGAGAATAACCTCTTCCTGTTTTGTTTGCATTTTCACCCTATCAGAGCCTGTCCAGATGCATCAACTCTTTCTTTCTATGCTGTCATGGGGTCATACTCTTTCTCATGCACCCTTGGAAGCTACTGCAGGGCTGCTCGGGGCTTTCACAGTTGAGATGCCTGATCCTCCATGTGCCTTCAAAAAGGCAGCAGTGTTGCCCACATTCAGCTGGTGAGGACATGCAGGGGAGGGGAGCAGGACAGGGTGGACGCTCTATCTCAGCATTACAGATGCTTCCCACCTTCCTTTACTTAGTTTCCTTCACGAATTATAACACTTGGAAATTGGAAAGGAGGCTAATCCATGCAATATTCCCCCTCCCCAAGCCCCATTTTGGGAAGCAGAGGAGAGGTGTAGAGCACCCAGCTGGTGAAATTCCCAGACTGTGACCTCTGCTCTTGTAAAGGGCAGTCACACACTGAAGGTACAGAGCTGACCCCTGGGAAGTGCTTGCGTGAGTAATCTCTCACCAATACATGCAAGATATTTGCTTGTCTTTGCCTCATCCCGTATTTTTTATGTTGGGAGTTTAAACAAGAAAAGAGCTCCAGCCATTTGTCTGATGTATGTAAATTACCATGGTAACCACTGCATTTCTTGTGCTCGGGGCGTTTTCCTAAGTTCTGCAAGAAGCTGTGGCAATGTTTATTTATGCAGTCCTGTCAGGTTTCATTAAGCCCGTAGCTATTTTGGTTTTCATCACACCTTTTCCTTTTGTTATCCATTTTAACTCTGTGTTTTCCTATCTGTGTATGAGTACACGGATGCTTACCTGGACCAGAACCCCTCTTAATTACAAGAGCAATCAGAAGCTTCCATCTAGAACATTTCCTTGACACAAAAAGAGCAGAGTGGCACTGAATTGCCATCATTTAGGACACTTCCCTCATTTGCAAACTTTGTAGTTTACAAACAGTGTTCCTGAGCTGTCACAGCCTCATGAAATTATTCATTATTGGATGAAGATAAACCTTTTGGCTTTGACTAATTTGTTGTGGCATATGGAGTAGCACTGTCTATTTTAGAGATCTTGAGCTGCTGGAAATTTTAATACTAAGCATCCTACTTTTTGGTCCTTTTTTTGTGTGTGTGGGAGGTCACCTGTAATGATGGAACTCAACTTCAGGAAAGCATTTGGGAGAGTACTGAGTACTCTTTAGATCTTAAATGCTGAGTTATCCTTGAAGTAGCTACCTTAATTAAGTTTTTCAAACTGCTCAGTGGACCCCAGGGCATCAGCAGATAACTCATTTTGTAGCAAAAAGCGTGGTCAGATGAAGTTCCTTTATTTACTCTTCAGATGCCATGGAGACTAGTGATATTTGCTTCCTTAATTTCCACTATGTCTTCATAGAGAATTCTTTAGGCACTTCTTGAGATCATCTAGTTCAGGTACGTACTTAAAGCAAGGCTAAGTTTGAAGTTTGCACAGGTTGTTCAAGGACTTGTTCCACCGAGTTTTGAGCTTCTCCAAGGATGGAGAATCCTCCACATTGTTCCAGGGCCATGCCATTCCCATAGATTCATTTGGACATTGACACTAGCATCAACCTTCTCCTCTCCAGGCTGAACAAACAGTTCAGTTCTCCTGGTAATGGTGGATGGTGTGCTCATCCTCTGCCTACCTATCTTACCTGGGCTGGATAACTTCTCATCAGGGCCCTACGCCATGGATAGGCCTGCTCTGAGAAGATGAAACCAATGGCATGATTGCCCCAGAAATAAGAAGCATTTCTTTTAATTTAGGCTACATACCATGGCTCCAAATCACAGTGGTGCTTGCTGAGAGCATTGAGTGCATGGGCTAAAACTCTGCTGTCTTGATGTAAGAATATCTTCAGCATTGGAAAAAACTCTGAGTACTGCCCAGAGAACCCAGAGACCCTCTCTGTTTTCCTAGTCACTGACAAGGTGTTGATAATTATTTGTTGAAAATCATGAACTTTGCAGTATTGCAGGGACCACAGATTATATGAAAATCACAAACATCATATTGTAATGACAACAATCCTAAGTGTTCTCTGGTTCCTCTTAGGTCGGCAGAGGAATTTCCACTACTTTCCCTGAGGGTTTTATACGATGACTGTAAGACATTATTGTGTTGATTTGACAATTACGTGTTGTATAGTAATGGAATTTTTGCTAAGAAATCCCAGATCCCTTTATTTCTTTCCAGCAGTGACACTTCATGTTCATTAATGATAAATCAAAACTAGAGAAACAGAAAAGAGATCAAATTGTATTGTTGAACAGAAGTTATTTTAGCTGTTTTGTTATCAGGATTATGTACATGTGTCTGCAGAACTTCACCGAAATTCAACAAGTAATTAGTCTTATCTCCTCAAACATAGGATGCTATTATTAGAAAGCATTTAATTAGCTGTCCATTATGATGGAGCTGAAAACTAAATATCTTATCTGGCCTTTCTCACTAGTTTTTCTGTAGTTCACAGAGCAACACTTTAAGATTGCACAGAGACTGAATATTATTTAATTGCAAAATGCTTTGTGTTAATTGTATTATTATTACCTTCTATTAGTGCAGCCAAAAAAGAAAAATTGCCTTCTTAAAAAAGATTCTAGGCTGAAGTTAAACTGATCTGACTTCAGCTGTTGTTAGTAGTGTCTAGCAAATACTCCAAAAAGGTGGGAAAGTAATATGAAGCAGCCTGTTCTGCAGCACACTTTAAATTGTCCAAGTGTGAACCAGAGTTCCTGCTTCTGCTCAGGCACAATTGAGTGAATGAAAGAGGTTAAAATAATGCTTTGGTGCACCATCCTCAAGATATATTAGAGGAGTTTAGGATAAGTAAGATGTACAGGAAGGAGGACTTGTGGGACAGTTGATACTGTATGGTGCTGACTTTAACACATTGCAGGAATGTACCCATGATTCCTAGCAATGCAAGTAGGGGTACAGGCTCCTCTCTGCACTTTGCAGACATGGGTCTTCACCTCCAACTTACAGTGTGTTACTCTGGGAAGGCTCGCGTTTATCAGTGTCACTGAGCCATGCTGGATGCATTCTGTGCATGTGTCTAGCTCGCAGATCAAGGCTCAGGGTTTTGGCAGCATTCCTTCACCGTGTCTAATGGGAGATGTCTGCCAGTGGGAGTGAGTGCAGGCTGGAGGGTGTCCCTACACAGCAAACAGGAATCCCATGATTTGATCAAGACTTGTTGTCCTTGTTCATCATCTCTGTAGGGCAGTGAGTACATTGTGCATGTTAGTGGTTCATGGATCTAGCCCTCCACACCTATCACATAGCATCTAAGAGAACAGAGCCAAAGCATCAATGATGGTAGCTCACAGACAGAAAATGTGTTAATATAAAATGTTTTTAATAGCCTTTTCACATAATTAAGTCAAACATAAGTGGTTTAATATAAATTACCATACATATAAATAATCTTCTTTTATTCAGTAATGCGATAACACCATTTGTAGGAGAAAATATGAAAACTGAAATTCATTAGGGGAAACATTCTGCACTGCAATTAGGTCTGATGTTGCTCACTGGGGGTTTCGATTTGTTTAATTCACGTAGATATGTAGACAACACTGCAGAACAAGAAAAATACAAGCATGAATTTAATATTAGTTACATTGTTTGCTCATGCATATTCGAGTTAAACTCTTGGTACCACATGATTTCAGATTCTTTTCATGTGTCCCTAATCAAATATTCATGGTTGGGCTCTCACTTACAGTCTGTTCTCCTGGTAAAGAAATGATTCTGGAGTCTATCTTGAAGTATGCCAAGAGCAAGGCCTATGTTAGGCCTAAGCACTGGTCTTTTTAATGCAGGAATGGACACCGTAGCAGTGGTTACAACCAGCTGTAACAAGACAGATGCTGCTTTGGCACATTGTTAGCAATAGTATGAATACTATGGAATTCATAGTACCTATTGAAATTATTTATCTCACTAAGTTTGCTGTGCTGGGCTTACAACTTAATTACTCCTACAGTCACTTTTGTGTTGCTTACTATGCTCCTATGTAGGTCGCTTTCCTAAAATGAAATGAATGTGTTAGTGCTGCTTATTATTTATGCAGCACCCTCACTAGAAAGAAGTAAATCTGACAAGATCCAACCTCACCTTCATTTCAGTTGGTAGGGAAGGACAGTTTGTTGCTTATCCCCCTTTGAAGTGCCAGGTCTCTGCAATCTCTTTTTAATGATCCAAATGAGAAATAAATATGGAGAAGGAAGGATTTGCTGTGCAGAACTGAAGGCTTCCAGACATTTTGAGGCCACATTGTACAGGGCTGGGAGCATCACGAGGTGTGCATGCCAGGCCACAACTCCATCATGGCCCCGCGCCAGCAGCCAGGCAGGATCTCCTGCCTCCGTCAATGAAGCAGCTGTTGGGCAGATGAGCGTGCTGAATTTCAGGTCATTTGATAACTAGGCCAGGCAGCCGTGTTTTGCAGTTCAGCTTGGGTGACACGTAGATGAGGAGCTTCAGCAGCACGATGTGGAATTGCTCACGTTTCTCAACTCCCCTCCATTGTGTTTGGCTGTGCTGGGGGTGGGGAGGCAGGGATCAGCCAGGTCCCATCCTTGGCAGACAGAGAGCAAATGCATCACCAGTCTGGTGCTTCTGATGTGAGGCATGGTTATTTTTCCAGTTTTATGATGAGTGAGGTTCCTATTTAGAGTATCACATCAGGAACTGAAAGGTGGCTGCAGTCCTGGTAGTCTCTGCTTGGCTGAGCACATGAATTGTGGCTCTGAGTTCAGTGCTTCCAAAGAAATGTGTCAGGAACCAACAAGGAAAGCTTCCCAGTTCCTTCAGTGGGAGTACCTGAGAGGGGACACACAGCGGGGACACGGGGAGCTTGGAGAGGAGCAACCCTGCCAAGCTGCTCAGAAGAAAAGTGGCAAAGCTTGCTTGGGGATGGGGAAGGTTTAATGTAACATTCTGGGGAAAGATGCTGGAAATATCATGGTAATTTTCTCAGCTTGGCAGGCTTTTGAGCTTTAATGGATTCCCAGAAGAGTCAAGCAGATCTTGGGCATAAAGAAGTGATAACCAGTGATGCTAGATTCCTTGGTTTTTAGATCAAAAAGAGCTCAATGAAGCTGCCTGCTCTCACCTCTGAGCACAATACAGACCTGCAATGTTCTGCAGTCGCAGGTTCTGTACCAAGCATGTAATGCTGTTTGTGCTTGAACATTACACGAAGCCACAATCATGATTTAATTACTACATGGAATTGAGAACACATTGCTTTCCCATTAAGTGTTCCTGAGTCAGTCATCACTGCCAAACTGGACCATCTGGGAGTGCTCCTCTCCTCACTGGTGCTGCTGTGTGGGTCCCTGTGTGGACCCCTGGAGCTGGGTCAGATTGCTGCTGATATGCTCCACTTCTGGGTGGGAGCTCAGCATGGGACTAAGGGGGATGCTCAGGTACAGAAACAACCCCAGGGTAAGAGATGTGGGAATACAGGCAGGGCTGCCAGAGATTTCAAGAATTGCCTCAAAGAGCCATTTTGCTGTGAGTAAGGCTGGGCTTAACATAGTTTAAAAGATTTATCTGTTCTCCTTTCCTCCAAGCTTCTCCTTGTAATGCAAAGCATTTACAATTTCAAATGGTAAGAAGTTAAGCAGCAGCAGAAAGCAGGGCAGCAGTTGTTGTGACAGAGAGCAGACTGCAGGAGCTGCCCATCGTATTAGAGGTGGCAGCTGAGTCTTGTTCACTGCATTTCAAAGAGAATTCACCCTCCAAGGCTAAGCAGATATTTTTAACTTGTGTGCTGGGAGGGAACTTGCACACATTTTGTCACAGGTGTCTCACAGCCACTAACCATACCAGCCTCCTCTCAATAAGGAAAGCCAGGTTTTGGGACAGAGAACTCATCCAAAAGCAAAGCAATAATTAAACCTCCTTTAGCCTGTTTCATGCAGGAGAGGTCCCGTTGTGGCTGGCAAGACAGAGCCTAGCAGAAGTATATTACTGATGACAGGTTTGCTCACAGCACTGGGCTCGAGAGGAAAGGCGCACCCAGCAGTGAGTCATGGGCACTGAGCAGCTAGCCACAACACATGGCGATATTCAGGTTTCGAAACCCTCCCTGGATCTGTGGGTATTTTGGGAAAGCTTATGGCTTAGTCACTGAGGATAAGACTCATCACAGCTATATATATAAGGCTGAAAGTTAGATGAGGAGTCAAAGCCGGGCTCCATCTGTAAGCTGGGCAGAGACACACCACCAGGGGAGAATTCATCCCTCAGTAGCGTTGGCGTTGATAGCTGGTAATGCAGCCATGTTCACAAAACTGAGTTTCTTCTGAATTGCTTTTGCTTGGCCCTGTACAGGAGTGTGGCAGGCTTGAGGTTTTCCTGAAGGCTTCTGCTTCATACAAAATGTACATCACAGTGTGCCTTTAATGCCTGCTCTGACTCTCAGGGAACAGAATGCACCTTGTGAATATTTTCAAGTGAATCATATAATCAATGTGCAAGCTTACATTAATTAAAGTTGAGCCCTCTGAGAACTATTGAGTCCGTGACAGCACTTCCTTTGTACCGAATAATCTTAATATCTGTGTGGCATAGACTTCAACATTTTCAAGCAATTAAATCAACTAAAATTTTGCGTAGAAGATGATTTAGAAAACAGTGTGCTATAATCATGTTAATCATGTTACTAGTGGCTGTTCTTACCATGCCATAGGCTTCTGATGGGCAGCAAAGAAAGCAAGATTTAAACCTGGTTTAGTGTATGCGGCTTCTGCAAATAGGACAAAGCATTTGGGACTTATCCTCTATAGAAGAAACCCGTTTCTATCTACAGGACTATAATGATATGGGCAGTGGGACAACCATGGCTCTTTAAGTGTATTTTATCCAGCTGAGAAACGCAGACATTTTACCCTTTTCCTTCTTGAATGTTTTCCAGAACTCTTTAGATCTCAGACTTCTCAGAGTGCTGGTGGATAAAGATGTTTCTAAAATCAGAAAGCCGAACACTCTGTTCACTTGATAGCGTTATTTCAGTTTTGGCACAACTTTTGTGTTTTAGCTGATAAGTGGTTCCCAAAGCATGGAAAATGAATATTGGGGGGGAAAAAAAAAGGGAAAGCAACCTTTCCAATAAAGGTCAAAATGTACAGAAATTAAAACGATGCCAGTTATATCAGTAGCATATTGGCTCCAATGCACTCAATCACTAGATATAAACAGTAGTTGCTCAGACAGCTAATTACAGTCTTCCTGCAGTTGGCTTCATGTAAGACAGCCACCCACCTGCCTGCTACCACTTGCAGGATTAGAGCTGTCCATTACCTTCACTGCTGTGGATTATAATGTTACAGTTTGCCAGATTCTGTTTTAAAAACAAAACAGAACACGTTTTTCTAGTGCATCTCCTTTCCGAGGGCTGCTGCACCATCTAAGTGTGGGGCATCACAAGTGATTCTCAGCCTTTTCAGTGGACTCATTAGAGATGTATGTTTGTCAAAATGCAGTTTGTGCAATTGATTTCCTATTACATGGAATACAAGAGAAGTTAGTGGGAGTTTGCCTTCTAGCCATTTGGGATGGATTCATGATTATAATAGGGTCAAGGTTGCTTTTTATGTAGGAATCAGAGATGGTCCACTGAATTGCTACTTAAAATCTCTGCACAGCAACCCCAAGTACTGCTAGTACAGGAATCATCTGTCCTGCCACAAGCAGGCTGGCCTGTAAGCTTTGTGAGGAAGAGCCAGATAAGGATAGTTAGAAATTGTGAGACTTCTGCTTTGTTTGGTTTGTTTGTTTAGGTTTGCAATATAGATCCTATAAAAGCATTTGAACTCAATGTTTGTTAGTTGGTTTTCTCAAGTTTATACAAATTGTTAATATTTGGCAAATTGTCAGTTTGTTTGTCCAAAGCAGGAAGCTGAGGTGACGGCTTGCATCATAGTTTCTGGAGCAGCTGCTTTCTCAGACTCTTTATTTACTTTCCATTTGAACTGTGCTGTTATTTCCCAATTCCAAAGGATCTCTTTCTTGTTGATGTGTTTGTGGGTTCTTAGTTTCTGAATTAGGAGTACATATTTGAATCCCTGAAAGAACTTCCCCATCCATGCGAGCTCTCTTTGGCAATCACCCAGAGCCATGCTGTGCCATCTAGGTGTAACTGGAATTCCCAGTCATAGGGTGATACTGGCTCTGCTTGAATGAGCTATTTAAAAGTGGATCCAGTAGTGATGCAGGGCATGTCAGCACTTTGGAGGTCATTTCAGATACCAGGTGTATGATATGCCATCGTATGATATAGGAGGAATGCAAAGGAGAACAGAAAGGAATTGGAGCACTCTCAAAACACAGAATGCAATGGCTTGAACAGACCGTTTGCTCAAGAAAAACTGAAGTCTTGTTGATAAAACAGTCTATAATTTCACTGTTTCAATACCAGTATTTTACATTTACTTCTGGATTTTTTAAGCCCTCAGAAAGTAATTGCATAAGACTATCAGAATTATGGGAACCTGAACTTACACTCAAGTTTGAGTGTAACACTTCTGTTTGCCGATGTACTTATCATGCCAGCTAGCTGGAAGAATGGGTATATGCTGGTAAAATTTAGACCATCTGTGTGCCATAGTGAAAAAGGTAGTTTGCTTTTAGCAGAGTTTTTACTGTCTCAAATATTAATTAGCAAATATGTATTTTTTCCGCATCTGATAACTGAGAGGAATTGCTACTATAGTGTTAAAATGGGGCATAAATAATTCATGGCAACAAGCATTAGAAAACATGATAAGCAGTTTTTCTATTAGAATACGTATCACTCAGAATTTTTTAACGTTGTAGAAAGTAGGAACAGGGAGGGAGGAAATTCTCAGTCATGCTGAATTTGTATTGTTTATGAAGGGCAGGTGTGGCTGTTTGATATATCTCAAGGTAGATCGCAACCCACATCCACCTGGAGTTTCAGCCACTCTAACTGTAGAAAGCCTTCCAGTTTCTATTCAGCTATTCGAGAAATTAGGTATCAGATAAATATGTACTTGCTAAGTTCAGTGAGCCAAAACACGGAGTGCTCTGAATCAGAGTCATTTCACAGAGGCTACGAAGATACACTGCCTAGGGCAGCTGGGGCTGCATGAAGTCACCACTGGACAGAGCAACACAGAGGCAAGGAGAAGGGAAAGGGATGGATGGAAGAGCTACTGATAAGGCAAAGATAATAGGGATTAAATACTCTGTGTGTCCTCCTCGT
Source organism: Excalfactoria chinensis (assembly GCF_039878825.1). Taxonomy (NCBI): domain Eukaryota; kingdom Metazoa; phylum Chordata; class Aves; order Galliformes; family Phasianidae; genus Excalfactoria; species Excalfactoria chinensis. The sequence goes on along the minus strand of NC_092829.1, from coordinate 10,858,963 downwards.
ACCAAGTGTCCCTTAGCTTCAACTGGATGGCCTTCTGTGAAACCTGCCATGCTTATGTAACACAGAGGAAAGTAGAAAGGGAGAAAAGTGTTGGGAGTTCAAGAATGATGGGATGTTGAAAGAACTGAAAGACGATAGGTCTAATATCTAAGCCATAGATATTTATTTCTGAATCCAGCATGTTCACACTTTTATTTTAATACAAGAGCTCTGCACTCATTGCTGATGTAACCTTTTGACTTCAGCAGCTGCACCGCCAGTGAACTTGATCCCATGTGTTCATTTGCAGTCATTTTTCCCCCAGTACAAGCTAACATTTTCCTTCCTATTATTCACATCCCTGCATTTGCTTGCAGAACTAATTACTTCCATCTAGGCAAGCTTATGGGTGTCTAATTGGGGCAAGGGGCAGAAAATGGAATTTCTTTCTGACGTTCATGTTATTATTTCAGGAGTGCTTCTTCTTGTCCAGACAATGTGCCAGACAGTGAAGCCTGGCATCCGGGCACCCTGAAGAACTGCAACAGGCAAAGCAGAGGGCCCAATTAAATATTTAAGCATCTGAGTGCGCTGTGCAGGTAGCAGGGGATAGATTACATTCAATGAAACCTGGCCTGCAGCAGGGTGGGCGGTAAGTGCTGGGCATGAGGACGCTGGGGAGAGCAGTGTGCTGAGGAGGCTGCTGCCATACTATGGTCAGCAGGGAATGGATCTGGCACTGCTTCTGCCTCTGCCACTGTGACTGCATCGTCCTGTGCAGGATGTCCTGTAGGTGAAACGGATCTCCCTGCATGCCGCGCTCTGGTGGGAGAGGGAAGGGGAGCTTGAGTTTTCTGGATGCTGGGCTTTTGTGCATGGGAATGCTCTGTGCCTCCATCCAGGTCGCTCTAGGAGATGGCTTGCAATCATATTTTATTGAACGATTTCTGTTTTCTGTTTGCTTTTAACTCTGGCAATGGGGCAGTAGGACGCTGAGTTCCTGTTTGAAAGACAAAACCCATTAGATCTGTGTGATGCCAGCGTTAGTCAAGGCTCTTAAATCAGAAGTCATTTCAGCAGAAAGACAGATTGGGGACTTGTGAATCAACATGTTGGATTGCTTCTGTCTTTACTTGCTAATAAATAGCATCTATACTGATGGCGTAGTTACTGGTTTAAAAAAATAGCTAAGAACAAGGGCAGTGTTTATACTTCCTATAGTTACATGTCTGTTTAACTTATTCTTTCCTCCATGAGAACTTGCCTGTGACTGGAAGCTCATGTCAGTCCTCCTGGAATTGAGGACTGGGCCTTGAGACTGGAGGCTGAGGAGGTTACTCTGGGTCCTGCAGCTGCTGGAACTTTCACTTCCCTTAAGCAGGGGGCTTGGCTTCTCGTGTGACTGTAGACTGGATCAGGCACTGCATTTGTGTTTGTTTGCTTTTCCATTGAATTTATTAGATTGGTGTTCTCATTATCAGTGAGTACTAAGTGTTGCTAATGCTGTTTTTCCACATTTTTCTGTAAACCCCCAGATATATCTTCATTTAGTTGTGTTTTGTAGAAAAGTCCTTTGCCTTCTAGCACCCTGTCCAGGTACGGACAACATCCATTCTGGTTGGCATACAGCAGCACTGGGGTTTTAATCTTATTAACATGGTTCTTGTCTGGGTCTTAGCCATTAACTAGATGCAAACTGAGTGTTTGTAATGTGGTGTTTTCTGTGTGTATGTGTTGCTTCAATGCACAAATAAAGCTGGAGGTCCTGCTGTTCTCCATGGAAGTACAAACTGGAAACCTGCCCTGGGCAGCTTACTGCCTCACTGGGGAGAGAAAGAGGAAGGAGACACTTAAAATAACAATGTTTTTCTTTAAAAAAGAGAGATTGGCTTTGCAGTGTTGTATGGGGAATTGGGCCAGTTACAGACTGTGGTGCTCCAGGCTCCTTGGGTGCTGCATCAGGCTACGCTAAGTATAGGTATATTTCTAATTTAATGTGTCATAATTCTTACTGTTAAACAAAACTAGAGATGATGTTTGACAAACCGAATGTGTGAATATGAATTCAAGCTTGTTATTTGATGAGCGGAATCGTAAGCATGACATGTGTATAAACAGGTACATGTGTGTGTTCGTATGCAAATGCACACCTGGTGGCACTCAGCTGAAGGAAGATGCTTAGTTGATATTTTGCAAGACAGACATGTGGGGCTTGAGGCATTGTCCCATTGAGCCTGTGGGAAAGTGCTCTGTAGATCCAGCAATGCTTTTCCTGCAGGGCACAAGCCTGGCATTGCCTGTGCTGACCTGCTCTGCTGGGACAGCACCAAGCAAAACAGTTCAGTACCTCATTAAAACCGTATTCAGGAAAATATCTTTATCATATGTTGTATGATGCAGAGTATTGATTTATTCCTTTGGCTTCCTTGCAGCATCTACTGACTGGGCTCTGGAGTTGTCCAGATCCCCATGCAGTGTCAGTGGGGTATCTCTAATCCTCTTGATTTTAACAAGAGTTTGATGATATTTGACATCTTTCTTGAAGCTCCGTTACTGCCTAGAGGCATGAGATTATGAGCTGGTCTTGATCTTTATTGAAAAGTTTATACCCGGATGTGTGGAGAAAATAGGCTTAATGCACATTGTGAAAGCAACTTAAAAAAAGGGAAGAAAGTAAGAACTGAGGTATTTGTGGGCTTGTTTAGGTGTGTTCTTACATACATTTTTTAGCTTTGCCATTCTGAGTTTTACTGATTACTTTTTATGTTCTGGCACTGATTGCCATCTCATCCTATCGTGTATCCTGCGTGTGGTTATGAAACCAACAACACTGGAATCACACCCTCAGCAATTCAGCATTGTCTTTTTCCCTCCAACAAAAAGAAGACATCTAGTCCCATAGTTTTTCATGCACACACAGTTTTCTGAGAACCAGAGGCAGCTCCCATGCCAGAAGCAATCACTCCCTAACAAAGTATGATGCTCATGTGCCACGAAACTGTGTCTGGAAGCAAGGCGAGCTGCCTGTGGGGCACGGAGATGTATCTGCATCACTTTGGTACTAGCGCAGCAGGTGGCTGGCTTATCCACCTGTTTCATTAGTGCCTAATGAAGCACTCACTAAATTATTTCTCACTGGTTCTGAGCTCAGTGCAGCCAACAGAACCCCCTGGGATGCCCCAGGGTCACCTTTCCCTGCCCTGTGTGGGTGTTCCCTGTGCTCACCTTACTGGCTGTGCTCTCTTTCTTGGAAAGCTGAACAGGGCTCACCTGTTCCTGGATGGTCCTGTAGAGGGTTTTCTGGTAGAAAAGCTTCCCTAGAGAAAAGCCATGGTTCAACCAAATGCTCTGTCTAGGAATCTGCAGGTTTTACTTCTCAGCTCATGCTATTCTAGCTCCTAAGGAGAAAATAACTCCAAGTTCCCATGCAATTGCTGTCAGTCACTGGTTAGAATACAGACAGCCCCAGACAAGACTTGGATATTCCATCCCTATTGAGCTACCTGCAGCAGTCAGCACTACCTGCACCTGCTTTCTAGCCTGCTAAATATCAAGTACTATAACACACAGTGCACAAGAGAGAGGTAAGAGAGAAAACAGCTTTGCTCCAAGAGCTGGTGGACCTCCACAGTCCTTTACCCTCCCTGCCTCCATCAGATTTCCCCTTGGGGTGACACTGTCCCTGCTAGCCCTGGGTCTGTCTCATTGTGGAATACCTCCCATTCACACCATCACCTTTATCAACTTTTAAAATTCTTTTATATCTGTTAGAACTATCTTTTATGTGTGTGGTACCCCAAACAAATGCTCCTGATGCTGAGATGAAGTGCACCTGTGCCATGTGCTTTACATATTGAATATGATCCTGGCTATCAGAGTGCAGTTGCTTACTAGAGGGATTACTTCAGCACTGAGTCATCTTCATTGCATTCAGAAAAAGATAAGTTCTTCTTTCCTATCTTAACTGAGAGGCCACCATGAAAGCTTATAAATACTGTGCCACAGTGGATAAAGAGACAGGATCAAACAATTACCAACATGCTTTATGCAAAATAGCTGAATTAACAGCATTAGCAGTGGATTATGAAGCATGCTAGTTTCTTGTTGATGTGCTCACCGGTGCACTGAGGACAGGTTCTCTCTAATCACCGTGCAGCACAATGTCTGTGAGTGACAGTGTAACTCCTCTCTGCATCTCATTTCTCCCATTGTGCTTAGTGAGCAAGCACAAGCACATGGCTGTGCATGTAGGAGCCCCTGCAGTTCCATTTGTTGATGTCCTAAAACAAAACAAAACAAACCCCAAACACCTGTGCACACTACACACAGCTGTTACTGAGGCAGCTTAACTTGTTAACCTGTTAGCTTGCAAGAAATGTGAACCAGTACCAGGGTAGGGCACTCCCATTTTAAATACCAGGCGTGTTTTCCAATCTCTGGCACTGTCCTTCAACCTTATCTACACCACAGAATTGCACCAGTGAATGGTATATCAGTTTTCATTTTGAATGAAAACTGCTTCATGCAGACCCCTTGTGCTCACACCCCTAATTCAGTGTAAGGAGGATGTGCTTTATGTTGGGTTAAAGTAATCTTACAGGTGAAAGGATAAAAGATAAAGCAACTGTAATATTGGAAATAATGCATTTAAGAGCTGTTAAGTTGGAGGTTCCTAAAATTCAGTGTTGTATAAGGTAAAATGAGGTTGTGTACAACATTGCTGCCCCAAGCTTGTAGCTCTGCCAGTCACTATTTGGCATGTTCAGATTAAGAGTACCTTAACTGTTGATTGCAAGTCTCACCTGTAGGTAAATTGATGCAAACAAATGTTACTTGTGCAGGCATGGGTTGGGTGTAATTCACTTACATAACGTTACCCTCCCAGGACCAGTGAAGCTTAATTAAGGCTGGTAAAGCTTCTTGCAGTTCTGCAGGTAAACTTTGGCCAAATGGTCAGTGATGTTATAGAAGGTAGTTAACATCTTATGTTATAAAGGCTGTGGAGGCATCCTGCCAGTGAACAATACTCTCTGAAGGTCTATCTGTGTGGAGTTAATGTTTAATACAGGAGAGGTAAACGTAGCATGAGAGCTGGCAATGTGGTATGAGTCCAGCCCTGCCCTGCTGGCAGCGTTCCCTCTTGTTCCGTGGGTGCTTCTGTTTCCTGTGACTTTGTGTACCCTGAAGTGGGTTATGAGCACCCTCCTGAATGGTCAGTGCCAAAACTCAACTCTCACGGGCCCCAGCTCTGCCCACTGCAGATCTCAGTCACAGTCCTTACCTGGCCACAGGCATTAGGTCTGCATGGCGTGCTGTGTCATCCAGCGCTGGTTGCATCAGCTCAGGTCCCAGAAGCAGTGTAGACACCCTGCTTTATCTACATGCTTTATCTAGACTAATTAGGTCAGTGGTTTGTCCAGGATAATTGTCTCTGCTAATGAGTCTGAGAGCAGTGTGCTGTTTGGTTCCTGCAGCTCAGTGGCCCCTGGCCACACCAGGACATCTCCAAGTCATACTGTCTGTACCAGGACAGCTTCAGACCCAGAGCAAGCCTACAGCTCCTCACAGGGAGCAGAGGGACAGCACTGAACTCTGCTCTCTTGTGACAGCAACATGATGCAGCAGGGCATGGAGATGTGTCAGGGGAGGGTCAGGTGGGGGTTAGAGAAAGGTTCTTCACCAGAAGGTGGTGAACATGGAACAGCCTTCCCAGGGTGGTAGGCATGGATCCAAGCTGCTGGAGTTCAAGGAGCGTTTGGACTGGGGGAAAAAAAGAAGCCAGAGCAAACTCCTATAATGTGTGGTGATGGGCCAGACCTGGTGCTTGAACCTGACTCTCCTACCATCCAAGCACACACAGAAACCATCCAGCAGCAGGCAGAGGCATATGTCTGTCTGTCGCCTCTTTTCCTCCCATAGACTTCTGTGAGGCTTTTTCCCAACAAAATCATCACATTCTGTTCATATGCTGAATGTAAATTTTCAGTCTCAGCTCTGTTTCCATCTCAGCATTTGCCATAGACCCTTCCTTAGCCCAGCACATTTGTTACACTGGTCTCTGTGCACCATGAGGCTACAGGGCTTGCAGAAACCCTGCTCTGCTTCCAGTACGAAAAATGAATGAAAACCTGAAAGTGCTCAGATTGGGCTTTTCACAAAGCCCAGATTAATTGGGGAAATGGACCTCATGTGGCCATTTTCTTGCATGTGCTCAGCAGCAGCACTTGCAGTTGTAGCGTGAGTAAAAGGAAAAAGGTTTATTTCCAGTGGGTGGCAGGGTGCAGAGATGTGGGAGGTGCCAGGAGCTGCCACCAGCACCCAACCATCATCACTCGCTGCAGGGAGCTCTCTCAGTCACCTCCAGCCATGGGTATGGTGCTCAGTGCTGCAAACCTTCTCCAATAAGCAGGAGGAGAAAAAGGAAACAGGGAAAACTTCAGTGCTTTCCCAGAATCTGCCTTGAGCTGAGTCCAAAATTGCTTATATAAAGAACGGTTCATTATTACAAAGCAACGAAGCGAGGAAAGATGGGATGTTCATGCCATATCTTCTGCATTAATTAGTTGCTAAAGATGCAGATTGCCACAGCAATGGAGCCGTGGATGGGTCAAAAGCAGAACTGTCTCTCAGATTTACTAGAAGTGCTGTTCCTGAAAGCTGGCAGAGTAGGAGGCAGCTTGCAGTGCAGCCTGTAGAGTGTTTAAATGAGGGTGCCATTATAAGGAGAACTTACTGGTCATGCTTGTTCATGTCTGAGAAATGCCTGAAAGCATTGGAGAGAAGTTAAGGATGGAAAAGTCCTCTTGAATTGAAAAAAGCCTTCGATCAAACAGGTGGCTGCTGTATGTACCCCACAGAACACGTGTGAAACCAAGCAAAAAATGATACCCATATTCAGTATCAGTGCAAGCTGCGGCTGAGTGTGCTAAAAGCAAGCTCAAGGACAACAGAACCAGGGAGCTGTGCTGTTGCAGAGCATTAAGCAGTTTGCAGACTGCATCAGATGCTGCCTGAGTCCTCCCAGAGCTCCAGAGTAGAAAAAAAATCTACCAACATTTGAGTTTTTGGCTATTAACAGACCTAAAAATCTTAGATTGGACTCATAAATATGTCAGCCAGCCTCTGCAAGATCTTGGTTGCTGAAACAGGGCTCATCTAACCTTCTTCTTCAGGGTTTGAGAGTGAAGGTTGTAGCAAAAAAAGACTGGTTTCAATAAGATCAAATGGAGGATGCAAGAAGGAGTTATTTCTTATGGCTGTAGGTAACTTGAGCATATTAGAAATGAAGGGAAAACAGAACGCCGTGTTGTCCCGGGACAGCACTACAAAGAGCTTTCCTCAAACTCACTTCCAGTTGCTGCAGGTCTCTGCAGTGACACAGAACAGTTATCCCCGTGCCACAGACTGTGGTTGACCTCTACAACTGGTTTTCATGCAATAGGTTGGGTGCTCTCCCTCAGTTGGCATTATCTGATCAGCTCCCACTGCATTGCTTCTTGTTTTACAGAGGGAACAAGCTTCCTCCCTCTCTTCTAGTCACGCTTGCTTTCTTTTGTCTGGCTTTTGTACTCCACTTCTAAAGCAGCTGGAGAGGAAAATCACGTTAAACAAAATGAACTCATAGATGTCAGTAAAATGGAAGAAAAAGGAATTTAGAAAAGAGTTATAGAAACAAATGGCATTTTGCTGCGCTGTGGTGATTTCCATAGGAAGTCTCAATCTGTAAAACAGTGGAATTAATCATTACTTAGAAAACAACTGTTACACACCTAAAGATGTCTTAAGAGAGAGTTAGGTCATTTTGGGGTCACAGAATCACAGAATCACAAAATGACCCGGGTTGGAAGGGACCTCAAGGATCATGTAGTTCCAACCCCCCTGCCTAGCAGGGCCACCAAACATACGCCTTTACTAGATCAGGTTGCCCAGAGCCCTGTCCAACCTGGTCTTGAACACCTCCAAGGACGGGGCATCCACAACCTCCCTGGGCAGCCTGTTCCAGGACCTAACCACTCTCCTAGTAAAGAACTTCCCCCTAACATCCAACCTAAATCTTCCCTCTTTTAACTTAAAACCATTTCCCCTAGTCCTGCTATTATCAGCCCTTTCGAAGAGTTTACTCCCCTCCTGGGAGTAAGTTCCCTTCAGGTATTGAAAGGCTGCAATGAGGTCACCCCGCAACCTTCACGGGGGTCCACGGGGTTATGTACCATGTGCATCTGGAAGGTTGTCCAGCTTCCTAAATTAATACGCAAATAAAAATATCTGCAGCTCTGTAAAGAGCAATTGAATGTCAATTATTTACTTATTTGGCTCTGAAATATTGTCTTCTCACCTTCTTTTCTCTTGTTTATTTTGTTGTTGTTTTTCTGTCGAAAGAGGAGGGCATTTGTATAGAAATTATGGAGAAATCTGCAGTTTCAAAGCATAATTGGGAACTTTATGTGTGTGCTTCGTTTTAAGAACATCTCTCACTGCAACTATGTAATAGTAAGAACAGAAGTAATCATCTAGAGTTCTGAATGTAACATAAAAATCAAGATAATAATAATAATATGAAAATAATAACGCGTGGAGCTTATTTCTGAATAAAAGAGAAAAAATATTTTGATGAAATGAGGGGAAAATTTTGTGATGAATGTGGCTAAGGCTTGTCGTGATGGAATTTTCTAGTCAATGGCAGGACTTAAACCCTGAAATTCTTTCATCACAAGTCTCCTTATTGAAATATCTCATGTATATGTGTGTGTGCACGAGAAAATCTGCAGCTACTTTGCACCAAAACCAAAGGTCCAGTCAAGTGACACTACAAAGTATGGGGAATTTGGTCCAGTTCCGCAGATTGGGCATGGGACTTAATGTCTCTCCTTGCCCTCTTCAGAAGAAGCATTTTTTGGAAAAGTCATCAATTGCTGCATTCTCAATAACATTCTCTTTTTCTCTCTGCAGGTCCAGCTGCCCAGCGCCAGGTCCAGAATGGGCCATCTCCAGATGAGATGGAAGCACAAAGGAGGTGAGTTGGATTAATCATGGTAAGCTTCTAGTTTGTAACTGGGATGCAGTCCTTGCTCACTAGTAAGCATCATTCTTTCTACTCATACCTACTTTGTGTTGATTTTGAGTGCTCTGTAATTATTGATATTGCCTCTGTAATGACTTGCAAAGGATGAAGTGAACTGAAGCCCTAGGTAGACTCTGCTTAAAGGCAAGAAGTCTGTGGTGTGTGTTTCTCAAGTAAATTAAGAAAGCCTAACCATACCCTGTTCTGGATTGCTTACTGGCAGTTGCTACTCATGTTGCCCAGGAAGTATGCAATGGACTACATGCACTGCCAGGAATAACTTAGGCTCATCATATGATTACTTCCAGAATCATATGCCATTCCTTTTATAAATGCATTGCTCTAAACAGGCTAACAAATGAAACTATAAACTCATGCCCATCACCTTATACACTTAGTGCCATTGTTACATGGCCTTTTCTCCAGCCACCAGCAGTAGTCTCCTTGATGTCAAAGGAAGAAGGTGGTCAGGAATGTCCTTCCTTCGATGCCTTCTCCATAATGAAACTAGAAGGATGATCTCATTTCAGCTTTTCTGATTCAGCGAAGACTCTTGTAGCAGCGATATCTTCAGCTACCCTTGCCCAGCAGAAGGCATACGTACCCAGTACTGAGCAAACAACCCTACATGTGATTCTCTTTCCCATTCTACAAGAATTATAGGGAAAATGCAGGGAAACTACTTCCCTGCTCCTTTATGACAAACCCCAAATAGCCTGAGGCTTAACAGGGATTTATAGGTGACTGTTTAAGGTGTGATGATATGTTGCTTGGGCTTGATAAGGGTTACTCTGGTAGTTGAGCTATTAAAAAGGTGAGGGGAAAGCTCCTTCTCTGTGCCTGTGTGCCACTCAGCCTGGCTGGAAGATGTGGTCCAATGCTGATTGAACCAGTGGGAGCTGCTGAATGTGCAGATGTACAAAATTCAGACCTCACATTCAGGTGTACGTTCAACGTGTGACCAGCTTTAGTTAGAGAAAAGATTTTAATTATTGACTTTTTTGTTTCCTTGTTTGGAGATGGTAAAAGCCCTTGGAGTAGATATTATTCTACTGCCACGGGGCATATGGTTCTGGGAAGGCTTCTTTTGCTCCACTGGACTGGAATAAGTTATGCCAGTATATGCACTTAGATATTATTGCATCTGCACTAGAGGATTTTCAGCTTTAATTATGTTAATGCACTCTTAAAACAGAGAGCAGGCCTAATTTTAGGCCTCTGTTTTTTTAGCGTCTTGTAAGCAGGCAAGGAAATCAAGTTATTGTAAATGCCGTGCAAATTTGTGTGCTTTAAAGACCTTTATACAAATGTTTAAAGAACACATTTTATGTCAGAGGATGCGATTTGTCCTTTCTTGTACTTTACTCCTGGTATACTCCTTAAGCAGCCTTGTACAAATCTCGGTCTTTATTTAGTTCCACTGGAACAAATGTGACTTCCTTAGAGTGTAAGAACTTCTCCTTTTAGCATGTGTGGGAGGATGTGCTTGGCTGGTACAAACTGCTCCTGCCCAAGGGCAGACAAGGCTAGCATGAGCCCAAAAGACTTCAAATGCCCATTCTGACCCTAGTTCTGAGGAGCACCTGGCTCCTCCATCTGCTCCAGGGGCTCAAGGGACTTGGATACTTCTTACCCACCTTCCTTTCCAGTTCTGTACCTGTGGAATTTTCCCATGCCCATCCTCCAGATGAACCTAGAATTTGATCAAGGTTTAAAGAGGAGAGTACACATCGAGTCTTTCATCACCAAATCTTGCTAATAAGTGCCAAGCTATTGCAGAGGACAGTGTGCTTATGGAATTCTTAGTATGTCCTTTTAGAACTGGAACTTCAGCAGCGAAACTGATGCTGTAGTATCGGTGTTCACTGCATAGCTACCCAGTAAGAGCCAAGATATGAGCTGATGTCTATTTGATTTAGATTGTTCTAGCTGATGTAAAACCATTGGATTCAGCCAACTGTGGCTGTCCCTCAAAACTTTCCACTTTACACATTGTACATAGAATAATTTTTCCAGATGCCTGTAATGATTTCCTAGAAATTGCCTGTATTTGCTGGATTGCACAACCTGAACATAATACCAGCTTACGATTGATCTATCTGTACTGAATAATTATCATTGTGGATTTTCCCAGACCGTCTATTAAATTAGAACTGAAGCTCAAGGGGATTGTTTTGCAAAGTAAGACATTCTTTTTGTTCCTACGCAACGTAACTTTATTTTTTATAGATATTTTTTCCATTAAAAAATGTCTTTTATTTTAATGTAAATAAGAAAACTGCAGACTCATTTGAAAGTACGAGTAGACATTTCTAAGATACTGAGCAAGGAATCCTTAAAGGAGTGTTGCCTTTAGCTCAGCTTGCCTTGCTGTACAGAACAAGAAACAAAGTTCTTGTAGAAAAAAAAAAAAGGTAATTTCAGAGTTGCCTTCAGTGTTTGCGTGTTAGAAAACACTTGGTTATTTAGCTCTCACTCTTTTTAACCACGGAATGGCAGGAAGGGCCTGTCACAGGGGCAGCGTTGGCAATTTCTGCAGTATTACAGCATGTGAAAGAAGCCCTCTGCTGATGCATCGAGCAACTGCAAGTCTCTAGAAAGAGAAGCCTGTGAAAAGGCTTCTCACTGCATGTATCTGCTTAGGCAGCCTGGGAGCTAACAGCTCCTGAGGATGCAAAACAACCAAAGCAGTGATGTAATTCCATCCCGAGCATGCATGGAGCTCCAGGTACTCCTGGCATGGTTGTGTGCCACAGCAGGGTGGCTCTGCTCACCTGCAAAGCTGTGCTATGCCAGAAAGTGGCAGCCCTGCAGCAGGGCACACCAGGCTTTGTACAGCCAGCAGCTAAACACAGCACAAACGTAATGTATTTTCATTCTAACTTCAAGTCCTTTGGGTTCCTGATCTGCAAAATTCTCAAGAGTGTGCCATTTTATGAGAGATGCCCCTTGCCGCTCCCCAGGGATGCTGACGTGCTTTGAGTTGAGGACATGCATGGCTGCTGTGCTCTCCTGGACATATAGTACCCACCTTCTGGCCATGTTTCCTGCAGGACCCATTGTGGAGTTTCCTGACATGGATCAGGCAGCCCCTTGCCCAAGCATCTGTGTTGTCCCGCAGGTGCCAGGCCCTGTCCTGATTGCACATCCCCAGCACCTGGCACCCTTGTGGTCGGGGCAAGTGAAACCAAAACCACATCTGTGCGCTGGAGTTTGTGAGGACTGGCTCAGGCTACCCAGTACATACATCCTCAGGACCTCACAGTGAATGAAGCTCTTTAGAAAATTTATAAAGAATACATAATGACTGGAGGTTTTTTCATTGCTGTTTCAGACAAGTGATGGAGCAGCAGCAACAGCGCCAAGAATCTCTGGAAAGAAGAACTTCTACCACAGGTATGTATAAAATACCTGCAAACAAAGCAGCTATGGTCTCTTCCTGCTTTTGTCCTCTAGTTGTAGTTGGGTTTTGCATAGTTTCATATGCATGGTTAGAAATTACAGAATCACGGAATGGTAGAAGTAGGAAGGCATCTCTGGGTCCTTCTGCTCCAACCCCTGCTCCAGCAGGGACACCCAGCACAGAACACCCAGGACCACATCCAGGTGGCTTTTGAAGATCTACAAGGAGGGAGACTCAGCATCCTCTCTGTGCATCCTGTGTCCATGCTGGAACGAGGGTTATGGCAATGATTTGACTTTAAAGCATTTGCAGCAATGAGGCATGCAGGTAGAATTAGACAAGTGTGGGGCCTGTCAAAGCTGGTAAGCAGAGGGGGATTTTTGGCTTGCCAAGGGTACATGGTCACAGAGGAGTGATGCCTCATTTTCAAAGGACTTCAATAGAAAGGGATGGCAGTGCCAGTTCTGGGCTGCCTCATTGCTCTGTGGTTTGGTCAGATGCAGCACAGAGGAAATGAGAGCCCTGGAGTATCATCTGTGGGGATTTTGTAGTGATGAAGTGAGGAGTCTTCTGTGTGCTTAATGGAAAATACATATATATTTAATGAGCTTATGAAAATCTTCTATGACATATTAAGTTGCACAGGGCTGAGTGAAGAGCTGACAGGAATAGTTTATAGAGGCTTGGCCTCTATATATGGGTTGGCCTCTGTGAAGGCTGGCAGCAAACAAGCCAAGATGGTCTTGTTTGGTCTTTTGTTTTGGAGGCACCAGTCAATTTGGTCACATTTATAATTCTTTTTCTCATCTGTTATAACATTTCAGTTGTTTTTTTACCTGGAACTATCTCAGAGATAAACACATACCCATAGACCTTAGATAGGGACAGATGTTTCTGAGCTGTGTCTGGGCAGAGGTTACCATGTGCTCTTCTGCATCAGGGAACACAGCCAAAATACCATCTGGGCACTTGTAGGGCGTGTGATATGGCCCCTGGGGAGTTCTGGCCATCTCCTCCTGGCTGCAGAGCAGCAAATACTGTGTTCAGAATGTCCCTTGCTGCTTGGCTGGTGCAAGGTTGATGCTTGCAACCACAGCAGGTTTCTGTGGACAAGCTGGCATTGGAGCACACAGCTCATTCCAAACCATGGGCTGTTTTTTCAAACAGCCCCAGTTCTACTGAGGGCTGGAAGCTCCTTAGCTTAGCAGATGCCTATACCATCTCCTCTTGGATTTGTTTGAGCTTTTGTTTGCATTTGTTCTGTGGTCCCTTCTTCTCTATGTTGCTTTGCCTTGCTTTCATTCCTCACTGCATACCCATCTTTTTCTTTTTTCATTTGTCTTCCCTGTTCCTTTAGTTTCCCCCTCGCACATTAACATGTGCTCTCCCCCCTCCCAGCACCAGCCTCCTTGCCCTGCCTCTGGTGCTGCCCATCTGCCACCACACCATGCCAGTGCCCTCCCTGCCCCACTGACTGCCCCTGAGCTGCCTGGTAAATCCCCTCAGCAATACCTGTGGAGAGACAGAGAGCCCTTGCAGCTCCTACACAGACACTCAGCCTCTGAGCTGCTAACAACCCGAAGTTCCTCTCCTCCATCCTGCCCAGCCCAAAGGACTGTCCTACCACGGGTCAGAAGGGCCTCACTGTCCCCACCACCTTCTCATCCTTCTTCCCACTTTCTGTTTGCTTCTTGCCAGCCCCTCAGGCGCTCCTCTCTCAGTAGTTCTCAGCCTTCTGCAGCCCCCATCACAAACACATCCCTGGGGCAGAGGGCTGATGGCCTGCAGCTGCACAGTCCCACCCTCTTGCCTGTGATTGCTGTCCCATGCAACAGCATCAGGGGACCCACAGACAAAGCAGGGCAGGAAACCTTGCCCAACATGCCCTTGAATGGCCATCCTGAAGCTGTGGGCTTCTCTAGGAGCCGAAGGAGAAGCGTGGTGGGGGTCTTCTTGCAGCGCCTAGGGGCTGCACCTGCCTCCCATCTGCCTGCGATTGCCAGCCGTCCTGGCTCCTGTGGCCAAGCCCCCTCCCTGTCCTCTCCGCCCCATCATCTCCCACAGCACTGCTATCAGCCTATGTCACACTGTCTTCCATTGCCTCCCCCTTACGCTGCTGGGCCTGAGGTGACTGTGCCCAGGAGGACCCTTCCTTACATGACTTCATCAGCCATTTCCCACTTGCGTAAGTACTGATTTTGAACAAGTTGTGACCTGTGAAAAGCTGTAGCTTTGAGCTGTATAAAAAGCTGCATTCACACTGCCCATGACTGCTAGAGAAAGACCCAAGACCTGGGACTCCTGCTGCTGTGTGTAACATCTGAAACCAAGGTGGAAAAGCATGAAATGCACTCAGGACTGCTGAGAACCTCTCAAGCTAGAAGCGAGACAAAAACAAGAATTACAGTGCAAGGGCCCTATAGCTGCGTTGTTGCAAGGCATGCTCTTAGAGTATTAGCCCAGGAGGAGAGTTGTTTCTGCAGAGCCCAATTGCGTTTGTCAGTCACCTTCATACAAAGCCTGTATTCAGCCGGTGCAGACCTAGCAGATGGGCTCTTGTAAGCTAGAAGCCAGGACTGCAGTAGACTTCTTGTCTATGTGGCAATCAGAGAGGATGTGATTTTCATTATTTCACTTGAGTGATATTTCTGTTACCAGCAAAAATACAACAAAGATTTTGTTAGAGCTGCACAGAATCTTCTGCACTTACAGAATTCCTTTACTTCTAGAAACTGCCTTCCCACTGTGAGCTGCCTTCATAGTTGAGGGCAAACCTTTTTCAATGCAGGCAGATCAAGAGCTTGGGTCTGCACTTTGCATATGGTCTCAATTCGTAGTGCTTGTCTGAAGCCTGCTGAGTTAGAGCAGCTACACGTAATGCCTATTTGCAATTCAGATCTCAGTTTTTGTGTCTTGAATCCATTCCTGTCAGGAACCACATATAATGCTTAAATAATGTGTCTAGAAAAGACAGAAAACTGAGATGTTTCCATTCACTTTCTGCTAAAAATATTACTACAGCCACTGGAGGCTCAGCCCATCAGCTCATATAAGTCCTTGAAATCCACTTAGTTCAATAAAGTTATTTTAAACTTGCATCAGTCCATTATTTTGACTCAGTTCAGATTTTGCCTCAGGCTAGCCTCTAATTAGGTGGGTGTCGTTTTGCAATTACAATTAACTGTACCCACAATGAATTACTATTATGTTTGTGAACCAAAGAGGGCTTGAAATGTTTAATGCATTTCTAATAGCAGCTACGGTTCGTTTCAAGAATGAAATTGGGAGCGTGAAATAACACAGAACTAACCACAGAAATAAGGCAATGCTATAAAAAAAAACACCTAGATAAGAAGAAAACCAGACTGCTAATGTTAATTTTTAAACATTCCTCAGTTAAAATCCTCCTGCCTTTCGAAGTAGCACTTACTGAACAATCGAACCTGTGATTATATATCAAGATCAGCCTCTTCTGGGAGCATGATGTAGGGGAATAACCTCCTGATAGTGTACATATTTGGCATACCCATTACGGGCAAAGCACTGTGCTAGGATTAAGCACTTTGGTCAGCCCATGCAGCCAGTGAGAGCTTTACTGAACCGTGGTGGGGTGGGGCTGAACTCCTCACTGTTATTCTGCATTTCGTCGGCTGAGACCATACAATGAAACACACACATGCCATAAAACAGAAGGGGGTATGCATCTGTAGCCCATGCTTCCAGTGTAAGGTCAGTGTCAACAGAAGGCCATGCTGCTGCCTGACATAGTTTGTAGTCCACATGTAGAAGGTTATAAGAAGAGCAGATGAAAGGTGCCACTTAGGGAGGGTTGTCCATGCTTTGATTTCAGCATAGAATAAAATATTAGCTGAAAGGAGGAAGTTTGTTGTTAGAGACAGGGTCTTGCAGAAGAACACAATTATACTGATTGACCATTGATGCATCAACCATTTAGGAGAGCATTGGTGCATCCCCCAATCAGGACACAGCCAGAGCTGACTGGCCATTGATGCATCCACTATTTCCCACTCTTCTGCTTGTGTGTGGCACTTCCTTGCATTGGCTACTCTTGCTATTGGGCTGCAGCCCTGGGACAGGGAAGGTGGCGTGGTGTGCTCACTGGAGGAGATGGCTCTTGGTGTATAATTCATCTTTCTCTGCCTTTCAGGCCCAGCTCTCCCACCCGGCCATCCCAGCGGTGCTTCAGTGATCCCTGCTTCGTCCGGCGGCCCCCCACCTCCGCCACCC
Organism: Excalfactoria chinensis; assembly: GCF_039878825.1. Taxonomy (NCBI): domain Eukaryota; kingdom Metazoa; phylum Chordata; class Aves; order Galliformes; family Phasianidae; genus Excalfactoria; species Excalfactoria chinensis. The sequence goes on along the minus strand of NC_092829.1, from coordinate 10,842,272 downwards.
CCCCCAGTCCCTCCACCCCCAATGGGAGCTGCTCCCCCACCACCACCCCCGCTGCCAGTCGGCGCCGGCCAAGGTGCTGCCAGTGAAGATGGGTCAGTGTCAGGGCTCGCAGCAGCTCTGGCTGGTGCCAAACTGAGGAGAGTTCAGCGGGTAAGGAGGCAGCTGGGGGCTGCCAGTTGGGCTCTTTGATACTGTGGGGTAGTAAGACCTGGCTTAGCACAGGGTTCTGCAGAGCCAATGAAGCTTGCGTCAGCTGGATGGGCTTTTGAATGGGAGTCTGTGGAGAGGATAGAGCTGAGCAGCTGGAATTGGTAGAGCAGATAGGAAGTTTGGTAGAATTACTGCTCTTCAGAAAATAGGGGTTGGGAAATGGCTGCAGCTTTTCACATTGCCAGGATTTCGTTGATTCTGCAAAGTCTATACTTGTATTATCTGCCACAGTAAGCCACTGTTTACAGGCATTGTAAGTGCTCAAAATTACCAGCATAAACTATTGAGGCTTCACATAAATAAACCTTTACTTAGGCAAGGGTTGTGTAACCTAGACGTAATTACAAAGAAACAGCACTGTGGGATTTTCATCATTCAACCATACATATTGCTTCACACAAACTGCTGCTGAGTTTATTGAGTTCTACTTACATCTTCTTTCAACCCCAGAGCACTTCTAGCCTCTGGTTGTGATCGCTGCTCCTGATGATTAGGAAAACTGATCATTGATGACTGTAAATGAAGTTATTTTCATTAATCTCAATGTTGATTTCTGTCTTAAGCCAGAAGATGGCTCAGGAGGGTCCAGCCCCAGCGGGGTCTCTAAGAGCGATGCCAATCGAACAAGTAGTGGAGGAGGCAGCGGAGGACTAATGGAGGAAATGAATAAATTACTGGCAAAAAGGTTTGTACTGAGATTTCAAGTAAACCCTAGCATGAGCTCTGCAGCAGACTGTGTATGAGCCTAAGTGCTCTCCTTTAGGTTAAGCAGTGGGTCACTTTGGTGCCTCTTGCAGTTTGATGAGTCCTGCACAGGCTCTAGTCACCAACATCCTCTGGTATTTGGTGTGAAGGTGGAGGTGTTGCAGCAGTGGTGCCTGGTGTTGCCGTACAGTTGTGTTGCTATAGCAAAGCCTTCAGAGTGGAAAGCTTCAAAGATGGTGGCAAATACATCCTCTGTGATTCTGCCATTTACCAAATCTATTCCAAAGTTATTCTTTTCGGGAAGAGTAAACTAGGAGGGAAACTTTTTTTTTTGCAGCACAGTCAGGATATTGGGCACAAAACCATAAAGAGAATAACAAGACAACATCTTGGCAAGTGACTTATTATTGATTCTTAGACAGTCGAGCCAATTTATTCTGCAATAAGACAACTTGTAATGACATATCAAGCTACCAGACATTTAAAAGCACTCTATTTCTATTTAGGTCAGACGTTAGGAGGAAGTTTTGCACACAGAGGGTGGTGGCACACTGGAACAGGCTGCCCAGGGAGGTTGTGGATGCTCCATCCCTGGAGGCATTCAAGGCCAGGCTGGATGTGTCTCTGGGCAGCCTGGTCTGCTGGTTGGCGGCCCTGCATATGGCGGGGGGGTTGAAACTCAATGATCATTGTGGTCCTTTTCAACCCAGGCCATTCTATGATTCAATTATTTTTGCTTTGTCTTTTTCCCTTCCTTCCATCAGTAATATTCTGTAAGACTGTAATTCACAGGTTCCTAGTGACAGATGTTTTGGTTTTCGCTCTAAGGATATTTTCTTTTTTTTTAACATATGAGTAGTGAAACAGGCAGATGAATAGGACAATAGTGCATGGTGCACAAAGAAGAAGTAGGATAACAATGCATGGTTTGCAAAGAAGGACTAGGATAAACACAGTTCCCAGTATAGAGGGTCTGATTCCAACTTCTCTCCATGTCTTAATCATTTCAGAAGAAATTCTGAACATGAACTCTGGACATAATCTTTTGGAAAGCATTAAATAAATACAGAAGGCTGGAAAAACAGTTGCCACACTCTGCATTCTTCTATTGAATGTGGCTTGAATATATTGCCCCTAGGAGTCATATTGCTAAGGTTTGGTTGCATCACTTCCATCTCAAGTCCCGCACAACCAAATGTATTTGGTCATTGTCAAGCTCTGTAAGGTTAACTTAGCGATTAATAATTCTCAGCAAAGCTTGAATCAGCCTTCCCATGTGGAGGTTGGTGCCTTGCACAGGAGGTGTGATGCTGTAGGGCTGACTCTGTCCTGTCTCATATTCCTTTGCAAAGGAGGAAAGCAGCGTCGCAGTCAGACAAGCCAGGTGACAAAAAAGAAGAGGAAAGCCAAAATGTAAGTGAAGGATTCCTCATGGTTGTGCTCTTGCAAATGTGTTGATATGCTGCCTTGTAAAGCCCTGTTCTCATTCCTGGTGTGCATCAGGAACTGACAAGCAGTGCTCGCCCAGTAATGCATACTCAATCGAAACTAAATGCTTCTACCTTTCCTGGGAAGCACACTAGAAACAAGAATTACCTTCCCATTCATGGATGAGATGTTGGCCATACAAGATCAATTGGTGATTTTTCATAGTTTGCTCCAAGTGTTTCAGGGGGTAGTAGATTTTTGCCCCTAATAAAGATGCAATGAACCCTTCTGGCAAGTCATCTTGAGACAAGGGCTCTGTAACATACTTTAAATTTGCAGCTTCAGCTGAGCTGGAGTGAATCATTAACCATGGAGGGTAATCCTTCATGCAAAGAAGAATCAGCTCACTGCAAATCCCAGAGTGTGTATAAAATACACCTCTGGGAGGGAAGGAGAAACAGTGCATTGTCCACTAGACAATTCAAATGATGAAACGTATTCATAATACTTACACTATAATGAGACTTCGGGTTCAGTCTGCATTAACCAGTCTGTCTGTATGCTGTCCACAACTGTGGCGCTGTAGTTTTGAGTTCAGCATATAGATTAAAAGACTTTTTACATGCTGAACTGCTAAGGCATGAGAGATCTCTCCAGGTTTAAGAGGCATTAATGTCATGTCCCTTCTCATGGTTTGCTGCTCATAGAGCATCCTTGTTACCAGCCTGTACCCTTACAAAGGCCCTCTGCAAGTTCATAAAGCATCTCATGTGCCGGTGTGCCCAGCACCAGTTAGCTTCCAACTGTTCAACCTCTGCTGTCCTTCTGCCTTTGGTTCTCTCTCCTTGAAGCTCTGCAGGACTCCGTGTCCCCTGCCAAACTTCCTGATCGTGCCAAGTTATTAAGAAGAATGTTTCAATCTGTTTAATGTGCATCTTGAGCACACAGTGTGGTGAGGTTCTCCTCTGTCGAACTTGGTGCAATTCTGTTCTTACCATACACAGTTAATGCTTTGCCTGAGTGTATTCTCAGGGCTGCTAAATAATGTTGTCATAGAAAATATGGGTTTAATGTTTTATGATCTGTCAGCCATAAATTACCAAAAACAGTATAAATCTGTGATGAAGAGTGTAGCATTCTGGTTAGGAGAAGCACTGAGTGATGTCATTATGTCAGTACTCGGGACACTCTCACCAATACCAGTATCTGTCCTGAACTGAAAGGCTGAGATGTGACATAGTGTTCCTGCAGGTGCCTCAGTTTCCATAGTACAGAGCATTTCTACACTGATGTATGGATGTTTTATATTTAGAATTCACCAGCCAGCACTCTTCAGTGGCAACTCAGCCTGCTTTGGTATAAACAAGAGTGATTCAGTGGAATCATGGCAAAGTGCCCATGTTAGCAATAAATAAACAAATAAATAAATAAAAAGAGGTATTTTGTCATGCTAAATGAGGAGAAAGGTTAAATTTTCAATAGACTCGAGCCAAGCCCATATTTTGATAGCAGTGCCTGTCAGATGTGCCAGAAGAGAACTTGATTTTGTCCCACCTGTACTGTGACTTATCTCTGGAGCAGAAGAGGACTCTGTGTTTCATCTCCAGAATTAAGCCCTATTTTTCTCTTCTTAGGATGATGCTAGCACCTCTCCTTCAACCAGTACACGAGGACCCACCCAGCAGCAGCAAAATTCATCAGGTATTAAAACTGAACTACTGGCTCTTTAGTTACCGCCTTCATCTAGTGTTCTGCATCACCTTGGGACTCTTGATTCATTGCCATCTGTCAGAGCACGGTAGCAGTAGCTAACAGAAAATTTCCCTAGTAATGATCTTTTCAAAAGCTGTAATTGGCAGGAAATGGTAACTTTATGCACTTCTCAGCCTAGGAGCAAGGATTCAATACAATTACGGGGGTCCAGACATAAAGCTGAGGATCTGCATCTTCACTATTGTGCCACCGTAGAGGCACATACCTCTATTGCTTTACTTGTGGTAGCGTAGCTGCATTGGTCTGTACATTTGGGGTTTGGATCTCAAACTGTTACCCATCCTTAACCTAGTAACTTGTTGCAGTAGGCCTGATCTTGGGAGTTAGTATGTGAAGTTAAGTTGTCCCTAAAATATGTTTTTCCTATGGTGATTTGAAATAATTACATCACAGTAGATAAGTTTCAAGCCAGTCAGCTTTGCATTACCAAATCACCCTTGCATCAGCCTTGGCTTTCATACATGCTAAAATAAATCTCTCCCAAGGGAATGAGTATTTAACCATTCCAGCTTCCTTTTGGAACAAAGCCACTATTTGCTTGTTTTGCAAGGGAAGTTGAAGAGGTTAGTAAAAGGGTGCACACATGTAAATGAGGAACAATATCCAGGGACTTTCTGGGAGTGCCCATAATTCCTCTAGAGAGCTTTTTGGGACCTCACAGAGCAACAAACTCTTTGTGTATAAGGTCGTGTGCCACTCAGGTCTCTGAAAGAGCACACTCTATGTTGGACTGTTTGCATAGGAAGAGGCTGGGGTAAGAGATCTGTAGCATAGCTTGGGGAACATTCTGTTAGCTAGCAATGGACGCAGCATTAAGTAAATGCTCTCTGGAAATGTCAGTTGTTGAGGGGAGATCTCACTGCTTTTTTTTTCACACACATCCATTTTTTTCTGCCAACTATGGCAACAAGAAACATAAGCAACATTTAACTTGTATTTCTTGATATCAGTGATTTCTTCTTTTCTTTGTACTGTTCCAATTCCACGTCTCTTTAGTGTCACATAAGCGTCTGGTCCTCCATTCAAGAGATCCCTAAGCAGATTTTTTGCCAGTGCTTTCTCTGCAATGTAAGCAACTACACTCATTCAGCACTTTTGGTTTCCTGGATCTTTCTAAGTTGCTCATGAATGAAAGCAGCTGTATAAAACAATCCGTTTCAGGACTTTTTATTATTAGAGAAAAAAATAATTGGCAGCAAATTTTCATCTTTGTTTTCCAGACTCTGGGAAGAAGCCATGGGAAAGGAGCAATTCTGTCGAAAAGCCCGTATCTTCATTACTGTCTAGGTGAGTGGTATAGGTTGTCCCTGCAGCTGGCTAGCAGTTGGGATGGTCGCGCTGTCCCCGTGGCACTTGCACAACTCATGTCTCGTTTCATTCCATTGCTGTAGAAATCCATCCATGGTGAAGAGCTGTGAAGCTAAGAGCCCCACACAATCCCACGTGTCTTCTAGGTACTGGCTAACAGCCCGCCTTCTTACCTGTCTTGACTTGTCCTTTGGCAAATCCCAGTGCTCAGCACTGATGTTTGTTTTCTGTCTTTACTCATTCTGTTCTATTTGCTTTGTCTGTCCCTGCACAAAGTCGTAATGGTGTGGTGGTAGCATGTGTTGTGTCAAAGACTTGTTCCATGGAAACAGCCCCTGTCAGGTGGGCACAGGAGTTAATCACACTTAAGCAAGTGCTTGAAGTATTTGTGGGCTTGTCAGTGTGCTGTGACAAATTGGGCGGGAGGTTTTGGAGCACTGCTTTACAGCTGGTTCAGGATGTCTCTGCCAGTAGGGGAAGGTTTAACTGTCCAACTTCAGCAGAAATCCAAAATCAAAGATAGAAATGATCTGGAGAACCTGCAACTTGGAAAAGTTATTCCTCCGCAACTGCAGTGGGTACATGGGAAAAGAGTGCAAAGCTTGGTGCAATAACTTCATATCATTGGGCCATGAAAAGCCTCGGGCACCAGACAGGGCATTCAGAAATACGTGGAGAAAGCCAAGAAGCCTGAAGAAATCCAGCAGCCCCACAAGTGAAAACAGCCATACTGTGTATGATGACCCAAGTTGGTCATGGAGATGGAGACAGGTTTGGTATTGGGCAGTGAAAGAGAGAGAGACTTCTTCCAGCTGGCCCACCTCATGTTCCTGCAGTACCAAGCTCTGAGATGGCTGGATAAGTGAAATGACTTGCATAAAGTTACCTTTTACTGCAAAGCAATGCCCTTGTTTTACACTGTTACTCGTAACACAGTGCTAAAAGTCTGCAGAGAGAAAATTGTCAATGGCAACTGTCTGAGCTTACTTATTCCTGTGCTACAGATGCCAGAATGTGCCCTGTCCAAAAATTAAAGGGTGCTTCAGTCTTCCTAGGGCGAAATGCAGTCTCCTGCTTTCCTAAAATCAGTGGGACACTGCTGTATGAGTTTCCATTAGATATAGGAAAGACCATTTCTTCTCCTTGCAGAAGGGAACGAAATGTGAGCTATTTAAAGCAGCCATCATGTTTGTGCCAGCTCTCTTCTACAAAGTCATTCTACCTCAGAAGGAGTTGAGTGGGGGAAAATCCATTGCTAGCTTAATGCCTGAGTAATGCTCAGTGTTTGCTGCTTGTCTAACTTCTGCAGGGGGAGTGGGGCACTGTGCAGAAGCTCCCAGCAATGGCCAGTTTCCTTCCCGATCAGTTTGATGGTGTTTGTATCTGTCTTCAATCTCAACTTCATTTTGAAATTGTAGCAAAATGTGAAGGTTTTCCCAAGAAAGAGATGCGAGACCAAACGCACTCACAGAGGCAATGGGATCTCAGCCAGCCCTCAGCTTAGGCCCAGAAATGATGGCAAAGTCATTTGAAACTTCTAATGTGAATTATTTAGCATGATTCATTTCTGATGTTTTAGAATGGTTGTGACAGCAAGTCAGACAGCTTCTGCTTTTTTATGTTTACTCCATAGCCATCGGCAGAGTTCAGCTTCTGAACTAATACAGTCCAGGCAGGCTGATAACACCCAAATGTATCAGGCCTTAAGGGCAGGTTGTGTTTGCTTCTGGGTCAAGACAAAGTGCCTGTGCTGTCCAGTGTTATCATAAAGCTCTGCTTGAGTCAAGCCTTCCCAAGGAAAGGATTATTAGGTTATTATTCAATTAGTGTTGCGCTAACCTGTGTTTTACTATTATTTTAACAGCCTATTAAGTATTATTAAAGCCTAGATAGCCAAGACAGGGTGGTTGTACCAAAAAATGGATTAAGGAAGATAGAAAACCAGACATCTATCTTGCAAATTGCCACTACTGTAATGAAGTATGTCACCCCAGTATGTGGTAGTTTAAGGTCATCGAGGACCACAACCCCCATAAAAGCCTGAATTAGGTTTCAGAACAGTTTTACCCATGTTCTCTCCTCTGCTGAAGTCTGAGAGCAGCCTCTCCTTGGGATTGAGGCTGGACAGGAGCAGCCGCCTTGAGGATGCAGCCCAGCAGCACATGGAAAGTCCCTAGTCCAGCTCTTCCATATGGGTGTTACTGGTCTGGCACTGGTTGCACCCATACCTTTGTGGGGGGGATGGCTCAGCACGCACTGCAGGCATCTGATGGGCTGGCATTTTGTTCTTTTCTTCCCTTTATCAAGGATGAAGCCAGTGAGCAGCAGCAATGATGTGGCTATGGATGCCTTAGATTTCGATCGGATGAAACAGGTGAGTTGAAAGGTCTTTTCACACTTGGAGTTGACGAGCTACCCATTTTCCCCCATGCATGCGCTGTACAAGCAAAACAGCTGTTCAGTCTTCTGGTTTCCTCTACAGCTAGGTGCTTAGAGAAGGGATAGCTGGTGAGCAGCAGGAGAGCACGATCTCACTGCTATTTGAGCAAGATGTCTGTACGAAACGTGCAAATAAATGCCCCAGCCTCTGCTGCACCCTTGGCCTGAGAGTGCAGCCATAGCTGCAAGCAGCAATAGGCTCTGAGCAGCCGCGAAGGTGGGGGACCCACCACGACTGTGTTAAACTTGAGTTTTCTTCCACCAATCAGAAGGAAATGCTGAGCAGCTGACTTGTGTTTTGTCTCATCAGGAAATATTGGAGGAAGTTGTAAGAGAGTTACACAAAGTGAAAGAGGAGATAATTGATGGTAAGAAAGAGAAAAATCATTATTTTTCTCACTTCTATGACTAATTTCCTGTAGATAAGATAATAGGCACTGCAGGGAGTTCCTTGGTGTTTTCAGACTTGTCTGGGCCTGATTTATCTACACATCTGAAGAAAAACCTTCTACCTTTACTGAGCTTCATTCATAACACTATATTCACATCCCTTATTTTTATGCTGTTGACACACGTTTTCACCCCAACCTGTGAAAGATTCACTGGCCTGTGCCACTCACAGGGGGAAGTGGGAGAAAGGGCTGGCCCATAGCCCATGGCACATCAGTTTATCACAACCAGGGAGTGTGAAATTGCTTACAACTGGTCTGGCACAGGAGGGGACAAGTGTACCAAACTGGGAACCCTTCTTGAGCATCCTCTGGAGGATGCTTGTGCTTGAAAAACTATTTCAAGTTAACTCAATCCAAATAGCCACGTATTTTTCTAACTCAGTGAAATGAAATATTTCAGCAAGTTTTTTTTTTTTATAAATTGCTTTGTATTTTCTGACAAAATATGTTTTTCGAGGCCAACATAAGACAGCATAATGCTGCTATTACTGACATGCACAGCAAGGTACCTATTTATTTGATACCTGCCTTAGGGTATGCAAAGATCCACGTCCACACCCTGCATTTCCCAAATTAGCTTCATACGAAAGGGGAAAAAGAGGAGACTGTCAAACAGCTAAAAGCCATGCCCGCTGCCTTTCCCCCAGCACCACGTGTTCATAACAGCTGGGCAGTTGGCAGCTGAGGACACCCTTGCCCGTTTGCTATGTTCCCAGCAGCTTGGCCCTCAGAGACTCCCCAGTTCATTCCAGTGCAAAATAAGACATTCACATGAATCGCAGATGCCACTTAAACCACAACTGCAGTTTGCAAGCAAACAGCTGACTGCTCACCCTTACTCATCCCTTTACCCTCCACTCATCCCTTTACCGGCGCGTACTTCCTGCAAGCTCTGTACTTAGCGTTTTCTATGTGCGGGTTAGAATGTTCTGCGCTAACTTTTTGGTTTGGTTTTCTAGCCATACGGCAGGAGTTGAGTAGGATCAGTACAACATGATTGCAAAGCATTTGGACGGTACTTCAGAATGGTAGGAAGATTGAATCATTTCCGAGTGTACCCAAGGTCACGCAAGATGGTGAGAGAGGACACCGGCACTGTCTTTGTTCTTATACCCTTTTTATTAGCAGACTCAGCACACTTTGAAGCTTGCTGCTGCCTTGGATTTGCTTCATTTTAAAAGTCTTAATCTAAAGAATATTAAATTTTAAATTTCTGGATTTTTTAGATTTCATCTGACACTGCACATTGGATTTGTCAGCCTTTTTTGTATTTTGTATTTGCTTATTTAAATGTATTATCTTTCTTTTTAGTAGTAGATAAGAACACACGTGAACCATTTGCTTTTGATAGATGACTTCAAAGTAATTTTATTAGTAGTCTGCAATGTAAATGAAGATCCTTTGCCAACAGAAACTTATTGTGGCATCACCAGAAGGAAAGAGACATGTTAGTTGTCAGCCAACAAGTTCTTTGTCTCAGAGTTATCACAATATAAAAAAAAAAAAAAAAAAAGAAAAAGAAAAATGGTACGTCTGCATCACAGTATCTGTGTTCATATTGGTAATAAACTGTTTATTGTCCACATGGCCCTGCCTTTGTTTATATGGTTGGCCCCTTCAGCTTCTCCACCTTAATGTCACCTGGGTATGTTTCCTCGCTGGCTTGGGGAGGGCGGTGATGAAGACTCGCCTGGAGAGTGCTGAGCTGAGAGCCACAGCAAAGCAGAAATCCCACATGCAGTGCTGCTGAACCAGATGCTTGAACTAGAGCCTTATGGGAGTCACTTGTTAATATTTCATGTTTCCACCTGTTAACTCGGTGCAGGCTTTGGTGAGCTTTATTGTGTGGAAACTGAGGTCTCAGAAATGAGTACAAGATGCTGCATCAGCGCAGCTGAGCACTTCATCACACACTCGCTCTGACCTGTTGGGTCACGTGTTCTTTTCTTTGCTACCATTCTTTCCACCAGTTCAATCTTGAGAATTTCTGCTCAACTTGGTTTGGATGGCAGCAGCCACCATACAATCTCCTTGGCAGCTTTATGGAAAAGGCACAAAGTGATGGGAGTTCAGCTGTGGAAATCAGCGTTTCCAGAGCTCCCTCTCCTTGCTTTGGGCCTTCCTGATGGCTTCATGTTGTAAACCAGGTCCTGGGGGGCTGTTGCAGAGCCCTATGGACCATGGTCATTCCCTCAGCCCTCAGGCAGGGACCTGGAGGCTGCTGTGGGGCCCTGCTGGAGCAGGGCTTGGGCCAGGGCTCCCTTCTCACCCAATTCCATGGTCCTGCATGACTGCCTTCAAGCAGCAGGATGCCCAGGAGGGCAGGGGTGGGGCAGGCTTGCTGGTTACTTATAAACTTTTATCTGCTTTGGCTGGGAGAGTCTGCCGTTGTCCTTCAGCAATCTTCAAAGCCACCCCAACTGTCTTCTAGAAAACAGTTTATTTTTCCCCCCAGTTACACTGTAAACTAAATACTAGATAAAAGAGGGAAATTTAAACTTAATTGAAGGGCAATCTGCAGTCCAAGCCTGACATCTGCTAGCTGTTTAGCGCTGGCTTCCCACCTGGCTAGAGAAAGATAGCGGGATAAGATGTTCATGTGGGAACTCAAGCAGAAAGGCGTGGATGTGAAACACAACACTACAGTTCCAGGACCAGGAGAAAGATCCTTTCTGGTAGGAATAACACAGCCAAACATCATTGAAGTTTATTCTGGTCTGCTGTATGAATACAATAGCTCATGTGTTTCTTAATTATGAAACCATTTCATGGAATAATTAAGATTGCAAAAGACCTCTAAAATCGTTTAGTCCAACCGTCAACCCACCCCCACCATGCCCACCAACCTTATACCTCAATGCCGTACTTCCATACTTCTTGAATATCTGCAGGGACAGTGACCACCCCCACCTCCCAGGGCAGCCTGTGCCAATGCTGTACTACTCTTTCTGAGAGGAAACTTTACCTAATACTCAACTGGAACCTTCCCTGGTGCAACTTAAGGCCTTTACCTCTTGTCCTGTAGCATTTGATGGCATACCTGACAACAGCAAGTGCTGCCTCACAGATAGTCACAACCATTCTATGAAAGTCTCTGTTAATCTTTCTTAAGCTTGACAAAGTTGGGCCCCAGCTCAATCTGTGTTTTACTTTGGAGTGTGGCACTGCATGTACAGTCAGCAATAACCACACTGTCACCCAAGCTGAGTACAGCCTGGCTACAGCATAGCCCTATGGTAACACCAGCAACCTACTGCAAACAAGCTTTTCTTAACCTCCTTTGCAGGCCTTCTGTGATTAAGACAATTAACTGAAGTTTGCACAGGGCCGTTTAATGGGATCAGAGTCCCAAGGTGCACAGGATGGTCATGGGGGCTTGGCTGGTAGAAGCAGTAACACCTGATCCCATCTCCAGGTGCTTACTCAGCACTATAAATCCATCCCAGATTGCTGAAGTTCTGAGTGCACCTGTCAGGTTCTAAGGGCAGAGAGCAGCTGTGATCAGCCCCATCAGGAGAACAGTGACACTCTTAACTGGTATTTTGCTGCCTGAGAGCACAGCAGATACCAAGATTTCCAGCACCTTCAAATCCCTCAGCAGAACAGGAGGACTGTGACAAAGCAGAGTAGGACACAGCCACTATGCAGGTGAGAAACAGCCAACAGCTTTTGTTACCCTCAGTTTATAGTGTAGCTTCTATGTCAGGCTTGGCTATTAACATATAGACTGTGTAGGGTAACGCTATTGTGGAGTAGCTAAGGGAGTTAGAGTCAGTTTCCACAGAAAAGTAATGCAATGGTCAGAATGAGGAACACAGAATAGTCTTTAATATTGTTCTTATGTTTGCTTACTAAATAGGCTGAGAGTTGTGAAACAGCTTGCTAAGGACACTGGAAGTTGAATATCTGATCATGAAGTACCAGGAGGACTGAGACAAACTACTGCCAAAAGGTCATACCAGTATGACTCACTGGATGCAGTGCTGTAGGAGACAGGAACAAAACTGTGTTTATTGAGGAAATTGGGCATCCCAGGCCCAGTAATGGTCTTTGAGAGATCGACATAAAGGAAATTATTATTCCACATTCATAATGTAGATGGATTCCTAGAAGAAAACAAAGCCAAAACCACTAGAGGGATTAAACTGTCAGTTTATAAGAGGAGTTTTATAGATCTGTTCTCTTTTAGCCACTTGGTATGGATAGATATAAGTAGTCAGCTTTCCAGTGAGCAGGGTTGTTGTTAGATGACATCTCAATTCCTAACTCCCAAGAAATTGCTCAGTATATTCTGCATGGAGAAGAGTGTGGTGACTAAGGATGAAACACTATTATTGAGGGTAGCCAGAAGCTGGTGGTGGTTGGAGAAGAGAGGCAGGAAGATGGAATTGTTCCACGGGCTTGAAATGACAGATCTAGGTCAATGTCATAAGTGCAATATACAGCACGTAGGGAGAGAAACAACACCAGTTCTACATCCTGGTTATATCCTCTTATCACCATTAGCGCTGGCTTTTATAGCTGGAGTATCGCATGCTTCCTGATTGCTGAGTCAGTTCCCACTGAAGTTAGAATTGCACTGCAAGTGCTTAGGAACAAATATTACTGTAACATCTCCAGTGTCTTCAATGATAGCTACTCCTAACTCCTATTCACAGAAATAGGTATGATACACAGAAGACCAAGAAAGGGAATCAGGAATAGAAAAAGCCCTTAAAGGAGCAATTTAAACCAGAAGCTTTCTACTCCCTGAGGTGCTTCTAGTAGTGAGAGGTACGAGAAAATGCAGAATTCTGAACACTGTTGAAAGTAAGTGTGGGAAAGGATCGGCCATTCCTCACAGTATGAGCTGTGTTATGCCACATTGCTGATCAGTGAGCCGAAGAAGAAAGAAAGGGTTTTTCCACATCACAGTTCAGCTCTGCCAGTAAGTTGTGCTGAATATCAGATACTAAAAATAGAAATGGCTCAGAAAAGGCTTAGAAAAAATCCTGAAATAGAGGTCAAACAGCAACTAATATAATATTGATTCGGATACACAAAAATACGTATGTATTCCATTTCATATACAAAATCACTGCAAACAGCTATTGTCAGACATGAGATATTTAAGCAATGCTATGAGTTGAAGGCACCCTCGTGTTCTCTAGAAAGTGTCATTTGCTACTGCATGCCAGTCATCCCTGCTTCCACGGTCCTATGCATGCAAAGCATCTACATCTAACTTGGCATGAAGAGAAACCAGTCCTACCTTACACACAAGCATGCCCATTCACACACCAAACATTCTTCATCACAGACCAGGCCAAAACTCCAAATTGGATGCACGTGTCCCAGGAAGTTAATTCTAAGTCTAGACCAAGATTCATGTGAGTGTATTGTTCTCGTCCAGTTTTTCAAGGTTACATACAGTATCCCTTATTAAAAAGTATCAGTAGCTTAAACAGTGTAGACACTCATCCTCTTCGTCCAAGGAGCATGTACCAATGCTATGCTGAGCTCATGCAAGCATCCATCTGCAACACACTCAAACCATTCAAACAAAGAAACAAAATGTCAGTGCAGCAGCTGGAGCTGGTCTACTCGCTTTCTTTTGCCAGTTTGCATTTTCTCTTCACCCTTGAGTAAGGACTGATACTATCATCAAATACAAAGTCCCACAGGACTCGGATCCAGGACTGGTGGTAGGGGAGGTTGTCATAGTATTCTGCAGCAATCTTCTTCACCTGGAAGAGCAAAAGAGAGAACGAGCTCCTTTAGCTGCATAGTGTCAAGTGTACTTTGGTCTTATTTTTTAGGTCTGATAGCACTGCCATAACCTGAAGTTACTTGTTATTGCTCTGGAGTTTCTGAAGTTCAAATGAGATAGACTTCAGTACGTTTAGATACTTAGCAGATTTATTACACGAGTTTTGCCTGACAGTGTTAGGATTTAACACATGATGGATCTCTGCCTTCAGACAGAACCAAATCTCTCTCATTTGGTCAGTTCTTCTCAATGGAGGAATTCCACAACGAGGTGACTAATCTACTTCATAAGCTGCCAGGAATGTAACACACTGTGTTTAAAACATTGTTTGCCACTTGTTAATACTTGTCTGCAGGGGGTTCCAGTTAGGGGAGAAACAGCAATTGAGAAAATGCTGAAGAGACAGTGCTGTGCTTCCTTAGTCTTTCCTCTATTCCACTCCCCTGATACAAATTTGACTTCCTTCTCCAGGCAGAGGAGAACTCAGGGTTGTCCCTCCTCTGCCCATTGTTAGAAATGCCTCAAGGTTCATCAGTAGATTATCAGTCTGACACTATTTTATTCCTGTTATAAATCTCCGAGTTTTACAACTGCTGCCATCACAGAAGCATTGTGCGCTGTTGGGGTGCTTGTAGGATGAGAAGGTTTGACACTTGACTGTGCGAAGTCCTGAGTTGTCAGTGCTCCAGCCAGATGCTCTGCTTTTGTAAAACACACACAGGAGAGCAGCTGGTACTGAACTTTTTTGTACTTTTTTGTACTTTTTTGTACTTTTTTTCTCACAGGAAACTAGCTGGGCATTGTTTTATTAGATCTCCACCTCCTTGACAAACAAGGCTCTGTACCAGAGCAGCCTGTCTTGCTGGGCAGCATGACTTGTCCTTTTAAAAAGACTGCACAATTTTAAAGCCAGTTGTGAGGAAGACAGTAAAGACTTCCAGTGAAACTCAAGTTGTGCATGAGTTGCTGGCTGGGAGGCAACACTCAGCTGCATCCAATGCGTGATGATGTAGTCTTAATACAGCCCTTTGTTGAAAGGTAAGAATGACAGCAGGAGTTAAACTGTAAGCCAGTACTGCTCATGCTGGTTACATCGCTAGCTGAGCTTTGTGGCAGACAGCTCCTGTGACATGGGGTAGGCAAGGCACAAGTCTTGTTAGGCACTTTGGTGCATCTCTTGTGCTGGTGGTTGTGTTGGAGGTGGAAGATTCAGTCCAAGTCTGATTATGTTCCATCTGTCACTGAATAACTCTGGCTTGCTAATAATTTCTTATATCTTGCTTTAAAGTGATGGTCTGTACTTCAGATGAGATTCATTTTCAACATGATTCAGATAGAATTTCCCCTTAGAAGCATGTGTTAATAGGTACAAGAAGGGTAATGTCCAGGCACTGGGTAGGATCTACAGTAAAGTAAATTTAGATCCCTGCTCAGCTCCTGTGACCACAGTCAGAAATAATTTAATATAAGTGAAACAGATGATGAGAGGAAGCGCTGTTCAGACAGTAAGCTCCCTAGCTGAATGAAAGTCACTGCTGAGCCAAGTGATGGAGGAGGTGCTTGCTCACCAAGCACATCGGTTTAGCACTTCCCTGCAGGGTCTGGTGGCGTCTCATTTTCTAGGTGTGGAAACAATAGGAGATGGCCGAGGGCTTGCTCAGGAGCCAGTTACCCTGGATCATCTTGGGACAGTAGTTCTTTGCTCCTGCTTGACTTTGTGCCCAGCAGCACGTGGTGCGGGAAGGCTGGCAGCATGTGCACCTTTTGCAAGTTCTCTGCACTCCAGGCAAGAAAACTATATGAGGTGTATGAAAATCAGAGAGAGAAGAGAAGCCACAAGAAAACATTTTTGATAAAAGAAAGGTGTAGAGGGAAAATTTAGTGATTGCAGTTAGGGAGGTGAATCTGAAGGATTTTCTTATGGAGAGGACATGGAAGTTTGTTTGGTGCATCTTTCCATTTTGCCATTGCGTGGGAGGAAAATAAAACCACACAAAGTGAACAATTTTATCTTCTGCTATGGAGATACACATCTTAACAGATATACATATACAACAGATATACTGTTAAGATGTACAGATATACATCTGTTAAGTGTACTTTAGACTGGAAAAGTCATCCTCCATGTTGCATTCTGGTTGCAGAACAAACCCTGTGGATGGCAGTTTTTCCAGGTAGCAATTTTAGCAAGCAGTGTTACCATCATCTCAGAAAGGACCGTATTGTAATACAGTATTTCTTGATCCCATCCTTGGCTCCCTGATTCCATGCTCTACATATTGCATTGGAAAGGGTCCATTTGCTTCAGCTCCTCCCTCCCCTCCTTACAGATCACAACTTGGAAGCATTTGCTAGTTTTTGAATGGAAATTACAAAAGGATAATCCAAGATTAAATTCTGCATGTTAGTAAGCACCATGCACATAGTACATGGATACTTTTCTTCAATAAGATCAAGGTAGTAGATAATAAATCACATCTTTGGGGTTTAAATTTGTCTTCTGGTCTTTTGTAGTACAGCAACAGGACGCCCATCACATTCCACAGTAGTAGATATCGTATAGTAGTATTACAACACAGGTGCTACAGACTTTGTCCTGGGGCAAAACAGAAGCTAGAGGTCCTTATGACAAGATAAAAAATTAGGTATAGAATGCTAGAAAGCAGAGTAATAAAGTTCCTTCTGAACTCCTTGACTGTAGGGGAAGGAGGAAGACCTCAAGCTAGCCTTCCTGGCCATCGCAGGGTTAAGGAAATCTGCAATTCAAACAAAGTACATCTACCGTGTTTTCCAGTCCTGTCTGTCTAATAAAATCTTGTTTCATGCCATGTCTTTCACAAGCTTAATGAATAACTAGTTTGCCTCTGGTAATGTTACAGTTTTTACTGTAGTCTGTAGGAAGAGTACCAAGTTCATCCTAGTTCTTTGTTCCCTCTCATCAAAAGTATATTCAATCCTTCAGATAATGAAGAATCAATCTTCCTACTCCTTTGGTAAGTAACATGATATTTTGTTGTTTTAAAGTTTCACTTGAAGGCTAACCTAGTCATAAGTCTATGGCTATAGTTTTTAGAGCAAGTCCTTCATTATAATGTTAAATTATAATATTACAATTAATTATAACGTTAAAATCTCTCTTGCGTAATCTCTCATTATACTAGTGGGACAAGTTTTTACTGTGCACTCATGCCACTCATTTGCAATCTCTACAAGCTTATGGCACAGCCTAATTCTTCCTCTTTCAAATACGCTGCAGTCCTAGGGTAAAGGTCTTTCCAGTGGCAAACATATTACTCAGAAAGCACATACTGGATGAAACACCTGTAATAAAGGACAAAATTTACTCTTCTGATAAGCAAATGGATGACCCAGTTACTTTCCATGCTTAAAATATTTTCTGATCTTAATTCTCCTCTCCATTTACTCATGCAAGAACAAAGAAAAAACCTTTTTCCCAACTTAGGGTTGCCAATATTTGAAACTAAGTACAATTAAACTATTAGAAGTTTGAGTGCTAAAGAGACAATAGAAATACTGAGTGAAGAATCTGCTGGGCAGGCAAGCAGGGGAAAGCAAGGGAGATTTCTACCCCTATTTGTCACTAAGTTCATACATTACAGCTATCCAGAGAACCTGTCCCCTTTTCTTCCAAGGAACTTCTCAAATTGCATAGAAGAACAGCCAACTTGTTTCAAGGGACACACTATGTTCTGCAATAGATCTTCTGAAAGTTCTACCTCATAGTAGACTTTTCACTTGTTCATTTGCCAGTACTCAATATTTTCCATGTTGTTCTATCACATAAAAATGAATGACAAACCTGGTACCTCCTCTACCAGCGGGGCAAGTCTCAGGTACCCTAGAGCTAGCAACAGATGAAGACAAGTTCATAAAATTCAACTTATAATTCTACCCTCTTTACAGAGGAGTGCAGACACTTCCATCTGCTCACTGCCTTGAGGAGTTAGGTGAAACTATTTGTGATATGGGTGGGGAAAAAGTTTTCAGGTTTCATTCAGGTCTGGAGCAACAAACCCAGCAAGTTCAATTCGTCACTTGCCTCCCTTGTCTCAGATATGAGAGCTAGCCTCCTGCTTTTGTATTTACATTTCAGTAAGCTAAGTATCTAAGCCTATCTAACAAGTCTGAACATTTCAAACTAAAGCTAAGCCCACTTTCTAGCTGAGGTACCAGATGTGTCAGCAAGAGAAGCTAGAGAATGTGAATGCAGAAGTCTATCAGGAACAGCCAGCTTCTTCAGAAGAGAGCTCCAGCAGTCAAGGGGGGAAGGCAGGAGGGGTGTTTAAAAATAAATAAACAAACAAATATACATTCATTTGGTATACATGCTTTCTGCACTCTTCTACTGCACAAGAAGATATCTTGTTTCAAACCTCCTCCCAGTGTTTCTGTGAGTAAGAAAATGGGTTATTGATGAATCAGTGTTTGGACTAGACTATCTTAGAGTCATAGAATCACAAGGGTTGGAAAGGACCACTAACAACAACTCATAAAATGGGGTTCCCAAATTCATTTTTCTTGGGTACACCATCATAAAAGTTGAGTCATGCAGTAGTGTGGAGGTCACAGCACCATAACTTCAGCCCTGCCTTCTCCTCATAAGGAAGTTCCAGCAGTTGCTTTCAGCAGGCAGCGTTTCCTTCCAACCATGCCAGAGGATTAATGCACTGTAGCCACATCCCTTTGGCACTTTGAGCACAGCTGCTGAGGAACTCTGGTATTAAAATCCAGAAGAGCAACTACATAGTTGGCAGTGGATTCAAAACCATTCCTAGACACCTGGGCTTTGAAAATTTGATTCCCACAACTGATAAAATGTAAGAAAAAAAAAGATTTGATTTTAAGAGTAAAGCCACAGCATTTTCTCAATGACAGGCCAGGCAGCCTCAGTTTCAGTGGGTGGGGCAGGGGCAGCAGAGCTAAAACAAGTCATGAAGGGGAGGAATTTATTTGCTACTGCTGTTTGCAGCAAGTTGGAACATGTTCCAATATTTATGTCATCTCAAAAAATAGGAAGATTTTTGTTTGATGTTAATTTAGCATTATAGCTAATATATAGATTGACCGTTAGACAAGTGATTTCCTCCTGTCTCACTTTACATGAGTCTTTTCCACTTTGAAGAGTCAAAAGCAGATAGAAGAAGGAAGTAGGGAAATTCAGACTATTGCTAAAGAATCACATAATGTAAATAAATAAATAAATAACAACAAAACCCTACCAGTTCACGTGAGATTATGATGTACTTACCATTGGCAACTTGCTTCCAGGAATGCTGGGGAAATCATGGTGCTCCATGTGATAGCCTACATTAAAGGTGAGCCAGTTCAGAGGTCCATAATAAGAATACGTTTCATATCCTTTTAAGAACATGTAGTGCTCTGCTATGAAGTGCCCAGATATGGGATGCAAGCCCATGCAAAGAATTGTACCTGCTATTAAGTAAATAATAGGTTTGAGTCCCCAAAGGTAGAAAATAATGGAATCTACAGAAAACTGCACAAGGGCATTACAAATTTCCATCTGCGTAATTGCTTTGGGGTTCACATACAGTGGTCTCAGACTGTAGAAGAAAGGCTGGAGGAAGAGCCAAAGCAGTTTCCGAAGTGGTGTACAGAAGAACCAGCCTTCAAAATCCGTGGGAATGTCCACATCCAGGCTGTCCCCACCAAGGTACCGATGGTGGTCTATGTGGTATTTCTTGAAGGAAGCAGAGTAAGGGACACCAACCGGCAAGTTGGCAAAGACTGCAAACCATCGGTTCCACTTGGTCTGCTTGTTCCCAAAGGCAACGTTGTGTGAAATATCGTGGATGGCTAGGGTCAATGAATGGTTGATGCAACCCCCAAAAGCATAAGCCCAGAAGAAAATCCATTTCCAAGATAAGTCTTTCACCAGATAGCATGCTAGAAACTGTGTGAAAACCATTCCAGATACAATCCATTTCAAATGTGGATCTGGTCCCATCAGAGCCTTGATTCTTGGATATTTTGCTAAAGGGAAAAGATGCAAAGAAAGTCTCATTAACTTGTGAAAAGGTAAACATGACCACTTCTGGTGCTCTTTATTTTTTATCATCTTATGTTTGAGGCCCTAATCTTATTAAATGGAAATTCCAAAGCCACTACAGAAAAGGTTTCACTAATGTATGGGCTTTGTTCCCATTTCTAGCATCAAGTGCAATATATGTGTATGTGCATATGTCAACCTCGATGGTCAACATGTGGCCCCATTTATCTTCATGAGGACGAGTATTAATACGTCAGTGACCATCAGACTAAAGCTGTCATATTTTTCTACTTCCCTTTCTTTCTGCCTCATCCAGATGTTGTTTCCAACAGAAAAGGGATACAGATGCCTTCTTTGTAGTCCTTTCCATTCTTTGGTTTCAGACATACCAGCAGAGGAAGAAGGCCATACAACAGGTTCTCCTGGTTTTACTCTGTGGTTATATGACAACTGCAGCATTAAGGAAAAGTAATTGTTTGAGTGTTTGCCAGTGCTTTCAACATGCACGTGCCTTTACAAATACTAGCATTGCTAGAAAGTAAATAGTATTATTGGGAATCTGTAAGATACATAATTTGGTGCTGTTGTTCCCATTCTGCTGTGAGCCTGTCCTCAAGTCATTGAGCCTGTTCTAAAGTCACGTACCAGAAACAGGCATGAAAATCACACAGGCAATCCCACAACAGCTTCTCGTGCTATAGAATCATAGACACATGAGTTAGACTTGCCAGATCACTCTCATGCAAATGGAGCAGCGTCTTACTGATCTTTGTTCGTTTTTGCCATTCATTTGTTCTTTTAAAAAAATGCATGGAAGTGAAGCTTATCTTCTAGGAGCTGTTCATTACTTCAGGTCTCCTTACAAACACCCCACCTCTAACTTTCAGTATGAACCCTCATGTTAGTTTTTCCAATTTTATGGCTTTTATCCACCTACTGACCTCTCTTCCTTTCTTCAGATTCTGCAATTTTCAATAATTAACAGCTTTCATAAATAAAACTGTAGGACTATTCACTCATTCTGAGCCTGAAGTTACACAGTGTGTCCCTATGAGTTTTACAGGCATATTTTATGAAAACTAAATTCCATCTGACTATTGTTTCGATACCAATGCCATTGTTATACCATTTAAGGCAACAACAACTTGCATCTGTGCAGCTGTATGTACTACAAACAAGCACTGGAGATGATATACTTCATGTGACCTTGCAAAGCAGTACGAGGCACTGAGTGGGGGATTTTTATAGAAATGAACCTTGAGACATCTGCAGTAGCTCAGAGGGATCCAGCACTACTTAAGGAAGCAGGCTGATACGTGCTCTTGCTCTGCAGCTATTCCAACAGTTTTCAGCCTGTTGGTCACCTGTAGCTGAGCTTGACAAAGGCCAGAGACAAAAAAGATTAAGTACTGTGGATGATGAGAGAAAAGAGATATTCACAGTTCTTTCCCATGATCATACAACAGGGCAAAACCTTCATTAGGTGTGCTCAGGCAAGTGGGAAAGAACTAGTGCAAGTAAGTTCACACTGTTCTGAAGTCCGCCTAAGTTTTAAATAAAAACATCTAAGTAGTCCAAGTTTTTGTGACTTTTGAAAGTTCACTTTTTCACACCAGAAATGCTAATATGCCACTACTCATTCCCCAGTACCAATGGACAGGTACCAAAGTTTAACACAAAGTGCCAGGATATCCTCTTAGCTATGCTGTATTTTTTAGTTTGAGAACACTGAAAGTTTTGGACCAATTTACTGTTGTTGCAGTTAAGGAGGATTGTAGTTTATAATCTCTCATGAGAGAATAAAAAGCAGCAACTTCTAACCAGCAGCAGCATGGGATGCAAGCAGCTCTGCACATGGGCCGCGTTTATCACAGGTAACAACTATGAAGTAGTGTGGTAGGGTTTAATATTAAATTCAACACATGATTAACTTCTATCCAAGAGTAAATTTGTGTAATAGTTAAGCCAAAACACCGTGTCTGTTTATCATTAATGCTGATAACCACTTTCTCATTCTGTGAAGGAGAAGCTCTGGGGAGGCTGACAGGTGGAACTTAAAGTATTGCAGGCTGACACCCCACAGCTGGGGCAGTCTGCAGGGAAGCTTTCACATCAGGAGTATTGTAAATGCAAAGCATTTCATTCTTACCCTCCAAAACTTGAAGCAATGCTCTCTTCAGTGAGATATGCCTAAACTTGGATGAAGTCATCCTGATGAATGCACTAATATATAATGCTTATGTATGAAGTTAGATGGAGTTGGAGGAAGTCAAGATACAGCATTTACAATTGAAAAAAAGACCAAAGAAAGAGCACAAAATTATGTGACCACAGGGAACGCGGATTCACCCCTTAGAGTACAACAGGACAAAGATGGTCCCAGCTATTCTCATGTCTCCTCAGTATATGATCCAGCCTCCAGCTTGCTGGGAAGGTCTGTTAGCTTATTCAGCAGATGGGTTATCCACATTGTTGCAGTTTAACCAGACAGGTGACTGAGAGGTACATAGGCATTCATTCATTCACTCCCCCTGAGATGGGGGAGAGAATGAGCAGCAATACAAAGAACTCATGGGTTGAGATAAAGCTATTTACTAGGATAGAGAAAAGGGAAAGGATAATAATTATAGCTTATATATATAGATGTATATAATTAGTGATGCACAAGCAATCACTCACCACTACTCAATTAATGCCCAGCTGCTCCTGAGCAACAGAAAACCACCCACCCCCTTCAAAACTCCTTCTGCTTGATGTTATATAGCATGGAATATCCCTTTGGCCAGGTTAAGTCAGCTGTTCAAATTGTGTTCCCTCCCAGCTCCTTGGGCTCTTCTCTGTGGATGGCTTTGACTCTGTACAATACTGCTTAGCAGCAACTACATACATCTGTTATCAATGTTGTTTTTCTCTTAGAACCAAAACACAGCAGTCACTCTAAAGAAAACAATTCAGTCCCACCTGAAACAAAGACACAAACACACTACTTTCGGTTGTCCAGGAGGAGCCAACAGATTGCCACGAAGAAGGCAGAGGTAGATGTAGAGCAGTGCATAAACGTGACTTCTCTCTCCGAAGTCAGCACGTGGTGAAAAAGCAGTGCAAACACTTTGGTACAGCATTCAGCTGTAGATAATTCTGCCCAGTCCAAGCAGCTCCACTATCTGCATGCCATAATCTCAGAGCAACAGAAAACTCTAGTGGAGAGATATAAAAAACAGCACTTCCGTTGGTGCAGCAGTTTGGATGGAAGAACAGTGGCTGAGACCCAGACCCTTCAGCAAGGACAACAGAATCTCTCACTGATTTGTTAGCACATTTTGGCAGACACCAGATCTAGGCAGGTGCAGGAGATGGAGCTGCTTGGAACCACAGAGGTGGAGTTTTAAAGGAGCAGCAGTGCCCATATCCATGTGAAGCTAGTAGTAGCAAGAGGAAGAAATTATTTTCATCTTTTATTTCAATGCAGCAAGTATAGCTAAAGTTAGCATACAACTCAGTATAGCATTTTTAGGAGGTCTGTTAAAAAGAGGGCGTAAGGAAACTGTTACATCACAGCCTGAACTGATTATTGAACACCTGATGAAGAAGGTGGCTGGCCCAGGAAGCACAGGTGCAAGAGATTCACCTGTGCTTCCCATGTGACTGGGAGGGGTGGACCCAGGGTCTTCCTGAGTTCATTTAAGGATGAGCCTCCAAAAAGGGAATGTCTCTTGGATGAAGGTTGCTTCTTGAAAAAGGAGTGTGCTAGAGCCTCTATCACCAGTCAGGTAAGTCGGCTTTTTCTTCTGTGTGGTTACTGATACTCCTAATGATTTTTTTACCTAGTATCACAAAGAACTTATCAGAAGTGATTTCACTGCTTCCAAGGACCGATTGAAGTGAAGAAAAAAAAACAAACTGGCAGTTGTGGTATTGCTGTCTTAGACTATGTTCTATTGCCTTGAGTTTCTGGCAGATCAACATCAGGCATGAGATGTTGATTCTGCCTTATGCTGGTGCTTGCTGGTGCTGAAACTTGTACCAGAAACAAGCTGACATCATAGTATTCTGCCTTTTAGTAGTTTAGTTTGTCAATATATTTTCAAGGAGCGCAACCCATCTAAAGTGGTATTGAATTCAAACCATAAATATAACAGGGTACTGATAGGACACATGCAGAGGATGGGATAACAAAATTCTGCTTTCTTTGTCCCCTTCAGTGTGTAAACTGATAAGGAATCTTTCTGACTCAGCTCATTACTAAGAGTTTTTACATTTCCATTATGGAAGAGAGCCTTAACCTTCTACCATCCATGAATTCCCAGGTGGCTTTGTGCTGCTAGGTTCAAGGTTGCTGGGTCAGCCAGCAGCATTAACCAGATGCAAAGCACTGCATAGTGCTAATGACTGAAGCTGTGTCTTCATTACTACTACAGCAGCTATGATCTGTTTGTGCTTGTTTAGTAGTTGACTGGAAGTTAAAGGGTATAGGATGGATAAGAGAGTGCTCTCAGCTTCCTTGCACAAACTCAAGCAGCATAGACTATATTGAAACCTTCCGTTTCACTTAATACATTAGCAGCAGAAAATCAAGAGGAACTACAACACTGATTTTTCTACCCATGTGATTTATATTACATATGATCCCCAAAGGCAATTGGCATGAGCACTGAGACAGCAGCTGCTCTGAATGCACTGTTTAGAGAACTTGCACATCAGTGACAGTGCTGTGCCCACATACTGCAGTATAAAGGGGAAACAGGCTCCTTGTTTCTTTGCCAGAAGCATATACAATTCAGAGCTTTAATATACTGAGATATGTATCTTTTGTGTTTTAGTAGGTACAGTTCATCAGACTAAGTATGCAGTAGGCAGTATCAGAGTCAGCTGTAAAAAATACTAATCTCCAAATGAGCAACTTTGGTACAAGAAACAGCTACAGTTTTCACTGAAGCTTTGGCCAAAGTCAGCATTCAAATGCTCCTGTAGTTGAAGCATGATATAAAAATCCCAAGGCACAGGCTGAGAATACACCTTTATTGCAAATCCCTTTGCATTCAGCTGAAGAAAGTTAACTGGAACAGCAAAAAGCATTTTGTATTCTTCATTGGTCCAATATTCCCATTTGATAGAGTAAGTCTCATTTCCTAGCTCAGTGTCTTTCTCAAACTCAGTGACAGGCAGAGAACCAGTCTCCAAATGAAAATTTGGAGAAGCAGTCAGTGACTCTGGCATGGGGTCTAGAAGCTTTTTACGCTGTTCAGCAGTCCACAGGAACTGAGTTGCATCATCACCAGTCACGATTTCACTGCTACTTCCAGAATCAGCAATTGGCTCTGCAGGCAAGCTCTGAGCAAGTTCTAGTTTCTCAGCGACGTGCAGGTATTTAATTGTGGATATTTGTTTAACAGAGGAAAGAGAAGATCCTGAAGAGACAGAAGAACCTGATGAACAAGTATCCTCCAGGCTTGCTTCCAGGATTGGGCTCAGTTTATTCACACAGCTTCACTGTATGTTCCCTCACAAACCAGTGTTTTCTCATCCAGAGGTGCACTCCTGGGTTCTGGATAGTCTTCCTTTATAACACTCTGTGAATAAGCAGGAGCTGGGATTCTCTGAGCTACTACCCCATGAAAGGGAGTCGAGGCCAGATGGGCAGCCCTAACAAAGTCACATGTGTTTTCTGGGTTGGCACAAAGGCTTTTGTGCTTGTAGGAGCCTGTCACAATCGAATCCTCAGTCAAAGGTTCAATTCCATGAAGCTCATCACAGGCTTCTGGTGGTAAGTTCTCTTTCACAGTGTTCACAGGTTTGTGAACAGCAAGAGGGCGCCGAGAAGTTTTCTGGCCATGGTCTGTAGAACGACTTGTATTTTGGTTTGCTGAAGTAGATGATTCAACAAATACGGAGAAAAAGGTAGCAGAATCTGGTGGGGGAAGGAACACTGCATCCTCAGAACATGACTGTTTATGCAGCTGAATATCTTCTGAGAGGCAGCATTCACTTTGCAAGTGAGGCTGTTCCATTCCAAGTTCTGTGGCAGTGGATAAAGTACATTCTTGTAGTACCAAAGGTGGTGAAGGCTTTGTTACCTCTGTTGGCTGTTCATGTAATTGTTGCTGTTTGTGATTTTCTTTCTCCTTTAATTTATTCTCCAGTTCCTCAATTTTCTTTTGCATTTCTTCCATCTTCTGTGCTAGGATCTGCATCTCCTTTTCAGCTTTCTTGCTTGCTTTCTTTTTGTAGACTTCAGCTCAAATCTCTTCAAAAGAGAATTCTTCCACTCCAGCATAAACTTTGCCTTTACAGTACATCTACTTCTTCTCCTGGGTATCCTGATGGTGATTCTGCACCTGTTGTAGAGGATCCTCCTTCTCAGGCTTGTGAGCACTTAAAACATGGTTTATGCTGGGTTCAATCTTGAAGGGAGTCATGACTTGCTGCTGAGCTGACTCTTCTACATATGGGGTAAAACCAGGAACTGGACAGGGCACTTCTACACCAGAATTTGCATTGCTGCGAGGACGCCTCCCAGAGTTCCAAGGTCCTGCTCTTAGTTCATTCTCCTTTGCCCTTGGAGCTGGAGGTTCTGTCCAGTGCTGTGGAGTAAGTATGGGAATCTCAGGTCCAGAAGCTGAAGCAGAATCTCCATCAAATACAGTAAAACCCAGATTGTTTGAAAGCTGCTGAGGAGTCTGGAAGTTTCTGTTCTGGTTTGTGGCTTTAAGTGCATCTCCTACACGACTAATTGGAGCTCTCACATTTTTCTTCCCCCTGCCTTTTAGATCTGCCAGTGTGCTCCTCTGAGGTTCTTCAGTTTCCAGACTTCCTTCCTGGAAGATATATGCCTTCTTAAACTTCCTCTAGCCTCAAGTTCTTCTGCCCATGTAATATGGAGTTGTGCCAATGTTGTACCAATTTCCTGACGATGCAGGTAACTATACAGCTCCAAGGACTCAGTACAGCAATTTCCAAATTTGAGCCAGAGACTAAGATAGTGGGGATCTTGGTAGTATCTCTGCTGCTTTTTGAGAGCTTTCACTTCCCTTTCCAATATTGCAGAAGAGGTTACTCTCCTTTCCACCCTGGGGGAAGGTTTGCTCAGTCCACTTGATGTACCTGTCCCAAACATCCAGTGGATCATCTCCAGAATAAAATCTGTTTTCTGATTCAAATTCTTGTTTGCTGAGCTGCAGTGTGGCTAGAGGTGTCCTGCTGAGCCAAGGCCTCCTGCAGTGTAGCCATGACCGGGCCCTGTCGCAGCGGCTGCATGTTCTCCTTGCACAGCTCCCACTCATCGTTGCCATCCTGTGACATCTTCAAGCTCCAATTTCTGCACCTGAGCGCTGCTGTCCTGGCTCCTAAAGCGACTGTGCACACCCCCTTGTAGCCAAAAAGGCCAATGGCATTCTGGGGTGCATTAAAAAGAGTGTGTTCAGCAGGTCAAGGGAGGTGATCCTCCCCCTCTACTCTGCTCTGGTGAGGCCTCATCTGGAATACTGTGTCCAGTTCTGGGCTCCCCAGTACAAAAAAGACAGGGATCTCTTGGAAAGAGTCCAGCGGAGGGCCACAAAGATGGTGAAGGGCCTGGAGCATCTCCCCTATGAGGAGAGACTTAGGGAACTGGGTCTGTTTAGCCTTGGGAAAGGAAGGCTGAGAGGGGACTTGATCTAGGTTTGTAAATACCTGAGGTGTGGGAGCCATAGTGGTGAGGCTGGTCTGTTTTCTGTAGTGTGTGGGGACAGGACTAGGGGAAATGGGCTGAAACTTCAGCATAGGAAGTTCCGCACGAATGTGCGCAAGAACTTCTTTACAGTGAGGGTGACGGAGCACTGGAACAGGCTGCCAAGGAAGGTGGTGGAGTCTCCTTCTCTGGAGATATTCAAGACCTGCCTGGATGCCTACCTGTGTGATGTAGTGTAGGGAGCCTGCTTTGGCAGGGGTGTTGGACTCTTATGATCTCTAGAGGTCCCTTCCAGCCCCTACAATTCTGTGAACTTTCTTCTTGGCTGAAAACTAATACATTTCTAAATTTGCTGAATGCAAAAAGAAAATGGATTCAGGCTGATAAATTAACATCTTAGTGTTCCTGCAGAATAAAGTACATATGAAACACCTGTGTCATTTCCCTACCAAATAACTTGCTGAAAAGCCAAGTAATATAACCATGCTTGAATGTTAGATCTTATTTTGTTGCTCCTATCCTACCATGAGCAACACTGATTCAGTCCTCATCCTTGGCAGAAAACAAATGTTTCTCTAAGGATCCTAAAATGAGATGTTCTGACCAGCCTAAAGTAATTTTATGAAGTTTGTGCTGTGGGTTGGATCAGAACAAGATCTCATTCCTTCCATTCCATGGTATATTACTCATTGTTTGTATCTGGAAGACTGTTTGCAGATGCACTGACTGCTCACTGTATGTTTATGGTGTTGCTCAGATGTTGGTAGAAATTCTGATCCTTTTTTTTTCCTCTGAAGTTGAGAAAAACCCACAAAACTCAGTGCTTCAACAGCATGATGATCTTGCATAGGTACTGTATGTGCTTTAATCTAGCAGATCCTTCCCTACAACAAAGTAGACCTCTTAATTCTCCTAGAAATTGGTATCCCCTAATAGCAGTTGTGCAACTCTACAGCAAGGCTAGGCAGATGTAAGACTTCCTTCCATCAGGTTAGTTTTCAGCCAGTTATTTCCCAAACACAGTTTGCCACAGCACTACACAAATCTCAGTTCTGGTACATGACAGCAACAGGTTTTTCACAAACAGGAGGGTGAGAGGGAAGCAATGAAATAATTCAGTTTAATAAACTGAAATAATGCAGATAAAGTTAACATGAGCTTAAGGCCAAGACTGAAGTATTGGCTTGGAAGAGTGTTCCTTAGCATCTTAAGAAGCATCTGGTACCTATGTAGTACAAGCTAGAGTTTTAGAGGTAGATACTACAAAGAGGAAAAAGTACTACTTCTCCCTGGTGCAAAATGTCTATTTGCTAGCATAATTGTAAGAGTTAGATGAGTCCTCAAGGGATGCAGTTCCTACTGCGGCAGTCCTGCTGTAAGTTAGCTTCTAGCCAGTCCGGTTGCAGTACACAGCTGAGCTGCTTGATGGATAAACGATTACATCAGAGATAAATCCTGGGTTGTATCTTCTGGGGCTGCTGTCTAGGAATCAGTGTAACTGCTGCAACCAGAAAGCTTGAAAGACTGGAACCGGAAACTCATGTTTAAATGATAAAAATATCTCAGACTCACCAGGGCTGCTAACAATCAAACCAGGGCAATCAAACTCAGCTACTCTATAGAAACATG
Source organism: Excalfactoria chinensis (assembly GCF_039878825.1). Taxonomy (NCBI): domain Eukaryota; kingdom Metazoa; phylum Chordata; class Aves; order Galliformes; family Phasianidae; genus Excalfactoria; species Excalfactoria chinensis. The sequence continues at coordinate 10,812,885 of NC_092829.1, read as the reverse complement.
CTGGAACACCAGCATAAGAAAATACCACTTCTGCAAAAGGAAACTGCCTGATGTGTTTCTCAGTCTCCCAGTATTTTTTTCCTAATATATGTTTTTTTTATTTGCATTTAAATCAAGTAGTCATACCTGAGTAAGATCAGCATTTCCAAAAGCTACAGCCGAAAACAGAAAACAATCAAGCTTTGGTGCTTAACTACTAAATCATTAACCTACAGGGAGGAAAGTACTTCCTTTATCAGCAAAGAATGCTTCTGACCCTAAAGCAATGCTATATACAGAAATGTAAATTACATGGGCACTTCTAGGTACACACTCATATGCATGTAAGATTCAAGAGGAGCACTCCACCCAACAGACACCAGACCTTTGGTAAGGATACTAGGTACCGGGGGATTCTGACCTTCATGCTTCGAGCAACACAGTTGCAGTGATTTATACTAGTAGCATATGGGATAGCACAATCACCTCAATGACTTTTAGCAACACTTCAGCAGTCATGACCCTTCTGCCCTGTCAGATGCAGGCTGTTGTGCCCAGCTTTCCTGGATCTCCATTTCCATTGCCACAGCAGCACCAGAGAAGTGGGTGCACATGCTCCTGCTCAAAGCTCACCCAGAGTTCCCATAATCAAAAGGATCAGCAGCACAACAGCCAGAGGCTTTATTTTATATGACAGCATAATTTGCCTCTCTATCATTGCTACAGAGGAAAAAATAATTATTTTCCCATATATAATTTAACACGGAGCAGGATATTCTGCCATCATAACTATGCCGGAAATGTTTTTGTAATTTAGAGTATTCCTTGGATTAATCCATGGGAGCGTGGAGGAGTGGAGGAGCTGCACCTGATTACCACAGGCTCAGCCTCTTTCTTCATAAAAAGGAAACTTAAAAACTTTGTCCTTCTGATTAGGTGGAAGAAAAACAAACAGGCAAAATCTCCTTTATTGATGAAGTGTTGAAGCATATTTTAAGAAATATGCAACTATATCCCATAACAATTCTGAATTATTGGTTGTCCAGAAAACCCTGAACTTCCCAAGTCCCCAGAAGCTTCCCCAATCCTGCATGATTATATGCAATTAAATGCTACCTGTGCGCGATGAAAATACAGGCAGTGGAGCTCTGCTATCAGAGCAGGGCTTTCTGCTGTTCTCCAGCAAACACCCACCTGCACCCTCCCTATTTGTTTTGCTGTGTTACTAAGAAAAAAGTGCATTTAGGTGAAGCCCCAGCCGACCTTCCCTGTGTTGAATTGAGTCAATTGGAGTAATACAGCAAACTGAGCTGGAAGTGGAAACTGTCAACGCAGCTTAAAAGAAACTCATGAGGATCATATAGACCACATATCGTATAGAAGAGGTTCGTACATTGTTGTATAGGAATAGAGATGAAATGCTACAGTAGAAAAAGGGATTTCCCATGGCCTTCGACAAGTACATGGGATGTCTGTGCAGAAGCAGATGTGAACCGAAGGAAGCACAAAGCCGCAGGTGCAGTACCCGCATCGCCCAGCCCACCCCGCAGCACTACGAGCTCGTGTGGAGCAGCCCCCCGACGTACCCAGGATCTCCTTCCTGCGCTGCGTGTGGGGCTGCTCGGTATAGACCCACTCGAAGTCCCCGCGGGTGACACGATTCCCCATGGCTCCAGGACTGTACCCCGCTCCAGGCAGCCCTCATTTATAGCCCCGCGCCGGCGGAGGGGAGGTGCCGGGTGTTCGGAGGCGGCCCGAGAGGTGTGCGGGGAGGAAGGTTGGCTGCAGGGCACGGGGGTGCGGCAAGATCGCTGCTACCACCACCTCCCGAGGTGTCCTCGGGGGAAGAAGTGCTGCAGTCCGTGGGCACTCTCTTTGAGGCAAGGTGTTGGGTAAGCGAGGGGAGTCCAGATTCTGTAAAGCTGGAGCCTCAGGCTGAAGCGGGATGCGATTTAGGGCATGAGAGCTCCTCCCAGCTTGGAGAGACTGCAATGACACAAAGGTGACCAACGCCTGGCACGCATCTCCGGCGTGAGATGCCCCAGCAGCATCCAGCTCTCAGCTGGGTCACGTTCCTGGGACCCCGGTAAAGAGAATCGCGCTGTGCCCTTGGCAATTTAGTCCGAAGCTTAGCAAGTCCTTTGCCTGACTCCTCTCCAGACTGATTCACAGGGAGAGGTCACCTGTGTTACAAAGAGATGTTTCTCCACACACAGCTCCAAATTAAAGCACTGCTTTTGTTCCCGCTGCAATTTTGTACAAGTCTGTACCTGAGCCGCTGTCTGCCCTCCGCTCTCACTGTTCCTTGAAGTGCACCTTCCACTGACCACATACTGTTGGGAGCAGCTCCACAACCAGGAGCCCTTTTGTTCCTGATCCAAAAGGATCTCTCCAACTCCCTCCCTCCTTACTCATCCTTAGAAATGCCTATCACCATTGCAAGCAGCTAATTTTTTTTTTTATTTTTTATTTTTATTTATTTTTTTGCTTGATCACATTAGCAATGCAATCGTCTCTCCCTTTATTTGCATTGAACTGAGATCGCTTGGTAGCACAGTTGTGTGAAAACATACAGGCTAAAAAAACCCCAAATATATAGACTAAAAAAAAAACAAAACAAAAACAAAACAAAACAAAACAACAACAACAACAACAACAAACAAAACAAAACAAAAAAACAACATAACAAAACCAAACAAGAATCCCATCATGTCTGCTATACAACTTTAGGGTTTACGTTTTTCAGTACTTTATATATATGTTTTCCCCTCGAGTGATCTGAATTTAGACTCTTGAACAATGCAGGTTGAGTGGAAGGAGTACCATATAAAGGTAAGCAGCTTTGCCCAGAGCAGGTGCAGGACAGTAAGCCATTTGCTTTTACAGGTCAGCTCTCTGTGAGCACAATGCTCCGTTCTCCACCACTGCTCCAACATGAAGCTGGTGTTCACCCACAGAGCTGCAGTTAATGGACTGTTAATCCAAGTGAGGTTGTTAGACATTTCTATAAGTAACGACTGAGTTGTTCAGAGAGCAGATCCATCTCAGCTTAAACCTGTAACTGGCTCTAATGTTTTGTTGACAGTACTAGTGAAGAGGCCAAAGATTTTCTGAAAATGATGACACTTATTTGTCACTTCCTACTCAGGAGTTCTCATGGTGATTATAAAAGCAAATTAAAGCAAATTATTGGGCAGCCCATGCTGTTGTAAACAAAACAAATATGACTTCATCCCTAAATGTTTATCCAACAGGCTAGTACTACAGTGTATGGTCAGTGATGCATAGAAAGTTTCTTTGCAAGCAATGCCTTCATGTAGCCATTGCAATCGTTTCAGCCCTACCACATGAGAAGAACAAAAAGCTTTTCTGACTTCAGTGAGCTGGCATCTCTCTTTGAGGGTAGATTTTCATCCTTTACATTTCAGTAGCAAACAGAACAAATTATACTAGTTTAAGAGTAATGATGGATGCCAGACAAACAAGAAACACCAGCTTTAGATTATCTTCTACAATTGGCAGAAGCATTATCCAGTTCTGACCATTTGGCACCTTTGGTTTTATGGCACCCTATTAAAGTGCAAACGGGCAGAAAATTTGTCCACAAAGGAAAAGGAGGGTAGATTTTAGCATCACCTGGGAATAATGACCCTTGTAAAGCATATCATAATGACTGCCTGAACTCTACAAATCCACTATACTCACTGCGCTTTATGGCAAATCAAACATGTTTCATAAGGCCAGGTACTCCAAGCCATAGCCTTCTGTTCATCAGCAATTTCCTGTACCTGCTCAGGGATTCTAAATATTAAGAAATCTAGTAGCTCAGAGAAAGTTTTAATGCGCAACAGGCAGGTTAATTGTTTTCCTCAACAGGAAGAGCACAATTGCTGGCTTTGTACAGAGTACCATCAAATGTTGCTCTTACATGAACTTGAGTACAGGTCGTGCTCACCTCCAGCATGACAGCTAGCAGCTTTCGGAGTAATAATAATGAGAAGAATAAAAATAAGTAATAAAAAAAACCTTTTGCCCCAGTGAGGGCACAGCCTAAAAAACAGCTCTGACACAAGATTTACTACTCCTCTCTTCTGCAGAAACACTCACATTTCTCCACCCAAAGGTGTCTTTCCCACACCTGTTTCCAATGCATGCATCTGCCACACCACTAAGCTACCCCTCCCCTCTGCCTGCTAACAGAAAAGATGACGCAGCAAATAGAGCAGCAACGCCTGCACATATAATCCCATTGGGTATTCCCAGCTTGAAGAGTAGGCTTCACATTTGAGGTGGCTTAATTCTGTGTTGGTATACAGGATTTAACTTCTCTTTTTCTTGTTTCTAGATGCTATCTCTTTTTAAACCAATGGTTCTGAAGTAAAATGCAGTTATTTAGCAGTTTTATCTCTAAATAAAGTGTTTTATTTTATATTGGGTGTCACGCTCTGACCCTATATAACTAGTCTGAAAACTGGTGTATCTTATTGAACAAAGTCAAGTTCTCATAGGCAGCTTTGTTTGTAGCTGAATCATGTCACTGATACACATACACACACTGGACAAACAACATGACAGTCACCCTGGCATTCTTCTTATCCCCTCTTCCCCGTGCTGACCCTCTTTCTATTTTTCTCCTGTCACCATATGAACTCTGCTGGAGCAGGGAGGTGGAACCCAGCAGGAAAAGGTGCTGGGGAGCTGCTGCAACTGAATCTCGGGGGGAGGGAGGACATCTTTTAGCCAGTGGCAAGCCACCCCATATGTAATATGGAACATTCGTGTCACCTTTATCATAGAATCGGTAAGGTCGGGAATACTGTTAAGATCAGCAAGCCCAACCTAGCACTACAGGCCCATCAATACAACCGTGTCGCCACGCACCACACTTTAAACACCTCCAGGGATGAGGACGAACGGGAAGGCAGCGGCTCCGGGCGCCCTCTGGCGCACACGCGGCGCACCGAAGCGCTTCTGCCTCCAGAACGGCGCCTTGACGGGACTGTAAAGGGAGCGGCTCGTTAGCGAGAAGCATCGCAAACGCAGCCTCACCGTAATTAACGGTGCCGCGACGAGCGAGCGCGGTGTGCAGTTAGAAAGACTGCTTTTTTGCAGAATTCGAAGGGAAACAGCTTCCTCTGCTACATATATATTTTTTTCTCCTGTTCCATTTTCATTCTTCTGCTTCTTTGTTTCTCCGAGGAATTGCCATCTTTCTGGAAAGCATCTGCTCCACGTGGTGTTTTACGTTGCTTAGATGATTTGCGGTTGCTTTCATGAGAGACATTTCCATCGTGCACCCCAAGTACTCATCCCACAGGTAACTTAAGCCACCCCTCTGCAGTCCTGGGACTTCGGGAAAGGGTTTGCTGGTGTTCCTATGCAAACAGCAGAACGGACTGCACTAACTGGACTTTCCTTCCACAGCAAAAATATCATGCACAAAAAATAGCAAAGGTTGTAACCACCTCCCAGGTGTGAGAACCCGAGACATTCCCCTGTGGCAAATGGTATCAGGTTTATGAGAAAGTGTGAGTCCCATGAAGAAAGGCATCAGGTTAAATAATGTTTTCTGTCCTCTCTCTTTAAGCGCTGATGGATCTCATCTACAAAACTCTAAACTACTGTACATTAGTGGTATGACAGTGCTTTCTAAACCACAACTAACAGCTGTTCTTTCAAAGATGCTTCCTGATACTCAGGCTTCAACTTGATCTACTTCAAGCCTGATTTATTTCAGTGCTGACAATGGGAGTGCCAAAGGGTTAAGAGGAGCACTTTGTCCTGCCCAACCTCTTGAAGTCAGAGGCTGAGCCTTGAGAAGAGGGGGTGGGAGGGGGGAAAGCCACAGGAAAATGGATAGTCGTGTACAATGGGTAGTTGTGTGCATGTGTGCACAGGTGTGTGTATGGGAAGTATTTCCTCTGCAGGGGATAACTGCAGAATAACTTCGATAACAGACTGTGAAATTCCCAAGATTATCGTAGAACCACATAATTATGCCACACAATTTTCATTTTTGATTTGGAAAAGTGTTTTAACTCTATTCCTATTGTAGGAAAAAAATAATGGACTGAGATGTGACTGTAAAACACAAAGTAAAATGGCGATCCCTTCAATTAGTTGAGTTACAAATCCTTCTAACATATAGGCACGCTAAAATAGAACTAATCAGCTTTGCTTATGCCTAAGGAATGTGCATTTTTACATTCATACTTCAGCAAAACCGCCAGAGAAAATAGAGTTGTCATATAAATTGCCTTGTAGAAACCCAGCTAAGTTTAACAACAAATAGCTGCTCTTGAGCTTCCATTGAGACTGCAGTGATTTATGCAACTTATTTATTTTTAATTAAGAAGTTTTATTCAATTCAGATTTGGATCCTTTCTCTTTTACAACATAATATTAACTGTAGATTTCATTCTTTCTTAGCGCTCCTGGGATCTATCAATATCTGGTGAGTTTACTGGAAGCCGAGAGCTCAGCACTTTCCAGTATCAGGGCTGGAGTGTGTAAATCAAAGGTATGCACATGCAGGAACAGGATGGAGAGGAGCTGCTCTTTGTAGGAGCTACAGATTTGCTCTTTGGTCCTATGGTGCAGTATGAGCAATCCAGATATATGTATATTCACTATACTTTCTGTATAAATCATGCCATGCTAGCTCAACTAGCATGCATTAGTTACCAGAGTTTTCCCATTCTTATATGACCTATGATTCATAAGATACAGTCCATTCAGGTACACACAAAAAACCCTACATTTACAGGTCTAATGTGACTGCTTAGTAATGACTGGTGATTTTTGGAAGGATAGTTACATACCCTTAGCTATAAAATCCACAGTGAATGGAAGAGAAAACATTCATACTTTACAGTCAGCTTTACAGCTCAATAATATTTACTTGTATTTTATGCCCACAATTAAAGGGTTAAAGATTTCTGGACCAAGGATTAAGCCCACTGACTCATGTATCCTTTCATACAGTAAGAACAGCAACTTACATGATCTGTTTTGATCTTGCCCTTACAACATTTGCTTAATGAGAGCAGGGTGATTAGTGACTGTGACTTAGAAATTAGTTTGTAATGGTAACAGAGCAAACGCTGCCTCCTACCCCCTGCAAGAAAACAGAATAGAGAAATCACCCTTTACTTTGCTCAGTCTCAAAGACACGAGGAGATGACAAACAGAGGGATGCAGCTATAAATCTAAGCTAATTAATTGGGATAGCTTTATTGGCTGGTTGGTTTATTTTTAATTCTTATTTTTCAGTAGGATGTGGTACAGCAAAGAAAACAGCAATTGTTAGAGGTAAAGAAAAACAGCAGAAGAATTGTGAATAGAGCTCATCAGCTGTCTTATATCACAATGAGCATGAAGAATCTTCTGGTCACTGTGAACCTTGAAAAGAATTCTGTAGGAGCCCATAAACGAATCAGAATCAGTGTTTTCCCTCACATTTGTTTAGCAATCTGAAGACGAAGACATTTGCAGCAGAAGATAGTGGGCTGTAAGGGCTGGGCGTGGTGTTAGCTGCATGAGATCAGCTGGAGGTGATGAGGCTAAATTATGAAGGACTGTGAAGGTAAAATAAAAACCACTTATCCTACAGAGACATAGAGGATCAGGAGAAGAACTCTGTGGAAAAAAAGTGAAGTGGTATGACTAATTAGCATTTTCTTCATGGATTATTTTATTGGTGTTGTAAATCTTAGTTTAGAATTCTTTTTTTCACTAAGACCTTTCTTGCTTTAATTAATAGGTCATTTTAGATGAACATAACAAGGAAAACCCAATATTGTGAAGTGGTAGAACTTACTCCTTAATCTAGAGAGGTCCTTAATAAGTGTTTTAAGAAGAGATAATTGTTTAACTCTATATTTCAACTATTGATTTTTCTCTCTATCCAGTAAGTGGCTTTCTATCTTTGTGTGTTCTTTGCACAAGAGGAATAACTATCTCAAAAGCTATTCATGTCATGTGCTTAACTAGCAACGTAAGTAATATCAGTTTATTAATCAGCCTTGATTGACAATGGCAGGGTTAATCTCTCAAAATAGTCTCTGTGAGAATGAGAAAGGAGGGAAAAACAGGCTATCAGAAGTTTCTAAATCAGTGAATTTGAAAGGCTGAGTGGATGAAAAAGGTAAGCAAGAATGCTGGAGGTGATGGCTGTGAAGAACTTGCTCATTTCACAAATTTTGCTGTTCAAATTTTTCCTTGTTCTTTTAAGGTGAAGGGCTAGGGGAAGGGGGTGGGGCAGCTAAAAGGAAAAATCCTGCCTTAGAAATACAGTGTTAATCCTTCTGTTTGTTCTTTTTTAATATGTGAAGAAGTAACTTATTTTCTGAGACCTTCATTTTCTTAAATATAGGACAGATTCTTGTATTTACCAACTAATTTCTTTTTAAAAGAGCAGTTACCTAGTTTTGGCTTGCTGTGGTGGATGTAAGTGCCAGAACAGTCAGTTCTGTAGTACAAAATGCCTACTACTTGAGAATCAGCTTTTTATATATCATCATGCATCAAAATACTACATGCAATGGATTAGCATAGCAACGGCAACTGTGATTTCTGGATGCTGTGAACTACTAATTCACCACCAGAAACAAAACACATGGGAGGAAAAAGCATAATATTGATTGAGTGGCTAATGCTGCTGAATGCTGACTATCATCTCCTGAAATTCTACTAAGAATATCTGAGAAATAGATTTCTACTGTCTTGTATACTGTATCTTGTGCTATAAGCAGCAATGCTGATTTCCTTGCAGCTAGTTGGCATTTGACAGACATGAACAATCCCAGGAATTGCTGTGGATTGTCCTTGCTAACATCACAACATTACACATTATATATATATATATATATATATATATATGTATATATTAATAATAACAAAAGATAAATGGAGCCATGCTCTTCTCAGTCATGAACAGTGAAAAGGCATGAGGCTCTAAGCAGAAATTTCAATACAGGAAATCTCCTTGAAAATAACAAAAGAATTTCTTTCCTGTGAGAGCGGTGAAACAAGGGGAGGAGGTTGTGGAGTTTCTGCCCCTGGAGGTATTCAAAGCCTGAGTGGACACAACCCTGGGCAGCCTGCTTCTGAGCACACAGTTGTGCAATTTCTAGTGGTCTTTTGCAGCCTGGGCTGAGAAGACCAATTAAGTCATGTTTAAAGACCAAGCTTAGTAGTCTTTGTGGTAAACTCAAAATATAAATTTTCAAGTTGCTCATATATATGTCATCTTGAATGCAAAATGGTGGTGGTTACCTGTCTTATGTGTTGTAGTATGTTGCGTTTAAACACCCATGTCCAAACCATGCATGGCCCTGGACAGCTAATAACATGGTCCCAAGGCTGTAAGCTTTTAACATTATTACATGATTTTTAGTGATATTTCTCATGAGTTGACTGAGCATAGCTTGAGTTGTGGACTGTGCAGGTGACAGTGAAATGTGTGGAGGAGGGGGCACAGTGCAGCACTAACTCTGCCTCTCACGCCCCCCCCCCCCATACACACTTGTTCAAATCAAAACCTGTGTGTAATACGCATGATGGTGCCTGGTGCATAAAATGCTGTGGTTATCCATAATATTTCAACCAGCTTATAAGTGTGTGTGCCTGTGAAGACGCACAGATTTCGTTATTGAGCAGAGATGTCCATTTTCTTATTTAATTATTAAAGTTGGGCTTGTGTTATTTCATAAAATAATGTTAACATGCTTACTGTGAAAGAAACATCCAGAATGCTTGTGGGGCACTGACAAGTCTTTGTAATTTTCAGTGTCTCAAAAAAGCTCAAAAAAATATCAAGTTTTTGCTTTCCTTATTTTGTGTGCGTGGATTTGACTGCTTGTTTAAATGAGTTAAACAGGCATCTTCCCGATGAAAATCAACTTATCCATGCTACATTTCAAGCCACAATAGCATTCAAAACGAGCCTTAAATTATGGCACATGTTATGGTAAATAATGTTATGCCTTTTGATATGCTGGCTAGACAGAGTTCAGTGAACATCAAAAAATATGCATCCTTGCTTTCCATTTGGTAAAGGAATTTAAGAGAGGTTTCAAGATTGATGGAAGAAAAATAATCATTTTTATTCATATATTTGTGATTCTGTTTTCTGTCATCATAATTACTCATGAATTTTCAAATGGAACATACAGAGTTACAATCAGATATTCAACTCCCAGAAAATACTGATCACATCAGCACACAGTGTGTTCACAGAATCATAGAATGGCCTGGTTGAAAAGGATCACAATGACCATCTATTTTCAACCCCCCTGCTATGTGCAGGGTCTCCAACCACCAGACCAGGCTGCCTGGAGCCATGTCCAGCCTGGCCTTAAATTCCCCCAGGGATGGGGCATCTGCAGCCTCCTTGGGCAACCTGTTCCAGTGTATCACCACTCTGAGTGAAAAAGTTCCTCCTATTATCTTTCCTGAACCTTCCCTGACTTAGTTTAAAACCATTTCCCCTTATCCTATCATCATTAACCCATGTAAACAGTTGTTAACCAGGCTTTTGTAATATCCCTTCTTTCACAATTGTGTCTTATTCACTATTGCTTTTTAGCAGAATGTACATTTGTGAACAATTACTTCCAGGGATGAAGCACAGGAATAGTAAAATTAGACTAAAAAATCTCTGATGTGCATCTTGAGAAACTCACTAAGAATTTGCAAGTACTTCCAACAGACCAAACACTGATGTATTAGTTTCACAAAAACGAAGTCAAACATCCCATTGCTTTTATGTTTTTGTTACTTTTTATGTTTGTTTTAATTAAATTATTAAAACAAGTTTTGTTGAACATTAACTATATTATATATTTTATATGTGGCCTAAGATAATACTTGTTTACTTAACAAGACCCAGGCAAGTCAAAAGGTTGGATGCTCATGTCCTAAATGAAAGATCTACTTGTTTCAGGGCAAAAACACTTGACACCAAACATACACAGAAAATAAAAGCAGAGGGAGGATCAGAGGATTAAGATATTTCTTACAGAGCAGAAATCACAGACCTCATATAGATATCCTCTCTTGTCTTCCTTTACTTCCTTTTTTTTTTTTTCTTTTTCTTTTTTTTTTCCCACTATATCTAATAGTGATATCTCAGATATATGTGGACAGCACTTCTTTTTTGGGGGGACTCTGCATCAAAATTAAAAAGGTCAAACCTTGTTATTCCCTAACTTACTTTTTTATCTAGGTGATGATTATGTAGAGCTACTTTGCTTTTGTGCTGGATTTGCAGCTGTCATCTCTTTGAATCCCAAGGTTTTCCTTTGGCAACCTACGTGTTGGAGAAAGGCAGACGTTTGAGCCAGTTAATCCAAAGGAAAGAAAGGCTAAGGGAGGTAGAAGCTGACTTATCAAAAGAAAACAAATTCAGTTCGACTCTTTCACTTAGACATGCTCAGGAACTGAAATTGTTACCAGGAATTGTACAGTGCCAACAAAGTAGAGTGGAGACAAAAATAATGTTGGTAGTGTGTGCAGGAAAAGTTAAGAATGGCTTTCTGCAGATTGATGGTGAACTACAATTTATGATAGGTTTTATGGAAGGAACTAGGAGGAAGGAAAAGAACAAAACAGCACTGAGCAATCTAGGGCTTGTAAATAATATATTTTCATAAAGGCTTATTTGCAGCAGATGCTTGAAGATTACTTTTCAATGAAAGGTTCTCAGATGTGTGTAAGACTACTCTAAAGGGAAATCCTACATTTGACTTACTTCCTCTTCTACCAGGTAAGCGTATTCTACTGAGATTGCTAGTCAATAACAGAAGCTTCTAGCAAATGTCTCTTTTTCTCTCTCTCTTTTCTTTTTCCCCACCAGAAAATGGTGTGAGAAGGGGATTTTAAAATAATAATTTAATTAACATTCTGTGCAAGCTTAGAATAGTAAGCAGAAATGATTTGTGCACTTTTTCCTAAAAAGCAATGCACAAGCTTCACGTCTCACCGTTTTTTATTACATTTAATTGGAGCAAGAGAAACGTCACCCTAATTTGGAAACATTCTGATGTTACAAAGCTACAGGTAGTTTCCTTGTATTGTTAAGTTTGACCTGCAAACTGCAATGAGGCTCTGGCACAGCCTGCCCATAGAAGCTGTGGATGCCCCATCCCTAGAGGTGTTCGAGGCTGGGTTGAATGGGGCCCCTGGCAGCTTAATCTGATGGGGAGCAGCCACCCCAGGGCAGGGGTTTGTGTCTGGGTGGGATTTAACATCCCTTCCAGCCCAATCCATTCTATGGTTCTTTGATTCTGTGATATCTTGCAGTTTGTGAGGACGGGAGCATTAAGAGTGACTGAAGAGAAGGAATTCCTACCTCTCCACATGTTAAGTAATTGTGTTGCTATTTCTGACATTTAATAGGAAAACGTTTTCTAATTTCACCATTAGCCCAGAGTTCAGTATCACTGTCTGGAGACTTGGAATAGCATCATAAAGGTTGGAAAAGACCTCCAAGATCATCTTGAGCAATTGTCAAATAGACTAACGCGTAGAATGCTTCACACTGCAGTAAAACCTTTTCTTTAAGGTGAATCTTATATTAGTTCCTAAAAGGTGTCGCTTTGGGAGATTAGAACGCAAAGCAGTGGTGCAGTGGGTATAAACAAATTAATGTAGACCTGCAGTAGCCTTGGCAATAACCAAAGCAGCAAACCTGCACTTGCCACGAGCTGCGTTATGTCCCACACAGTGGGAGGGAAAGGTGTTAACAAGGGAAGGAAGCTGAGGGGAGGCCCAGGAGGTGGCCTTGTCCGTATGGAATGGCTCGTGTTGGGCCTGCAGGGCTTTTTGTGAGGGCAAAGAGCTGATTCACTGCCGCGTTTTATGAGGGGGATTTCCACGCCCTGGAATGTGGGGGAGCGCTGGAGTCGGGGCGCCGTTCGTTTTGAACTCTGCTTTTCAAGCAACTCAATTCACCAACGCACTTGAGCCCTCACTGCCTGCAGTCGGGCGCTAAAAGGAGCCGGCGCCCAACCCCAGCCCCGCCGGCTGCCTCCCTCAGCCGCTCCGCCGCTCCTCTGCGCATGCGCAGCCCGGGGCCGTTAACGGTCGGGCTCTGCGCGCGCCACCTGGCGGCGCCTCAGGGGGTGCGAGACGGAGGCGGGGCGGAGGGCGGAGCGGGGAGAGAGCGGCCGGGAGGGGCGGCAGCGCTGGGAGGGGCGAAGGAACGAGGGCGGGGCTGCGGGAACGAGCTGACGCCGCCACTCGCCGATTGGTCGCCCCGCACCTGGAGGTGCGTTCAGCGGTCGCAGCGCAGCTCCATAGGCCCGCGGCGGTGAACGGAGGCGGACCGCCGAGCGAAGCTGCCCCGCCATAGGCCGCTTCGGCTGCCTCGTCGAACCGCGGGCGTGACGGGCGGCGCGATTGGCCGCTGGGCGGCGGGGGGGCGGGCACCGGCGGCAGCGGCCTCCCGGGGCTGGGGTCCGTCTCGGCGGCAGCAGCGGAAGTCTCGCGAGGGAGCGTAGCCGGGATTTGGCGGCTGGCTGCCTCCCTCCCTCTCGCTGGCTGCGAGGAGCTGGTGTTTGTGTGGAAGGGGGAGGAGGAGGAGAAGGAAGGGACGCGAGAGCAGCCCGAGCCCCACCATCCGCCGACGGGAGCGGAGCGGAGCCCCCGCGCCGGCCGCCGAGCGAGCTCTGTCCTCCCGCCGCCCCCTCGCCCGGCCATGGCCTCGGGAGACACCCTGTACATCGCCACCGACGGCTCGGAGATGCCGGCCGAGATCGTGGAGCTGCACGAGATCGAGGTGGAGACCATCCCGGTGGAGACCATCGAGACCACCGTAGTGGGCGGCGAGGAGGACGAGGAGGAGGAGGACGAGGACGAGTGCTGCGAGGACTGCGGCCCGCACCACCCGCCGCACCACTACCACCACCACCAGCCCATGATCGCCCTGCAGCCCCTCGTCTCGGACGGAGACCCCAGCGGGGCGGGCGGCGGCGCGGCCGGAGGCGGCGGGGGGCAGCTCCACCTGCACCACCACCACCAGGAGGTGATTCTGGTGCAGACCCGCGAGGAGGTGGTGGGGGGTGACGACTCGGACGGGCTGCGGGCCGACGACGGCTTCGAGGACCAGATTCTCATCCCGGTGCCGGCCCCCGCCGGAGAGGACGAGTACATAGAGCAGACCCTGGTCACCGTGGCCGCCGCCGGCAGCAAGAGCGGAGGCGGCGGGTCCTCCTCGGCCGGGGGGGGAGGCCGCGTGAAGAAGGGCGGCAGCGGCAAGAAGAGCAGCAAGAAGAGTTACCTGAGCGGGGGAGGCGGCGGCGGGGCCGAGGGCGGCGGCGGCAGGAAATGGGAGCAGAAGCAGGTGCAGATCAAGACCCTGGAGGGGGAGTTCTCGGTCACCATGTGGGCCTCGGGTAAGTGCGCACCGGACCCCTCCCTCCCCGGGCCCTGAGCCGCGCCGGGGGCCGCCCGGCTCGGTCCGGACGGTTTTGTTTTGAAGGGAGGCCATGTTTTGATGTGTGTGATGGGCGCCGCCATGTTCATCGCCAGGGCAAGTATGGCGGCTCCCCGAAAAGATGGCGGGGTCTGCGCTGCCGCTGCCGCTGCTCCTACCCGGCTCCGACGGGGGGAAGGAAAGATGGCGGCGGCCGCCAAGATGGCGGCGGCTGAGGGGGTGCGGGTGGAGGGAGCAGCGCGCCGCCGGCTCCAGGACTAGGCCGCAATGGCGTAGTTTCTGCAGCAGGGGGAGGCGGGGTGCGCGCGCGGGCGGGCGCACGGTGCGGGGCGCACCCAGCCTCCTCGCTTCTCTCCCCCCGCCCCGCCGCCGCTTCTCCTCCCGCCTCGCCGCTCCCGCTCCTCCCGGCACTTTCTTTCCTCTCGCTCCGGGCCGCCGCCGCCGCCTTCCCGGCTTTCCCTCCCGCCCCTGCGCTGCCTCCGTCGCGCACCCGGGGCCCCATTGGGCCGCATTTCAATGCCGAGCGTGGCCGCGGCCCCGGATGAGGCGTGTGCTGCGGCCCGTGACCGTTAGGCGAGGGGGGCGGGGGAGAAGCGCCCGCCCAGCGCCTCCCGCTGCCGCCTCGCCTCGCCCCGGGGCGGCCGTCCCTCTGAAATACCGTCCGGGAGCGCGCCCGGGGGCTGCGAGAGCTCCGAGCCGGGCGACGGCAAGAGCAGGGCTGGGCGGGGATGGGGCTTTACCGCCCGATCCCGGGGTTGCCGCCGGGAGAGCATGGCCTGGCTGGGGCCTTACGCACCCCCGAGGTGGAGACCGGGGTTCACCGGTGCTTGGGGAGTCCCCTCGGCAGGAGCGGAGCTGACCCGGTGGTGGCCTCGCTGTGCTGGCGGAGCTGGGAGCGGATTCAGGCTGACACTCGGAACACCGCTCAGCTTTTCCTTGGCTGGATCTAACGATTCAAATGGGCTTTTTAATAGGCACGAGGGATCCGTGCACAGGGAGAGTGGAGGTTTCCGAGTTGCTTTTTGTGGGAGTGTCTCTCAAAGGCAAGAAAATCTTGTGGACATGCTTGGTATCTGCAGGGCTGGGGATGGACCTGACATGCGCCAGCCATTCCCATTGATTCTGTTTGTCTCAGTTTCCTCACCCTTCTTTTAAGATGCATAGGGGGGAATTTTTTTGTCCTCAGTAGAAATTTTACTTGTGCTACATTAGTGCTTTCTGGTTTTTGTTTTTTTGTTTTGTTTGGTTGGTTTTTGGTTTTTTTTTTTTTCTTTTTTTTTCTTTCTTGTTTTTTTTTTTTTTTTTTGTAAGAAGAGTTACAGGGAAAGTTCTGTGCTAACATTATTTGAGGGTGGGGGAAAAAAAGCAGCCAAATAACATCATTTCCTGTAACACTCAATGGGTGCATAGTCCTTGAATAATGGGACACCTTTTCTGTGTATCATATTTTTCCTGCTCTTTTTAGTATTCAGTGAGCCCAGCAGAGTATTGGGTACTTGTTAAACTTCTGAGGTGGTCTGCTATGATCATTGGCTATGTTGTCTGTGGTTGACCAGTGGTTTTGTTAGTAAGTGGAGCGCTGAAAGAAAAGTATATTGAATGACCTAATTCTCTTGTCTGAGAAGATACTAAAGAATAGTGATTTTGATTTTGTTGTTAAATAAATGTCCATATTAAAAAGTTTGACAGTGTATTGTTCTTCTGACATATACTTAGTTGACAGCCTAATAAGCCCAATAAAAGTTACCTGCATTTTGATGAACAGAGAATGTTCAGTAAAGACTTTCTTGAGTACAGTTCAGCGGAACAGCGTTTTCTATATGCTTCTGTGTGTCAGTGGAATCTGAATGAAAGTCACTTGTTATCTGTTGTAGAATTGACCGTGCAAGAAAGACAAAAGAAATTAAAACAGACAATTGGGTTTCAGCTATCTAAATAGCTGAATGCAAGTGGCTGTATGACTCATGAGCTGGCAGGATGCAGGACCTCACTGGGATCAATTGACAGCTTCCAGCATGCATTTGTGCTCTGAAATTCAGAGTGCCTGATAGGATGCTTCTTTAGAGCTTCTGTGTGCTGATTTATTACTTGACTGAAATGAATAATGTGCATAATCAATGCGCTTGATTCTGTTCCTCCTTACGCAACTTTTACATCAGGATAGCCGTATCGATTTCAGAGGTTTTGTTCTTTGTGCTCATGACCATGCAAGCCCAGCCAGAATGATATCCACTTGTAATGTAGTGGAGATTGAATTGCATTGGTATGTTTGGCCCAATTATATGCGTGATGCAGAATACCCATTATTACTTGACTTCAAATGGGGAAGAAACTCTCCAAAAGCAATATCATGGATTTCACATGTGAAGAAAAGGCTTGACTTTCCTCCATGTATGCCCACCTTCCACCCTCCTGCCTTGAGTTTCAAAGTCTTTGATAATAACCTCAGAGCAGAGCTTATTAAGCCTGATTGGTAGGCTTTTATACCTTTAATACAGCTTGCTGAATGGTATAAAAGTGATCTGAAGTTGCTCATGGTTAAATGCTGAAGTTCTGTTGCTTCAGTGTGTGTTTTCTGAGGGGGAATGAATTCCAGAAAAATTCCAAAAGAGGAAAAGCTGGAATGAAAATAAACCCCTGGAACAAACTACCTACCTGCCAAAGGAAGGTTTTACTGAGGTTTCTCTGCAGAATCCAGTGTGCTTTGTTTTGAGCAAGCTAGCTGCTTGACCTCTGTATTTTGACATAGTTAAGACTTGTGCTCTCAGCTAATTGACTGGTTGGAATATTTAACAAAAAAGTTTATCAAAAGATGAACAGTAAACGAGGCTGTGAATCACTGTAGCACAATGAG
This sequence comes from Excalfactoria chinensis, assembly GCF_039878825.1. NCBI lineage: Eukaryota > Metazoa > Chordata > Aves > Galliformes > Phasianidae > Excalfactoria > Excalfactoria chinensis. The sequence continues at coordinate 10,795,615 of NC_092829.1, read as the reverse complement.
TCCTATATTGCTGGTCCTGGATATTTGTATTGGGAACAAGGGCACTTTGCTCACTGCTGCATGGGAATACAGTGTGGCTTAATTACTGTTTTCCGGTGCTACTGTGTTAGCCTGTACATGCGTGGTGTCAAATGTAACCAAGGGTATATTGTTTGTAAGTGAGTGTAGTACTTTTTGAAACGAGTAGAAATGGTGAATGAAATACATAGCAAGGTGATTAAGGTGGTCTGCTCAGTCCTTCTGTTGTTAATATGGTCAATTCCTAGTTGCTGTACTATTGTTGGCAACAGTTTAGACTTAACCATAGCTTCTCCTACCACCTTAATATTGATGGTAATGTCAAACTTGTGACCCATGATTACTTTAATCTGTTTAGTTTGAAACAGGAATGTTTTGTTCTAGTTTATGTTCGCTTTCCAGATCTTCCAAATAGAATGGTCTTTTTCCATGTGTGAAAACAGATACTGAACAAAAAGTATTTCATTTTCTGAAATGGTTGAAGAGGTATATATCAATGGATATGTTAACCACTTGTGAAAGGAAAGGTATTTGTGCCTTTATCATCTTCAGCTTCAGTCTTCCTGTTTAGTGACTAGGTGTTGGGTACACGATAGTAAAAGAAGGGGAAGATTATTGTGAATTGCTTTCCGAGATTGCATTTACAAGGCTGCTTCTGAGATATGTGAGCACTTGGGAAGGTGGGACTGATGTTCTGGCTCCAGCAAATGCTGGAATTTCAAACAGCTGGAGTTTGATTTGAGGGAGAACTATCCTAGTGAAACCACATCTGCCTCTAAATAAAGATGGACTGTCAAAGCTTTTCAGTCTGAAATAGGTTGTGTTGGCTTACATTGTTAATAATATAGGGTAGCCTGCAGGCTTAAGGCTAAAGTAACACAACCACCCTCAGCATGGCCCAAAGATGTTAAACCATTGTAGTAACCTGTTTCTAGGTGGGGAAGTCTAAGATGAGTATATGTATGGTTTAAAAATGATTTGCGATCTTCCAAAAAGCCCAGGTAGTTGATCCATATTTGGAAACTTGGGGAGGTCGTGTTGGGTTTCTAGAAGATTCTTCAGGACCACTAAAAACCAAACCAAACCAAAAAACACAAAAAAACAAGGCACAGTAAATTACAACAATACTAAAACAACCAACCAACCAAAGAAATATGTTAATATCTTAAAAATAAAAGGGTTTTAATTTAACTTCATATTACAGGGGTGATAAAAATAATCATCTGAGCAGTTGTCTTTTAGTATGGGGCTGCTCCGGAAGTAATGCCTCCTATGTTATTATGTTGGTCCACAATGCCAGAGGAGGTGATGGTGGTGCAGCAGTAGAAATTGAACCTTTCCACCAATATCCATCCCATTCCATGTTGTTGCTGTGTGACGGCAGCAGAGGGGCAGTCTGACATGCAAGTGCGTATGAAGCGAAAGTGTGTCATTGAATTCCTCTATGCAGAAATAATGGCACCCACTGATGTTCATTGACAGTTGTTGGATGCTTATGGAGTCTAATCAATGCATGTAAGAACAGCAAAAGTTGAACTGTGCAGGCAGTCTTTTCCTAGCAGTGACACAGTCATAACAGCTGTGAAGCAGTGGATCACCTCTGCTGCTGCAGATTTTTATGAATGCAGCTCTTGTTCATCGCAGGCAAAAATGCATAACTAATGATGGTGACTACGTTGAAATATAGCGTTTTGTAGCAGAGAATTTGCTCTATCAGTGTTTTTGTTCTCTTTGTAGCTATTGTCATTTCTATGGAAATAAATAGAAAGCATTACTTTCGGAGTAATTTATCCTCTGTAGTTTACTGGTAAAGCTGTTAGGGCAGACCGGTACAAGAAGGATATATGTTTTTTTTCATCATCTTAATATTGTAAAGAACTACTGAATAACTTTCTGCCTTCAGTAAGAAATTTCTTCATGTAGGAAGCTCATTGTTTTTTATCACAAAGAAATTTGCCTCTCCTTGAAGCCTGAACTAAATAACTCCTCTATCTATACATGGGTCTCTGAAATTGCTATGCATTATTTATGCTACACTTCTCCAGAGGTGTAACTAGAATTGGGGAGTTTGCTTTCTATGCTGTATGTTTGTTTTTTTGATGCTTTGTAAGTGGTAAGGAGAGGTGAAGTCACTTAGACATAGTTGTTACTGGGGCTTGATTGAAGGCAGAAAATGTCAAGCAGTCAACATGTCCTATTTGCAATAAGAATATTGGTTAACTTGTTAGCCCCAGTGAAAGTTTGCTTGGACTTTAGCCTCCAAACTTTGAGTTGCTTAGTGAAGGTTGGTAGGGCATTACAACTGAACCTGTGATAAAGTTCTGAATAGAGGACAATGATAAAGGCAATTCAGACTTCCTCCAGCACTTACAGGTTTCTTTATTTCAGTGAGTTGATGGTATCAAGGACCATCATAAGATGGTCAGTAACTAGGATGATCTGAATGCTTAAGAGTGCTCAAGTTAGCTGCTGCTTTTAATAACTTAGTTGACCTGTGGTATGAATCAGGTCTGTCTTGAAGGTCATTAGCCCGTGCTTCAAGGTAGCTGCTGTGTTGTTTTTGTCTTTTCTTTTGTTGACTTAGTTTTTAAAACTGCAGGTCCATCCTGCTGTAGAGCACTTTTTTGGTGTAAGAAGACATGAGTGGTTATTTTTCATGTAACTGTCAAGAATTTATAGTTATGCTTTTGTTTATTTTCATGTGAGGTAATATTTTCATAGTTTTCCTATGTAGAAGCGTTGCTGTGGAATTGCTTTCTGTTGGTGGGCTTTTGGAAGGAAAGGTACTGGCGGCTGGCTTGGCCCTCCAAATAACAAGAAAGCAGAGTTGCACTGAGGGCCTTTAAGCAAGGAAAAGACAGAAGATCTTAAGGAATGTCTATAAATTACCCAGTTGACTCATGCATCCGATCTAAGGCAGGAAATGAAAACTTGTTTCTGTTACAAATGTCATAAAACGGTCAAACTGGAAGTTCTGAGTAGCAGTGGAAATGGCCGATGTGAAGGCAGATGATCCCATTCTTGCTTACAGCCTGGAGAAGGCTTTGCAGTTAGCTTTCAAAAATGGTTCTCTTTTGAACTTGATAATGCCTTTATGTGTGTGTAGGCATCACTAAGTATCTGTTCTCAGCCTTCTGACAGTTCAGAAGAACAAATGGTTGCTGAATTAGAGGTTTATTGTTGAATTTCTAACTCCTGCAGCTGTAAAATTTAGCCTATAATACTTGCTTGAGGTGGAGTCAGTTACTTTCTTTAAAGCACTGATGAAGACTGAAAGGTAACATGGTGAGCAGAAAGCTAGATTAAACTGAAGGAAAATGTCCCAGTTATCAATTTATTTTTAATACTGCAGATTTTTTCTTATTTACACTGCTGTCTTTGCCATGTTGAAGTCAATTTCCCTCTTTTACTATGGAACGTATACATGAACTGTTTGCTATTTGATCTGGTAGATCAGATTAAACTCCAAACAAGCAGTAACATTTCTAGAAATAGCTCAGTGGCAAAGATTAAAAGCAGCCATTACAAATTGAATAAAAATTTCTCCATGGTATATTTCTTTTATTTGCTTATGACTTATCTCTTTCCTCACTTAAGTTACTGAGCAGTGAATAATGTTATTTCCTGTACTTGTGTCAAAAAATCAACCAAACAAAAAAAACCCTCAAAAAAACCTACTTTGCCTGATTTGTTCCTTGTTTGATGATTTCTTCTTATTTATTTTTTAATTGGAGAAATAATATTTCTGTCCTTGTCCACGTTATGTTTCTGTAAATTCACAATTTGATTTTTTACAAAGAATTTACCTTTGCGAGTCATACATAGACTGTACATTAAGTGGTTTGCAAAATCTTCCTGCGTACAGAGTAGGAGAAGTAATGCAGTGGCAAGTTTGTTAAGGCATAGCTGAATAGTTAAAGCTATATATACATCTATTGTCATAGGTGCGTTTTGGGAAGTGGTCTCAGCTGAGAGTGGAAAATGGGATTGATGCTGTCTCTTCTGCCCTACTGATGTGAGCTTTGCAAGGAGGAGATTCGTGGATGTTTCCATTCGCAGCCTTCTGTGCATCTCTGTGGTTTGTGTTTTTAGAAAAAGCAAAGAGGGAGAGAAAACTGTGTTGACGCATTCTGCAGTCTGAATGCGGGTTGTCAGTAACAGCAGGTCTTCAACCTAATTTCCTTGTGGTCCTTAAGCAGAAATCCAGTGGAGGAGCTCTAGAGCAGGCTAAATAGCCGTCTCTAACTGACCTGTAGATCAAAGGTCTGAATGATCCCTATCTGCTGTTGACACATTAGAGGGGTAAGGGCTTAGGCTGTCTTTGCCACTGAAGGAGGAAGCCCCCTGGGGAGAGAGTCACACTGTTGAGCTTTTTGCTTCTTTCAGGCCTATTTGCAAGTGTTAAGGAGAGACAATTTTATGAGCAGGGAGTGAAGCCCTTAGTAGCTGAAGTTTCTTGCCCCTCCATGACTCTTTAGTTGAGGGTCAGTGGTTTCTGAAGCTAAAGATCAGTACTCAGAATTTCTTAAGGTAAGTACCATTCCTCCGCTAGGTTTATTTGGTTGCTGGCTGCTGTTGAGATCTAAGTGAACATTGTAGAGCTTAATTTTCAAGAGATTAAGGTAATTTAAATATTTTCACATTGTTTCAGGAAAAGTGTGTTATCTTTAAAATGCAGCCTACGCTTGTCTGTGTTTAAGTAGATAGGCTACTTCTGCTGTTATTCCCACCCACAGTGTTCTTTGTATTGTTAAGTGTATGGATATCTTCATTCTTTTTTAGTGTAGCAATCCACTAGGGCACTGTGTTCTTAAAAGTGTGCAGCAATTTTGAGTTTGTATTGAGGTGCAGCCTAATAGTTAGTATAATGTATTGATCTTAGCATATATTGAGTTCAGTATTTTGTGTGTTTCAGATGATAAAAAAGATATCGACCATGAAACAGTGGTGGAAGAGCAGATCATTGGAGAGAATTCTCCTCCAGATTACTCAGAGTACATGACAGGAAAGAAGCTTCCTCCTGGTGGAATACCTGGCATTGACCTCTCGGACCCTAAGCAGCTGGCTGAGTTTGCTAGGTAAGTAGGAAGAAGGATTTTCAAACTAAAATTGTTTTCTTTCCAGTGGTTTAATCGAGAATCTGTTAGGCAGTATAAATGATAAATTTAATATGACCTATTCTGTGTAATCATCTTCTAAGCCAAGGAACTAAATTCAGAACAGAGCAGTGAGTTACGTATTAAAATAACTGGGTTCTATATTCATTGGGTGATTTCTTATTTAGTCAGGCAAGGCCAAAATGCATTTATAGTCTGCATCTTTCATGTGAGTAGTCTTAGTTTCTTTGGTGACAAAGGACCAAATAAATGTGATGCAGCATTTGGATTGTTCAGAATAAGAAAGCTAGGCTGAAATAGTGTGTAAAACCACTTACTGTTCTTTTCAATTTCCTTCTCCCCCTTTAAGCTGTGTTTTAGACATAGTTTTTTAATGGAATGATGTGTCTTGTGCTTTCAAGTGCCACTGATTCTTGCAGTTTTGCACTTGTTAACTGTACTGCTTGTATTTTCCCCTAGTGAAACAAAATTTTTACTCATTTACATATGCAATCCGTTGACCTGAGTTACTAGATAACTTATTTTCCGATAGATTTTGTGAAGGCACCCGAGTGCTGTTACAACGAGTAGCATTGACAAGCTCTTGGTGTGGTTTGGAGTGCTTGGGCAGCCTGTAGCCACCAGAGGGCAATCGTGAGGTTACTGGGGAAAAGTCCTGTTGCAACATTAGGGTTGCCTTCTTTGTGTGCATGTGCTTGTAATTACCGAAGGCTCACTGCTTTGTACAGTGCATACACAACGTTAATACTCTGTCTCTGAAAATTTAAGCTTAGCAGCTCACTTCCTGGAGCTGCTGTGATCGTTTTTTCTAATGTTAAAAGCATGAAACTATGCTTATTTTCGTTTTGTTATTAGCTGGACATTCTGCAGAGCTGTGTTGCAAAGCTGTATCACCTAAGGCAGGTGGATGGTCAGATTTTGTTACTCTTGCTTCCTGACTCAGCTGGTGCAGGAAGAAAAGTGATTCTTTTTTGGAATGCCACTGAGCACTGAGTTTTTCAGTTATTTGCTAGGTTACAAGGGCTATTGGCACAACTTTTGATTGGGAAGCTTGCTTAGTTGGATCTTGACGCTCAGCAAGGTTTGTCTGCTGTTGTTCCCTGTTTGATCTTGCTGCTTTTTTCAAGCTGCTTCTATTAGTTTTCACTGTGTATGCAGTGGAGGACCTCTGGCACATACTCTATTTTCAGTTGTTGTAATTAAGCCATTGAACTGTGGATATTGAAAGCTCCTAGAAAGAAGCAGGGAGCGAACGCTGCAAAACTGTCTAATCTGAAAATGGGGCTGCTCGAAAAGTAATGCCTCCTATTTTGTTATGCTGGCTCACAGTGCCAGAGTCAGATGTTGGTGGTATGGCAATAGAATCGAAACTTTCCCACTAGTATTCCATTACATTGTGTTTCTGTGCAATAGCCTGACAAAATGGCACCTGATGTGGAAATATGTATGAAGTAAATGTTTGTCATTGAATTTCTCCCTGTGAGAAAAAAATGGCACCCACTATCATTCATCAGTGCTGAAGGTTTACGGAGACCAAGCAGTGGGTGTGAGCACAGTGTGGCAATGGGTGGTGCATTTCAGCAGTGGCAGCAGCAACAATGGGTCACCTCCATTGGTGCAGATTTTTACTAGTGCAGCATGCAGGCTTTTGTTCCTGGTTGGCAAAAATGCACAGCTAATGCTAGTAACTATACTGAGAAATAGTGATTCAAAGCAGAGAATTTGCTCTATCAAACTGTGTTCTTGTACTTTCTGTACCCATTTCCCATGGAAATAAATGGGAGGCATTACTTCTGGAGCAAGCTATGTTTAAAAAGAAGTCATTAAGGACTGAAAAAGAGATTTTATCTGAAATGTTGTGTGGTTCTGCCTATTGTTGCTGTTGTTACTTGGTTTGCTAATCATGATCAGAATGAATGGATTTTCCTCTGAGACTTGCAGGGAGGGTGAATATAATTTTCTGTGAAAGCAAAATATAAGTGTTAGTTTGAGTGTATGTAGTATTCCAATTCTAAACATATCTGCTAATCATGTGTGTGGAATAGTGCTCTCAGGTATTTCAGAATGTTCTGAAACCTTTGGTTCTGCTAAGCACTGAGGTACTTACATACAGCTGTCTTCTGTTATGAAGTTTAACATCTTGTCATAGTGTCTTCTCCATGCAAATACTGAGTGTTACTGTCTGGATTGGTTTTGATATTTGATATGCTTTCTAGGTCTTAAAATTACAAGATTTTGTCAGGTATTTCTGAATGTGCCTTAGTATTGTAAAAAGTAGTGCATTTTTAGGTTTGAATTCTTTTTCTGGCATCTGTAAAATTCCCACTTTCTCTTGATGGAATGTTCTAGGGAATTCTAGAGCTAGAATTTACAGCAGATAACAGAAAAATTGAGTTTTCTATGTATGGTCTCATACTTTTGCTGCTAATATGTCTTTGTACAGGAGATGAAATGTGATCCACTTCAGTCACAGGGCAAATACACGTTGGTATTGGGAATGTACAACCTTTGACAGTATCCACGAGTTGCTCTGATTCTGTACAAATTAGCGATAGCTTAATTCTAGATGTGTAAAAACCTCAGGCATGCAATGTTTTTGGAAAACCTTTGATTTGTTGGTCAGAATCAATGACTCCAATTTTCTACTCCTGTTTTAAGAAAGAAACATGAAAAGAACAACCCAACACCTTTGTACATTAGGTCTGAAGTGATTGTGTATAGCTGAAACTGATGACATGGGTATATTAGAACACTGTTTGTTTTGGTGTTGACCCTCTCAGGGAGTGAAGTATGTTGAAAGGACCCATTTTAGCTAATAGCATGTATTCAAGCTCTAATATCTGCAAATCATTTTTCTACTAGTAATTGTCATAGTTACCTGAATACCACATGCAGCCATCACTAGAAACCTTCTTGCACAGCAAAACTGGAAGAAAAAGCTTAGTTCTTGTATGGGAATTGGCTTTGGAGGTACTAGGAGTACAGTGTATTTTTACTTCTAAAAGGATTTGCTTATTTAATGCGAAGTTCTTTGAAAGTTTCAAACGTTGCTTGAAGGATTTCTTGAAGATGTGTAATTATGAAATTCTCAGATGTATTGTGAGAACTTTGGGCAGCGCATGAATTCAAAACTCAGAAAGTAGCATGTGCTCTGCTGAAAGTATTACATTTAAGTTCAGTGATTTAAAGAAAAACATCTGTGTATAGTCTACGTATAAGGAAGCATAAACTGACTCGGAGAATTTAATACTAAGTTAATTTGGTGTAGTCAAAAACAAGATACCTTGGGATGGATTTTCTTAAAGATATTTGGAAAAATAGTACTATGTGTTTGTAGAAATAAGATACTAAAAGTGAGGCTCAATTCACTGTATAACAATGCAGCTTATTTTTGATTAAGTTGACTGAGATGGTTGCCTTCATTTATGTGAACAAATGTCTGAGGTTAACTTTAAATAGACAAAGCTTGGACAAGCTAAAGGCTTGCTTTGCAGCCTTCTAATTCAAAACTATGGCCTTATTAGTATTTAATTGTAGTATGAACAGATTTCAGGTAGGGGTCTGGACTTCTGAGCTCAGTGAGTACTGAAGTGTGGGTGTGGGTGGGTGTTTTGATGCTTGGAATCTTCTGTAGAACTGCAGCCTTTTTATAAATAAATAAATGAACGCCAAATTGCAGTAACTGAGCCTATGGAAGAGGCACCACTGTGACACAGCTGCTAGGTGGCATAGCAGAGCAAGCATTTCAGCAGCTGTTCTGTTTTACTTCTTTTTCTCCTGATGCATTTGTAATTGAGTTGTGTAGCAGGAATCTGGGCCTTTAACTGGAGCTGCTACTTCCAGGAAAGGTTTTTTATACATTCTGAAACTGTTGAAAATGCTGCAAATAACCCAGCTGTGTCAGAACATTGAGATGTGTTCAGTTATTCTTAGAAGATCTGTGCGTTTTACCTGGTTGGGCAACTTCAGGAATTTGACAAATAAAATTGCTATTATGTGTCTTATGTACACTTCAAAAGAGCAATAAAAAAGAAAGTGAAAAAGAATGTGTGCATTTATCTTTGGCAGTCAAGTCAGAATTTGAAATACTAGTTGTCAACGTTCTGCTAAGAAAGAGATGAAACCTAGTAATTACTGCTCTCTTTTTTGATGCATTTTGTCTGGGACACTAAAATTCCCCTAAGGTGAAATAAAATGTTTCATCCAAGTCTGAATAGATTACAAGTAATTCTGTGTGGAAAAAGTCATAAAAGCTTGGAGAAATAGCCGATGTATTTTCAGTTGCTGAATGTGGAAGATGTCTTGAAATTCCCCCAAAGCCACTTAAAACCAGCATCCCTGGTTTTAATTTTTTCCCCCTCTCATTTTCCCCCTTGGTGGTTACGTAGCTGAACTGTCTAAAGGCAATAGAACAAACACAAATAAAATGCAAAGAAAGAAAAAGAGAAGATGGTGTAGCTGGGGAATTGGCACAGTAAGGGGACTATCCTTTCCATGGCTTTATCTTCTGCTCCTCTTAGTACCTTTTCTGAAAGAGAGCCATTATAAGAACTGCCCTTCCTGTTCAGATCACTTTCCAAAATGGGTAGAAAACAAAGGAGAGGAAGCTGCCTTAGAGTTTGAAATCAGACACCCTTCTTAAGAGTGACAAAGCATTCTGGCCACCTAGATTTATATGACTTAGGCCTCTTTATAAAGTATACACTTCTGTACTGGTTTTGTTCTTGCTGAGAAACTTAAAAGGGCAGTAAACTGACAATTACCCACATTATTTTACTGGGGGAGGAGAATCTCTTGCTCTGTACAATGCTGCAAGGTTCACTCTCTCACTGATGTGTTCCAGTTATGCAGAACAAAACTAGTAATTATTTCTGCCAGAAGTTTAGGGTCAGCAAGACCAGTTTCATTTTACAACAGTTTTTTTGACCTGTTTGTGGACAAAGCATACTAAAACACTGAATGTGTGGGTTCTCCGGTTGTAGATAGATTCCTAGGACACCTTGTACCACTCCTCTTGTGACTATTTATCCGAAAGCCAGTCTGGCCAGTTTCAAGAATCCTTTAGTGCTAACAGATAGGCAGGGACACCTGTTAATTCTGCCTCAGTAGGGCAGTACAAGGGCTGTGATGAAGTGAGGGTGCTGACTTAAATGGTAGTGACGATACTGGTATAGAATAATTTCCTCGTTCTCTTAATGGAGACTCAGTCATCTGTAGAGGTGAATTATCACTGCTGGTCACCAGAGACCTCTGGGAAGAGTAGAAGTTGCCTGAGGGAGCAATGCTGTTGAGGTTTATGCACAGAAAGAGAAAAAAGAATGTGAGGAAAGTAGGTTTAACAAGCATAAAAGGGAGATGCTGGAACAGGAGTTGTATGCTGTTAGTTTTTGGTTTGTGCTTTAAGGTAACAATTGTATCCATCTTCATGATTGTGGAGATTGAAAGTCTTTTCAGGTTCACTGGGTGGGTGAAAGGAAGTAGTTAGCTGTTACATTCTGGTATTGTAGTGACAGAGTAACATTCTTCATTTTGAGGGGTTGGGTGGTTCAATACCTGCAAATTCATGCAATTTGCTGCATGGGTAAGAGAGTACTTTCATGGACCTCATTCCGTGCAGTTATTAGGTTGCTTACATTTGTAACCTCTTCTCTTATTTTGTCGCACCCCTGTCCTCCCTTCCCCAGTGTGATGCTTTAAGTACAATTTAAGAGGTATAGTCTTTAATTGCACTGTCCCAGTACCATCATCCAAAAGGTTCACTTCTAGTGGAAACTTGCAGCAGAAGTGAGAATTCTGGTCCTGCCATTTAAATTGACTTTCAGCAAAGGCAGCTGTTCTGGTAGTTCCACTCAGGTATTAATGTGTGTGTTTACAGTTGTTTTAAATAGTGGTGTATATTAGAGTTCTGTTTTTGATTAATATTTCAGGCTAAGAAAACTTGGATGGAGCTGGTAGAGATGCTTTAATGGGTGGAATCCAAATATCTAACCACCAGCAAGAGCTACCTGCAGCAGTGTAATTAAGGTCAACAAACCAGGTTCTAGCATGGTCTCCTTTTGCAGAAAGTTAGTTTGTTTAAAGTAAGACCAAAAGCTTTTTTCTAAGACATTTGAAATGTCTTTCAATTCTTCTTTAAGTTGCTGTCCACATAGATTCCACTGAACGATGATCAGGGGTATCTTATACCAAGTATGAGTAGTGTGAGAATTGCCTATTAAAGCTGTTAACATCTCTTTTTAGTGATTCCAGTTTATTTAGTCTCTTTTACAAAAGGTCTATTATGAACTCAGAATGGTGGTGTTTTTACTGTTTCTGATGATATCGTGGCCATCGTGGGCTTTTGAGTATTTTGGTTTTTGGGGTCAGGGAAATCACTGAGCCAACATCTAACACACTGATAATGTTAAAACAGGTATTCATGGGACCAGCATTGTCCAGTTAGGATGTCTGTTGGTATTACAACATGATGCTGTTCTTTCACATCACATGTTGTCAGTATATTTCTTGTTTGCCTGTCTTGGTATTGCAGATGTGCATTTCAGTGCTTTCTCCTTCTGTAAAATACATTGAGACACAATAAGGAGCATGCTATACAAAGGATAGTTAAGAGCTTTCCATATAGGTACCGTGTGTGGTTCATTGTTTTTTTTCCTGTAGTCTTAATGCCTGTACCATAGTTACATGGTATTACATGGATTTTAAGTGTTCAGAACTTATATTAAACTAAACTCAGCACCGCCATTCTGTATGCCAGTTGGGTCATATACATTAAATATCATCATAACATTATCTCAGCTAGTCTGTAATCTCAGGAAAAGTTACCAGGAAGGTTAAGATAATAAAGAGAATGGCCTGCAGGAACAAAAATAACTTGCTGTGTTCCAGATTGATGGTGCTGGCAGTGGCACAAGAAAAGCTTTGTCAATACAAATAGTTCACAACCATTTTCTAGAAGATTGTTGAATCCACAATTCTCATGTTCTTTACCCTTTCAGGAGGCTACAGTGTTCTTTGGTTAGCATTGTACATATTCAGTGTAGTCTGCAGATGCTGAGCTAGTAGGAGTGTCTTCTCCTCTCAGAGAAAGAAACAAATGGTAGCCACTAAATCCAAGGGTAATGGGGTTTTAAAAATTTATTTATTTATTTATTTATTTGTACTCTGTCAAAGAAATCACTATTAAGTGCTTTCAGCAGTTCACTTGAACTATGCTATGTCTGCAGATGGAGAGGAGTTGGATTATACTTAAAAGTGGGCCCATGTGGATCTATTGAAGTTCAGTGTAGAAAAGGTTTTACACTGAGGTCAGAGTAATCCCAGATACATGTAGAGGAAGAACAAGAACTCCTTGAGAGTAGCCCTGCAGAGAAGGACCTGGTGGGTGAAAAACTGGACATGAATCAGCAGTGTGCTCTTGCAGTTTGCAAGGCTAGTGACACTGTGGGTTCCATCAGAAGAGGGGTGGCCAATAGGGACAGGGAGGTGATTGTGTCCTTCTCTACTCTGCCCTCATGAGGCCCCATCTGGAATACTGCATCCAGGTCTGGGGCCTCCAGAACAGGAAAGATATGGAACTGTTGAAGGGGGTCTCTGCATAGGGGCATTGGAACTTGATGATCCTTGGAGTATTCTATGATTCTATTTCTCTTGCCCACGGAACCATAGGAGACTCTGTTGGTAGTTCTAAGGAGTTTTTACTGAATCTAGTCTTCAAGAATTTACAGCAATGTTTTTCACTTGTTAGGCCTTAATTCAGCCTCAGAATGACTTCCATTCTTGTCTTCTCCTGTTTGTCCGCATGAATGAGGCAAGTGAAACTGTAGATTTTAGTGCTTCTTCAAGGAATGTGACAGTGTCAACCCTGGAGTTTACCTTCAAAGAAACAAATGTTTCTTTCTATGTTTCACATAGTTGAAATGAAGAACTTTTAACATATTTTCCCTGCATATATTCAGAATAGTTTTGAACATTTAGAAGTTGCATTTTATCCAGCTTCAGATCAAGTGTTTAAGAATGTACGTTAAAATGCATGTTCCTTTTTGGTCTCTCCTCAAAAGTCCATTATTCCATGTCTGTTTTCAGGGTCTGCCCTCCTATGGCTTAGAACTATCTTAGATACCAGTGGACTCCTCTGCTTATCTCTTTTTGTACTCTCAGCTAACTGTTGGAACAAGACTGTTGTAATGTTGCTGTTAGAATGTTAGGGAGTGTTATGTCTGCATTTGAAACACTGAGTTTCTATGCAAGTGTTCATTTACTGGTTTCCAGTATGGTCACTGGCAGCTGCTGGTATCTGCAATGTAATGGTGAATACCCCTATCAGTAGCCAAAATTGATTGCTTGTCAGTTTTCAAGAGTGGAATCCATGTATACAATAACTTCAAGAAATATCACTTACAGTTTCTGTGGTCATAACAGATGTCTACATTGTGCAAGTTCCACAACTTGCCTGCCTTCCCTGCTTCTGTGGTGCTTCTGTATCGTGTGGTGGAACTACTAGCGTGACAGGCAGGTTGAGGGAGGTGATTCTCCTCCAGTCTCATGAGACACTGCCTTAGAGTACTCTGGGACCCTCAGCACAAGAAGGACATGGATCTGTTGGAACAAGTCCAGAAGAGGCCATGAGGATAATCAGACTGCTGAAGCACCTCTTCTGTGAAGACAAAGAAGCATTCATTTTGGAGAAGAGACCTTAGACCGCCTCCTGGTACCAAAGGGGGGTCTGAAAGAAAGCTGGAGAGGGACTTTTTCTACAAGGACGTGTAGTGATGGAACAAAGGATAATGGTGTTAAACTTAAAGAGAATAAGTTCTGGATTAGGTATAAAGAAGAAATTATGCCTTATGAGGTGGTGAAGCACTGGAACAGGTACCACAGAAAAACTGTGGATGCTCCATCCTTGGAGGTGTTCAGAGCCAGATCGGATGATTGGCTTTGGGCAACTTAGGCCTAAAGGGAGATGTCTCTGCCCATAGCAGGAGGTTGAAAGTCTGTGATCTTTAAGGTTCCTTCCAGTCCGAGCCATTCTTGGATTCTAAAATCTGTTGAAATTATCCTGTCCTTAATGTCCTGGTGCAAGGTGGAGAAGCAAAGATAAATAAGCCACACAGGCACAAGAAAAACAAGATTTTCAAACAAAGTGTCAATTGCAATTCATGTAAATCAGGAAAATCCTCTTTTCACATGTTCAGAGGACAAGGAATGTAGTGTTAAGTATTTTATTCTCTGTTTCAGAGGTCCTGTTAAAAAAGCTGAATTTTCCAAATATCACAATATGCTTTAGTGTTATTGTAAGGCTTCTAAAGACATTAAACTGAGTATTAATGGTTCACATGATACTATCAAGTGTGTACATTATGAAGGCAGTTATTGGAGAAGAGCTGCCTACCAGTGTCTTTCTAATAATGGGTTTTTTTTTCTTTCTTTCTTTTTAAGAATGAAGCCAAGAAAAATTAAGGAAGATGATGCTCCACGTACGATAGCTTGTCCTCACAAAGTAAGTCAAGTTTTCTCAGCTTCTGAGAAGGTAGCAGTTTGTAGATCCGAATTTTGTATTGATATTCTCTTGACAATAAATAAAATGTCTTGCTGTAAATAGATTATATACTTTGCTAACTGTATTTAACTTATCACTCTTTAGAAGCTTCCTTAAAAACCTTCAACTGAATAATGTATTATTCCCAATTCTTGTCTTAAGGTTAGTGCATCCCTAATCTTCTGGTAACCATGATGCACAGTCCCTAACATGCTGGTTTTACTGTTGTGATTTCCCGCCACCCAAGAATACATACTTGAAAGAATGTTCTGAAAGCTGTTCAAAGTACGTTCCTAAGATCTATATATCATCTGCTTGGAAGCTATGACAGATTTGGGAGTCTAGATCGGGAATCAGCAATCTGTGGTGCAAATGCCAAAGTTAGCATTATTGGAAGACTGGAATTACATTCCACAGAGCTGGGGGATGCATCATTTTGAGAGAGGGGTTTGGAGATAACAATTCTGATCTACTGATAGTGGGGAAGGCACAGTCTTGAACAAATTCTGTAGTCACTGAAATCGGTAGTTTTATCATTACTGCATTACCCGGCTTCTGTAGAGCTTCTGTTAGCCAGATTATCTTGTAATGAAAAAAGAGAAAAACAATCTTGCTGACTTCTGATCTAGATAGTGCGAGCCTGAGCAAATAATCAGGGGAGATAGTTAGTAGTGCATATTAGAGAGTATGAATAGAAGGCTTCTTCCTGACAGTTGTAGTGAAAGAAGTTGTCACTTAGTTCTGGACTCCTCTTTGTGCTTCTGTTGATTTCCAGTTCTTTACATTCTTCATATGTCATGTTTTTACTGCAGTTCAGTGCGTGGAGATGCTAGAACATTTATTCTGTACAGTAGTGAGAAACGATGCCTTCATTTTCTGTTTACTTTTTCATAGCTTCAACTTCATCTAAAAAGGGAAAAAGGAATATCCTTCCACCTCCTGTATTTTCTAGTGTTGTATATTTGATTTCAGTTTAAAAAAGAAAAATACTATAAAAGATGTAATTGTTCCTGTCAGAGGAAACTTCAAAATAAATGCAAACAAGTTCATGGTGCCTTTATTTTGCTGAAGTACTTCTTAAATTAGCTGAATTCTAGTACCTGAAGAGAGAACTTTTCTTGAAAGGATTAATTTCCTGTTTGTATTAAGAAAAAGGCATGTTTAAATGTGGTTATTAGATTTGAATAAATAGTTTCCATGGAGAAAGCCTGTAGAATAGGATACTAGTTGTTGATTTTTTCTTTAGGTTCTGTTGTTGAACTGTGTGACTCATAATTTAGCCATGCTGGTAGCCTACTTTTACATAAAAAGAGTATCATTTGGAGTACCCATAGAGTGTAAAGTGGTTAAAGGAATTTAGTGTAATGCAGGAAATATATTTCTAAAGCGTATTATAGGTTTCTATTGAAAGAAAGGTTGAATAAAGAGAGTACCAGGCCACTGCTAGCCTAAGCGTAGTCTGCAATCAAAAGAGGTAGTCCTGTATCAATGCAGTGTGTATCCCAGACTAAGAGCCTCTGATACCATATCTGAGTTGGAGTATCTTCTCCTTTCAGATTGAGTTGACAGTAACTCACAAAGTCTTCAACCTCATTTAGTTTCCCAGTATCACTGTGGGTTTAAGCTGTTTAATCAATTGTTGTCTTTTTATCCCAAAGTGATAGTGTTTGGTTTTCTTCTTTAAGTGTGCACTAGGTGGTATTTGTAAGCCATTATGTGCTGGAAACACTCTTATCTCTTCCCAGGAGTGAGAAAGGCAGAGAAGGAAACGGATGAAAAGCTGGGAGAGGTAGCAGTGCAGATGGAGATTGGTGCTAGAGAGTAGCCTGTGATACGTTATTACAGAATATATCACTTACTGGAGTTTTCTAGTAGTCAGTATGCACAGTACACAGCATGTTAAAGGATATACCATAGATAGCCATGAACTATCATTCTATCTAATGTTTTGATGTTTTGTTTTTATTTTCCTTGAAAGTGTATGTGCTTTTGTTTAGTTCATTCATTAGCTTCTACCAGAGCTGCATCTTTTCCATAAAACTGTCCTATTATTTATTTGAGTGCACATGGTTCATAACTCTAAGTGAGAAGAGAGTTTTTTTGCTTGTTTAGCTTTACAAATGTTAGCTTTCATTGCATAGTTGTTGTGTTTTTTTGTTTTTTTTTTTTTCTTAATAATTGATAGGGGTCTCCTTCTCATGGCCATCTTAGGAGAAAGATTCAGAGTATGAAAGCATGTTAAATGCTTTTATTGAAGCAGATAAAACCATTGTAAGTACTAGCTTACAGGCTGATTGAGTTTCACTGTTATTTTTAAGGGCTGCACAAAGATGTTCAGGGACAACTCTGCTATGAGGAAGCATCTGCACACTCATGGCCCTCGAGTACATGTATGTGCAGAATGTGGAAAGGCCTTTGTGGAGAGCTCGAAACTAAAGCGACACCAACTAGTTCATACTGGAGAGAAACCCTTTCAGGTATTGTAAACTTCAGACTACAACTTATTTGTTAGAATGTGAATAGAGTGTAACTCTTAATATGGCTTCTGTATCACTTTGGGGACAGTGTGTTTTTGCTTGTTTTTCAATGACCAGATGAAGCGCTGGATGATGATCTTTAAAACTGGGTGACTTCTTAGGCTATCCTTTGTCTACTTCTGTGTCCATTAATAGCAGTTAATGAGTTGTTTGTACACAAAAGATATCTTCTATAAAAAATGTAAAGTTACATATACATATATATATATATGTGTGTGTGTGTGTGTATATATACATATACCCACTTTAAAAAGGAAGTTTTCAGTTACTACCACATGAAGAAAATGTATTCTTCCTCCATCTGAGGAGTGCTGTGATAGTCCTGTAGCCAACCTGGCCCTGTCTCTCAGGGTTCTTTGCTCAGTTGTCTTACGATACTGATTTATAGTAGTAGGTATCAATCAGTTTTCAAATTATGGCAGTTAACTGTGTGTTCTTCCATTCATATCAAATCATGTGAGCTTTTGCCACCAGAGGTCCCCAGCCTTCTTCATATGATCTTATTCACATAAATAGTCTTCTCAGGTATTCGTAGTCTTGAGCACACTGATTCACTCCTATGCACTTGAGATATGTATTTTTGGTTATTTCTTTACATTGGAGAAATAAATCATTTCAGAGATTTGATTTGCGGCATTCAGTTATGTGCATGTGTTTGAGCTGCTTTGTGTTTCCTTGTTAGTATTTGCTGCAAAACATGCTACTCTTTGCATTCTGAGCTCATCTTGAAAGTAAAGTTTGTAAAGCAAGCAAATCTGTGCAGCTTTTTATGAAAAAAAGGAAATTCTGCTGTGGGACTGTTTCTGTTTTCTAGTACAGCTTAGCAAAATATTGTTTGAGCTGCAGAGTGGTGGGGTTCTTGTGTTCTAGTGAAAGCATTCCCTTGCAAGGAGTTTCTTTCCTCTTTATAAACTGGTGTACAAAACAACCAGAAATATTCACATTATTTTTTTAAATACAATTAATGGTGATGCCTAAAGATGTGCTTATAATAAACCTCAACATCTGTTGTTATGCATGTTCAGTGTTAGAATGTTTTTCTACTCTGTGATTAAGGCAAGTGCTACTTTTCTTAGCTAATGGAATGTGTGTTTTCCTTTCAACAGTGTACATTTGAAGGATGTGGAAAGCGTTTTTCACTGGACTTCAATTTACGCACACATGTGCGAATTCATACTGGCGACAGGCCCTATGTTTGCCCATTTGATGGCTGCAATAAGAAGTTTGCGCAATCAACTAACCTGAAATCTCACATTTTAACACATGCTAAGGCCAAAAACAACCAGTGAAGGTTGGAGGAAAAGTTCTTGAACTCAAAACCATCTTACAGGAGAATGAATTGAAAATAAATACGCTTCCCCTTTGTATATTGTTTCTAGGAAAGAATTTTAAAAAAAAGAACCCTACAAACCTAAAGGACATGTTTTGATAAGTAGTAAATAAAAAGCAAAAAACTTTCAGGTGACATTGCTGAGATGCTCTACCTTGCTCTGTAATCCCGTTTCAAGAACACGGTGTTTTGTAAAGTGTGACCCTGACCAGAGGGGTCGGTTCGTGAACTTGCATCAAAAAAGACGATTCTTTATACAACAGTGCTAAAATGGGACTACTTTTCACATTCTTATAAATATGAAGCTCACCTGTTGCTTACGATTTTTTTAATTTTGTATTCCAAGTGTGCATATTGTACACTTTTTGGGGATATGCGTAGTAATGCTATGTGTGATTTCCTGGAGGTTGATAACTTGCTTGCGGTAGATTTTCTTTAAAAGAATGGGCAGTTACATGCATACTTCAAAAGTATTTTCCTGTAAAGAAAAAAAGTTATATAGGTTTTGTTTGCTATCTTAATTTTGGTTGTATTCTTTGATGTTAACACATTTTGTATAATTGTATCGTATAGCTGTAATGAGATCATGTAGTATCAAATATTAGATGTGATTTAATAGTGTTAATCAATTTAAACCCATTTTAGTCACTTTTTTTGGAGAAATACTGCCAGATGCTGGTGTTCAGTGTAATTTCTTTGCCTGTTCAGTTACGGAAAGTGGTGCTCAGTTGTAGAATGTATTGTACAGGCACTGACCTTTTATTAACACCTGATAATATGTACATCCCATGTAATAGAAAGGGCAACAATAAAACAGTCATCCTAAAGAAAGAATATGGCAGAAAATGATCTGTAAGCACAGTCTATTTTCTTTTGTCCAGAGCAATCCTAGTTCCTCTTGATCTTCCCGATATTGGAAGCTAAATAAACTCAAGTTTCCTTACTTTGCATTCAATTACAATGATTTGTGATGAAATTCCGTAATGCCACATCAGGTGGTATGCATAAATATAATTGATGACTACAGTTCTGTTTTTGTGTGACCTAGACTTCCATTAACTGGAATGGTGGATTTGGAAACTCGTCAGTATAGTGAGATTTCAGTATGCCTGGAAAGCAAGTGGGTGAAGCAATACGGTAAATAGCTAAATGTGGGCACTGTGCTTAATTGTAGGAGAGGAATCTTGATGGTTTAAATACAATAGGACATGGGAGAACTGTGGGGCTTGGTCACAGCAGGAAAAGGAAAGCTGTCATCTTCTTTCGGCTGTCTTGTTTGACTGAATATTTCTTGGAACCCCCTTGGATGCCTTTTACTTTAGAACAGCCACTCATAGTTCTCAAAGAACTTCATGGATTTTGGAAGGTCTGGCTAAAAGTGGTTACTTCTTGTTTGTTCAAGTGTTCAAAATAAGAAATATGCAGATAATATAGTAAAAATGTGACTGACTAATAAACATGAGTGCACATAAATTGATAAGTAGTATTTTTTAGAGGGATGTGGCATGTATTTTATACTAAAAACTGTTATTTTTTTTCTGAATTTGTTTCCTACAAGGTTTGTCAAACTTCATGGCTGACACAGTAAGTAAGTCTTACTTTTGAGACCAGTAGACTGGGGAGAAAACAATGATAATACAAATACAAAACTACACTGAAAAGCAAGAAAATTGCCATCTGTACTTAAGTTAATTTGAACTCTATGAATCCAGTCTGAGGTTATTAGGGGTTGGAAGAGAGGTGGGCTATTCAATTATAAGCAATGCACTAGAACTTTGGCAGTATATATATATTTTTAAAAGCAGTTATTGAGCAGGATAATATTCTTAAATTTGTATAGTTGCAGTTAAATTCTGTGTCCAGTTAAATTAGTGTCTGTCCTTTTTGGAAGGAAATAAAATGAGTTCAGTCTAGTTCTAATTGACCTTTTTTTTTTAATAGTATATGTGGTTTCAGTCTTGCACGAAACTCTGTGTCATAAAGTGGTACCAGTTATATTGAGTTGCAAACTAAAGGGATGGCTTGATGGTGTCTGTTCCTTATCCTTGAACATGTGTTTGCCACTGAGTTACATTTAATCTTGTTTTAAAGCTGTGCTGGAAACTGAAACTTGTGTTGTCTGTAGTTCTATTGCATCTGTGTAAGGGAGCATCTCATCTAAGCCTCAAATTGTTAAGCATTCAGGACATCCCTGAATCTGAGGAGCAACATTTAGAAACATGAAAGATCTTTCTTTGTTAACTAGTGAAATTCATACTGGGATTGAATAAATAATTACAATAAGCAGTAAGTTATTTATGCATTATAGTTTAATTGGCACATTGTGTTCTTAAAACTGCAGGAATAGTTGATTCCAGAGCTCTCCCTATGCATTTTCAGTGAAATTACAAGTTTTGAGAATAACAACAAAGTGGACTCCGCAAACTATCATGGCCAACTTCTAGCCACAAGTTCCTTCTTTATACCATGAATCTGTGAGCAAGCTCAGGTAAGAAGAGGAGAGCCTGAGGGCTGGGGGAGTGCAGCCTGTAGTTCTTAAAGGAGCAAAAGATGTAAATGTCTATTCCCTCATGCCCATTAAACTTCACCAGTGATTTATGCTTAATGTTACCTTGACTGATTCTCCTGCAGTTGAAATGGAAGGAGAAAATTCTGAAAGACTGTGTGCACATAAATTCCTGAAGCTTTCTATCTTCTGAACTCAGATGAGTTTTTTAATTGTAGAATTTAATAGACTTTTTAGCTGTGTCTTTGTTCTGCCTGTAGCAATAGTTCTTGTTTTAAATGCGAGGCAAATGGAACTCATTAGTTCTAAAGACTACTGTTCTTAAAAAGTGAGTAGGAAGAGCCCAGGTACAGCTTTGAAATGGTAAGCGAATAAATTCTTAACAGATAACACTGAGATCTTTATTGCTCTCTGCAAGAACTGTGGCCACACTTGTCCTTGGCACTGGTTGTCTTCTTTTTGGACCGAGAAGTTTACTGTTGAGATAGTGCAGTCTGATGTTTCTTTTTTTTTCTCTGTCGTGGTCACAAATTGTCAATCAAGCTCTACATGGAACATGTTCTAGCAATGTATGTTGTCAGCAATAATATTTTCAAGGCAGATTGAGGTCCTTTCTGCCAATTCCACAGTAAATGAGGAACAGAAGAAGAGATGCTTAACAGCAGTAACAAAATTACTGGGGTATTAAAATGTTTGAATAAAGCTAGTGTTTTTAAGGTGGTTATGAAATATGTTAACACTTGGTCCTCGGTTATCCTAAGGTGCTCACAGGACAGATTTCATCAGTGCATGCCTTGGAAAGACTGGAACTGATCAGTCTTCCTACTCAGTTCAGATGAATAAACTCAAGGGCAGCTCCTAATGACTAGTATCCCTGAATATGCAGTTCTTTGATACTTGGTTTGTATTATATATAATACAAAAGGCATTTAAATATATATATACATATATATCAAACAGTGGTTTATAGTAACTACGCTAATGTTCCTGTATTGCTTAAAGCTATAATGATGACTTTTGAAAGCTTTGTGTTAACATGAGATGCAGTATTCATTTGAATCAAGTTGAAGAAGGCTGGTAGTGTGAAGAAGGTTTTAGAGTAACGTTTAAATGCTACCCAGATGGCTGCCAGTTGGTAAGGTCATTTCACCTTATCCATTTTATTTCTCTTTGCCAAAGGTAAATCAAGACAAGTTTATACTCACAATCTTGCATCAAGGCAGTTTTCCTTGGAGTTATTCATTTCTCTCAAAGTAGTCTAGAGCGCCAGTTTAGAGCACTTAATATTCTTCTGGAGAAAGCTTGTCCATTGAGACCCCACAGAAGTGCTCTTTTGAATTTTTCAGGAAAGTTCTTTGAGAGAAGTGTGGAAATCTAATAAGATATTATTAATGGTATGCTTTCACCTGGTAGAGGAGCTGTTTAGGTTTATTATCTAATAGATGCATAAAATAGTGATGATTCGCTCCACCAGTGCCCTCCAAAGAAGTCTGTTGTGAGTTCACTGAAGGCAGTTGGGGCCTCGCCATTTTGCTTTCCCCCAGTGAATCACTGTTGGTAAGGTTTGCCATGCAGTTGCAGAAGCTATCAAAGTGGTACTCTGCAGGCCAACAAGAGTGTGTATGTGGGAGGGAGGTTTGTGTGTAACAAGTGAACAATACTTTTGAGATAAATCATTGAGGGATAAGCAGAGGAATGAGCTGGACTCATTGTGAAATAGTGGAAAACCCATACACAAGAAAGCTCAGTAACTGGATATGTCCTAACAAATCTGCTTCAGCTACAGCTCATCAGCAACTGGTTGTGAAACAAAACTGTAGAAAGCCCTGTTTTATGTCTCTTTATGGTGTTTATGGGATGACATAATGGGCTCATAAATCAGGTGTTTCTCAGAACTGCAAGATGCTTCCCAAAGGCATCACTAATGTCGCCAACAGCAGTTTTGGCTTGCAGAGTTTGTGACAGCCTTACACAGGGAGCATCATGCAGTTGTTTCAACACATTTCTCTCCCAGTAAAACGGAAGATTTGGCCTTTGGACATGAAGTCTTGGATCATAATCAGGATTTGACTGTGGAACACCGTTCGTGTTCTTTGATGTGTCTCAGAGTTGCTTACATCACAGTTCAAAGGGGTGGGATTGGTTATTGCTGCTTTTTGTCGAAACAGCTGGTGGAGCTGAAGGTCTCCATACATGGGAAAGGTGTAACTAATGACCTGCAATTTCCATCCCATAGTTAACGTACCCAGTGCTTTGAACTTCCAATGGATTTAAATGAATCCGATGACTCCCATTGGTTTAAAATTCATACAGAAGTGTATTGCTTGGAACAGCATTTGAAGGTGTAATAATGTGGCCTTTATGGGGCTTTTTGTGTGCTTTTTGGGTGTTTTGTTTGTTTGTTTGTTTTGGTGTTTCTGTTTTATTCTGCTTTATTGTTTAGTGAGGGGGCATGTCAGTTTTCTTTCCTCTTGCATGGTTTACAGATAGAAGATCTCTTCAAGAGAAAAGTTTTGTAATCTGAATCTGAGAAGCAATGGGCTGTAAACTAAAATGCTCAACTACTATGGGAAGTGTATCTGATTTTGAGTGCATTACCTCATTTTTTTTCCCCCAAGACTGTGAAATGGAACTGCATAGTCACTCCATTGTGAGCAGGCAGGGAACCCAGGAGGAACTTCTTGCAGAAAATTAAAGGTAAGAGTTATTTTTCTGTACCACCTTTAAGTAACCAAGCTTGCTCCTAGCCTGTCTGGAAAATTCCCCATCGTAGGTTCTTCATTAGGTGAAAGCATATACCTGCTTCTCTCTGCAGACAGAATCTGGCCTTGCAGAGGGGCTCCTACCTTCCTGCTGTGAAGGAGCACCTCCTCAGGACCTCGATGAAATTGTGTGGGGTAAAGGATGTGCCTGTACAAACAGACATCCAATGTGAGTTTGTGTCCTACCAGAAGAGTTTGTTGGGTCAAACTTACTTTTAGGGACTGCTTATTTTCCTCTGCTTTCCTTTCACACTGCCTGTGAGCATATATAAATTCCTGAACATAGGAACAAGCAGTCTTCTTCCTCATGGTTTCAAAGCCAAGCTTAGCCCAGCAAGAATCACTGCCCTCCCTGCTGTCTTACTTTCCCCCAGAGAGAGACGGACAATTAGATTCTTCATCTTTTCCCATGATGGTAATGCCTGATACGGCATGTTACCTTTATAGGTTCCTATCTTCTGGGGCTGCTTTTCTGATAAGAAGGGATTTCATTGCCCTTTTTTGCTAATCGAATATTTGGCACGCTGCTGGGCTTTAAGTTGTCCTTTAACTAAGTACGTAACAGAAGTGTGCGTAACAACAGCTGTTAACGTAGTTTTCTGGTATTGTAGCAAATATATCTAATTTCACAGAACAAACATATCTATGCTGGGTCAGCTTTTATGTTTAGGCTTTAATTTAGTGTTTTTTTTTCTATCGTGGCTTGAGATCTGCTATAATAACCTCTGTAAGACTTAACTTCCACAGCATCTACCTTTGCACAGTGTAATTTGTCACTGAAAAGTTTTCTGTAGCATAAGAATTTTTTGTGTTCAAGCTTGTTTAAAAGTAATCTCGACTTCTCCAGGACATTGGGTCAAAGCTTTGTTTTCATTGCTGACATTGTGTAAGCCAGTGGTTTTTTCCCCCCCCCTTTTGTCTATTTGAACATGTACATGGCTGTAATTTATAACACTGATATGAGCCACCCAGTAAGAGGGTGGGTCATCAGAGAAAGTAGAGCACAGGGACTTGATGGTAGGTGAGTTTTGCTCTCAGTGAGTTTTACCTTCCTCTTCCCTTCTGTTGTTGGGGAGCTTCTCCCATCCAGTGCCTGTAATGCTTGTTGGATTGAGCAGAATACAGATCTCACTTGGCTATATGGGCTGACAGCAAAAATCTTGTACAGAGGAACTGAACTACGTTTAGGAAGGCTGAGGCAATTTGTATCTCATTGAAATGCTTGCAATGGCAAGGGTTTTAAGTAGCTGACATCAGAAAGGTTGAAAGCTGGCTTTTACCCTTACACTTGATGATAATGCAGTATCAGTAATTGTTAGTGCCCACCTCAGATTATTTCCTTCAAGTACCATGTGAATCAGTTTCTGGAAAGAACATCTGAACAAATGGTGTGGGTAAAAGGATGTGGCCTTTTTGGTCAAATAATTTCTTCTACAGGCAGTCTGTCAGGTTGGATACTAGGAAAAATGAGGTGCTCAAGATATGTTCAGATGTTGTACTAAGGGACATGGTTTAGTGGGGAGATACTGGTGTAGGAGGATGGTTGGATCGGATGATCTTC
This sequence comes from Excalfactoria chinensis, assembly GCF_039878825.1. Classification (NCBI taxonomy): domain Eukaryota; kingdom Metazoa; phylum Chordata; class Aves; order Galliformes; family Phasianidae; genus Excalfactoria; species Excalfactoria chinensis. Next base: position 10,770,249 of record NC_092829.1, on the reverse strand, counting down.
AGGTCTTTTCCAGCCTTGGTAATTCTGAGGACACTGTTTGCTTATTCCATGCCTTTTATTTCTGTGCCCCAGTTCAAAGCCATTGTTCTTGCTGAGAGAATTCTACTTAGACTGAATAAATATGGATTTTGAAGGGTCCAAATACTCCCCCTACTCCATTGCAGGTCTTGGTAGCGAAATATCTTTAAGTGAGCTACTTGCTGAAGAGATCATTATGAATAAGTCAGGTCAACCAGCTGATGTATTTCAAGCTGGTGCAAGGTGCTTTCCTTCCTGCTGGTGTACGGAAGGCAGACGGAGAACACAGTTCTTCAGGCAAAAGCCAGAAAGCCCACCCTTTTGCAGGCTAGATTTAAAACAAGGAAGTATTTGAGCAAAAACATAAGAAAGGTTGAAGAAGATATCAATATCTTTAAAAAAAAATTTATTCCCTCTGTTTTATATACAGTAATTACAGACTACTGTACAAAGGTGTAAATGGTCTTTGCTGTGAGTTGTGCATGTGCAGCTTAGTAGACAGATTTAACATTCAATTTGAATCTCAGTGCAAGTAGGCACTAAAACATCCAACATACCTTCAAGGTATAAAAACACATATCAGTTTCACAGGTTTCCCCAGCATATGTTGTTACAGTGCAAAAAATCCATATAAATTAAACACATATTGCACTTGTCCCAACTGAAAATGTAACAAATTAACTGAAGTAGCTTGATATGTTTTAGAACATGGCCCAGCAAGCATGCACTCCTTTCTTTCTCCTGGCTATTGGTGCCCAATACATGTGGTTCTTCCAGATGTTGAATTGCATTTTAAAGCTCTGACTGCTAAAAACAATAAAAATAAAACACAGCAGATTCACGTAACCAGAAAATTCTCCAAACCCCCTTTTTTAGTCTTTTCAGTAGCACTGTAACTAAATACATAGAAATCGGTACTGTTTAAATTCACAATGCAAGTGCATTCGACACAAACCATTACACTTACACCCCTTATTTTCTGGGAAGGCATAAAACTTCCAGACCTAAAGATGTGCGTATTTCCACGGTACTTCAAGCTGCCATGCTATCACTACACCCACTAACGTTTTGTGCAATAACACAGGTAGGACTTCTGTACATCACTGGCTGCTATATTGCACCTTGGGAGAAGTGGCACAAAGTTGCATTAACTCAGAACAAAGCTTACATGGCCTAAAACCACCCCACACACACTGTGCACCACCAAACAAGAAGTAGAGGTGAAGGCAGACAACATCAGTCTTGCTAGCCTTGACTTTCCTTTAATCTGTACTAGCCTTGAAATTTAAAGGAAGAAGTAAATACAAGTGCAAATGCTAACTTTGTGCTTGAGATGTTTAATCTGAAAGGTAAGGGAGTAGCTTGGAAACAATTTGTTCTTTTTTTTTTTAAGCAAACCAGTATGAATAATGATGCTACTAAAACCACTGACACTTACAAGCAGAGGAAAAGTAAAACATGAGGCTAGCTGAGCACTAATCCATGTCTTACACAGTTCAGGGTTACCTGCAAAATGCTTCCAGCATTTAAGTTCCCCTCCCCTCTCCCTACTTTACCTGGGAGGACTATACGTGCTCCTGCTACATACAAAAAGCATCTATTTTCTGAACACTCTTCTGCATTCATTCAACTCGGTCATTCAGAACACGGGTTAAAACCTGATTTCTGGTATTCTGACTTTCTCCAGATCCTCTTCTGGAGCCCCAGCAGTACAGTACTTTCTAAAGGCAGGTCCCCATCTTACTTGGATACTATTGGTTATGAAGTCCTTTATAAAGTCATGTGCTATTTATACAAGTAATGGGATGAAATCTTAAATTTGATGCATCTAGGAGTTCTTTATACAGTTAGCATACATTTTACACCACTTGTGTGGATCAGCTGTTTGCACTGAGAAGACAGCTGGGTTTCAGATCGAGGTTGTAAGCACACACTGCTCACAGACTAGAAGGCTGCTGGATTACCGGGCCTGGGTCACATTCACGAAGGTCATTTTCTGACCTCATGTACATTAGGAACACAGTGACAGTAGCAAAAGTAGCTGCATTGACAGGAAAAGCTCGGAGAAGCGTAGAAGTGAGGCCTCTCGTGAACACCTTCCAGCCTTCCTCCTGGTAGCTCTTCCTGATGCAGTCCAGGATGCCCTTGTACTGAGTTACACCTCCAACACCATCTGCCTGCAGCCGCGACTTGATCACATCCACAGGGTAGGTAGAGAGCCAGGACACAATCCCTGACATCCCCCCAGAAAACAGCAGTTTGGGAATAACGTAACTGTCTTCAGCTTCACAGCCCAAGTATCTGGTCATGCAGTCGTAGGTCAGGAAGTAAAAGCCAAAGCTTGGAGTCTCTCTTATGACCGTAGAGACCATGCCTCTGTTGATGCCCCTCAGCCCTTCCTTTCGGTAGATTTTGATCAAACAATCCAGAGAATTTTTGTAGTTCTTCGTTTTTTGTTTGTATTCACCAGTTCCCTGAAGCTGCATCCTTGTCTTTGCCAGCTCCATGGGGCAGCAGATGATGCACTGGATGGCCCCAGCTGCCGAGCCTGCAAGGAACTGATTCAGAGGAGTGTCTTTGCCGAGGGCACGCAGCGTGTTTCCCTGCACACCGAACACGACTGCGTTAATGAAGGTAAGTCCCATCATTGGTGACCCAATGCCTTTATAGAGCCCAAAAGCCTGATGGAAGAAGGAAGGAAAAAGAAGTGTTTTTAGCACTAGTGCTGATAACCTCCTGAAGCTGTGTAGAAAATGTCCTTTCTGGATCTCACTCATGCTCTAACTTCCTAACTGTGGACAGAAGAACTTGCTTTGTAACAGTAAGGTCATCTCTGCTTAGAATGCAAGCACCGAAGCATTTTCAGCAGTGCAAATGCGTACTTGAGTACATTCAGAAAATAATCTCTCAGTCCACGAGGTTAAAAGTTTTCTGGTAAGCCTTATATACATATTTTTAAGTAAAAGCCCTAAGGACCATAACTAAAGGGATGGCTTTAAGCTCCAGTGGAGAAAGAGAAAAACCATTAACGTGTTCTCTCATTGTTTGGATTCAGAAAATCAGCTGTTTGAGTAACTATTTGTTTAAAAAATTAACTTTGTCATTTCAATTGCCAAATTTAATGACGAAAATGAAGAAATGTTCAGCAAACTTCTGAATGTAAGTGACCAAACCTGAAAACTCCAATGCAAAATACTACAGTGTTTGTGGTCATGTGAGATTCAGAGTATGCTTTCCTTTTGATGATGATATTTATAGGGTGTTGGGTTTTTTTTTAACCATATTTCCCACCCTTCTCATACAAAATATATGAAGATCCACAACAGAGAAAGCGTTAACTTTGTACTTACAGATTCTTGCTTTATGATGGACTGAAAGCAATGGAAGGTCCCACGGTAGAGAGGTTTCTCTACATTTTGAACTTGTAGACGAACCTATAAAAAGTGGTATGAGATGCTGTTTTGTACATCGAGAGCAGCACAACTGGTAAATTAGTGTCTGCTACATACATCAAGAATTGCTCTAAAATATATATGCACAAGCACAGACTGGACGTTAGAATGCCGTATGTGGCAAAATCATTTAAAAACATTCTCTTGAGTGTTCAGAATTATTTTGGAGAGTGAAAAAAAATAATGAAGGGAGGATATGACTAACTTGTTTTGAGAATTAGAGGAGTATAACGGGGTATGCTGTTACCTAGAACTTCAGGTAGAAGCTTTTGTGTCCTGAGTACACAAGGGCTTCCTTTTGCTGCCAAGAATACTTCAGTACACACCAAGGAATATCTGTACAAACCCAGTAGTATTTTATAAAGAATAGTTACAAGTCAAGCGTGAAATAGGGATGATAATAAAAGGTTGGGAGCTTTCAACAGCACATGTAGTGTTTCTGGCTACCAGGCTTGAGGCCCTTCACTGGGATGGGATTTTTTCAGAGTTTTGAGGGGAAGAGACTTAAGATAGCTTAACGTTCAGATAAGGAAAGGAACAAAAAGTCACTTAGCCTTTTAACTCTTAGTCTGCTGAATGCAAACTGCTTGTGAGGGTGTTGGCTGCATCACACCTTTAAATAGTAATTAATTTTTACAAAACGGATATAAAACATTCCACACAACAGGCGATGGTACTGAGTGGTGACGTTGCTTTTTTGAGGTGGTTTCTGACCTTTGATGGGAAAGTCTGGTTCAGGTTTTCCTGCCAATTTGCCTTCAGCTCACTGAAACAGAAAGCCTGGGAGCTACATAGCTCATGCAAAACCCTGCACTGCAGTAACTCAGTAATTGGTTTCACCAGAATGGTTGAGTTAGACATCTGTCTTTGATCTCAGCGTGGAGGGCTGCAATGCTCCTTGGAGGAGATGCTTATCAACCATTTACTGCTGTGGCAGCTCTGCAGCACAAAAATTCAAGACTTATTTGGAACAAAAGAAAGGATTATTAGGTGTGGGAAATTCCTGAGTTTAGTCTTTTTATCCCCATTGCCTCAAGTAACTCCACTACCAACAGAATGAAAGGCCCCTAAAGTTACATGGGTCTAGAACCAATCTGGGGACATGGTTTCTCAGAAGCCCGTATTAAGGTTGGCTTTTTTCAAGGGAAGAAAAGAATAGCTTGAGTGTTTTTGACATCATAGCATGTCATTTCATGCTTCGTAAATCAAAGCTGTAGTTTTTAGTGTCTTTTTAATGTGCACTTTAGTGTACACCAAGCCATGCTTGGAGACTGAGACAACCTCAGGTCTTCAAAGAGGAAACAGAGTTTTACAACATCTTAAGAGTTCAGAGCAGGCTTAGAGCAGGACTCACAGCAAATAAATCCTTTGTTATTCAGAGTCTCATTGGGGGTTGAAGTAGGTGAGTCT